>NC_140988.1:56209746-56821423 GCF_052327205.1 Somniosus microcephalus
CTTTCTTCATTACAGGAACGATGGGTGTGGCCCACTCGCTCCAGTCCACCTTAGACAGCACCCCAGAATGCTCCAGACTCTCCAGTTCAGCTTCCACAGCTGGGCGTATCGCGTATGGCACCAGTCTGGCCTTGAAAAATTTTGGGGTTGCGTTATCCTCATTCTTTATGGTTGCCTTTACCCCTTTTAGAGTCCCAAGTCCTTGTTGGAACAACTCTTCCGCGTCAGGTAGAATTTGTGACAGACGTCCAGGTGCGACGTCATCATCTTTTTTGCCAGTCACAGTTAGTGCCAGAATGGAATGCCAATCCAATTGTAGTCTTCGGATCCATTGACGTCCCAATAATGGTGGTCCTCCATCTTGTAGTATATACATGTATAGTTTCTGTGTTTCCTTTCCGTTATATTCAACTGGCACCCTTATTTTTCCTCTGGGGTAGACCTTTTGCCCCGTGTATGTCTTCAATACAATGGACGTATTCTTTAAGGGTATGTGTGAGAATAGCCGCTTAAAGTCTCGTCGATTCATGACAGTTAGGGCTGATCCTGTGTCCAATTCCACCTTCACTGGGGACCCTGCTATCATGAGGGTGACCCAAATGGTTCAGTGATCTTCTTTTGCGATCACGTTGTGTAACTTTAAACAACTTAGTCGCCTGCTCCCGGAGTCCTTATCTCTCTCCTGATCTTCTGAACTACTATCTGTCAGTTTCTTTACTTTCCTGTACTGTTCCTTAGTAGTTCTTGTCATGTTGGTCTTCTTTCCCGACCTGCAGACTCTTGCTATATGTCCCATTTTCCCACATTGCCTGCATATTTTGTCTTTAAACCAGCAGTCCTTCTGCTCATGGGTTGTTCTGCCGCAGCGATAGCACTTTTCGGCTCCATACGTCATTTCGTTAGTGCTGTATTCTTGTGGTTTCTGTTGTATTTCCGCAGCTCCCCATGCTGCTGCTTCGTAGGATACTGCCACGCTGAAAGCCTGTTCTAGCGTCAGGTCCGTTTTTGAAAGTAGTCATTTCTGGGTTCCTTCACTCTGGAGCACGCAGACAAACTTATCCCGTAAGGTGTCTGCCAGTCCTGCTCCGAACTGGCAGTGCTTCGATAACTTGCGTAGTTCCGTAAGATAGTCAGCATTGCTCTCATCTTTGTGCTGGTTTCTTTTATGGAACTTGAATCTTTCTGCTATCAGCAGTGGTGTAGGGCTTGGATGTTCCTGTAAGATATGAACAATCTCCTCAAAACTTTTCTCCATTGGTTTAGCTGGGGTAATTAAATTCCGCAATAGGCCGTACGTACTCGCACCCATCAGATTTAATAATACCGACGCCCTTTTTCCATCAGCCACCTCATTTGTCTTGCAGTACACTTCAATTCTTTCCACATACGTGGTCCAGTCTTCTACCTCGTTGTCGAAAGCAGTGATTCTGCCACTTTTCGGCATCTTGGGCGATTTAAAATGGCGCCTCCCGCGCTTTTGCTTCTTCCCCAATGGAATAAAATGGCGCCTCCTGCGCTTTTGCTTCTTCCCCAACAGGATAAAATGGTGCCTCCCGCGCTTTTGCTTCTTCCCCTTACTGCCACGCTGCTCCTAGCGTTCTACGGGGTAATGGCGGCGACCCGCAGCTTCGGCGCGTCTCGCTTTCCTTCCCCCCCGTTTTGTTTCTCTCCGCTTTCCTGTTCTCGAGCACACCGCACCCTGTGCGCTCCACCCTCTCTCTCTTGTTTTCTTTTCCTGGCGATGCAGCGCGGCCCGATTTGCAGAGCCGCTCGATCGAGCTTGAGCCCGCCGCAGTCCGGAAGGTTCAGAGCGCTACCTCCTACCAGCACGATTCGTTGGAACCACAGTCTCTCCCGCAATTCTCCAAACACCGATGGATTCTTCGGGTGGTTGCCCTCGGTCGACGCCCGTTGCTCAGACTACGACCTTCCAGGACCTTCCTTTCAGGCGAGATCCCCACCGTGAGATGTTGCCACACTGCAGGTGAGTTCGAACTTACTCGTCGCCACTGTAAAGTCCGTGCCTCAATAATACACGGACTTCGGGAGAACAGTTTAACAGGTACTTTACTGAACAAGAGGCAGCTTGAAACTGAAACTACAGAAGCCTGCTAGGGCCTTTTATACAGGGGTGGTCACTGCCGGTACTGCAGTCTAATACCAGTTATTCCCTTAAAGGGACATACACAACAACCGGAACGCCCTTCTTTGGATTAAAGATGGAGACAAGTGGTTGGTGGTCAGTCAGCAAGGTGATCTTCTGCCCGTGCAGATAGTGATTGAACTTTTTCACTCCCCACACTAGGCTGAGGGCCTCCCTGTCAATCTGGGCGTAGTTACGCTCGGCTGAGGTTAGTGACCGAGACACAAAGGCTACTGGCCTCTCTGAGCCGTCCGAGAATTTGTGCGACAGCACCGCTCCAATGCCATAGGGTGATGCATCACATGCCAACCGAATTGGTAGTGCTGGGTTGAAATGAGCCAACACCTCTTTTGATGTGATCAATGCTTTACTCTTCTGGAAAGCTCGTTTACATTTGTCACTCCTCTTCCATGGTACCCCCGTTTGCAGTAGGGTGTTCAGTGGGTGTAGTATGGTAGACAAATTCGGCAAGAACTTATGGTAGTAGACCTCCAGCCCGAGGAACGACCTCAGTTGCGAAACATTTTCCGGTGCTGGAGCCTTGACTACTGCCTCAATCTTTTCAGGGGACTTATGTAACCCCTCTTTATCAATAACATGGCCACAATACGAGATCTGCTTCTGGAAAAACTCGCATTTGTGGCGATTGTATTGATTTCTTTGTGGGTTCAATGACGAGACATTTATGAAAGAGAATGTCTTTTAATCTAAAGTCTGTTCAACTCTTTATACAGCTTTACAGGAGACACGGTGCTTGTGATGCATCTAGAACGAAACTGAAACCAAACTAAACTGCCTTGCTTGTCTCGGTCACATGCCCTCTGTTGGTCAGGCACAAGCAATCAATACATGCAAACATGCTGTTAAGGCATCATAATCGAACAGGCAAATACCATCTCTATTTGCTGATATCATTACATCTCCTTTTCTTAAAACAAAAGTATTTTACTTTTAACTAACAACATGTTTTCTTTGTATTAATCTGCATTTTAACTGTAACACTTAATGAACTTACATTATCATTATCATGATCAAGGTTTTTTAACCTTGCTTTGTGTGTTCACATGAAATATGTCAATACACTAGAACTTGAAGAAAGAATAAGATAACATTACTTCCTTCTATAACAATAGTCCTTAAATTTGCTCAATGAGTCTCTCAGGAGGCTTCATGTGTCTTGAGGATTTTCTGATTGATTGTCCTTGAATCTGAGTTGTTGCCTCAGGTGATGTGTTCTCAGCTGTGTGATCAGGTTGTTCAACAGTATCAGTCTCTTGACCTGCTGTGGCTGGTCCCATGAGAAGATCTCAATGATTTCTTCTCAGAACAGCACCCTCATTTATCTGAATGGTGTATGATCTTGGTTGAACTTCACTCAGGACAGTTCCCTTCTGAGTCCATGTGTTTTTTTTGTCTTTGAACCTTACTTGGTCACCAGTGTGGAGTTCAGGTAGGTTTTGTGTTCCTCTGTCATAGTAGTACTTTTGCTTTTCTTTCTGTTGTTCTTTGAACTTCCTCACTTTCTCCCCATCTTTTGTTTTCAGGAGGTTCTCCGGGATGGGTAGGGTTGACCTTAGCCGACGTCCCATCTGGAATAACAACAGAAAATGCTGGAAAAACTCAGCAAGTCAGGCAACATCCGTGGAGAGAAATTTGAGTTGACGTTTCGGGTTTGACCCTTCTTCAAAACTGGAGAGAAAAGGAACTAGATCGAAGGCAGGGCTGCGATCGGACAAAAGAATTAAAGAACCAAAAGAAGTAAAAGAGATTAGAAGCTAGACGAGATGGTAATAGGCTGTGATTAGGTGTAAAGTGTACTGGCAGGGCAAAAGATAGCTGCCAGGTGTGAGAGAGAAACAAAAGGAAAGGGGGGGTGGGAAAGGAAAGGAGTGGAAAAATATAAGTGAAAATGAAATAGGGGCCGAGGTTATGATCTGAAATTGTTGAACTCGATATTGAGACCGGAAGGCTGCAGACTGCCTAATCGGAAGATGAGGTGCTGTTCCTCGAGTTTACGTTGAGCTTCCGTGGAACAGTACAAGAGGCCAAGGACGGTGAGGTCCGAGTGGGAATGGAGCGGTGAATTGAAATGACAGGCGTTGGGCTGGTGACATACCACACTCGAGCGGCGTTGTGCGGTATACAAGCATGCTCTGGTAGAAGTCAGTTCCACTGTCTTTTGCCTTGTACATCAGTCTTTTCACTGTCTGGACCGATTTTTCCACTAGACCATTGGACTGTGGAAAGTGAGGACTTGACGTTGTGTGGACAAAGTCCCACTCTTTGACAAAGTGTCGGAAACTTGCATTGTAAAACTGGGGTCCGTTGTCTGTGAAGACCTCGCTTGCCATGCCATGTCTGGAGAATATGGCTTTCATACATGTTATCACAACATCTGCAGTGGTGGTGTACAGTCTACAAACCTCTGGATACAGGGAGTAATAGTCTGTGACTACAAGATAGTCCTTCCCTTGACATACGAATAATTCAGCGCCTACCTTCTGGTAAGGTCTGTCTGGCGCTGGGTGTGGCTTTAGTGGTTCTACGGGATTGCTTGCTCGATATTTCAGGCATATTGTGCAGTTTGACACCTCATTTGTCACAGCTTGGTTGATTCGTGGCCAGTACATCACCTCTCGTGCTCTTTTCTTACACTTTTCAATTCCCAGATGTCCTCCATGGATCTTTTTTAACATCTCTTTTCTCAGACTCTTTGGGATAACTATTTTACTTCTTTTGTAGATGATGTCTTCAACCACTGATAGTTCCGCCCTGCAGTTCCAGTACTCTGCCATGTCAGGTGAGCAGTCTTGCTTCATGTTGGGCCATCCATCCAAGATGCTTTTTCTCAGTCATCTCATTGTTTCATCTTTGTTTGTCTCAGTCTTTATGAGCTCCATTTTTGCATCTGCTATGGGCAGTGCACTTGTGATCATGTCCACGTAGGTGTTCACTTTTTCATCCATTGTGGTGTTTGCGGGCTCACTTGGGTCAACGGCTCTGGACAACGTGTCTGCTGTATACATCAGTTTACCCGGTGTGTACGCAACATTCAGTGTATAGCGTTGCAGCCTGATCATCATTCTTTGTATTCTAAGTGGACAGCTATTTAGTGGCTTTTGGAACAATGCAATCA
The DNA here is from genome assembly GCF_052327205.1 of Somniosus microcephalus. NCBI lineage: Eukaryota > Metazoa > Chordata > Chondrichthyes > Squaliformes > Somniosidae > Somniosus > Somniosus microcephalus. The sequence continues at coordinate 56,215,026 of NC_140988.1, forward strand.
AGGGCTTATGGTCAGTCCCTATACTGATTGCTTGTCCTGCCACAAACTGGTGAAATCTTTCACAGGCGTATGTGATGCTGAGCAGCTCCTTTTCTATTTGAGCATATCGCGTCTCCGCGTCTGTCATTGAGCGCGATGCATATGCAATAGGTTGCCAGTAGTCATATTGTTGCAGAAGAACGGCACCGAGCCCACTCTGTGATGCATCTGATGATATCTTGATGGGTCTCGCTGGGTCATAAAACCTCAGAACTGGTTCCTCTGTGAGCAGTTTCTTTAGATCGCTCCATGACTTCTCATGCTCATGATTCCATTCCCATTCTATGTTCTTTTCAGTTAGTCTTCTCAGTGGTGCCATCTTTTCTGAGAGGTTGGATATGAATTTCCCCATGTAGTTGATCATTCCATTAAACCTCTGCACGTCCTTTTTGCATTGTGGCTTTGGCATATTCTCAATGGCGGACACCTTTCTGGGATCTGGTCTGATGCCCTCACTGCTAAGGATATCTCCCACGAATGTCAGTTCTGTCAACCCGAGCTGGCATTTCTTTCTATTCAGCTTCAGGTTTGTTTTCCTTGTTGCTTCCAGCACTTTTTTCAGTCTCTCGTCATGCTCAGTTCTCGTGGTTCCCCATACTATGATGTCATCCATTGATGTATCAACTCCCTCCAGGTGCTCGTAGATCATTTGGATAGTTTTGTGATACACTTCAGGAGCTGAGGCAATGCCAAATGTTAACCTTAGGAATCTGTATCTGCCAAATGGACTGTTGAACATGCACAGTCTTGAACTTGCTTCGTCCAATTTCATCTGCCAAAATCCTGATGATGCATCTAACTTGCTGAAATACTTTGCATTTGCAAACTGTGCCATGATTTCCTCACGTGTAGGAAGCTTGAAGTGCTCTCTCTTTATTGCTCTGTTTAGATCTCTTGGATCCAGGCAAATTCTGAGCTTTCCATTCTTTTTGTCCACTACGACGAGGGAACTCACCCACTCAGCTGGCTCATCTATCTTCCGAATCACGTTCAGGCTTTCCATCCTGTCCAACTCTGCCTTCAGTTGCTTTTGAAGAGCAAACGGTACTTTTCTGCATGGATGTATGACCGGTGTCATACTTTTATCTACTCTAATCGTGTGTTCTCCTGGAATGCAGCCTAGACCCTTAAATAGGTTGTTGTAGTCTTTCATGAGTTCATCATAGACTGTCTCTCCTTCACTTTTCACAACGAGGACTCTCTTTACCAGGTTCAGTCTCTCACAGGCTTTTAAACCTAGTATGGCTTGCACATCCTTTGGCACCACGATTAATGCTAGCGTGTGCTCTCTGTCCTTGTTTGTTACTTTGACAATGCATCTTCCTTTCACTGGTATATCAGTACCTGAGTATCCTGTCACTTTCACTTTTATTCCATGTATCTTTGGTCTGGGTCTAATTTTCTTAAAATCAGTCTCTGATATCACATTAACTGGTGCTCCAGTATCCAATTTAAATGGAATGTATATGTCATTCAGTTTTAGTGTCAACATCCAGTCTCTTTCTTCTTTTTTGTTTTCAGACACAACATCTACATAGAACTCCTCTATGTCGCTTTCATCTACTGCATGGACCTTGCTTTGTTGCACTTGGTTCTTGCAGCAACGGGCATAATGGTTGTTTTTGTTGCAACTATTGCATGTTTTACCATATGCTGGACACTTTTTTGGTGGATGCTGTGTACCGCATCGACTACATGTCTTTCGATTGTCCCTTTAATTTTTGTTCGCTGGCCACGCCTCTTTTTTCACATTGGCGCTCTTTTTGTTAAACGGTTCATGTCCGTTCATTCTCACTGCATCCACGTTGCAGCTATTGTCACTGAACAGCTCCTTTGTCTGCAACTTCACAGTCTCTGTAGCCCTACGCAGTGCTATGGCTTTTCCCAGGTCTAGATCTTGCTCTCTTAGCAGTCTTTCCCTTAGAGCATTATCTGGAATACCACACACCAGTCTGTCTTTTATCAGCGAGTCTGTCAGTCCCCCAAATTCACATGTTTTGCTTCGGTTTCTCAGTTCAGTCACATACTGATCAATAGTCTCACCCGTTTTCTGTACACATGTGAAAAATCTGTGCCTCTCAAATGTCACGTTACGTTTAGGTATGCAGTAGGCCTCAAACTGTTCCATTATTTTATCTAGCTTCATTTTGTCTCCATTAACAGCGAATGTGAAGTTATTATACACCTCCAGCGCTTCATCACCCACGACATGTAAGAACAGTGACGATTTCCTTTTATTACTTTTCTCGTCAGCTCCGATTGCCGCTAAATACAATTCCACACGTTGTTTGAATTTCCTCCAATTTTCAGCCACATTACCTGTCAACTGAAGCGTCGCCGGTGGGAGTAAGCCTTCCATTTTTCACTTTGTTAGCTATTCTCTAGTGGTAAGTAATGATGTTCTCTTTTGGCTTGCTAATCTGTGGAGAGCTGATTTAACTTCAGATTTTTCCTCTTCATCTCTTTCAATCACTTCTGACATCATGTATTGATTTCTTTGTGGGTTCAATGACGAGACATTTATGAAAGAGAGTGTCTTTTAATCTAAAGTCTGTTCAACTCTTTATACAGCTTTACAGGAGACACGATGCTTGTGATGCATCTAGAACGAAACTGAAACCAAACTAAACTGCCTTGCTTGTCTCGGTCACATGCCCTCTGCTGGTCAGGCACAAGCAATCAATACATGCAAACATGCTGTTAAGGCATCATAATCGAACAGGCAAATACCATCTCTATTTGCTGATATCATTACAGCGATTAGCTTGGAGCCCATATTCCTTCAATCTATTGAGCACCTGCTCCAGGTTGGCGAGGTGATCACTGTCATTTTCGCCCGTGACCAGGATGTCGTCCAAATAACACTGGGTCCCTGGAATCCCTTGCAGGACTTGATCCATTGCCCTTTGCCAAATAGCCGGAGCTGATGCTACCCCGAACACCAGCCGGTTGTATTGGTAGAGACCTTTATGAGTGTTGATCGTGAGGTACTGTTTCGAGGCTTCTTCTACCTCCATTTGCAGGTACGCCTGGGCCAGATCAATCATAGTGAAGCGTTTCCCTCCAGATAGCGAGGCGAAAATATCTTCAATCCGCGGAAGCGGATATTGTACAGTGTGAAGGACTGGGTTCACTGTCACCTTAAAGTCACCACAGATGCGAACCTTCTTTGGTTCCCCAGGCGTATTACTCAACGACCTCTTCATTACAGGAACGATGGGTGTAGCCCACTCGCTCCATTCCACTTTGGACAGTACTCCTGAACGTTCCAAACCTTCCAGCTCTGCTTCGCCGGCTGGGCGGATCGCATAAGGTACTGGTCTGGCCTTAAAAAACTTTGGGCTTGCATTTTCCTCTATTTTGATCGACGCTGTTATGCCTTTTAGTGTTCCGAGTCCCTGCTGGAACACTTCTTGTGCGTCAGTTAGCATTTTTGACAGTCGTCCAGGTGTGACGTCGTCATCTTTTTTGGCATCTACAGTCAGTGCTTGTATGGAATGCCAATCTAGCTGTATCTTCTGGATCCATTCACGTCCTAGTAGTGGTGGTCCTCCATCTGGCAATACATATAGGTCCATTTTTGGTGTTTCCTTGCCGTTATATATAACGTTCACCCTTATTTTTCCTTTGGGGTAGACTTTTTGCCCCGTGTACATCTTCAAGACAATCTTTGTATCTCTCAAGGGTATATGTGAGAATAGCCGCTTGTAGTCCCTTCGGTTTATGATTGTTAGGGCTGATCCTGTGTCCAATTCCATTTTCACTTGGACTCCTGCTATCTTGAGCGTGACCCAGATAGTTTGGTGATCCTCCATTTTGATCACATTATGTAGTTTCAGACAACCCAGCTCCTTGCTTCCGGAGTCTGTATCACTTTTCTGTTCATCTGAACTATTCTCCGTCACCTTATGTACCTTCTTGTACTTCTCCTGTGGAGATTTCTTGCTGCTGGTTTTCTTTCCCGACCTGCAGACTCTTGCTATGTGTCCTACTTTTCCACACTGTCTGCACACTTGGTCCTTGAACTAGCAATCATTATGGTCGTGTGTTGTTCTGCCGCAGCAATAGCACTTCACTGTTCCGTATGACATTTCATTTGTGCCATATTCTTGCGGTCTCCGTTGTATCTCTGCAGCGCCCCGTGCAGCTGCTTCGTGTGATACTGCAATGCTGAAAGCCTTGTCCAGCGTAAGATCCTTTACTGATAGAAGCTGTTTCTGGGTTCCTTCACTTTGAAGCCCACACACAAACTTGTCCCTTAAAGTATCTGCTAGTCCCGCTCCAAACTGGCAGTGTTTCGATAGCTTGCGCAGTTCCATTAAATACTCAGCATTACTTCCATCTTTATGCTGGTTCCTTTTGTGAAACTTAAATCTTTCTCCTATCAGCAGCGGAGTGGGGTTTAAGTGGTCCTGTAGGATTGACACTATGTTTTCAAAATCCTTTTCTACTGGCTTCTCTGGGGTTACTAGGTTTCGTAGTAAGCCATACGTTTTTGCACCCATTGAATTCAACAATACCGGCGCTTTCTTGTCATCTGGCACTTCATTCCCCTTGCAGTATACTTCTATGCGTTCGACATATGTCGTCCAATCTTCGACTTCATTGTCGAGCGCTGTGATACTGCCACTCTTCGGCATTTTTGGGTGTGGTTAGACTGGCTTAAAATGGCATCTCCCGCGCTTTCCTTTCTTCCCCGCTGCGGCTTAAAATGGCGTCTCCCGCGCTTTCCTTTCTTCCCCGCTGCGGCTTAAAATGGCGTCTCCCGCGCTGCTGCCAACGTCGTTCTCGGTGGTCCTCGTGGTAAATGGCAACGCCCTGTGGGTTTCGTGCGCTGCTCCTGCGCTACTGCCAATGCCGCTCACTGCGGTCCTTGTGGCAATGGATGCGCCTCGCGTTTTCCTGCGCGCCTCTCTCCCCCGTTGACGCTGCTTGGCCCTTGAACACCGGCTGCGCTCTGCCCTCTCTCACCTCTCTCCCCCGTTGACGCTGCTTGGCCCTTGAACATCGGCTGCGCTCTGCTCTCTCTCGTCTCTCTCCCCATTGACGCCGCTCGGTCCTGAACACCGGCTGCGCCCTGTGCGCTCTGCCCCCTCTCACTCCCCCATCGACGCTGCTCGGCCTTTTTCTGTGCCGCTCGGTCAGCTCTAGCCGCCACTGTCCGGGAAGGGTCTGCGCAGTACCTGTTGCCAGCCCGTTTCGCTGGACCACCGTGACTAGAAAGCCAAGCCTGTCTCTCGACAGCCTCCCCTGCAATGCTCAAATCTCCGTTGGATGACTGGCCGGTTGCCCGTGGTCGACGCCCGTGCTTCTGGACTCGACCTCCTTCCACTGTTCTCCAGGAGCGAATCCCTGGGAGGTGATGCAGAGTTGCAGGTAGGTTCGAATCTGTGTCGTTGCTAATGTTAGATCCGTGTATCTTAATGTTGTGTCCTTCAATAATCAGACAAAAGATTGCAGGGAACGATCAACAGGTGTTTACTGAATGAGGGTTACTCTAGAACTAATTGTACAGATCACTACTCAGGGTTTATATTCAGGTGTGGTCACTGCCGGTACTACAATATACAGGAGCTGTAAAAAGTAGTTCTCCCCTTAAAGGTACATATATTACAGTGTTCATAGGTAAATGTCACCGACAGCAATTTCTACCCGAGTGGCTACATTATCAGATGATAAGTTGTGCAGATAAGCAGGAAGTGGAGAGGAGGTGGGACATCCTTTATCTATCGGGGGCAGGAAACACTCCAGGCATCCGATAATCAGGCAGTGGGAGGAGGTTGTTAATGGTGCCAATGTCAGGAACATTGCTCCAAGAACATGGCTGCAATGCAGGAAAAAGTTTAATGATTTGACTAGAGTTATCAAGGTAAGAACACTGTTGAAAGAGTTTCTCATCACAGCTGCACCACTCACAGCCTCATTAATTACAACACTCTCTGCACTCACAAGACTCCCTTCCCTCACCGCCCTGCTCCCTGCTCCAATCAGTACACTACACTTCACGAAAGATTCACCTTATCCTCATACACTCAACACTATTACAAATTTCACACCCACAACTCACATCTCATACAAGTGCTGTCAGCTTTTCAACCATGTCAGCTATATTTCCCAATCACCTTGCAAGGTTCTCATTGACACATTTCCCTCTTTCTTGCAGGAGAAAGTGCCACATAACACCATGCATCTGGCTACCACCAGCGGGGGACCAGCACATCGACACACCCTTTCCCCGATTGAAGATACTATGCTGGCAGTCATGATCGGGGCAGAGTGGAGGCCGTGGCCACTGGCAATCCTAGAGGATAGGCTGCGCAGAGTTTCTTTGCACCTAATACTCCTTCTCTCTTTTAACTTCTCACCCACCCCACACACTTTGTATGATAAGCTGCAGATGCTTTCAACACACATTTCTTTCTCTCCGTTCTCCCTCACACCACATCCTAACACATGTCCCTTTTTCATTTCAGCTCCTGAGAATGTCGATGCCGCTCAGCCAGTGGAGGAAGAGAAGCACATTGTTCATGAAGATGCACAATCTCTTGATCTGACTTTCACAACCACCATCTCAGATATTGACACCACCCAGACCTTAGAGGTTAGGTTAGAAGAGGGATCAGCATGTGGTGACTCACCGGGTACAAGTACGCAGGAGCTAGGGCAGGTGGATTAGGACACCACAGGTGCCAGTTCGCCCAAGAGTGAGGTCACATACTAGTTCTGCTGCAGAGGACTGAGCTGCAGACTTTGATGGACCAGGCAACTGAAGAAGGCTAATGAACATACACCAGGAAATGCATGATGCACTGGGCAGCCTGCCAGAAAGCTATTGGACAATGTCACGGAGCGTGGAGGATTTCAACTCCAACTTGACGCAAGGCTTTGCGCAGAGCATGGAGCCCATTCCAACGTGGAATGAGTGATCAGCTCCATCAGCAGTGCAGTGGAACCCATCATGATGGAGCGTGTTTTGACAGATCTAACAACCTCCATCATAGCACGAATGCTGCCATGGAAGCTCGGATGGCTGCCATCTTGGCTTTGAGGGCCACTGTTGAAAGAAGCTTCTAGGGCATTACATCACTCCAACAGTCTGTTCTCCAGCAGAACACCAGAAGTACTGAGCCACCATCCCAGGAGTGCAGCCTTGGCTCCATGGGAGAGGAACTTGCTGTCCTCTCTCAGGATGACAGCATGCCTGCTCTCTGCCAGACACTCCACCAGTGCCCTTGCTAGAGCCAGTCAGCCAGTTTGCTCAGACTGCTGCAACCCAGGCCAAGATGCTGCAGTCTGCAGCCAGACACTCGAGGTCAGAGCTGCGCGATGTTGTCCTCCAACACCAACTGAAGTGTCCTCAATTGCCCTCAGCACTGGGGAAGCACCTCATAGAAGCACTAGGCTAGGGAAAGGAACATGTAAGATAGGCACTAAGGGAATGCACAAGGGTGAATAACATTCTTTTTGTAAATGATGGCATGATTTGTTAAATTTGTTTTTGCATCCGAATTTGGTGTTGGTATTTATCTTTGTAGCGAAGTGAGGGCAAGACCAATAAGTGAACAGTGAAGGAAGGCAATCTGATGGTGGTATAAGAGGAGAGGGTATGATTGTGAGATTTATTGAATCGGGAATGGGAGTGCTGACTTTGTTGAAGTGCTCCTTCATAAGCTGGTCTCTTGAGAGCTTGGCCAGATAGGAGATCTGGTTGATCGTTGCCTTGACTCTTCCTCTTGCTCTTTGTCTTCCTCCTGCTCTTCCTCTTCCTGCTCTTCCTCCTTCTCTTCCTGCTGCACTTGTTGCTTCCCCAGTGAGGTAAGGGCTAATCCCTCATGATGACGAAGTTGTGGATTATGCAGAACATCTGGATACCCACTCAAGGGTGTACTGCAAGATTCCTCTGGAACAGCCCAGGCTGCAGAAGCTTTACTTGTGCATGATTGTTTGTTTGATGATGTTCCTCATGGGGGCATGGCTCTTATTTTAGGCCAGCTGTGCACGGGTTCCTGACAGAAGGCATCAGCCATGTTCGGAGGCAATAACCGTTGTTGCACAATGGCCAGCCTGTAACTTGATGGTCTGGTTTGAATAAAGGCGGCACAGAGGACTGGTGCAGAATGAAAGAGTCATGACTGCTGCCAGGACTATAGCACAGACCTGCATAATGCGCTGCCTGTGGTAGCAAAACAGTTATATATTGAGGGAGTGGAATCCCTTTTGATTGATAAGTATTCCAGGCTAGTGATAGGGAGCACACAAGGCAATGTGCTGCAGTTAATGGTACCTTGCATAATGGGGAGGCCTACTATCCAGACAGAACCTTGTGCTCTTCACTCCGTCAATAGGGAAGGAGATGTAAGTGTTCCTCCTGGCCTAGGGAACCTTGGTGACCTCCCTGATACATTGGTACACTGCGAACTGAGATGTTTCTGAAGTTACCTGTTGCAGCCTGAAAGGAGCCCATGGCATAGAAGTTGAGGGTGACGTTGAATTTGATAGCCACAGGCAGTGCTGTCCTTGCCCTCATTTGAACCTGTAGTTGAGACTGGAGCAGGTGACCTAGATTGGTAACAGCCTCCTTGGTAAAGTGGAGGTGCCTTATACATTGCTGCTCAGTCAAGTTGAGGTAGGAGAAGTGCTACCTGAAGACTCTCTGTGGATAAGGCTTCCTGTTGAGTGGCCTCTTCCTTTTCTTTCTCCTCTTCTAGCAGCTTCTCCTGCTCTGTGGTGTCAAACAGTAGCCAGAAGTAGTAAACCAGCAACTAACCTGTAAGTACTGCATGATCCCTTTAAAAAGCGCCAGTGAGGGGGCTTTCATGTGGTTAGCATATAGCGGGTAGAAGCGCTGCGGTAGCCCAAAATGGAAAAGAGGTCACTGAGATGAGCTTCTGACCACATATCTGTTCCATCACCAAGACCGCCTACTTCCACCTCCGTAACATTACCCTTGCCTCAGCTCATCTGCTGCTGAAACCCTCATCCATGTCTTTGTAACCTCTAGACTTGACTATTCCAATGTTCTCCTGGCCAGCCTCCCATCTTCCGCCTTCCATAAATTTCAGCTCATTCAGAACTCTGCTGCCCATACCCTATCTGGCACCATGTTCCACTCTCCCATGACCCCTGTCCTCCAATGTCTCAAATTTATAATTCTCCATTTTATTTTAAAATCCCTCCAAGATCTCATCCCACCCTGTAACCTCTTCAAGTACAACAACCCCTATGAACTCTTTGTTTCTCTGGCACAGGCCTCATGCATCCCCCTCCCTTTACCCCGCCATTGGTGGCCATGCCGTCAGCTGCTTAGACCCCTCATTCAGGAATTCCCTTCCTAAACCCCTCTGCTTCTCCACCTCCCTCTCCTCTTTTAAGACTCCCCTTAAAACCCACCTCTTTGATCAAACTTTTTGTCATCCTTTCTAGTATCTCTTTCTTTGCCTTGGTTTCCATGTTTTTCCTTCCACTTCTGTGAAGCACCTTTGTACATTTATCTCTGTTACAGGCGCGCTATAAATAGTGGATATTATTTGTGTTGTTTTATGTTTGTGTATGTGTGTGTAGCCAGTAGTATAACCTGGGTCCTATACCTGAAGCAACATATATTCAATTCAGGATTCGGACAAGCTAATTAAGTATGACCATGCTATTATCTGAGATTTCGCATTCATTCCTACAACACTGATTACACTGTAGCTACCGTTACTCCACTATATTTGAGGAATTGGCATTTTATTGTCATCCGGCTTAGGCAGAATTTCACACCAATCCCTAGTTAGTTAGCATTATGCACAAATAAGGAGGAAGAAAACGGCAAATGCTAGAAATTTGAAACAAAGTTGAAAACACTAGAAATAGACAGTAGGTTAGTCGGTATCTGTAAAGAGAAAGGGCAGGTTAATGTTTTGGGTATATCCCAGATGACTGATCTGCTGTTTATTTTCAGCAGTATACACCACGTTCCTTTTGATCTCTCCGAGAATCCTTTTTACTCCGCCCCCTTTGTTTCCTTTTTTCTCCTTGTGTGTTATCGATTCTGTCAGCCCACCTGCTGTGTCAGTGCTTTTTAACCTGCTAGTCAATACATCAGCTTCACTGCATTCACCACCTCTCAAATTCAACTAATAGATTCAAGATGGGGAAAGGTGGGGGGTGCTGAAAAGTCTTGTTTCAGTATGATGTTGATGAGCTTTTCATTGATTAATCACTAGTGGTCATTTTGACTATAAATCAGAGTGGAATAAACTATTATACATGATTACTATTGGATATATGTTCATCAAAGTATATCTAAAACTAACCTCAGCGACTGAATAGCACTAACAGCTATTCACTGCCCTCATCCTAACCACACCCCTGCCTAGCATTGCCTCACATCTTGTTTTGCCCTGCAGGTAACTAGGCATTTTGTGACAATAACAATCATAAGCTATACAGGATTGTATTTGGGTAAAAAAAAACTCTTTTGATTTTAACATAAGAGAAAATAATTAAAGGGCACTTCGAACCAGTAATGAAATCCCCTCCCCCATTTTGTTTGATGTGAGGGTACAATTTGGTGGTATCATTCATTGTTATGTATCTTATGTTTTCAACACAATGAATTATGTTGGTAAAAGTTTTGTCTGGAGAATGCACCTTTAAGACATAAAACAATATAATGATGCTTTTTAATGCAAATCAGTGAGATTCGTGCAGACAGAAAAGTAATGCCAATGATGTCACATGATCACAGTTCACCAAATGTCATGAGCAAAGTTATTGATTTGCCGTTTTCATGGAACAAAATGAATGAAATCATAAAATACAATCCCTAACACACTGGTAAAAATCCTGGAAAATTCCATAACCTACTTCATAAAAATGGAATAATTTTGTCACCATAAACCAATAGACTAAATATTGCAGAATTGCAGAATGTAACCCCCAAAGCAATCTAAACCAGTGAACAAAAGTCAGCTTTTCTGGGCTTTTCCTCTTTTTGTTCCCATGTTTTGAAAGTCATAGAGTTATACAGTACAGAAAGAGGCCCTTCGGCCCATCGTGTCTGCGCCGGCCATCAATCCCTGTCTATTCTAATTCCATTTTCCAGCACTTGGTCCGTAGCCTTGTATGCTATGGCATTTCAAGTGCTCATCTAACTGCTTCTTGAATGTTGTGAGGGTTCCTGCCTCTACCACCCTTTCAGGCAGTGAGTTCCAGATTCCAACCACCCTCTGGTTGAAAAAGTTTTTCCTCAAATCCCCTCTAAACTTCCTGCCCCTTACCTTGAAACTATGCCCCCTGGTTATTGACCCCTCTACTAAGGGGAAAAGTTCCTTTCTATCTACCCTATCTATGCCCCTCATAATTTTGTACACCTCAATCAGGTCCCCCCTCAGCCTTCTCTGCTCCAAGGAAAACAACCCCAGCCTGTCCAGTCTCTCTTCATAGTTTTTTTGTCTTGTATTATATGGCTTACAGTAAAATATAAAACTGGACTGATTTGATTTGAATTTTTCCAATGGCTGTAAAACTGAGCCTTGAAATGAAGCCCAGCATCATCAGCAATGAGAAGGGATAGCTGGTCCTGGCTGACAAAATATAAGACAAATAAACAGAGAGGGAACAATCCAAATAAATGCCTCACATTACGACTGGAGGCATGTAATAAACTTAAACTCTGATTTTAACTGAGGGCGCAGCGCGAGCGTGGGGCCAGTGGGGAAAGCCTCAGGCTTGCCAATGTGAGGTCCTGGTAGGGCCTCATTTAATTATACCAGACCTGACTCTCACTCGAATTCGGCATCAATGATGGACTTTGAAGGAGAAAAGGGTAGAATTCAGGCGAGTGTGGCAGGAGGCTATAGCGGGGACCTGTGGGGTGGAGGGGTGGTGGGGTAGGCGATCGTGGTAGACGAACAGAAGTCCGCAACTATAAGACCAGTAAAAAAATTTAAATCCGTACTTTTTCGTCCCTCTTTTGGGTCTGCTGCTCCTCCTGGTGAGGTGGCACCAGGCATCAACCGCAGCTACCGAGAGTTAAAATATAGTCGGAGTCTGAATAACGCCATCAGATCTCGACTTTTGAATTTCAATGAGTTCCTCGCTTGCTAGGTATGAGGGCCTCAGTGGCTGGCCAGTCTTCGTTTGATAAAATGGTGCATGAAGCGAGGCCTGTGAGGGTCAGTTGAGTAGGTCACTGCAAGTATTTTAACCCCCCGCATGGCCTGTTCCTATTGGATGCTGGGGCATGGGGGATGGGAGGGAGAGGATTAAAATCAGGACTTTACATACAGAAAGCAAAACAAAATCTAATACAATTACTAAAAAATAATAAGGTGCTCGAGACAATGGCCTAGAAATTTGATGGTGGCGCGCCCGACTTTAATGTGTAAAACAGGCGCCTATGCATTCAATATAATGGACAGAGCGCGCACGCCAGAAGTACGTCACCTGCCATATTAAATCGGGCTGCTTCATAGACATGGCACTAACAGACAGGTAGGATGCTTCAGCAGCGCTATTTAAAGGGTTTACTGCTACATACAGGTTAGCTGCTGGTTCGTCATTTGAGGCTGCTGGTGTACTTCTGGGTATTTTCTAGCCTGTTTTCTGACTGTAAAAACTTGATTCTGACTGCCAAGAAGATTTTGGTCAGGCTGCGCTGTTTTTTGGCTGCCTTCTAAACTGTTTTGCAACAGTCGTTGGTGGTCTGGTAGGACTGCCTTTGGAGGAGGAGGGGTGGGCAGCAAGGAAAATAGGAGCAGCTCACAGAAGAGGAGGGCGCTGCGCAGGAGACCATACCCACAGCAGGTCTTCAGGCAGCACTTCTCCTACATGAACCTCTTAGAGTAGCAAATGTCTGAGCGCCTTCGCTTCACAAAGGAGAGAGCACTAGGCCATGCATCGCAGACTTCCCCAGGGTGCAAGATGCCACAGACAGCACCCATATTGTTTACGAGCTCGCCAGCATCAGACTGGTATTTTTCTCAGTAGAAAGGGATTTCATTCCCTCAACGTCCAGTTGGTTTGTGATGACAGGCAGCGCCTCATGCAGGTCTGTACCTGATTTCCTGGCAGCAGTCATAATTAATTTATGCTGCGCCAGTTCTGTGTGCCACCTTTGTTCCAACTCGGTCATCAGCTCACAGGCTGGCTGCAGGGTGACAAAGGCAACCCCCCTCAGACGTGTCTCATGACTCTTGTCAGGAACCCGGGAATAGCTGCAGAGATTACCAACAATGAGCCATGCTGCCACCAGAGGCTTCATCGGGCAGGATGACCAAGCAATGCTACTGCTGCCTGCAACAATCGGGAGGAACTTTGCAGTACAACCTTGAGCGGGTATCCAGATTTGTGGTTGTCAGCTGTATGCTCCATAACTTTGCTGTTATGCGGCACCAGACTGTACCAGCACCTGGGCAGCAGCAAGTGCAACAGGAGGAAAAAGAACAGCATGAAGAGGAGGACGAGCTTGAGTGGCAACGATCACAAGTGCCGCTAGCTGCAGGAGCTCTGAAAGAGCAACTTTTTGAAGAGTGCTTCACCTGAACCATACCTTCCATCCCCAATACACCAACAGTCCCACAATCCTTATCAGCACTGTGCTTACTACTATCATTCAATTTCCTTCCTTCAGTCCACTTATAACCCTTGCCCTCATTTCACTACAAATATAAACACTATCTGTAAATCCAGTACAAAAAACAACTGAATTGCACTTGTATCTAATAGTTAACAGAAATGACTATCCTTGTGCAAGCACTTAGTGCCTGTCTTCTGTGCTCATTTACTCACCTTAGTGCTCCTATAAAATGTTTGACCAGTGGCTACAGCTTGGGAGGTGGAATACTGCTGAGCTTCCATTGACATCAATGGCCATAGTGGGCGATCTTGAGCAGCTCTGGGGCCAATAGGGCAGAGCTGCAGACTGCAAGTGGGCCATGCCAGTCTGGCCCAGCTGGTTGTGTGGCACTGGCACATGGGTGGCTAGGAAGCAGACATGCTGTAATCCTGAGAGGAGAGCAGATGCCTTTCCCATTGGTGCCAAGGCAATTCTCCTGGGACTGCGCCTTACCACTAGTCCAGCTATGCGAGATAACAGAGTGCATGAGTGATGTGATGTTGAAACTCCCTGTAAACACTGCTACCTAAAGCCTAGATGGAAGCTGTCAGAGCTGTCACCAGAGATTCCTTCATCGTGGGCATCACTGTCCTGATGATGGAGCTAACCACTCACTCCTTGTTGAACAGAATAGTTTTCATGCTCTGCATTAAGCCCCAAAACAAGTTGGAGCTGGACTCCTCCATGTTCTGAGCGATTGCTCGCAAATTCATTGGCATGCTGCCCAGTGCACCTAGCATTGCCTGGTATATACTTATCAGCCTTCTACGGTAGCCTGGGCCCTCGAGATGAGTATCTGTGTCCTCTGCAGCAGTATGCAATCCCACCCTCTGCCGAGCTGGCATCTGTGGCACCTAATCCCCCTGCTCTAGCTCCTGCACCTTTGTGCTCGTTGATCCACTACATGAAGACCACTCCTCTATCCTACCCGTTAAAATTTGCATAGTGCCTGTCTGTGAGCTGGTGCTTGCTAGGGTCAGATCAAGTGATGCTGCATCTTCAAGAAGTCTGGCCTCTTCCTGAAGTGTCATGGGTGTCCGCATTTTCAGCACCTGCAATGAAATGGAGGGACAAGGGATAGCTTTTGGTGTAACGGGAGAGCAAAAAAGGAAGTGGCTAGTCGAAAGAAAAAAAGAAAGACTTACATTTATAAAGTGCCTTTCAAGACATCAGGACATCCCAAAGCGCTTTACAGCTAGTAAAGTATTTTGAGGTGTAGTCACTGTTGTATTGTAGGAAATCTGCAGTTTGTCATGCAGTGTGTAGGGTGAGATAGAACTAAGAAGGGGCAAAGAGGATTATGTGTGAATAAACCCTGTGCAACGTCTCCTCCAGCGTTGCCAATCACCATAGCCGTGA
Organism: Somniosus microcephalus; assembly: GCF_052327205.1. Taxonomy (NCBI): domain Eukaryota; kingdom Metazoa; phylum Chordata; class Chondrichthyes; order Squaliformes; family Somniosidae; genus Somniosus; species Somniosus microcephalus. The sequence goes on from NC_140988.1 coordinate 56,230,027, forward strand.
TGCATCCCCTTCCCGTGTGCTTGAGAGGATTAAGTGTGTGGAGGTGAGCTCTGCCTTTTCTCACATTATGGGTGCCTTATCCTGTAAGAAAGAAGAAATTGTTAGTGATATCCTTGTGAGGTGTTTAAAGAATGTGCTGATTGCAGTAGAATAGCTCATCTACAGTTTGCCAGATGTGAGGTGTGGGGATGTGAGGGTTGGAATAGTGGTGAGAGTAGGCAGTGCAGAGTGTGTGACTATGAGGAGAAGGAGATGTAGTGAAGTGTGGTGCAGTGATTGTTGGAGAGTAAAGGGAAGCAGGGGACAGAATACTATGGGTAGTGAGACTGGAGGTGGTGGAGGTATGAATAGAGAGTAAGAGAGCAGTATTCTTACCTTGACAGCTCTGAACAGGTCATTAAACATCTGCCTGCAATGCAGCCATGTTCTGGGAGCTTAGGTCCTGGCATTCACTACCTCAGCAACTTCTTCTCCTTGGTGGTGCCGATGTTGCTTGGAGGGCTTTCTGCCCCCTGGGGGGAAGAAGATATCCTTCCTGCTGTCCACCGCCTGTGCCAGGATCTGCAAGGCAGCGTTGCAGAATCTGGGTGCCCTATCCATGCTTCTTCCAGCCATCTATTCTCACCTCCCCTTTAAGAGCTGCTGGCTGCTTTTAAGTGGCAGTCAAGTCCGAATTTTGGTTTCCCCCCACCCCACCAAACAGGCATGCAGCCAATAAATAGTGTAGGTAGCACTGGCTGCACATCTGCAATATTATAATGAAGTCCCAGTACCAATTTCACGTGCTGGCTGGAACCAGGCAAAGAGGCACATGAATCGCAAACAATGCCCTCTGCGTGCCCGTTTTCAATCAAATTTCTAGGCCGACACCTCTGACAATCCAGCACTCACTCAAGTGTCAAACATGATTATGTGCTCAACTCTGTGGTTGGACTTGAACCCACAATCCTTCTGACTTAGATATAAAAGTGGTATTGAACAAACCAAACTACAGCTAGTCACTTCTTGAAGCACATCCTTCCATTATTTAACACTTGCAGTCCTTAAACTATTCAAAAATGATACGCCCTGCAATTCTGTGGGACTTCGCCTGGTGTGATGAATTCCCCACTGTGACGTCAGCTGGAGACTGGCAAAACCCCCAGAGAAGTGGTATAAACTTCCAAGTTCAGCTATTTACATTGTTTCCCTGGAATGGGGAGGGTTCTGCCAGTCTTGCACCGCAAGTCAAAGCAGGAGAGTGGGAGAACCCCTGCATCATTTCAGGGCCAATGTTTGAATTGACTATAGAGGCACATTTGAGCTTCACACCTTATTTTAGTTCCACCATTGTATGCCACTGTGCCTCAGTCCATCCTTTGACCAAGGGACTGGGTAGGTAATGTGTTCCCTGGTGTCTGCCAGTGCTGTTCTCTATTTACTGGTAAATAGTTGTATAACAGCAACACCGAGTGACTCAAATCCTGATGTGCCCTACCCCTACAGAGGGAAAATGCCTTATCTTCATTAGCTTCCTCCCTCTCACAGCTTATCTGAGACTAGAGCTTCCTGGGATGGGGAGAGGAAATTTTTAGCCATGAGATTGCTCATCACCAATGCACCTAAAGGCTTAACTACTCCTCCATCCTCGTCAGAGTCAAAACAAAATGGAAGAGACAGTCTCAGCTGTAATTATAAGCCCAAATGAAAAATAAACACTGTACTCCTGAAAGCTATCTTTGATTTCTTCCTTGGCATTAATTAACTTTGAGAGAAGTAAACCATCTTTTGTCCTAAAAAAAAACATATGCTGCATACTTCTCCTGCACCATAAGCAGTTATGCTAAACTGGCCAAGTCAGAGAAGTGCTGGTTCCGTTACCCGCAGGCATGTTGTCTGCACAGCTGCTTTAGGCTTCAAACAGTGGTTTGGGATTGAAATTGACACATTTTATAATTGGCCCTTAAGCTGCCTCAATTAAAACCTGTTGTATTGACTTTAAAAATGACATCATAAAATGGAAGAATTTGCATTCAAAAAGCTCGTTTTACATAAATCCAGGAATTTTCACAAAGATTTTTCACAACCAATTAATTATTTTGTTATTATTGTTATGTAGGGATAGAGAGTAAGATGTAGGGCAAAAAATTTAGCTACATAGCGCCCAATTTTTTGGTGCCACAGGTGCCGTTTTGTGAAGAAAATGGCATCTGTGTCAGGCGCCATCTTGGTGATGTCGTTAGCATCGGCGCTGGGAGCATGCGCCAGAATATGTAGAGTAGCCTGATCGTGACATCAATCAGCCTGCAATGCTGATTTGGCGCCAGCACTGCCATTGTTGTCCTCAACGCTGGAACTAATGCCCTGCATTAAACTCGCACAGCAGCAGCAAGGACCCCCGACCAGCGATATTTAAAGGGATCAGCAACCACTCTAAGGTTAGTTGCTGATTAATTTTGATTGGCTCTGTGTAGGTTTATGGAAGTGTTTGGAGCTTTCTGGAGTTGTTTAAAGTTGGTGAGGTGACAGGGAGTGGTGCTGCAGGTGGAGATGGCCTTCAAGGGTCTGGTCAGGCCACTTGCTCCCAGTCATGGGTGCTCTAGTTGTCATTCCCCTTGGCCTGCAGCATGACAGGGAGATGGAGCAGAGACAGCGAAGAAGAGGACAAGCGGCTTGCAGAGGGAGAAGGAGGAGAGGGAGAATAGTTCTCAGCAGGAGGCCTAACCCATTTTTGATGCAAGTTAGGATATGGGTAACAGGGCTTTGGATGAGCTCAAGTTTATGGAGGCTGGAAGATGGGAGGCCCGCCAGGAGATGATTGGAATAGTCAAGTCTAGAGGTAACAAAGGTTTTAGCAGCAGGTGAGCTGGCGGGGCGGTAACGAGTGATGTTACGGAGTTGGTACTAGGCGGTCTTGGTGATGGAGTGGATATGTGATCGGAGGCTCATCTCAGAGTCAAATACAACACCAAGGTTGTGAACAGTCTGGTTCAGCCTCAGACAGTTGCCAGGGAGAGGGATGGAGTCATCGGTTAGGGAACGGAGTTTGTGGCAGGGACCGAAAAAAATGGCTTCGGACTTGCAAATATTTAGTTGGAGGAAATTTCTACTCGGACAAGAATTGTGACAAATCAGAGGCAGAGGAGGGGTTGAGCGATGCAGTGGTGAGGTAGAGCTGGGTGTCATCAGCGTACATATGGAAACTAACGTTTTGTTTTCGGATGATGTTGCTGAGAGGCAGCATGTAGATGAGAAGTAGAAAGGGGCCAAGGATAGATCCTTGTGGGACTCCAGAGGTAATGGTGCAGGAGCAAGAAGATGATCCTCTGGCTATGACTGGGTAGATCAGAATGGAACCAGGCCAGGGCAGTCCTACCCAGCTTGATGACAGAGGAGAAGTGTTGGAGGAGGATGGTGTGGTCAACCATGTCAAAGGCTGCAGACAGTTTGAGAAGGATGAGGATGGATTGTTTACCATAGTCACATAGGATGTCATAGGATGTCATTTGTGACTCTGATAAGGGCCATTTCATTACTGTGGCAGGGGCAGAAACCCGATTGGAGGGATTTAAAAAAGAACGTAAGAACATAAAAAATAGGAGCCATTTGGCCCCTGGAGCCTGCTCCGCCATTCAATAAGATCATGGCTGATCTTTTAACTCATCTCCACTTTCCTGCACTATCCTCATATCCCTTGATTCCCTTAATATTCAAAAATCTATCGATCTCTGTCTTGAATATACTCAAAAACTGAGCCTCCGCAGCTCCCTGGGGTAGAGAATTCCAAACATTCACCACCCTCTGAGTGAAGAAATTTCTCCTCATCTCAGTCCTAAATGGCCGACCCCTTATTCTGAGCCTGTGACCCCTGGTTCTAGACTCCCCAGCCAGGGGAAACATCCTCTCTGCATCTACCCTGTCAAGTCCTGTAAGAATTTTGTATGTTTCAATGAGATCACCTCTCGTTCTTCTAAACTCTAGAGAATATAGGCCTAGTCTACTCAATCTCTCCTCATAGGACAATCCCCCCATCCCAGGAATCAGTCTGGTGAACCTTAGTTGTACTCCCTCAATGGCAAGTATATCCTTCCTCAGGTAAGGAGACCAAAACTGTACACAATACTCCAGATGTGGTCTCACCAGGGCCCTATATAATTGCAGTAAGACATCTTTACTCTTATACTCAAATCCCCTTGTAATAAAGGCCAACATACCATTTGCTTTCCTAATTGCTTGCTGTACCTGTATGTTAACTTTCAGTGATTCGTGTACAAGGACACCCAGATCCCTCTGAACGCCAACATTTCCCAATCTCTCACCATTTAAAAAATACTCTGCTTTTCTATTTTTCCTTCCAAAGTGGATAACTTCACATTTCTCCACATTACATTCCATTTGCCATGTTCTTGCCCACTCACTTAACCTGTCTATATCCCTTTGAAGCCTCTTTGCATCTCCTCACAACTTATATTCTCACCCAGCTTTGTGTCATCAGCAAACTTGGATATATTACATTTGGTCCCCTCATTCAAATCATTGATATAGATTGTGAATAGCTGAGGCCCTAGCACTGATCTTTGCAGTACCCCACTAGTTACAGCCTGCCAACCCGAAAATGACCCGTTTATTCCTACTCTCTGCTTTCTGTCCGTTAACCAATCCTCAATCCATGCTAGTATATTACCCCCAATCCCATGAGCCCTAATTTTGTTTAATAATCTCTTGTGCCGCACCTTATCGAACGCCTTCTGAAAATCCAAATACACATCCACTGGTTCCCCCTTATCTATTCTGCTAGTTACAACCTCAAAAAACTCTAACAGATTCGTCAAACATGATTTCCCTTTCATAAATCCGTGTTGACTCTGCCCAATCCTATTATTATTTTCGAAGTGCCCTGTTACCATGTCCTTAATAATAGATTCTAGCATTTCCCTACTACTGTTGTCAGGCAAACTGGTCTGTAGTTCCCCATTTTCACTCTCCCTCCTTTCTTAAATAGTGGGGTTACATTTGCGACCTTGCAATCCAGGGCAACCGTTCTAGAATCTATGGAATTTTGGAAAATGACAACCAATGCATCCACTATCTCTATAGCCACCTCTTTCAAAACCCTAGGATGAGGACCATCAGGTTCAGGGGATTTATCGGCTTTCAGTCCCATTAATTTCTCCAGTACTATTTTTTTACTGATACTAATTTCTTTCAGTTCCTCATTCTTGCTAAAGCCTTGGTTCTCCATTATATCCGGAAAGTTTTTTGCGTCTTCTTCCGTGAAGACAGACACAAAGGACTGGATTTTGTCAATGCAGACGTGCTGGAGGCGGGACTTCTGGTTTCCGGGTTTCAGTCCCGCCCCCAGCAACGTCTGACCAACCCACACTATTTTCCCTTGATTGGCATTGTTAAGCCCGCACTACCGGCCAATTAAGGGAAAGCCGGTGACAGATGATGTCAGCGTATGACGCTTCATCCGTCAAAGTTTTGGACAGATGAATTGTCAGCGTTTGACAACTTTGAGAAGCAGTCAAACACTGACAATCTCTGTTCTAAGGTGAGCCCTTGCACAGAAGGCTGACCAAGACCTCTCTCCTCAGCAGAAAGCAGATGGCTGCTGCATCTGAGAATGCAGCAGCCATTCTGTCATCTCTGCCATTGAGATGAGGCACCTCTGGATCCTCAAAGGTTGAAGCCTGCAGAAACATCGAAACATAGAAGATAGGAGCAGGAGTAGGCCATTCGGCCCCTGGAGCCTGCTCCGCCATTCAATCCGATCATGGCTGATCATCCAAATTCAGTACCCGGTCCCTGCTTTCTCCCCATACCCCTTGATCCCATTAGCCTTAAGAAATATATCCAACTCCTTCTTGAATATATTTAATGTATTGGCCTCCACTGCCCTCTGTGGTAGAGAATTCCACAGGTTCACCACTCTCTGGGTGAAGAAATTCCTCCTCATTTCTGTCCTAAATGGCCTACCCCTTATCCTTAGACTGTGACCACTGGTTCTGGACTCCACGACCATCGGGAACATCCTTCCTGCATCTAATCTGTCCAGTCCTATCAGAATTTTATAAGTTTCAATGAGATTCCCTCTCATTCTTCTAAACTCCAGCGAGTACAAGCCCAATCGTCACAATCTCTCCTCATATGTCATTCCTGCCATCCCAGGTATCAGTCTGGTGAATCTTCGCTGAACTCCTTCCATGGCAAGAACATCCTTCCTCAGATAAGGCGACCAAAACTGCACACAATACTCAAGATGTGGTCTCACCAAGGCCCTGTACAACTGTAGCAAGACATCCTTGTTCCTGTACTCAAACCCTCTCGCTACGAAGGCCAACATACCATTTGCCTTCTTAACCACCTGCTGCACCTGCATGCTTACCTTCAGCGACTGGTGCACAAGGATACCCAGGTCTCATTGCACTTCTCCTTCTAATCTTTTGCCATTCAGAAAATAATCTGCCTTCCTGTTTTTGCCACCAAAGTGGATAACCTCATATTTATCCACGTTATATTGCATCTGCCATGCTTCTGCCCAATCACCCAACCTGTCCAAATCATCCTGTAGTTTCTCGGCATCCTCCTCACAGCACACACGCACACCCAGCTTTGTGTCGTCTGCAAATTTGGAGATGTTACATCTAGTTCCCTTGTCTAGATCATTAATATACATTGTGAATAGCTGGGGTCCAAGGACCGATCCCTGCGGTACCCCACTAGTCACTGCCTGCCATTCGGAAAAAGACCCGTTTATTCCAACTCTTTGCTTCCTGTCTGCCAACCAGTTCTCTATCCAAGTCAATACCTTGCTCCCAATCCCATGTGCCTTAACTTTACACGCTAATCTCTTTTGCGGGATCTTATCGAAAGCCTTCTGAAAGTGCAAATGCACCACATCCACTGGTTCTCCCTTATCTATTTTACTAGTTACATCCTCAAAAAATTCCAGTAGATTATTCAAGCACGATTTACCTTTTGTAAATCCATGTTGACTTTGTCCGACTCTGTCACTGTTTCCAAGTGCTCTGCTATTACATCTTTTATAATGGACTCATTAGAAGCAAAGGCAAGGAAACTTTTTCCAACACTTTACAGTTTCGTCTCATACTTAGCTGTCCACACTTGCACCCATCTCTCACCTGTACAGCTGATATTTCGACCCCTATCACCCCCGCAGACCCACTGCTCGCCGCGCTGACCCTGGTGAGATTCGCAGCTGTCAGGAAGCCCACAATTGCAGGCATAAAATGGGAAGAAGCCTCAAAACTGCCTGTTAACTACCTGTTAACAGGCAGTTAATTGGCTCTAATCTCCTTCCCACCTCGAGGAGATGGGTCCCTGTGTGACTCGGGGACCCGCCTCCAGGGAAGATGGCACGGAGCTGGGTTGGGAGCAGGTTCCCGGCAGTCTTGCCTCCATACCCACCTCTCAAGGGCTGGAAATATTCCCCCCAAAGTATTTTTTAAATTTCTCTACCATTTCCTTATTCCCCAATATAATTTCCCCGTCTCAGCCTGTAAGGGACCCACATTTACTTTCGTTAATCTTTTCCTTGTTACTTACCTATTGACATGAATCTTATCATTCATGTGGAAATGACTTATGTAATAATACTGGGTGGCCTGCTGGTGGCGCTGTCCAGGGAGAGTATAAATACTCAGGCATGGGCCCAGCTTGCTCAGGACATCCTTTAACAGGAACTAGTGAAGGACACAACTAGGCCTCCATGTTGAAAAACAGTTGATTAAAGCCTTGTTTAATACTCAGACCAAGTGCCTAGTAGTTTTCTTACGTCACCTATAGAAGGTTTTACAGTCTGTTTTTATGTCTCTCACAAGTTTACTCTCATATTCTATTTTCCCTTTAGTGTGATTGACCCTTTATTATCTTTTATCTCTATCCATATGGATTCTATTTTTGTCCTGCTGTTAGCTGCGTCACTTTTTTCTACTGCCATTATGTTATGCCTAATAAGTACAGCTACTCCACCTCCCCTTTTTCTCTCTCTATATTTTCTAAATATTTTATACCCTGCAATGTTTAATTCCCAGTCCTGATTTTTCTGTAGACATGTCTCAGTAATCCCTACTATGTGTGGTTCCTCACAATGTAAGATTGCTTCCAGTTCCCTTGTTTTAATATGGACACTGTGCATTGCTGTACAGACAGTTTAACTCATTTTAATAGGATTTCCTCTCGCTTTATGTTTAACCATCTTTTTAAACTCCTGTTCTATAACTTTATTTATTCCCTTGCCATCAATATGCTCCCTTACTTTATTCTTTCCTATGCTCTCTTTTCATGTTTTGTTTATATTTAGGCTGGTTACGTTTCTTGTAGATCCCTTCCCCCATCTTATCAGTTTAAAGCTTTTCTCCTACCTCAACCTCAGCGATGAACAGTGTGTGCGACATCTCCGTTTTACTAAGGAGGTTTTTTTTCTCATTTTTTTTCATTTATTCGTTCATGGGATGCAGGTGTCACTGGCAAGGCCAGCATTTATTGCCCATCCCTAATTGCCCTTGAGAAGCTGGTGGTGAGACGCCTTCTTGAACCACTGCAGTCCATGTGGTGAAGGTGCTCCCACAGTGCTGTTACGGAAGGAGTTCCAGGATTTTGACCCAGAGATGATGAAGGAACGACGATATACTTCCTAGTCAGGATGGTGTGTGACTTGGAAAGGAACTTGGAGGTGGTGGTGTTCCTATGCACCTGCTGCCCTTGTCCTTTTAGGTGGAAGAGTTTGTGGGTTTGGGAGGTGCTCCCGAAGAAGCCATGGCAAGTTGATGCAGTGCACCTTGGAGATGATACACACTGCAGCCACAGTACGCCAGTGGTGGATGGGGTGCCAATCAAGCAGGCTGCTTTGTCCTAGATGGTGTCGAGCTTCTTGAGTGTTGTTGGAGCTGCACTCATCCAGGCAAGTGGAGAGTATTCCATCAAACGCCTGACTTGTGCCTTGTAGATGGTGGAAAGGCTTTGTGGAGTCAGGAGGTGAGAGACTCACCGCAGAATACCTAGCCTCTGACCTGCTCTTGTTGCCACAGTACGTGTGTGGCTGGTCCAGTTAAGTTTCTGGTCAATGGTGACCCCCAGGATGTTGATGGTGGGGGATTCAGCGATGATATTGGCCCAGAAATTCGGGTCGGGGGCTTTCCGTGGGTGCAAGCCCCCGACCTGCACTTACCTTGCGCGCCGGCCGTTGATCTGTGGGCCCATGTGGAATTCCGATCCTGGGCCTGCTCCAGCTGCCGGCACGCAGTGCTTGCGTATCCCAGGGGTGCAGTTCGTTCGATGCGTCCCCTGGGATCACGTGGGCCATGGGGAGCCAATCGGAGCAGGGAATGCTCCATTCATAAGTTTGACAGGAAGTGCTGTCAAAACTTATAAATACTACGGGCCCCAAAACATCACTAAATCTTCAAATAAATTTAAAAAAAACATCACATTTTTTAAATAAACTATAAATTACATGAAATAACTATTTTAAAAGAAATCAGTATTTGTAGGGAAATGGTGTTAGGAACATTGATGGGACTGAAGGCCGATAAATCCCCAGGGCCTGATGGTCTACATCCCAGGGTACATAAGGAAGTGGCCCTAGAGATAGTAGATGCATTGCTGGTCATCTTCCAGAACTCAATAGACTCTGGAACAGTACCCATGGATTGGAGGGTAGCTAATGTTACCCCACTATTCAAAAAAGGTGGTAGAGAAAAAGCGGGGAATTATAGACTGTTAAGCCTGACATCGGTAGTGGGGAAAATGCTAGAGTCAATTATAAAAGATGTAATAGCAGTGTGGTGTATGTAACCTGTTCCACCTTAAGAGAACTTAAGCCTGGTCCACCTTAAGAAAGGTACTACTTTCTTTGGCTGCTGTATAGGTAATACCGGTGGTGACCACACCGGTATATAAGCACAGTGTAATAATATTGTATTCAGTATAGTCCGACCTCCAACCAGTAAAGACCTGTTTGAATTTACTCTTGTGGTCTGTGTAGTAATTCTCACTATAACACACAGACTTAACAGTGGCGACGAGTCCGATTCTTACCCTGCTGCAGTAATTTCCACGGCGACTTCGTCCACAGACAGGACGTCGAAGAGAGGTTTCCACCCTCATCACCTACGGGAAGACACGTCGAGCGGCAGGCATCGAGCAACCGGAGTGCAGAAGACATCCTGACCTCGAAGCCTCCATCAGCGACTGTCAGCTTCTTCTACTACCTCGTGGTGGGTAAGCCGGGCAGCGACGCAACAGAAAGTCAACCGCGTTGGCTGTACAGACGGGGCTGGGAAGACGGAGGAATAAGGGTGGTGAGGTCGATCGCGACCAGAGATAAGGGCCGGGCCGCTTTCGAGCGAGAGGCGCAGCGCGGGACATCGATCGCGACCGGAGATAAGGGCCGCATTCGGGCTAAAGGCCCAGCGTCTGGGGAAACTGAAGGTGCGAGAGCCGCGGTGAAACAGAGACAGCGTCGGGGGACGGGTGAAGACCGCCAAGCGCGGGAAAACCGCCATTTTGTGGGCGGAGGACGACGGCAAGAACGGGAAGCTGCCATTTAGATAACATTAAAAATACGATAAATTGCTACGATGCCTAAACATGGGAACATTAATGCCTTCGACAGTGATATAGAAGACTGGGATATGTATGTAGAATGCATACAAAACTATTGTAAGGCAAATAAAATTCCTGAGACAGATAAAGCACTAACATTACTAAACTTAATGGGTGCGAAGACATACGGGCAATTGAAACACCTGTTATCACCAGATGAACCGGCGGATAAGACGTTCGAACAGATTGTTACTGTCCTAAAAAATCATCTTAGCCCCACGCCGCTGATGCTAGCGGAACAATTTAAATTTTACGATAGAAGACAGCGGCAAAATGAAAGCAATGCTGAATATTTGATGGAATTACCTAAGCTAGCAAAATATTGTCAGTTTGGAACGGGACTGACAGAGGCACTTCGAGATAGATTTGTGTGTGGTTTATTTAAACAGGATACACAAAGGCGACTGCTCGAGGAGAATGAGCTGTCTCTTGAGAAGGCGGTCACTATGGCAGCAGCACACGAGGCCGCAGCGAGAGGCACGGCAGTAATGCAGCTACGGCCACCGGAACTCGGTACAAACAAATTGGGTTCGAGTTCTGTCAAATGTTATCGTTGTGGAAAGACAACGCACGATCAGAACCAGTGTTGGTTTAAAAACCAAGAATGCAGAACGTGTGGCAGGTTTGGCCACATAGCTAAAGTATGCCGGTCAGGAAAGAAGACCAGCAATAAAAAGTCACCGCAAGGAAAATATGCAAAGGTACACAAGGTGACAAAGAACAGTTTGACTGAACAGAAGTCAGATTCAGACGCTAGCAGTAATGAACTGGATAGCTTAAGAATACACAACGTTGGTAAGGATACAGACCTCCAGACAATTTGGGTCACTCTTAAGATAGCAGGAGTCCAAGTAAAAATGGAATTGGACACTGGATCGGCATTGACGGTCATGAATAAGAAAGATTACAGAAGGTTATTCCAACATATTCCCTTACAGGATACGGAGATTATATTGAAAACGTACACGGGGCAAAGAGTGTACCCCATCGGAAAAATAGAGGTAGAAGTGGTCCACAAGGGCGAAGGAAGCCAAGTAATGGACTTATATGTGCTACCTGAAGGAGGTCCACCACTACTAGGACGGGAGTGGATTAGGAAAATGAATATGGACTGGCACTCCTTGAAAGCACTAACGGTAGATTCCGGGGAAACAGCTGTCAAACCTAAACGATTGTCCAGAATATTGGATGAGGCTAAAGAGGTGTTCCAGCCGGGACTGGGAACACTGAGAGGAATTACGGCAAACATCAAGATTGATGAACATGCACAACCAAAATGTTTTAAAGCCAGACCGGTACCCTATGCAATACGACCTGCGGTTGAAGCGGAGCTGGAAGCACTAGAACATTCAGGGGTACTGTCTAAAGTAGATTGGAGTGAGTGGGCTACGCCCATTGTTCCCGTTATGAAACGTCCTGCGAACAATAAGCCAGGAGATCCAGGGAAGTTTCGCATCTGTGGAGATTTCAAGATCACCATTAATCCGGTGCTTCACACGGTGCAGTATCCGCTTCCACGGATTGAGGATATTTTCGCTTCACTGTCTGGCGGGAAACACTTCACCAAGATAGACCTGGCACAGGCGTACTTGCAGATGGAGGTTGAAGAAGAGTCACGCCAATACCTCACGATCAACACGCATCGAGGGTTGTACCGGTACAATAGGCTGGTTTTTGGTGTGGCATCGGCTCCAGCAATTTGGCAGAGGGCCATGGAGCAGGTATTACAGGGAATTCCAGGCACACAATGTTACCTGGACGACATTCTGATCACAGGTGATGGTGATGAACAGCATCTCGCTAACTTGGAACTGGTGCTCAACAGACTGAAAGAGTATGGACTTAGGGTAAATCGGCAGAAATGTGAGTTCTTCCAGAAGCGGATCTCGTACTGTGGTCATGTCATTGACCGGGAGGGGCATCATAAGTCTCCTGACAAGATAGCGGCAGTTGTAAAGGCTCCCGCTCTGGAGAATGTCTCTCAGTTGAGGTCGTTTCTAGGATTAATTAACTACTAGCATAAATTTCTGCCAAATCTATCCTCGGTGCTGCATCCGTTGAACGCTCTTTTACAGAAAGGGGTACCATGGGACTGGGGCGAAAACTGTAAGAAGGCATTTCGCAAAAGCAAAGAATTGATCACCTCAGAGGAAGTGTTGGCTCACTTCAACCCGACACTGTCTATTCGGTTGGCTTGTGATGCTTCTCCATATGGTATTGGGGCAGTACTCTCTCATAAATTGCCAAATGGCACGGAAAGGCCAGTCGCGTTTGCATCCAGATCATTGACCTCCGCTGAGCGCAACTATGCGCAGATCGATAGGGAGGCCCTTAGCCTTGTATGGGGAGTGAAGAAGTTTAATCATTACCTACAGGGCCAAAAATTCACACTTCTGACGGACCATCAACCGTTGGTGTCCATTTTTAACCCTAAGAAGGGTGTTTCGGTGATGACAGCACAGCGTCTCCAGAGATGGTCTCTTTTCTTAGGGGCACATCAATATCAGATAGAATTCAAAGGTACGAGACAGCATGGCAATGCTGATGGCCTGTCACGCCTGCCACTACCTGAAGATGAAGACACGACGGAAGTTGACCCTGTTGAGTTATTTCATTCGACCATTATCGAGTGTTTACCTGTCACCAACGCAAGTATTGAAAGAGAAACCAGGAACGACCCGACACTGTCCAGAGTCTACAAGGTGACAGTGAAAGGATGGCCAACACGGGGTGATCCTCTGTTCCCGGCATTCTCGGCAAGGCGAGACCAGCTGTCCGTCTGCCATGGTACTTTGATGTACGGGACAAGAGTGATTATTCCTCCCAAGTTAAGGGAAAGAGTTTTAAAAGAACTACATGAAGGTCATCTGGGGGGAGTTAAAATGAAAAGTCTTGCTAGGGCTTACGTATGGTGGCCGGGTATTGACCAACAGATTTAGGACTTAACGAAAAGCTGCGCTGGGTGTCAAAAAGTGCAAAATGCACCTCCGATAGCACCGCTACACCCATGGGAATGGCCTTCAGCCCCATGGCAACGCGTACACATTGACTTTGCTGGTCCATTCATGGACTCCATGTTCCTAATCGCGGTGGATGCACATTCCAAATGGCCAGAAGTCATCAAGATGAATACCACTACTTCAGAAAAGACAATTGCGGTGTTAAGAACAATATTCGCAAGGAACGGATTGCCAGAACAGATCTGTTCGGACAACGGACCACAGTTTGTATCGGATGAATTCCAACAATGCCTAAAGAAGAATTGAGTTAAACATTATACCTCTGCCCCATATCATCCGGCGACAAACGGGTTGGCTGAAAGATTTGTCCAGACATTCAAAAAGGTTATTAAGGCCATGAATGATGATCAGATTCCACTGCAACACAAGGTCGATAAGTTCCTGATGTCATATAGAAACGCCGATCATGCCGTGACTAACCAAAGTCCTGCTATGATGTTTTATAACAGGAGGTTGCGGTCCAAGTTGGACTTGTTAAAACCAAATGTGCGGAGGGACGTGGAAAACAAACAGTTTCGGCATATTAACAGCAAGACCACTCGAACTTTCGACGTAGGACAACCAGTGATGGCAAGGGGCTATGGAAACGACAAATGGCAGTCCGGAACAATCCGGGCCAGACAAGGACCTCTGATGTACACCGTAGATATTGGTCATAATGTGATAAGGCGTCATGCGGATTAACTGGTAGAGTCGAGAGCAAGGGTCGAACCCATGGTTGTGACAGAGACAGCTGTGGAAGACGTTCATGAACCTGAAGCATCTACCTCAGCCGAGAATGTATTTGATGATGATGACACCCAATACATTGGCAACCAACTAGAGGAGGCACCTCAACAACAAGAATCAGAGACCACTGAAAGGCGTTATCCAAGCCGAATCAGAAAGCCTCCTGAGAGACTGAACCTTTGAACTGTTATACCTGAAGTTATATATGTATATATGTTATGTTTATTTGGGGATATGACTGTTAAGCTAAAAAGGGAGGATTGTGGTGTATGTAACCTGTTCCACCTTAAGAGAACTTAAGCCTGGTCCACCTTAAGAAAGGTACTACTTTATTTGGCTGCTGTATACGTAATACCGGTGGTGACCACACCGGTATATAAGCACAGTGTAATAATATTGTATTCAGTATAGTCCGACCTCCAACCAGTAAAGACCTGTTTGAATTTACTCTTGTGGTCTGTGTAGTAATTCTCACTATAACACACAGACTTAACAAGCAGAGCACTTGGAAAGCAGTGACAGGATCGGACAAAGTCAACATGGATTTACAAAAGGTAAATCATGCTTGACTAATCTACTGGAACTTTTTGAGGATGTAACTGGTAAAATAGATAAGGGAGGACCAGTGGATGTGGTGTATTTGGACTTTCAGAAGGCTTTCGATAAGGTCCCACATAAGAGATTAGCGTGCAAAATTAAGACGCATGGGATTGGGGGCAAGGTATTGACTTGGATAGAGAACTGGTTGGCGGACAGAAAGCAAAGAGTTGGAATAAACCGGTCTTTTTCCAAGTGGCAGGCAGTGACTAGTGGGGTACCGCAGGGATCAGTCCTAGGACCCCAGCTGTTCACAATATATATTAATGATCTGGACGAGGGAATTGGATGTAATACCTCCAAATTTGCAGACGACACAAAGCTTGGTGGGAGGGTAAGCTGTGAGGAGGATGTCGTGAAACTCCAGTACGATTTGGACATGTTGGGTGATTGGGCAGAAACATGGCAAATGCACTATAACGTGGATAAATGTGAGGTTATCCACTTTGGTGGCAAAAACAGGAAGGCAGGTTATTATTTGAATGGCAATAGATTGGGAGAAGGGGAAGTGCAAAGAGACCTGGTTTGCTATTGTGCACCAGTCGCTGAAGGTAAGCATGCAGGTGCAGCAGACGGTTAAGAAGGCAAATGGTATGTTGGCCTTCGTAGCAAGAGGGTTCGAGTACAAGAACAAGGATGTCTTGCTGCAGTTGTACAGGGCCTTGGTGAGACCGCACCTTGAGTATTGTGTGCAGTTTTGGTCACCTTACCTGAGGAAGGACGTTCTTGCCATGGAGGGAGTGCAGCGAAGATTCACCAGGCTGATACCTGGGATGGCAGGAATGACATACGAGGAGAGATTGTGTCGATTGGGCTTATACTCACTGGAGTTTAGAAGATTGAGAGGGGATCTCATCGAAACCTATAAAATTCTGTCAGGTCTGGACAGACTAGATGCAGAAAGGATGTTTCTGATGGCCGGGGATTCCAGAACCAGGGGTCATAGTCTAAGGATAAGGGGTAAGCCATTTAGGACTGAAATGAGGAGGAATTTCTTCACCCAGAGAGTGGTGAACCTGTGGAATTCTCTGCCACAGAGGGTGGTGGAGGCCAGTTCATTAAATATATTCAAGAAAGAGTTGGATATATTTCTTGAGGCTAAAGGGATCAAGGGATATGGGGAGAAGGCAGGGACAGGGTACTGAATTTGGATGATCAGCCATGATCTCATTGAATGGCGGAGCTGGCTCGAAGGGCCGAATGGCCTACTCCTGCTCCTATCTTTTATGTTTCTATGTTAAACAATAATTTAAATTTTTGATAAAAATAATTTTATTTTCTAACGGGGCTAAAAATAAACTTACCTTGCTTTAAAGTATTTAAAAATAATAAACCTGTGGAAATTTTTTTTAAATTCTAATTAATTCACCACTTACCTTGTAAAAAGCAGGCTTTTTAAATGTGTAAATTCTGGAGACTTACCCTCCCAGGAAAACCTGCAAAAAAACCATAAGTTCCATGCGCACACGCTGCCTCTCCCGCGCACGCGTTCGACCTCTGAACCCCTGCTTTCAGGGGAACGGAAGTGCCGGTTTCCCGCGCCTGCGCAGTGCATGCAGGAAACCGGCACTTACATTGAGCCTACGGGTGAGCACCCCGTGCGTACTCACCCGTGGAGACCCGAATTTCTGGGCCAATGCCACTGAATGTCAAGGGGTTGTAGTTGGACTCTCACTTGTTAGAGATAGTCATTGCCTGGCACTTCTGTATGGCAAATGTTACCTGCCAATTATCAGCCCAAGCCTGAATGTCATCCAGGTCTTGTTGCATGTGGACATGGACGGCTTCATTATCTGAGGAGTTGTGAATGGCACTGAACACTGTTCTCTGCTTTACTAAGGACGTGCTCACAGAAATTTGCTACCTGCTGCAGGCAGACCTGCAGCCTCAGTCCAGGGTGAGGATGGCATTGCCAGTGGCTGTAAAGGTGACTGTGGCCTTGAACTTCTTTGCATCGGGCTCCTTCCAGGCTGGAGCAGGCAACATCTGTAACATCTCCCAGTTCGCTGTCCACTCCTGTATAAGGGAGGTGAGTGAAGCTCTGTATGCAAGGAGAGGTGAATACATTTCATTCTCTCTTACCAGAGAGAAGCATGTGGAGTGAGCACACGGCTTCGCCATGGTAGCAGGCTTCCCCATGGTGCAGGGTGGTATTGACTGCATACACTTTGCATCTCAATTCGGAGATGTACCGCAACTGGAAGGGATTCCACTCCCTCAAAGTCCAGCTGGTGTGCAACTATACTCAACGCATCATGCAGGTTAATGCTCGGTATCCTAGCAACAGCCATGATGCCTTCACGACGACAAACCAGATGGTGGCTACAGGGTGATGAGGGCTATCGACTGGCCACCTGGCTCATGACTCCGCTGTGCCACCCAACCACACGTAGGCAGCATGCATATAATGAAAGCCATGCTGCCACACAGAATCTGATAGAGCAGACCATTGGCATCCATAAACAATGCTTCCGCTGGCTGTACTCACCAGAGTGTATCTCAAGATTTGTCATGGTCCTGCTGCATGCTCCACAACCTTGCCATCAGGAGGACACAGCCCTTGCCATCAGGCATACGGCAACCAGCTGAGGAGGAGGAGGAGGAAGAAGAGGAGGAGGAGAAGGAGGAGGTGAAAGAGGAGGAGGAGGAAGTGGAAGAGGATGAAAGGGAAGGGAGGAGGCAAACCAGACAGTTCATTTTGGCCCGGGCTGTCTGTGATCGAATCATCCACCTGCGGTACTGTAAAGTCTGTGGGTTGTACAGTTAATAACGACACAGACTTCAGGAATAACAAACAAACAGGTCTTTACTATTCGAAGGTCAGGGCGAATCTGCCCCAGCAATCCTGCCACAACACTTATATACTGGTGTGGTCACTGTCGGTATTACAGTATACAGAAGCCAAACAAGTAGTGCCACACCTAAAGTAGTTCTCTTAAAGGTGAACGGTTACATACAATAGTTTCCTTAAAGGTAGACGGGTACATACACTACAATCCTCCCTTTTTAGCTTTCAACATACTGAGTCCATAGTGAACATACATTATAACATATATACAGCTTATGTAAGACAGTTCATAGATTCAGGCTTTCTGGAGGTTTCCGGATTCTGTCCGGATAACGCCGCAGTGGTGTCGTCATTCCAGGCGGGCTAGTAGGTGCTTCTGGCAAAGTCGATTCGGCTTGAAAGACAGTGTCAGGTTCAGCTGATTCCAGTATTACCAGATCGGAAGTAGGTGTTCTGGGTATCTCAGACTCAACATTACCCGGGTAAGGTGGTGAAGTCGGTTGCCCATTTGTGGCGGACCCTATGATTTGGTCAACATGGCGCCTTATTATATTGTCCCCAATGTCCACGGTGTACATCAACGGCCCCAGCCTTTTTCCAATAGTTCCAGGCTGCCATTTCTCGGTACGGTAGTCCCGGGCCAAAACTCGTTGACCGATCTGGAAAGATCTAGTGGCCCTTTCATTCATGCCCTGGAATTGCCGGTTCTCTACGTCCCTTCTGACGTTTGGTTTGAGCAAATCCAGCCGGCATCTTAGGCGTCTATTACAAAACATCATTGCGGGAGTTTGATTTGTGACCGCATGTGTTGCATGCCAACAAAAAGCTATCCACCTTATGTTGTAGACTTATGTCTTCATTACTCATGGCCTTTACGGCCTTCTTGAAGGTCTGGACAAACCTTTCAGCCAATCCATTGGAGGCGGGATGGTATGGGGCTGACGTGTAATGCTTAACCCCATTGCTCTTTGAGAATTTCTTGAATTCTTCGGACACAAATTGCGGTCCGTTATCAGAACAGATCTGTTCCGGCAGGCCATTCCGAGCAAACATAGTCCTTAACACTGTGATGGTTTTTTCCGTCGTGGTGGTGGTCATCTTAATTACTTCCGGCCACTTGGAGTGGGCATCCACCGCTATTAGGAACATCGAGTCCATAAATGGACCAGCAAAGTCGATGTGTACTCTTTGCCAAGGAGATGAGGGCCACTCCCATGGATGCAGAGGAGCCTGTGGTGGCGCGTTCTGAACCCTCTGACATCCTAGGCAGTTCTTCGTGATCTCCTCTATGTCTCCATCAATGCCTGGCCACCACACAAACGCTCTTGCTAGATTCTTCATCTTTACTCCACCCAGATGTCCTTCGTGCAGCTCCTTTAGCATTTTCTTTTGGAGTTTGGGTGGAATCACCACTCTAGATCCACACATCAGGGTTCCTCGACACACTGACAGTTGTTCTTTCCTCTGTGAAAATGCTTGCAGTGTTGGTTCGCTCTGTGCTGGCCATCCCTCCACCGTTACATCATAGACTCGTGAAAGAGTCGGGTCATTCCTTGTCTCATTCTCAATCATTGAGTTTGTTATCGGTAGACACTCCACTATGGATGAGTGGAACAACTCTACTGGGTCCACTGTACTCGCTTCTTCCACCATCGGCAATGGCAAGCGTGATAACCCATCAGCATTTCCATGCTGTTTGGACCTTTTGTACTCAATTTCATATTGGTGTGCCCCAAGTAACACGGACCACCTTTGTAACCTTTGTGCTGTCATGGTGGACACGGCCTTGTTTGGGTTGAATATGGACACCAACGGCTGGTGGTCTGTCAGCAATGTGAACTTTTTACATTGTAGGTAATGGTTGAATTTCTTCACGCCCCACACAAGACTGAGGGCCTCCCTATCTATTTGAGCGTAATTTCGCTCCGCGGGTGTCAATGATCGTGACGCGAATGCCACTGGCCTTTCCGAGCCATTTGGTAGCCTGTGCGAAAGTACTGCCCCAATTCCGTACGGGGAAGCATCACAAGCTAGACGAAGGGGTAATGCTGGGTTGAAATGAGCCAACACTTCTTCAGAGGTAATCAACTCCTTGCTTCTGCGAAAAGCCCTTTTGCATTCTTCACTCCACTTCCATGGTGTTTCTTTCCACAACAGATCATTCAGCGGATGCAGCACCGTGGATAAATTTGGCAGAAACTTGTGATAGTAATTAATCAACCCCAAGAATGATCTTAACTGTGAAACGTTTCCTGGAGCGGGGGCCTTCACGACCGCTTCTATCTTTTCAGGTGACTTATGCAGTCCCTCTCGGTCAATGACATGCCCGCAGTATGAGATCCGTTTTTGGAAGAACTCACACTTCTTGCGATTAACCCGAAGGCCATACTCCTTCAACCTGGTGAGTACCAGTTTCAAATTCGTGAGGTGTTCTTCCTCATCTTTTCCCGTGATTAAAATGTCATCTAAGTAGCACTGCGTGCTTGGAATTCCTTGTAACACCTGTTCCATGGCCCTCTGCCAAATTGCTGGCGCTGAAGCTACCCCAAAGACCAGTCTATTATAGCGATACAAGCCTCTGTGAGTGTTGATGGTGAGGTACTGGCGTGACTCTTCCTCGACCTCCATCTGTAAATATGCCTGAGCCAGGTCTATTTTCGTGAAGTGCTTCCCTCCAGCCAACGAAGCAAAGATATCTTCAATCCGCGGAAGCGGGTATTGTACCGTGTGAAGCACCGGATTCACAGTGATCTTGAAATCTCCGCAGATACGGACCTTCCCCGGTCCCCCTGGCTTATTACTTGGTGAGGACTTCATGACGGGAACAATGGGCGTGGCCCACTCACTCCAGTCCACTTTTGACAGAACCCCTGATCGTTCAGGTTCTTCCAGTTCTGCCTCCACCGCTGGTCGTATTGCGTAAGGTACCGATCTGGCCTTAAAAAACTTTGGGCTTGCATGTTCTGCAATCTTAACCTTTGCTTTAATTCCTCGCAGTGTTCCCAGTCCTTGCTGGAATACCTCTTTAGCTTCGTCCAATATTCTGGACAACCGTTCCGGTTTGACATCCTCTTTTTCCGAATCCACCGTCATGGTGTTTAGTGAATGCCAGTCCATCTTTATTTTTCGGATCCACTCCCGTCCCAGAAGTGGTGGACCTCCCTCAGACAACACATACAGGTCCAACCGGTGGTGATCTTTATCCTTGTATCTCACCTTGACTTCTATCTTTCCGATGGGGAATACTTTGTGCCCCGTGTATGTCTGTAGTACTAGTTCCGTATCCCGTAGTGGAATATGCTTGAAAAACTTTTTATAGTCATGCTTATTCATGACCGTCAACGCCGATCCGGTGTCCACTTCCATTTTTACTTGGACCTTTGCAATCTGTAGCGTTATCCAGACAGTTTGTCGGTCAGCTTCATTACTCACATTGTGAATTCTCAGACTGTCCAGTCCTTTGCATTTGGAGTGTGAGTCCGACTTCTGTTCCCTCAGACTCTTCCTAGTCACCTCTTGCACTTTTCCGTACCATTTTTGTGGTGACTCCTTATTGTTGTACGTTGTTCCTGACCGGCATACCTTAGCTATGTGCCCGATCTTGCCACATTTCCTGCATTCTTGGTTTTTAACCCAGCATTGATTCTGGTCGTGTGTTGTCTTCCCACAACGATAGCATTTTGTTGTCCTCGAGGTAATTTGGTCCACCCCGAGTGCCGCCGCCTTTAGCTGCATTTCCGCCGTTCCTTTCGCTGCGGCTTCGTGCGATGCAGCTATAAGGACAGCCCTGTTTAGTGTGAGGTCGTTCTCTTCCAGTAGTCGCTTTTGCGTCCCTTCTTTGGACAATCCACATACGAACTTGTCTCGCAGTGCCTCTGTCAGATTCCCTCCGAACTGGCAGTGTTCCGCTAGCCTACGCAGTTCGACCAAGTATTCCGTGTTGCTTTCGTCTTTCTTCTGCGTTCTTGCATAGAATTTGGATCGTTCAGCCAGTATCAACGGTGTGGGGTTCAAGTGATCCTTCAGCACTGCTACAATATCATCGAAAGTCTGATCCGCCGGTTTAGCTGGTGAGAGAAGATGCTTCAACAACCCGAATGTTTTCGCACCCATGTTAAGTAAGGTTAAAGCTTTTTCATCCTTAGCTATTTTGTTAGCCTTACAATGTATCTCAATACGTTCCACGTACGTGGCCTAGTCTTCTATCTCAGAATTAAAATCGTTGATGTCCCCCCGCTTAGGCATCTTCCTTTCCTTGGGTACAACACAATTTTTTTTTTTTTTTTTTTTTTTTCCTAAGATGGCGGCTTTTCCCGTGAAAATGGCGGTTTCCCGCTCTTTCCTTCTCTCCCCGCCCACTTCAATGGCGGTTTCCTGCTTCTGTCGTCTTCGCCGCCTAATGGCGGCTTCCCGCGTTTCTTCCCTGGTGGAAGGGGTACGCTTTCCCCACAACGGACAGGTTCAGCCGCTGGGCTGGCTCTCGCGCAGTCTCTCTCCCCTTGCTCGGCTCTGTCTCTCTCTCTCCCGCACACTCGGCTCTACCGGCGCTGGGTACCCCGTTGGTGGAGGACAGTTCAGCCGCTGGACTGGCTCTTGCGCAGCCTCCTTTGGTCGGCTCTGCCTCTCCCACACGCTCTGTTCCCGTTCGCCTCCCAGCCCTCACGCAGTCCGGTGCTTCCCTCCCCAGCTGCGGCTGAGTTTCTCTCTTCCCGCGCCAGCTCCCGGTCTCAGCGCTTCGTGGCTTCGGTCGCTGCCCGGCTTTTCCCGCCGATCGCGGTCCGGCTATCTCACGACGCCGTTGGACCCGCCTTCCTGACCAGCTCTGCTCCCCCTCGACCGTGGTCGAGTGCACAGCCCTTATCCTCCGGATTTCGTTACACTTTCCCCTACTCACAGTCTCCGCGGCCGCCTTGTTTCCTGCTGATCGGCTCACTCCGCACCGTGGTAGAAGGGTAGTCAGTGCCTGTTGCTGATGGAAGCTTTTGTTGCTAAAGTCTTCCTCCTTTCTATTGCTGCAGCCTCGTGTTTTCTTCCAGCAGAACGACGAGGGCGGTTGCCTCTCTTCGACGCTCTTTAGTTGCTTTGGTAGTATTCCCGCAGGGTACGATCGGACTCGTCGCCACTGTAAAGTCTGTGGGTTGTACAGTTAATAACGACACAGACTTCAGGAATAACAAACAAACAGGTCTTTACTATTCGAAGGTCAGGGCGAATCTGCCCCAGCAATCCTGCCACAACACTTATATACTGGTGTGGTCACTGTCGGTATTACAGTATACAGAAGCCAAACAAGTAGTGCCACACCTAAAGTAGTTCTCTTAAAGGTGAACGGTTACATACAATAGTTTCCTTAAAGGTAGACGGGTACATACACTACAGGTACCAGTAAACATAACCCCAATTCCCCATTCAACACTAGTCGCACACCTTTCCTTCCCTCTGTTACTGACCATCATAGCGTCCTCTTGGCCACAATGCTACAATAAAAGCCACCAGAAAACAAACATTCCAAACCAATTTTATGAATCACACTATTACAATATTTCAATCAAATGACAACTAATCACCTTTGTGCATTCCCTTCGTGCTTGTCTTCAGTGTGCCTTTGCCTGTCCCAGTGCTCCTACTCAATGCTACCCAGTAGCTGCAGCACGGCTGGTGGAAGGCTGCTGGCTTTCAGTGGGGGAGACTGCAGATGACCATGCACGACGACCTCAAGCTCTGGTCCTAGTAGGCCCAGCTTTGGACTGCACCACCTCGGCATAGGTAGCAGCAGTTTGAGTTGGCTGGCAACAGCAAGGACACTGGCGGAGTGTCAGTGATGGGAGGACGAATGCTGTCATTTTGAGAGAGGACAGCAGGTTCATCCTCCACGGAGCCACTGCCACTCCCCCGGGGCGGCGCCTCAGCAATCCTAGTAATCTGCTGGAGGACAGATTGCTGGACTGCTGTGTCACCCTGCAAACCTCTTTCAGCACTGGTAAACCCAGCCATGATGGCAGCAGTCAGTGCTTGCGTGGCAACAAGCTGAGCTTACATGACTTCAGTCTGAGCTTCCATTGCAGCACTCAGGCATTGGGTGGCTCCTCCTTGTACTACAATGGAAGCTGAGACATCGGCCATCAGACGCTGCATGATGGTTCGGTCCACAAGTGCGTTAATGGATCTACCATCCCTTCCATGCTGGAAAGGATGGGCTCCAAGCTCTGTGCAAAGACCTGTGCAAGTTTGATGCTGGTCTCCTCCATGTTCCTTGACATTGCATTCAGTCTTTCTGGCAGGCCCACCAATGCAACAAGCATCTCACTGTTCATACCCATTAGCATTCTTCTGTAGGCTGCCCCATCAAAGTCCCCATCTGAGTCCTGTGCAGCAGAACTCGTGTGTGATCTTGCCTTCCGGGGAGCTGGCACCTACGCTACCCTTTGCCCCTGCCCTGGCTGCAGCCCACTTGTGCCCGGTGACTCACCACATGCAGATCCCACCTCTAAGCTACCTTCTAAAGTCTGCGCAGTGCCAGTATCTGAGCTGGTGGCAGCGAGTGTCAGATCGAGTGACGGTGTTTGTTCTTCATCATCATTCTCATCGAGTCGTAGAGTCATACGGCACAGAAGGAGGCCATTTGGCCCATTGACTCCATGCCAGCTCTCTGTAGAGCAATCCAGTCAGTCCCATTACCCCGCTCTATTACCGTAGCCCTGCAAGTTTATTTCCCTCAAGTGCCTATCCAGTTTCCCCTTGAAAACACTGAGGCCTAGAAATTCAGTTGGGCGCGCCAGCCGTTAGCGCCTTAGGAGGAGTAGATCTCGAGCGCTAGGCGCTTAGCGCCCGGGCGCAGCGCGATCTGCGCCTCGCCCCAACTTCAGTACACATTTAGCGCCGGCGCAAAGTCTTAGCGCGCGCCCTGCTGCGCGCGCAGATCATGACGTCATTTACTAGTGCAACGCCCTTTGTGCGCCCCGAACCGGAACTTCACTCGCGCCGGGCCATTGTGCGCCGGGCGGCCCTAACGACTGTGAAGTGGAACGGTACACAGCCGAGGTGGGCCACGGGGAGCGCTAATTAAAGGGCACTTACCCTGCACTATAAAGGCCAGCCATTTTGCAGCATTCACTCTTGTGCAACGGTTTTTTGGAGAGAGACCAAGGAGGAGAGCTTACTGGTTTGGACCAACACTAGGACAGGTATTTTTGGCTCAGGCCAGAGCTTAGCAATTATCTTTGCCTTCATTGAGAGCTCAGTGTTTGCCAGCATATAATGGGGGCTGCATTGGGTGCCAACGCTGACTTTCAGCCTTATGCCAGAAGGGCTTACAGACGCCGTGAGAGAGCGGCAGCCCTGGCTAGACGCAGAGGGGGCAACAGGCGTCACCAACTGAGGCCTTAACCACCCAGGGTATACCGCCAGCAGTCCTCCTATCTGACCATGTCTGCCGCGATGTGTGTTAGGAGGCTGTGATTCAGAAGGGAGGTGGTTGCAGACATCTGCCAGCTGCTTCACAGAGATCTGCAGCCACAGCTGATGCGCAGGACGTCTCTGTCGGTGGCAGTGAAGGTGACGGTGGCTCTCAACTTCTATGCCACTGGCTCCTTCCAATCCGCTGCTGGGGACATCGCTAACATCTCCCAGTTCGCCGTGCATTGCTGCATCCGCCAGGTGACCGAAGCCCTTTTCAGAAGGAGCCATCAATTCATCTCCTTCCCCATGACCCTGGACAAGCAGCAGCAGCGTGCAGTGGGATTTGCAAGAATAGTGGGCTTCCCCATGGTGCAGGGCGCCATTGACTGCACGCATGTGGCTTTGCGGGCACCTCTGGAGCATGCCGAGGATTACCGCAACCGGAAGGGCTACCATTCCCTCAACGTACAGTTGGTGTGTGATCACAGGCAGCGCATCCTAGCTGTCAATGCCCGCTTTCCAGGCAGCAGCCACGATGCCTTTATCCTGCGACAGACAACTGTGGCTGACATGTTCCAGGCACAGCCTCACCCAAGAGGATGGCTTATCGGAGACAAAGGCTATCCTTTGTGTACCTGGCTCATGACCCCGCTCCGCGCGCCCACGACCCCTGCTGAAGAGGCATACAACGAGAGCCATCAAGCGACTAGGAACATCATAGAACAAACAATCGGCGCCCTCAAGCAACGGTTCCGCTGTCTCGATCGCTCCGCGGGAGCCCTCCAGTATTCGCAGAAGCGAGTCTCCCAATTCGTCGTCGTTTGCTGCATGCTGCACAACCTGGCTATCCGCAGGACTCAGGCACTGCCACCTCATGTTGGACCCCCACCTCAGGAGGAGGAGCAGGAGGAGCATGAGGAGGAGGAGGACGAGGAGTACCAGCCCAGGAGGGAGGCAGAAGGTCCAAGGGCCGCCCGTCGGCGGCTTATTGAACGTCACTTCTAGGCCCCCTGTCAGGAAATGGCTTGTGCCAATGAAAGAACATGATTGCAGCCGCTCCGCAAGCCCTCAGCCGGTTAAGGCAACAAACACTTCAAAGATCAAACATGGACAATGTTAATAAATAAAATGCTTTATTGTACAAACTCAGGGCCCTTCCCACATGAAAACCAAAAACAGACGAAACCCCCAAAAAACACTCAAACACATTACTCGCTCCCACAACCTGGAGAGGATTAACAAAACAGTGCAACTAAAATGGCCGTCATCCTCGGCCTTCGTAAAAAACAAACATCACATCCTCGGCCTTCAAAAAACAAACATCCAATTCTCGGCCTCAAAAAACAAACATCCAATTCTCGGCCTCAAAAAACAAACACAACTGGCCACACATTCGACTTTTTGGCCCGCTAGGGCGATGCCTTGGCCATCTTTGTGTGGCCCCTGCCCGCCCTGCTGCTCCTCCTCAAAGTAAGGGCATTGGCTGCTGCAAGGCTGGGGGCAGGCTCCAGAGGGGCACATGTCGTGACGGCAGATGCCCTTGGGGGTCGGCCTAGTCGAGGTCTGGCCGTCGAGCGGGCGGCTGTTGAATGCTGCAGCTGTGGCTGGCCAGCATCAGTCGCTGCAGCAGCTCCTGGCAGCTCCACTGGGGGAGTGGCAGTAGCAGCTGGAGGAATGGGGGCAAGCTGGCGGATGGCAGGCGCTCGCTGGTCGCCTGAGACACTGGCACTCACCCGGGCCAGCACTGCAGCATGCGCACCAACCTGCCGAGGGACAGACCGCTGTGCTGCTGCAGCGCGCCGGGTGCCCTGGCGATGCCTGGCTAACACAGCGAGTGTGGCAGCAGTGAGTGCCCGTGTTGACCTGTTCAGTGACCTCATCAGAGCACCCAGTGACGGCACGGCACCACTGATCAGCTGCCCACTCGCTGCCTGAGCTGCCCCGAATGCCGCCCGACTCGCTGCCTGCTCTGCCCCGAATTCCGCCAAACTGATGGCCTGTGAGGCCCCGACGTCGGTGACACTCCGACAGAGGGACTCGATGGCCTCAGGCAACCGTGCCACTACCCCCATGAGCTCCGTGTGCCGGCGCTCCGAGTCCGCGGACAAGTCCTCGAGGCGTTCCATCTCCTCGGCGAAGACTATCTCCGGACTGGAGGCCGGACTCTCCCTCTGGGGAGAAGGCCGCCGAGCTGGCCGACCCTTCCTGCGTTGCTGGACGCCGCTGGGCCCAGCAATTGGGCTCCCCTCCGACCCTTCCCCCCTCTGGCGAGAAGGCCGCCGAGCTGGCACCCCCCTCCCGCGTTTCTGCAGGCCGCAGGTCCCATGAGCTCCCCTCCCCTCCGACACTTCCGCCACGCTCCCCTCCAGGGAAGACGTGTCCCCTACATTCGCATGGGTTGCCACGGCTGAGGGTTCCCCTGATGGGCCGCCTTCCTCTTGCTCCTCCTCCTCCTCCTCTTCTGAGGGGCTGTCACTGGCAAGTTCAGGGACCTCCTCCTCACCATCTGAAAGCAGGAAAGCACAAGAGTAGCTTTAGAGTGAGGAGAGGGCGTCAGCGAGGGATGCATGAGTGGTGGCATTCAGCGCATTGGTCGGACAGTGGCAAAGGATGTAGATCTGATGCGCAAGTGGGACGAGAGAGGTCCAAATGTTGATGTCCTTACCATTGGTGCCCAGAACAGGATCGGCATCTCCACATGCAACGGGGCCAATCACCCGGCCACCCATGATGCACTCCACGCGATGTTGCAGCTCAGTGAGCAGCTGGATCTGGGGTCGGCCTCCCCCGGTCGCAGTCCGGCTCTTCCTATTATTGGCCAGCTTGGCCTGCAAGAGAAAGGACGGCCTCTAAGTACAGTGTGTAGCCCTGATCTTGTGTGCACTGCCTCCCATGGTGGAATAGCCTGGCCAGTGTGTCGCCCTGATCTTGTGTGCACTGCCTCCCATGGTGGAATAGCCTGGCCAGTGTGTCGCCCTGATCTTGTGTGCACTGCCTCCCATGGTGGAATAGCCTGGCCAGTGTGTCACCCTGATCTTGTGTGCACTGCCTCCCATGGTGGAATAGCTTGGCCAGTGTGTCGCCCTGATCTTGTGTGCACTGCCTCCCATGGTGGAATAGCTTGGCCAGTGTGTTAAGTGCAGAATGTGCAATTGATGTTCATGCCTGTCCCATAGCTGCTGGATGAGGGCTGGCCATTAGGGCTTTCAGGTCCCTTTGCCCATAATGTGAGGTGCACATGCAAGGATGAGGAGGTCACTGGAAAGGGTACTCACCCTGACAATCCGCGTGAGGTCATTAAACTTTTTGCGGCATTGGACACCGGTCCTGGGGACCTCGCTGTTGGCTGACACCTTGCTGGCGACATGCCTCCAGGCTCTCCGGTAGGCGCGGACCGGCGCCTTCCTGCCATTGTCTGGGTACAAAATATGGCACCTCTTCTCCACACCACCAATCAGCACACTCAGATCACGCTCTGAGAAGCGCTGCGCTCGTTCACGGGCCTTCTGCATGGCTTCAGGCGCTATTTGGGTCCAGCAGCAGTGTTCAGGCCTAGCTGGAGGGCTCCACTATCCAGGGCGTGGCAGCAGACCAAGTCGACCCTTCCCCCTTAAGAGCTGGCCGGCGCCAGGGTGTCTGCTGTCAATCACGAGATGGCCGCACCTGCGCTGCGCCCGGCCTCGGCGCTCTCGCTCAGCACCTCCGGCTTAACGCCTAAAGAGAGGCGTCCAGCGCCAGTTTTAGCGCTCGAGCAAACTCTTAGGGCGAAGCTAATGAATATCGGAGAAGTGGCCTCGATTTGGCGGCGGGCGCAAACTTTAGCGGCTGCCCGACTTTACCGCCCCAAAAGTGGCTACAATGAATTTCTAGGCCTGAGTGTCTCTGCTTTCACCACTTCCATTGGCAGCGAATTCCAGGTCATAGCAACAAAGAAACATAGAAAAATAGGAGCAGGAGAAGGCCATTCGGCCTTTCGAGCCTGCTCCGCCATTCAATGTGATCATGGTTGATCCTCTATCTCAATACCATATTCCCGCTCTTTCCCCATACCCTTTTGTGTCTAGAAATCTATCGATCTCCTTAAATATATTCAGTGACTTGGCCTCCACAGCCTTCTGTGGTAGAGAATTCCATAGGTTCACCACCCTCTGAGTGAAGAAATTTCTCCTCATCTCAGTCCTAAATGTCCTACACCGTATCCTGAGACTGTGACCCCTCGTTCTAGACCCCCCAGCCAGGGGAAACATCCTCCCTGCCTCCAGTCTGTCTAGCCCTGTCAGAATTTTATACGTTTCAATGAGATCCCCTCTTGTTCTTCTAAACTCTAGTGAATACAGGCCTAGTTGACCCAATCTCTCCTCATATGACAGTCCTGCCATTCCTGGAATCAGCCTGGTGAACCTTCGCTGCACTCCCTCTATGGCAAGTATATCCTTTCTGAGTTAAGGAGAATAAAACTGCACACAGTACTCCAGGTGTGGTCTCACCAAGGCCCTGTATAACTGTAGTAAGACATCTTTGCTCCTGTACTCAAATCCTCTTGCAATGAAGACCAACATACCATTTGCCTTCCTAACTTTTGCTGCACCTGCATATTTGCTTTCAGTGACTGGTGTACAAGGACACCCAGGTCCCTTTGTACATCAACATTTCCCAATCTATCACCATTTAAATAATACTCTGTCTTTCTGTTTTTCCTACTGAAGTGGATAACTTCACTTTTGTCCACGTAATACTGCATCTGCCATGTATTTGCCCACTCACTCAACTTGTCTAAATCGCCTTGAAGCCTCTTTGCATCCTCCTCACAACTCACAACCCCACCTAGTTTTGTGTTGTCAGCAAACTTGGAAATATTACATTAGGTTCCCTCATCCAAATCATTGATATATATTATGAATAGCTGGGGCCCAAGCACTGATCCCTGCGGTACCCCACTAGTCACCGCCTGCCACCCTGAAAAAGACCCATTTACTCCTACTCTCTGTTTCCTATCTGTTAACCAATTTTCAATCCATGCCAGTATATTACCCCCAATCCCATATGCTTTAATTTTGCACACTACCCTCTTATGTGGGACTTTATCAAAGGCCTTCTGAAAATCTAAATACATCACATCCACTGGTTCTCCCTTATCTATTCTTCCAGTTACATCCTCAAAAAACTCCAGTAGGTTTGTCAAACATGATTTCCCTTTCATAAATCCATGTTGACTTTGTCTAATCCTGTTGATATTTTCTAAGTGTCATAGAAACATAGAAACATAGAGATAGGAACAGGAGTAGGCCATTCGGCCCTTCGAGCCTGCTCCGCCATTCAATGAGATCATGGCTGATCTTCGTCTGAGATCTTAGCTGATCTTACCAGTTCAGTACCCCGTCCCCGCCTTTTCTCCGTAACCCTTAATCCCCTTAGCCTTCAGAAATATATCCAATTCTCTCTTGAAAATATTTATTGAATTAGCCTTCACAGCCCTCTGTGGCAGGGAATTCCACAGGCTCACCACTCTTTGAGTGAAGAAATTCTTCCTCATCTCTGTTTTAAATGATTTGCCCGCTATTTTTAGACTGTGGCCCCTGGTTCTGTGCTCCCCTGCCATTGGAAACATTCTCTCTGAATTCAGCCTGTCCAGGCCTGCCATAATTTTATATGTTTCGATGAGATCCCCTCTCAATCTTCTAAACTCCAGTGAGTACAAGCCCAAACTATTCAATCTCTCCTCGTAGGTCATTCCTGCCATTCCAGGTATCAGCCTGGTGAATCGCCGCTGCACTCTTTCCATGGCAAGAACATCCTTCCGCAGATGGGGCGACCAAAACTGTACACAATACTCCAGATGCGGTCTCACCAGCACCTTGTACAGCTGTAGTAAGGTATCCCTATTCCTATACTCGAACCCCCTTGATATGAAGGCCAACATACCATTTGCCTTCTTAATCGCCTGTTGCACCTGCATGCTCTCCTTCAGTGACTGGTGCACAAGAACACCCAGGTCCCTCTGCACTTCCCCATCTCCCAATCTATTGCCATTTAGATAATAATCTACCCTCCTGTTTTTACCCCCAAAGTGGATAACCTCGCATTTATCCACATTATAGTGCATCTGCCACGTATCCGCCCATTCCCCCAACCTGTCCAAATCGCACTGTAGCCTCCTGACATCCTCATCAGAGCCCACCCCTCCTCCTAGCTTAGTGTCGTCAGCGAATTTGGAAATATTGCATCCAATTCCCTGATCCAGATCATTTATATATATTGTGAACAGCTGGGGTCCCAGGACAGATCCTTGCGGCACCCCGCTGGTCACTGCCTGCCATTCCGAAAACGAGCCGTTTATTCCAACTCTCTGTTTTCTATCCGCCAGCCAGTTCTCTATCCACGTTAATACATTGCCCCCAATCCCATGAGCCTTAATTTTGCATGATAATCTTTTGTGTGGAACCTTATCGAAGGCTTTCTGGAAGTCAAGGTACACCACATCCACTGGCTCTCCCCCATCTATTTTACCAGTTACTTCCTCAAAAAATTCCAGCAGATTAGTCAAACACGATTTACCCTTTGTAAATCCATGTTGACTCTGTCCGATCCTTTCCCCATTTGTCAAGTGCTCCGCTATTTTATCCTTAATAATGGACTCTAGCATTTTGCCCACAACCGATGTAAGGCTTACTGGTCTATAATTCCCTGCTTTCTCTCTACCCCCCTTTTTAAATATTGGGGTAACATTAGCTACCCTCCAATCCACGGGTACTGTTCCCGAGTCAATGGAGTTCCGGAAGATGATCCTTAGAGCATCTGCTATCTCCAGGGCCACCTCCTTAAGTACCCTAGGATGTAGTTTATCAGGCCCCGGGGATTTGTCGGCCTTCAGTCCCCTCAACTTACCCAACACCATATCCCTAGAGATACTAATTTCTGTCAGCTCCTCCCTCTCATTAGTCCCTATGTTTGCCGATATTCCTGGGAGGTTATTTGTGTCCTCCTTTGTGAATACAGAACCAAAGTATGAGTTTAATTGGTCTGCCATTTCCTTATTCTCCATTATATATTCTCCCGAATCGGACTGCAAGGGACCGACTTGGGATTTTACCAGTCTTTTCCTCCTGATATACCGATAAAAGCCTGTTATCACATCCTTTATAATAGACTCTAGCATTTTCCCTACTATTGATGTTAGGCTGACTGGTCTGTAGTTCCCTGTTTTCTCTCTCCCTCCTATTTTAAATAGTGGGGTTACATTTGTCACCCTCCAATCTGCAGGAACTGTTCCATAATCTATAGAATTTTGGTCCGCACCACTCACTGCGTAAAACAGTTTTTCCTCACATCCCCCCTGTATCTCTTGCCCAAATCCTTAAATCGGTGTCCCCTAGTCCTTGTACCATCAACTAGTGGGAACAGCCTTTCCCCGTCTAGCCTATCCAAACCCGTCATAATCTTGTACACCTCTATCAAATCACCCCTCAACCTCCTTTGC
The DNA here is from genome assembly GCF_052327205.1 of Somniosus microcephalus. Classification (NCBI taxonomy): domain Eukaryota; kingdom Metazoa; phylum Chordata; class Chondrichthyes; order Squaliformes; family Somniosidae; genus Somniosus; species Somniosus microcephalus. Next base: position 56,262,644 of record NC_140988.1, read on the forward strand.
TCTAATGAAAACAAATCCAGCTTCTCCAACCTGTCCTTGTAGCTAAGATCCTCCATCCCCAGACTCATTCTGGTAAATCTCCTCTGCACCCTCTCAAGGGCCTTCACATCTTTCCTAAAGTGTGGTGATCAGAAATAGACACAACACTCCAGTTGTGGCCTAACCAGTGCTTTATAAAGGTTCAGCATAACTTCTCTACTCAATACAGGAAACTTTGTGCTATCCGGCACCGATGGGACCGAGCTGCTGCTGTTCCCTCCAAACTGCCGTACACTGCAGAGCTAATGTTGAAACATACGGAGATTTTCATCTCCGTATGAATCAACAAACTCTGTTGCTTAACAACAGCCTCTAAACAGTCGGCAAGTATCTCTGTAGCATCTCTAGCTGAAGCTGTTGCTTAGCTACAGACGTTGCAGAGCTTGACTGTTCAAAAAAAGCAAAGAAAAGAAATGAAAAGAATAAAAAACGGCTCCTGATTTTTGCCAGTGGCTCCAGCTTGCCGGACGGTTTGCCTCTGGATAACACAAAGTTTCCTGTACATCTATTTATGAAGCCCAAGATCCCATATGCGTTGCTAACCACTCTCTCAATATGTTCTGCCACCTTCAGGGACCTATACACATTAACTCCCAGGTCCCTCCATCCCTGCACACTCTTTAAAACAGTGCCATTAAGTGTATATTGCCTCTCCCTGTTCCTTCTGCCAAAATGCATCACCTCACACTTCTCTGTATTAAATTCCATCTGCCACTTTTCTGCCCATTCTGCTAGCCTTTCTATGTCCTGTTGCAGTCAATTGGTATCATCCTCACTGTTTGCCATATCCCCAAGTTTGATGTCATCGGTAAATTTAGAAATTCTACTCTATATTCCAATATCCAGGTCATTTATTTATATATGCAGTGGCCCAAGCACTGACCCTTGAGGAACACTACTGTCTACCATCCTCCAGTCTAAAAAACAGCCATTTACCACAACTCACTGTTTTCTATCTTTAAGCCAATTCCTTATCCAAGCAGCCACTGACCCATCTATTCCATGAGCCTCAATTTTGTTAACCAACTTTCTACGTGGTACTTTGTCAAACGCCTTCCGAAAATCCATGTAGACAACATCCATTGCATTCCCTTCATCAATCCTCTCTGTTACTTCATCAAAAAATTCAATTAGATTAGTCAAACACGATTTGCTTTTTACAAATCCATGTTGGCTCTCCTTAATTAGCTTAAACCTCTCCAAGTGCCCGTTAATTTTTTCCTTGATTATTGTTTCTAAAACTTTACCCACCACTGATGTTAAACTGACCGGCCTGTAGTTACTAGGATTGTCCTTACACCCTTTCTTGAACAATGGTGTCACATTTGCCACTTTCCAATCGTCAGGCACCTCCCCCGCATCTAGGGAAGATTGGAAAATTATGGCAAGCCTGTCTGCTACCTCCTCCCCCAATTCCTTTAACAACCTGGGATGCAAGCCATCTGTGATTTCCCAGCAAATTTGCTCCTCTACCTCCCTCTCACTATTTGGAGGCCTATAGAATACCCCCAATAGCGTGATCATACCATTTTTGCTCCTCAACTCTAACCAAATGGATTCTGTCCTTGTCCCCTCAAGAACATCCTCCCTTTCCCACACTGCAATTTCCTCCTTAATCAGCACTGCCACCTCACCTCCCTTTTTTCCTTCTCTATCTTTTCTGAACACCTTGTACCCTTGAATATTAAGTGCCCAGTCCTCACCGTTTTTAAGCCACATTTCTGTTATTGCCACAACGGCTAATTGTGCTTGTAGCTCACCAACCTTATTCACCACACTTTGTGCATTTACGTACATACATTCCATACATACATACCTTGTTCCATCAGAGAGACAAGTAAAAGGCTTCATGGCAGCACCCTCGTTCCAAGCACTAGCATCTGCTGGACTACGTCATCGTCCGAGTGAGGGACCGCAAGGACGTCCGCATCACCCACGCCATGACAGGAGCAGATGACTTGACAAAGGGTTTGACTCGAAATGTTGACTCTATTTTCTCTCCACGGATGTTGCCTGGCCTGCTGAGTTTTTCCAGCATTTTCTGTTGTTATTTAGGAGCTGATGACTGCTGGACAGACCACCGCCTAATCCACTCTGTCATCTCCATCAATGTAGCCCCAAAACAGCGGCGGCAACAGAAACAATGCCGCAGGAAAATTAACGCTGGAGCACTCAAAGACCCCGCTAAGAAAGCCCTATTCAGCCTGTGCCTCACAAACAACCTGATGACTCCCAGTGATGCAGAGACACAGAGTGCCCACAGCATCTGGTCTGCACTCAAGGCCTCCATAATCAGCACCTGTGAAGAGACGCTCGGTCACTCGACCAGGAAACACCAAGACTGGTTCGACGAAAATGACCAGGAGATCCAGGAGCTAATAAGTCGCAAGCGCAATGCATTCCTGATCTGGAAACAGCAACAGAACTCGAGAGCAAGAAAGTAGCTCTACAGAAGACTGAAGGTCGAGGTCCAACAAAAAACTCATGACCTAAAGAACAGATGATGGGTGGAGAAAGCGCAGGAGATCCAGCAGCTAGCCGACAACCACGATGTGCGTGGATTCTTTAGCACAGTCAAGACCATCTACGGCCCAAGCACCCAAGGCCCTTCCCCACTGCGGGCCAAGAAAGGAGAGGTACTCATCAAGGACAGAGAGGCAGTCAGTGCCCGCTGGAAGGAACACTTCGAAGATCTCCTTAACCATGACTCTGTCTTCGACACGAGTGTCCTCACCTCCATCCCACAGCATGCTACCAGCCACCATCTCAGCACAACCCCAGCCCGGCATGAGGTTGAAAAGGCCATCCGACAACTGAAGAACAACAAGGCCTCAGGAGCAGATGGAATCCCCGCCGCGGCACTAAAGAATGGCGGAGAAGCACTACTGGCATGAATTCATGAACTAATTTCTCTTATCTGGAAGGAGGAGAGCATGCCAGGGGATTTCAGAGATGCCGTAATCTTCAAGAAAGGTGACAAGTCCGATTGCGGTAATTACAGAGGGGTTTCCCTGCTGCCTGCCGCATGGAAAGTCATTGCAAGAATCCTCCTCAATCGCCTTCTCCCAGTGGCCGAAGAGCTCCTCCCAGAGTTGCAATGCGGATTCCACCCACTAAGGGGCACTAATCTTCACCACACGTCAATTACAAGAGAAATGCAGGGAACAGCACCAACCGCGGTACATGGCCTTCTTTGATCTCACAAAGGCCTTCGACACTGTCAACCATGAGGGATTATGGAGTGTCCTCCTCAAATTCGGTTGCCCTCAAAAGTTTGTCACTCTCCTCCGCCTGCTTCACGACAACATGCAAGCCGTGATCCTGACCAACGGTTCCACAACAGGCCCAATTCACGTACGAACCGGGGTCAAGCAAGGTTGTGTCATCGCACCAACGCTCTCCTCGATCTTCCTTGCTGCAATGCTCCATCTCACCCTCAGTAAGCTCCCCACTGGAGTGGAGCTAATTTACAGAACAAACGGGAAACTGTTCAACCTCCATCGCCTCCAGTCCAGATCCAAGGTCGTCCCATCCTCTGTCGTCGAATTACAGTATGCAGACGACGCTTGCATCTGCGCTCACTCGGAGGTCAAACTCCAAACCATCGTTAACACCTTCACCGAAGCGTACGAGAGCATGGGCCTTACATTAAACATCCGTAAGACAAAGGTCCTCTACCAACCTGCCCCCGCCACACAGTACTGCCCCCCGATTACCAAAATCCACGACAAGGCCTTGGACAACGTGGATCACTTTCCATACCTCGGGAGCCTACTGTCAACAAGGGCAGACGTCGACGACGAAGTCCAATACTGTCTTCAGTGTGCCAGTGCAGCCTTCGGTCGCCTGAGGAAGAGAGTGTTTGAAGACCAGGACCTGAAACCTGGCACGAAGCTCATGGTCTACAGAGCAGCAGTGATACCCGCCCTGCTGTATGCCTCAGAGACATGGACCATGTACAGCAGGCACCTCAAAGCACTGGAGAGGTACCACCAACGCTGCCTCCGCAAGATCCTGCAAATCCATTGGCAGGATAGGTGCACCAACATCAGTGTTCTTGCTCAGGCCAACATCCCCAGCATTGAAGCTTTGACCACGCGCGATCAGCTCCGATGGACGGGTCACATTGTCCGCATGCCTGATACGAGACTTCCAAAACAAGTGCTCTACTCGGAGCTCCGACACGGCAAGAGAGCTCCAGGTGGGCAGAGGAAACGCTTCAAGGACACCCTCAAAGCCTCCTTGAAAAAGTGTAACATCCCCACCGACACCTGGGAATCCCTGGCCCAAGACCGCACAAAGTGGAGGAGAAGCATCGGTGAAGGTGCCAAACACCTCGAGTCTCTTTGCCGGGAGCAAGCGGAAGCCAAGCGCAGGCAGCGCAAGGAGCGCACGTCAACCCAAGCACACCACCCACCCGCCCCTTCAACCACCGTCTGCCCCACCTGTGACAGAGACTGCAGGTCCCACATTGGACTAATCAGTCACCTGTGAACTCATTTTCAATGTGGAAGCAAGTCATCCTCGGTTCCGAGGGACTGCCCAAGAAGAAGAAGACATGCATTCTAAACCCATTTTTGAATTTTTTGTAGTCTTTCTTAGTCTGCTCCTATCTAACATGGAACTACTTCCGCCTCTAGTACTACTTTCTTCTTTAGTACTATCCAGCACACTTACTCTTCTATGCACATTATTCCTCTTTTCTACTCCTATATGCTGGTGCCCACCCCCCTGCCAAGATAGTTTAAACCCTCCCCAACAGTACTAGCAAACCTCCACACGAGAATATTGATCCCGGCTCTGTTGAGGTGTAAACCGTTCGGCTTGTACACCTTCCCCAGAAACGGTTCCAATGCCTCAGGAATCTAAAGCCCTCCCTGCTGCATCATCTCTCCAGCCATGCATTCATCTGTTCTATCCTCCTATTCCTGTACTCACTAGCACGTGGCACTGGGAGTAATCCGGAGATTACCACCTTTGAGGTCCTGCTTTTTAATCTCTCTCCTAGTTCCCTAAACTCTGCTTGCAGGAGCTCATCCCTCTTTCTGCCTATGTCGTTGATACCGATGTGGATAATGTTCACCTCCCCCCCACCCCCCCATCAGAGTGTCCTGCAGCCGTTCAGTAACATCCTTGACCCTGGCGCCAGGGAGGCAACATACCATCCTGGAGTCACGTCTGTGGCCGCAGAAACGCCTGTCTGCTCCCCTAACTATTGAATCCCCTATCACTATTGCTCTTCCACTCTTCCCCTCCCCCCCACCTCCCCCCCGGCCCTGTGCAGCTGAGCCACTTGTGGTGCCGTGGACTTGACTCTGGCTGCAATCCCCAGAGGAACTACCGCCCTCACCAGTACTCAGAACAGAATACTGGTTGGAGAGCACGAGGCACTCCAGGGACTCCTGCACTACCTGCCTGGTCCTCCTCTTCTGTCCAGCGGTCATGCATTCCCTCTCTGCCTGCATACTCTTAAGCTGCGGGGTGACCACCTCCCGAAACGTGCTATCCACGAATAGAAAAACAATCTTTTTAAAATGGTGACAAACTTTCAAATGCTGGTGTTCAGAGAGATTTGGGTGTCCTTGTGCAAGAAACACAGAAAGTTAGCATGCAGGTACAGCAAGCAATAAGGAAGGCAAATGGTATTTTGGCCTTTATCGCAAGGGGGTTGGAGTATAAGAGTAATGAAGTCTTGTTACAATTGTACAGGACCTTGGTGGGACCACGCCTGGAGTACTGCGCACAGTTTTGGTCTCCTTATCTAAGGAAGGATATACTTGCCTTGGAGGCGGTGCAATGAAGGTTCACTAGATTGACTCCTTGGATGAGAGGGCTGTCCTATGGTGAGAGATTGTGTAAAATGGGCCTATACTCTCTGGAGTTTAGAAGAATGAGAGGTGATCTTATTGAAACATACAAGATTCTGAAGGGGATTGACAGGGTAGATGCTGAGAGGTTGTTTCCTCTGGCTGGAGTATCTAGAACTAGGGGGCATAGTCTCAGGATAAGGGGTCGGCCATTTAAGACTGAGATGAGGAGGAATTTCTTCACTCAGGGTTGTGAATCTTTGTAATTCTCTGCCCCAGAGGGCGGTGTATGCTGAGTCGTTGAGTGTATTCAAGGCTGAGATCGATAGATTTTTGGACTCCAGAGGAATCAAGGGATATAGAGATCGGGCTGGAAAGTGGAGTTGAGGTCGATGATCAGCCATGATCTTATTGAATGGCAGGGCAGGCTCGAGGGGCCATATGGCATACTCCTACTCTTACTTCTTATGTTCTTATGTAACTCTCAGCCTCACGGATGCACCGCAGCGACTCCAGCTGCCTCTCAAGATCCAAAACCAACAGCTCGAGTTGCTGTAGCTGGTCATCCAGGCTACACGAAGCATCCAGGAATTCCCACATGGCACAGGATCTGCATTCCACGGGACTGAGCTGCCCTGCCTTGCCTCTAGTTAATAGACTAAGAACTAATGCAGCAGAAATAAACTTAAAACTTAACAAAAAACACTCCCCAGCTACTCACCAATCAGCTCTTTCCCTCTATTTTATAGGCTATTAACTAACTTAGCAGAAATAAACTTATAAACTTAAAAACAAATTTTAAAAGATACTTTTAAAAATAATTTTATTTTAAAATACGCTAACCAATCAGCTCCTTCCCTTGTGCCAACGTCACTTTTGCTCTGGCATCACTTTTTCAAAAACTGCCTCTGTTGAATTGCTGCTGCTCCTTTTAACTGCTCCGCTCTCGCTGCGCTCCCACCAGGTCCGCTCCTTCTGGTCTCAGGCCACTGCCGCTCGGGACTGCTCCTTTTAACTGCTCCGCTCTTGCTGCGCTCCCACCAGGTCTGCTCCTTCTGGTCTCAGGCCACTGCCGCTCGGGACTGCTCCTTTTAACTGCTCCGCTCTCGCTGCGCTCCCACCAGGTCTGCTCCTTCCGGTCTCAGGCCACTGCCACTTGGGACTGCTCCTTTGAACTGCTCCGCTCTCGCTGCACTCCCACCAGGTCCACTCCTTCTGGTCTCAGGCCACTGCCGCTCGGGACTGCTCCTTTTAACTGCTCTGCTCTCGCTGCGCTCCCACCAGGTCCGCTCCTTCTGGTCTCAGGCCACTGCCGCTCGGGACTGCTCCTTTTAACTGCTCCGCTCTTGCTGCGCTCCCACCAGGTCCGCTCCTTCTGGTCTCAGGCCACTGCCGCTCGGGACTGCTCCTTTTAACTGCTCCGCTCTTGCTGCGCTCCCACCAGGTCCGCTCCTTCTGGTCTCAGGCCACTGCCCCTCAGGACTGCTCCTTTTAACTGCTCTGCTCTCGCTGCGCTCCCACCAGGTCTGCTCCTTCCGGTCTCAGGCCACTGCCGCTCAGGACTGCTCCTTTTAACTGCTCCGCTCTTGCTGCGCTCCCACCAGGTCCGCTCCTTCTGGTCTCAGGCCACTGCCGCTCGGGACTGCTCCTTTTAACTGCTCCGCTCTCGCTGCGCTCCCACCAGGTCCACTCCTTCCGGTCTCAGGCCACTGCCGCTCGGGACTGCTCCTATTAACTGCTCCGCTCTCGCTGCGCTCCCACCAGGTCCGCTCCTTCCGGTCTCAGGCCACTGCCGCTCGGGACTGCTCCTTTTAACTGCTCCGCTCTTGCTGCGCTCCCACCAGGTCCGCTCCTTCCGGTCTCAGGCCACTGCCGCTCGGGACTGCTCCTTTTAACTGCTCCGCTCTTGCTGCGCTCCCACCAGGTCCGCTCCTTCCGGTCTCAGGCCACTGCTGCTCGGGACTGCTCGTTTTAACTGCTCCGCTCTCGCTGTGCTCCCACCAGGTCCGCTCCTTCCGCTCTCAGGCCACTGCCGCTCGGGACTGCTCCTTTTAACTGCTCCGCTCTCGCTGCGCTCCCACCAGGTCCGCTCCTTCCGGTCTCAGGCCACTGCTGCTCGGGACTGTTCCTTTTTAACTGCTCCGCTCTTGCTGCGCTCCCACCAGGTCCGCTCCTTCTGGTCTCAGGCCACTGCCGCTCAGGACTGCTCCTTTTTAACTGCTCCGCTCTTGCTGTGCTCCCACCAGGTCCGCTCCTTCCGGTCTCAGGCCACTGCCGCTCGAGACTGCTCCTTTTAACTGCTCCGCTCTTGCTCCGCTCCCACCAGGTCCACTCCTTCCGGTCTCAGGCCACTGCCGCTCAGGACTGCTCCTTTTTAACTGCTCCGCTCTTGCTGCACTCCCACCAGGTCCGCTCCTTCCGGTCTCAGGCCACTGCCGCTCGGGACTGCTCCTTTTAACTGCTCCGCTCTCGCTGCGCTCTCACCAGGTCCGCTCCTTCCGGTCTCAGGCCACGAGCACTCAGGACTGCTCCTTTTAACTCCTCCGCTCTCGCTGCGCTCACACCAGGTCCGCTCCTTCCGGTCTCAGGCCATTGCCGCTCAGGACTGCTCCTTTTAACTGCTCCGCTCTCGCTGCACACCCACCAGGTCCGCCCCTTCCGGTTTCAGGCCCCTGCCACTTGGGACTGCTCCTTTTAACTTTTCCACTCTCACTGTGCCCCCACCATGTCTGCTCCTTCCAGTCTCCTCTTCCTCTTCCACTGGCTGGCCAGGTTGGATTTCTTGGGTCTCTGAAATGAGAAAGGCAAAATGGTAGGGTTGTGGTGAGGGGGAGTTGGGGAGGAAAGCAAGAGATGCATGCTTACACCATCTGCAGCTTGTAACTCAGAAGAGATTGTGGGATGAGGGGGAAGTGGGATGTGAGATAGAGGATTGTGTATGAGGATACCGTCATCTTCAATTGATTCAGCCCCGCCATTGGCCATTGTAATGATATCAGCAAATAGTGATGTTATTTGCCTGTTTGATTATGATGCCTTACCAGCATGTTTGCATGTATTGATTACTTATGCCTGACCAGCAGAGGTCATGTGACAGAGACAAGCAGTTTCGTTCTAGATGGATCACTAGCATGATGTCTCCTGTAATGCTGTATAAAAGAGTTGAACAGACTTTAGATTAAAAGACATTCTCTTTCATAAATGTCTCGTCATTGAACCCACAAAGAAATCAATACAGCCATGGGCTCAGCAATGTCCACTCCAATAGTGGCCAGCACCATCTCCTCCTCCGGGGCAAGGACATGCAGGTGTGCCTATCCCCTGCCGGTGCGCTCCTGCTGCCTCCAGTTATGCGAGAATCTATCCTGCAAAAGAGAGGAAAGCCTGTCAGTGAGTGTGGTGCAATGTGTTTGACTAATGTGGCTATCATGATTGAATAGTTGGCAGTGTGTGCAATCTGTGAGATGTGGGTGTGTCTTGTGGGAATGGTAGTATAGTGGTGATGTTACTGGATGAGTAATCTAGAGGCCTGGACTAATGATCCAGAGATGTAAGTTCAAATCCCACCACGGCAGCTGGGGTATTTAAATTCAGTTAGTTAAATAAATCTGGAATAAAAAGTGAACCGGCATGGGCTAATTGTGCATCGTGATACCTGCATATTGTTTTTGGGCCTTATCCAATTTCTAGTCCAAAGTTAGGAAACCAGGGTCAACAAATGAGGCAAGCTAAAGGAAAAGGCTTACAGAAACTGAATGAAAGGTCAAAATCTAGTGGACTGGGAGAGCTATAAACAGCAACAAAGACATACAAACAAAATAAGAGGTGCAAAAAAGGAATATGAAAAAAACTTGCAAGGGATATAAAAGGTAACAGCAAAAGTTTTTATAAATAAGTTAAGAGAAAGAGAGTGGTAAAGGGGAATGTGGGCCCATTAAATAAATAGATAGGCTTACTTTTATATAGCGCCTTTCTTGACCTCAGGACGGCCCAAAGCGCTTCACAGCCAATAAAGTACTTTTGAAGTGTAGTCACTGTTGTAATGTAGAGAATACGGCAGTCAATTTTGTGTACAAGGTCTCTCAAACAGCAATGTGATAATGACCAAATAATCTGTTTTTTAGGTGTTGGTTGCGAGCTAAATATTGGTCAGGACACCGGGGAGAACTCCCCTGCTCTTCTTCGAAATAGTGCCATGGGATCTTTTACGTCCACCTGAGGGGGCAGACGGGGCCTCGTTTAACATCTCATCCAAAAGACGCCCCTTCAACAGTGTGGCACTCCCTCAGTACTGCACTGGAGTGTCAGTCTAGATTTTGTGCTCAAGTCTCTAGAGTGGGACTTCTGACTCAGAGAAAAAAGTGCTACCAACTGAGCCACAGCTGACAAATGATGAGTGCATTCAAAGATGAATGCAGGCGAAACTATAATGGATAATAAAAAAGTAAGAGCTTTGGAGCGACATCTCTCAGGGTCTGCTGGATCTAACCGATATCATCTGGTCTGCCTTCCTCCTGATCAGTGAGAACCAGTGCAAATGCTGTGCCTAGAAAACACCATCACGATGATGTCCCCTCTACTGGTAGCAGCCCATGTGGCCATTCTAGCCAATCCCCTCAGCTACCTGCTTAAGTTGATGGCAGGATATAGCAGCTTGCTGAAGAGTCTGCCTCGGATTCAGAAACCCTGAAGTGAGGATCACCACAGTATCAAGAAGCTCCTGATGCCACAGCACAGCCAAGCACCTCTGGAGTTCTTGGCCCTCGAAGTATCACCTTGACACCACACCAGGATATGTTTAAGAACAGCATAGAGAGGCACCAGGGTAGCAAAAAGAAACATGATAGCAAAATACTGCAGATGCTGGAAATCCGAAATAACAACAGAAAATGCTGGAAAAACTCAACAGGCCAGGCAACATCCGTGGAGAGAGAAATAGAGTCAACGTTTCGGGTCGAAACCCTTTGTCAAGTCTGAAAAAGCACAGGAAATGAAACAAATTAAAAGGCCAGTTTCGGGGCTGGGAGAGAACAAAAGAGAAGTGAAGAGACATTAAGAGGTATTCAGAATGAGATGAGATGGTGATAGGACTAGTGGAGACAAAAGACGGCTCCAGATTAGGTGTGAAATGCGCTGGCAGAATGGGAGACAGCTGCCATGTGGGAGAGAAAAAAAAGGGGGGGAGGGCCAAAACAAAGGTGTGGTTAAAAAATATAAGTAAAAATGTAATGGGGGCCGAGGTTATGATCTGAAATTTTTGAACTCGATATTGAGTCCGGAAGGCTGTTGCCTGGCCTGCTGAGTTTTTCCAGTATTTCCTGTTGTTATTTAGCAAAAAGAAGCACGTTGTAATATATAAGTCAACAGTGAAACTACTTTGTGACATGAAGTTCAGTACTTGAGGGGATGTTTGGATGTCTGTTTTCATTGAGAGACAGAGTTCCTTCTACCCCTCCTTACTGAACTCATGGCTCTCTAAACAAAACGCTTCTGAGAAGAGGGTACAGGCTGACCGTCGATGGTCACCTTATACAGACAGTCAAACAGAAATTCTTAGCAAACTCTTCAGGATTCCATGTCAAGTCCTAGGCCTGCATCTTCAGGTGGGCCACACTTCGGCAAGCCAAAGACAAGTAGGCTTCTACTGACTCGACAATTCAGCCGTCTGCCAGGCCCCAGGCTGAGGTAGAAGAAATTTCTGACCTGGGGGTCAACTTCCTCCACCCATGTTCGCTCTGATGTGGGTGTTCTTGTTTGAGGCAGGCAAAGGTTTTGTCCCAAACAAGGCCCCATAGAAACTGGTGGAGAAGGCCAAGACCCAGATATGCTAGATTCTGTCCGAATGGCCATACTCCTGCCTGACTGAGTGCGTCATCAGGCCCAAGGGACTTCGGGCCCATTAACACTTTTATTGATTCTTGATAAATAAAAGTCTATTTTCATCCTTTCTACTTCCAGGTCTTTTTCCCTTAAGGGAGAAAAATGGTTATCATTTCACAATAATTAAACAAAAATCAACGTGAAATCAATGCTGAGGGGTAGTCCCGCATCTTACATTTCACTTTCTGCAATGTTCAGACAAATGTGCTTGTGTAAATTTTCATGAATGGAATGAAAACTGGTCGGGTTCTATATCAGGTGATTGCTCGGTCAGGTTATCACCACTGTGTCTTCCATGGGTCTTCATTTGTTCAGTGTATGCCTGCAGATGGTAGATTGCCTTGTAACAAGTAAGTCATTAAAATTGATAGAATTACATATATATTTATGTTATATTTATTACAGTTCCTTTACCACACAGAAAAGTTGTGCAAATTTGCTTATTTTAGTCTGATGTTTAATAATTGGATTCATTGGCATTTTAGCCCTTGCTCAGTAATGTGTTGTCAGTGTGATTAATTACCGTGGAAACTGAGGGGTAGAAATTGGAACACATTATACCCGTTTTATGGGCGTAAAACGTCGCAACGAAGCTCAATTTCAGGGACCAACGTATTGCACTCCAAGGACATTTGAAAGATGTCCGACCAAACATTGGGTCAGACAATAGCAAAATACTGCAGATGTTGGAAATCCGAAATAACAACAGAAAATGCTGGAAAAACTCAGCAGGTCAGGCAACATCCGTGGAGAGAAATTTGAGTTGACGTTTCGGGTTTGACCCTTCTTCAAAACTGGAGAGAAAAGGAACTAGATCGAAGGCAGGGCTGCGATCGGACAAAAGAATCAAACACGAGAAGGGAAACTGAAAGTAATGAAGATGAACAAGGTTGAAGAGCCAAACGGAGATCCCGTCGCAGAGAAGAGCAGAACTTCTTCAAGGTAGGCATTCCTAGAAGAGGTGTGGCAGTGAACCAAACACTAGTACGATAGCAAAATACTGCAGATGTTGGAAATCCGAAATAACAACAGAAAATGCTGGAAATCTTCTCTGCGACGGGATCTCCGTTTGGCTCTTCAACCTTGTTCATCTTCATTACTTTCAGTTTCCCTTCTCGTGTTTGATTCTTTTGTCCGATCGCAGCCCTGCCTTCGATCTAGTTCCTTTTCTCTCCAGTTTTGAAGAAGGGTCAAACCCGAAACGTCAACTCAAATTTCTCTCCACGAATGTTGCCTGACCTGCTGAGTTTTTCCAGCATTTTCTGTTGTTATATTGGGTCAGACAATATGGAGGCATCTGTAAAAAAATTTATTCGTTCATGGGATGTGGGCGTCGTTGGCAAGGCCAGCATTTATTACCCATCCCTAATTGCCATTGAGAAGGTGGTGGTGATTCGCCGCCTTGAACCGCTGCAGTCCTTGTGGTGAAGGTACTCCCGCAGTGCTGTTAGGGAGGGAGTTCCAGGATTTGACCCAGCGACAATGAAGGATCGGCGATTATGCTTCCAAGTCAGGATGGTGAGTGACTAGGAGAGGAACTTGGAGGTGGTGGTGTTCCCATGCGCCTGCTGCCCTTGTCCTTCTAGGTGGAAGAGGTCGTGGGTTTGGGAGGTGCTGCTGAAGCAGCCTTGGCGAGTTGCTGCAGTGCATCTTGTAGATGGTACACATTGCAGCCACGGTGCGTCGGTGGTGGAGGGAGTGAATGTTTAAGGTGGTGGATGGGGTGAATGTTTAAGGTGGGGGATGGGGTAAATGTTTAAGGTGGGGGATGGGGTGAATGTTTAAGGTGGTGGATGGGGTGAATGCTTAAGGTGGGGGATGGGGTGGATGTTTAAGCTGGGGGATGGGGTGAGAATGTTTAAGGTGGTGGATGGGGTGAATGTTTAAGGTGGTGGATGGGGTGAGAATGTTTAAGGTGGTGGCTGGGGTTAATGTTTAAGGTGGGGGATGGGGGAATGTTTAAGGTGGTGGAGGGGGTGAATGTTTAAGGTGGTGGATGGGGTGAATGTTTAAGGTGGGGGATGGGGGGAATGTTTAAGGTGGGGGATGGGGTGAATGTTTAAGGTGGGGGATGGAGTGAATGTTTAAGCTGGGGGATGGGGTGAGAATGTTTAAGGTGGGGGATGGGGTGAATGCTTAAGGTGGGGGATGGGGTGAGAATGTTTAAGGTGGGGGATGGGGGGAATGTTTAAGGTGGGGGATGGGGTGAATGTTTAAGGTGGGGGATGGGGTGAGAATGTTTAAGGTGGTGGATGGGGTGAATGTTTAAGGTGGTGGAGGGGGTGAATGTTTAAGGTGGTGGATGGGGTGAATGTTTAAGGTGGGGGATGGGTGAATGTTTAAGGTGGGGGATGGGGTGAATGTTTAAGGTGGGGGATGGGGTGAATGTTTAAGGTGGGGGATGGGGTGAGAATGTTTAAGGTGGGGGATGGGGTGAATGTTTAAGGTGGGGGATGGGGTGAATGTTTAAGGTGTGGGATGGGGTGAATGTTTAAGGTGTGGGATGGGGTGAATGTTTAAGCTGGGGGATGGGGTGAATGTTTAAGGTGGGGGATGGGGTGAGAATGTTTAAGGTGGATGATGGGGTGAATGTTTAAGGTGGGGGATGGGGTGAATGTTTAAGGTGTGGGATGGGGTGAATGTTTAAGCTGGGGGATGGGGTGAATGTTTAAGGTGGGGGATGGGGTGAGAATGTTTAAGGTGGTGGATGGGGTGAATGTTTAAGGTGGATGATGGGGTGAATGTTTAAGGTGGGGGATGAGGTGAATGTTTAAGGTGGGGGATGGGGTGAATGTTTAAGGTGGGGATGGGGTGAATGTTTAAGGTGGGGGATGGGGTGAATGTTTAAGGTGGTGGATGGGGTGAATGTTTAAGGTGGGGATGGGGTGAATGTTTAAGGTGGGGGATGGGGTGAATGTTTAAGGTGGTGGATGGGGTGAATGTTTAAGGTGTGGATGGGGTGAATGTTTAAGGTGGGGGATGGGTGAATGTTTAAGGTGGTGGATGGGGTGAATGTTTAAGGTGGTGGATGGGGTGAATGTTTAAGGTGGGGGATGGGGTGAATGTTTAAGGTGGGGGATGGGGTGAATGTTTAAGGTGGGGGATGGGGTGAATGTTTAAGGTGGTGGATGGGGTGAATGTTTAAGGTGGGGGATGGGGTGAATGTTTAAGGTGGTGGATGGTGTTAAGTCTGTGTGTTCCAGTTATGGTTAATATGAATCACTGCACACAGACCACAAGAATAACTTTAACAGGTTTTTACTAGTCGAAGGTCAGGGCTGAACTACTCAGCAAATTACTACACAGCACTTGTATACCGGTGTGGTCACCACCGGTATTACCGTATACAGCAGCCAGAGAAAGTAGTACATCTCTTAAGGTGGAACAAGTTACATACACCACAATCCTCCCTTTTTAGCTGAACAGTTATATCCCCATTTAACATAACATAATAACATATATACATATATACAACTTCATGTAGAAACAGTTCAAAGGTTCAGTCTCTCAGGAGGTCTCCTGATTCGAGTTGGATAACGCCTTTCAGGGGTCTCTGATTCTTGTTGCTGAGGTGACTCCTCTAGTTGGTCTCTTATGGATTGGACATCATCATCAGGTACATTCACTGCCGAGGTAGATGCTTCAGGTTCACTAACTTCTTCCACGGTTGTCTCTGTCGTAACCATGGGTTCGACCCTTGTTCTCGATTCCACCAGTTGGTCAGCATGACGCCGTATTACATTTTCACCAACATCTACCGTGTACATCAGGGGTCCTTGTCTGGCCCGAATTGTTCCAGATTGCCATTTCTCGTTTCCATAGTCCCTGGCCAACACTGGTTGTCCTACCTCGAAACTCCGAGTGGTCTTGTTATTTATATGCTGGAACTGTTTGTTTTCAACTTCCCTCCGCACATTTGGTTTTAACAAGTCCAACCTGGACCGCAACCTCCTGTTATAAAACATCATGGCAGGACTTTGGTTTGTCACTGCATGAGCGGCGTTTCGATATGCCAGTAGAAACTTGTCCACCTTATGTTGTAGTGGAATCTGATCTTCGCTCATGGCCTTTATTGCCTTTTTGAATGTTTGTACAAATCTCTCGGCCAACCCATTTGTAGCCGGATGATATGGGGCAGAGGTATAATGTTTCACCCCATTCTTCTTTAAGAATTTTTGGAATTCTTCTGACACGAACTGTGGTCCGTTGTCGGAACATATTTGTTCTGGCAATCCGTTCCTTGTGAATATCGTTCTTAACACCGCAATTGTCTTTTCTGAAGTAGTGGTAGTCATCTTGATCACTTCTGGCCATTTAGAATGTGCGTCCACCGCAATTAGAAACATGGAGTCCATGAATGGACCAGCAAAGTCAATATGTACACGTTGCCATGGGGCTGAAGGCCATTCCCATGGATGCAGCGGTGCAATCGGAGGTGCATTTTGCACTTTTTGGCACCCTGAGCAGCTTTTCGTCAGCTCCTCTATCTGTTGGTCGATACCCGGCCACCACACATAAGCCCTAGCAAGGCTTTTCATCTTGACTCCCCCCAGATGACCTTCATGCAGTTCCTTTAGAACTCTTTCCCTTAACTTAGGAGGAATAATCACTCTCGTTCCATACATCAATGTTCCTTGACAGACGGACAGCTGGTCTCGTCTTGCCGAGAATGCCGGGTCGTTCCTGGTTTCTCTTTCAATACTTGCATTGGTGACTGGTAAACACTCAATGATGGTCGAGTGAAATAACTCAACAGGGTCAACCTTCGTTGTCTCCTCTTCTTCAGGTAGTGGCAGGCGTGACAGCCTATCAGCATTACCATGCTGCTTTGTACCTTTGAATTCTATCTGATATTGATGTGCCCCTAGGAAAAGGGAACATCTCTGGAGTCTCTGTGCTGTCATCACCGACACACCCTTCTTAGGGTTAAAAATGGATACCAACGGCTGATGGTCTGTCAGAAGCGTAAACTTTTGGCCCTGCAGGTAATGATTAAACTTCTTTACTCCCCACACAAGGCTGAGAGCCTCCCTATCTATCTGAGCATAGTTGCGCTCAGCGGAGGTCAATGATCTGGATGCGAACGCGACTGGCCTTTCCGTGCCATTTGGCAACTTGTGTGAGAGTACTGCCCCAATACCATATGGAGAAGCATCACAAGCCAAACGAATAGGCAGTGTTGGGTTGAAGTGAGCCAACACTTCCTCTGAGGTTATCAATTCCTTGCTTTTGCGAAAGGCCTTCTTACAGTCCTCGCTCCACTCCCATGGTACTCCCTTCTGCAAAAGAGCGTTCAGCGGGTGCAGTACCGTGGATAAATTTGGCAGAAACTTATGGTAATAGTTAATCAATCCTAGGAACGACCTCAACTGAGATACATTAACCGGAGCGGGAGCCTTCACAACTGCTTCGATCTTGTCAGGAGACTTATGAAGTCCCTCCTGGTCAATGACATGGCCACAGTACAAGATCCGCTTCTGAAAGAACTCACATTTCTGCCGATTAACTCGAAGTCCATATTCTTTCAATCTGATGAGCACCAGTTCCAAATTTGCGAGGTGTTCCTCGTCACCCTCTCCTGTAATCAGAATATCGCCCAGGTAACATTGTGTGCCTGGAATTCCCTGTAATACCTGCTCCATGGCCCTCTGCCAAATTGCTGGAGCCGATGCCACTCCAAAAACCAGTCTATTATACCGGTACAAGCCTCTATGCGTGTTGATCGTGAGGTACTGGCGTGACTCTTCCTCAACTTCCATCTGTAAGTACGCCTGCGCCAGGTCTATCTTGGTGAAGTGTTTCCCGCCCGACAATGAAGCGAAGATATCCTCAATCCGCAGAAGCGGATACTGCACCGTGTGAAGCACCGGATTAACAGTGATCTTGAAATCTCCACAGATGCGAACCTTCCCTGGTTCTCCCGGCTTGTTGCTCAAAGGACGTTTCATCACGGGAACAATGGGCGTAGCCTACTCACTCCAGTCTACCTTAGACAGTACTCCTGAACGTTCTAGCGCTTCCAGCTCCGCTTCCACAGCAGGTCGTATCGCATAGGGTACCGGTCTGGCTTTGAAAAATTTTGGTTGTGCATGTTCTTCAATCTTGATGTTTGCCGTAATTCCTCTCAGTGTTCCCAGTCCCTGCTGGAACACCTCTTTAGCATCGTCCAATATTCTGGACAATCGTTTAGGTTTGACATCTGTTTCCCTGGCATCTACCGTTAGTGCTTTTAAGGAATGCCAGTCCATATTCATTTTTCTAATCCACTCCCGTCCCAGTAGTGGTGGACCTCCTTCAGGTAGCACATATAAGTCCATTCCTCGGCTTTCTTTGCCCTTGTGGACCACCTTTACCTCTATCTTTCCGATGGGGTATACTCTTTGCCCCGTGTATGTTTTTAATACAATCTCTGTATCCCGTAGGGGAATATGTTGGAATAACCTTTTGTAATCTTTCTTATTCATGACCATCAATGCCGATCCAGTGTCCAATTCCATCTTCACTTGGACTCCTGCTATCTGAAGTGTGACCCAAATTGTCTGGAGGTCTGCTTCCTTACCAACGTTGTATACTCTTAAGTTACCCAGTTCATTACTGCTGGCGTCTGAATCTGACTTCTGTTCATTCGAACTGTTCTCTGTCACCTTGTTTACCTTTCTGTACTTTCCCTGCAGTGACTTTTTGTTGCTGGTCTTCTCTCCTGACCGGCATACTTTAGCTATGTGACCAAGCCTGCCACATTTTCTGCATTCCATATTTTTGAACCAGCACTGGTTCTGATCGTACGTTGTCTTTCCACAACGATAACATTTTACTGTGCCCAAGACCATTTGATTTGTCCTGAGTTCCGGTGACCGTAGCTGCATTACCGCCATGCCTCTCGCTGCGGCTTTGTGCGATGCTGCCATAGCGACAGCTTTATCAAGCGTCAGCTCATTCTCCTCAAGCAGTTGCTTTTGTGTCTCTTCTTTTAACAATCCACACACAAATTTATCTCTTAGCGCATCTGTTAGTCCTGTTCCAAACTGACAGTACTTTGCTAGCTTACGCAATTCAATTAAAAATTCAACATTGCTTTCATCTTTCAGCTGCTTTCTGCTGTAAAATTTAAATCGTTCCGCTAGCATCAGCGGCGTGGGGCTTAAATGATTTTTCAGGACGGTAACAATATCCTCGAAAGTCTTATCCGCCGGTTTCTCTGGTGATAGAAGGTGTTTCAATTGCCCGTATGTCTTCGCACCCATTAAGTTTAATAAGGTTAGTGCTTTATCCTCATCTGATACCTTATTTGCTTTACAATAAACTTCTATGCATTCTACATACGTGGCCCAATCTTCAACATCGGCATTGAAATCGTTGATGTTACCATGCTTAGGCATCCTTGCAATCTTCTTGAGAAACAAAAAAAATTTTCTTTTATTTTTTTAAAAATTTTTTAAATTTTAAAATGGCGGTTTCCCACGCTTGTCTTCTTCCCCCGCCTATGAAAATGGCGGCTTCCTGCGTTTGCCTTTCTCCCCCGCTGGCTGTAATGGCGATTGCCGTATTGCTGCCGTTCGCGCCTCCCCAGCGGTTCTCAATTCGTGCCTCCCAGCCCCTCTTGCAGTCCGGTCCTTTCCACCGGCTGCGGCTGAGTTCTCCGCGGTTTTTTTATTTTCTCCCGCGCCTTACGCTGTCCCGGTCGCTGCGCCTCGCGGCCTCGGTAGCTGCCCGGCCTTTTTCACCGGTCGCAGTCGAGCTCTCTCTCGACGCTGTTGCGTCTCCCAGCCCGCTTGCAGCCCGGTCTTTTACACCGGCTGCGTTTGCATTCACCGCGGCTGCCGTGCCTTACGCTGCCCCAGTCTCAGCGCCTCTGGCCCCGACTTCTGTCCGGCTCTTTTCCCCGGCCGTGGTCGAGTTCTCCGCCCTTATATCCTCCGTTTTCCCTCCCCTACTCCACAGCCAACGTGGCCGACTTGCTGCTCGTCGCTGATTGGCTTACCCACCACCGTGGTAGAAGGGATGATCACTGCCTGTCGCTGATGGAAGGCTTCATGTCAGGATTCTTCCTTTGCTCTTCAGACCCGAGTCTTTTCTCAGCAGGATGATGAGGGCGGATGCCTCTTCTCAACGCCCGTTAAACTGCCTTGGATGTATCTCTGCCGCAGGGTAAGATCGTACTCGTCGCCACTGTTAAGTCTGTGTGTTCCATTTATGGTTAATATGAATCACTGCACACAGACCACAAGAATAACTTTAACAGGTCTTTACTAGTCGAAGGTCAGGGCTGAACTACTCAGCAAATTACTACACAGCACTTATATACCGGTGTGGTCACCACCGGTATTACTGTATACAGCAGCCAGAGAAAGTAGTACATCTCTTAAGGTGGAACAGGTTTAAGTTCTCTTAAGGTGGAACAAGTTACATACACCACAGATGGGGTGAATGTTTAAGGTGGGGATGGGGTGAATGTTTAAGGTGGGGGACGGGGTGAATGTTTAAGGTGGGGGATGGGGTGAATGTTTAAGGTGGTGGATGGGGTGAATGTTTAAGGTGGGGATGGGGTGAATGTTTAAGGTGGTGGATGGGGTGAATGCTTAAGGTGGGGGATGGGGTGCCAATCAAGCGGGCTGCTTTGTCCTGAGGGGCCTAATGCCTGTTTTTGGACCACTAAAGAAATTAGTGTCGTGAGGAGCGGAGCAGGAGCCAGCCAGGCCTGCTCCGCTCAGTTTCACCTGGTGTGGATGTGGCCTAACATTGAAAAGGTTAGTTTGAGCAATTAAAAAAAAAGTCATGTGTAGCCAGGTGGAGCAGGAATGTTCTTCTTGCCTCCACAACACTGCTGACAGCTGCTGATGGCCATAATTGGCCTCCCTCCCACTGTCCTGCCTCCTCAGCACTTACCGGAAACCGCTGGCGAGAAGGCGGCCTGAAATACATTCCTGCAGAAGGACGAGCACTCTGACAGATGCCAGCAGCTCGCTCAGTTTATCTAGATGAGGCCCGAGGTTCAATTTCAGGCCAGGCTTAGGCTTACCGGTTTGGGTGGCTGGTGCGGCCACATCGCCGCCTTTGCACCCAATAACCAGACGCCAGTGTATTTCTACCCCTGTATGATAGCAAAATACTGCAGATATTGGAAATCCGAAATAACAACAGAAAATGCTGGAAAAACTCAGCAGGTCAGGCAACATCCGTGGAGAGAAATTTGAGTTGACGTTTCGGGTCAAACCCTTCTTCAAAACTACCCCTGACAGTTTGTGGTAATTACACGCAGAATATGGTTACTGCCAAAATAACTGTTTCACTGTGGACTGGAAAGTAGTGTTGCCAGGATGAGTGAACAAATGCTTAATGTGTTTGTACAGCATTCTGCTGATCACAATTTTAGCATTATAAACAATGGGCAGAGAGATGAAATACAAATGTGTAAATATTTGTCCACTAATATTCCCAAGAGCAGTTCTAGGCTTACAAATATTAAGCCACCATTACTGCAGGTAGGACCACTACTTTGAAGATGAGTAAGACATTTTAAAAAAGAGGCAAGTAAACTTTCCCATCTCTCTCCTCATTGGTCGTATTGCCACATGTCAGTTACAAAAGAGTATTTGAGGTAATTTGAGGGAAATAAAGTAGCAGAGCTACGGAGATAGAGCGGGGGAATGGGACTGACTGGATTGCTCTACAGAGAGCCGGCCTGGACTCAGTGGGCCCTTTGGGGCGCTAACTTTGCTGTGGCGCTACTTGTAGCGGCCTGAAAAAATTAGCACCCCTGCGGCCGAAATTCACTGATAGCACCCCAAGAGGGAAGTGGGGTACTACTGGAAGCGCCCCGCCTCCCTCTTGGGGTGCAACAAGTGAATATCGCAGCACTATATGCCATAGCGCCACGCTCTGCGGCACGTCGCACCGTGGTACTGCAGGCCTTCCTCCCCCTCTTAAAGGGGAGAGGCCCAGCGCAGCGTGACCTGGGGCCGAGCTGGGTCACCAGGGATCGGAGTGCCGGCAAAAGAGCCCGGCACTCAGGAGAAGTGCCAGGCTCACGGAGCGCAGCCGGCACTCCGCGGGGGGGCTGCAGAGGATGCTGGGGATGGCAGAGGGGGCAGTGCTGGCAGGCAGCCAGCAACAGAAATGGCCGCCCGGCACCTCTGCTTCAATTTGCGCCACCCCGGCATCTGGCGGTAATCAGGGGGCGCTACCAAAGATCACGGCCAGGGCGCTGCGCAAGGCGATGACATCATTGCCAACAGTGCAGCGCCGCGGGGCTCTAACAGTTACCGCCGCCGCTAACCTCCCACTGAATTTCACCTGGGCGCTAACAAGGCGCAAAGCAACCGAATCTTTAGGCCCCTGACTCTAATTTTGACTTTGCGTGTTAGTATAAAACAGGTGATATTGATCCAGCCACTCATTATACATCCCGCCCGAATTTAATTTTCATTGACTTCGATGGAAATGGAAATCAGGAAAGACGTATAGCAGGCGCCTTATCAATATCGTATGCTTTACGCTATCACCCAAAAGTCAAAATTACCTCTTTAATTTGAATTCATTCTAGAAACAGCAAGCTGTGGTCCTGCAACTTCCCAAAGACCTGACAGTAACATCATGATGTACTTGGCCCATTTGTATTCTATTAGCTCATTACATTAATATGGTATATAACTGTGCAGGAAAGATTCAACAGAAAAGCAACTGGCCTGCTACAACATGTGAACCATGAACTAGGCAAGATTCAAACCTTTCCAAGTTGGGCCGAGCAATACCATTCAATGCAATGAATAGGTGACCTTTAATTTTGGGTTCAGTATAATAATTGATCTTCAGTGACATGCTTTGATTATTGATGCTGGGTAATAGATGGGGGAGGTTAGTAAAGATTGGAAAGTTTACATTCTTGATTAAAAGAAAGTTAAGTCTTCGCAGTATCATGATAAAGCCTTTTACTGGACACTGTTGTATCCATGTGTTAATGGAGACACGGAATGCAGGAGTTGGTTTAACAGGTGTTTACTGAACAAAGCCTGGAGGTGAACTAAAAGATACAAGACGCTATACAGGCTTATATACCAGAGTGGTCACTACCGGCATTATAGTACACAGGGGCTCTTAAAGGTACATACACTACAATTCCTCCCCTTTTAGATAATTAGTACATAACATTTTAAGTAATCCTTAATTAACATGTTTACAAGAACAATAATCTACACATTTGCTGCAGTTAATCAATTATAAGTCAGTCTCTCTGGAGGCTTCCTGACTCGGTCCGGATAACGCCTCGGTGGTGTAGTAGTTTTCGGTGGTGTAGTAGGTTCTTTTGGCAAGGTCGATTCGGCTTGAATGCCAGTGTCGGGTTCATCTGGTTCCAGTATCACCGGATCGGAGGTAGATACTATGGGTATCTCTGCTTCATCATTAGGCGTATAGAGTTGTGGTGTAGGTTGTCCCTTTTCGGATGACTCTATGATCTGGTCAGCATGGCGCCTTATTATGCTTTCTCCAATGTCCACGGTATACATCAGCGGTCCTAGTCGTGTGCAAATAGTTCCAGGCTGCCATTTCTCGGTACGGTAGTCCCGGGCCAAAACTTGTTGACCTATCTGGAAGGTTCTAGTTGGCCTTTCATTCATGCCTTGAAATTGTCGGTTCTCTACGTCCCTTCTGATGTTTGGTTTGATCAAATCCAGCCGGCATCTTAGTCTTCTATTGAAAAACATCATGGCGGGAGTTTGGTTTGTAACCACATGTGTTGCATTCCTGTATGCAAACAAGAAGTTATCTACCTTATGTTGTAGATTTATGTCTTCATTACCCATGGCCTTTATGGCCTTCTTGAAGGTCTGGACAAACCTTTCAGCCAATCCATTGGTGGCGGGATGGTATGGGGCGGACATGTAGTGCTTAACCCCATTGTTTTTTAAGAACTTCCTGAATTCTTCGGACACAAATTGCGGTCCATTATCAGAACAGATCTGTTCAGGCAGCCCATTCCTGGCAAATATGGTCCTTAATACTGTGATGGTTTTTTCCGTGGTGGTGAAGGACATCTTTATTACCTCCGGCCACTTGGAGTGTGCATCCACCGCGATTAAGAACATTGAGTCCATAAATGGACCAGCAAAGTCGATATGTACCCTTTGCCATGGAGATGAGAGCCACTCCCATGGATGTAGAGGGGCTTGTAGTGGGGCGTTTTGGACCTTCTGGCATCCTAGACAGCTCTTGGTCATTTCTTCAATGTCTCCATCGATACCTGGCCACCACACAAATGCTCTGGCTAGGTTCTTCATTTTCATTCCACCCAGATGCCCCTCATGAAGCTTCTTTAGCACTTTATCCTGGAGTTTGGGTGGAATCACCACTCTGGATCCACACATCAAGGTTCCTCGGCACACTGACAGCTGTTCTCTTCTTTGCGAGAATGCTGGCAACAGTGGTTCGCCATGTGCTGGCCATCACTTCACCGTTAAATCGTAGACTCGTGAGAGAGTCGGGTCATTTCTCGTTTCCTTTTCAATGGTAGAATTTGTTACTGGTAGACATTCCACGATGGTTGAGTGGAACATCTCAACTGGGTCCACTGTAGGTGCCTCTTCTACCGTTGACAACGGTAGGCGCGATAAACCGTCAGCATTCCCATGCTGTTTTGATCCTTTGTATTCTATGTCATATTGGTGTGCCCCTAGGAAAAGGGACCACCTCTGTAGCCTTTGCGCTGTCATAATGGAAACGCCCTTTTTAGGGTTGAATATGGAGACGAGGGGTTGATGGTCAGTCAACAAGGTAAATTTTTGTCCGTGTAGGTAATGGTTGAATTTCTTCACTCCCCACACCAGGCTGAGTGCTTCCCTGTCGATCTGGGCATAGTTACGCTCAGCTGAGTTCAATGAGCGTGACGCAAAAGCTATCGGCCGCTCCGAGCCATCAGGGAATCTATGCGATAATACCGCTCCTACACCGTAAGGGGATGCATCGCATGCCAGTCTGATTGGCAGTGATGGGTTGTAATGAGCCAACACTTCCTTGGACGTAATCAAGCCTTTGCATTTATGGAAGGCACGTTTACAGTCTTCGCTCCATTTCCAAATTACTCCCGTTTGTAGCAGTGCGTTAAGAGGGTGCAGAACAGTTGACAAGCTCGGTAAAAATTTATGATAGTAATTTATCAATCCCAGGAACGACCTTAATTGTGAGACATTTTCAGGTGCTGGGGCTTTTATGACCGCTTCAATTTTCTTCAGGTGACTTATGCAACCCTTCTTCATTAATTATATGGCCACGATATGATATTTGTTTCTGGAAAAATTCGCACTTGGGGTGATTTGCTCGTAGGCCCCGTTCTCTCAGCCTAGTGAGCACCTGCTCTAAATTGGCAAGGTGCTCGTTGTCGTTTTCTCCTGTTACAAGGATGTCGTCTCGGTAGCATTGAGTCCCCGGAATCCCTTGCAGGACTTGCTCCATAGCTCTTTGCCAGATAGCTGGAGCTGATGCTACTCCGAAAACCAGTCGATTGTACTGGTACAGGCCTTTGTGTGTGTTTATCGTGAGGTACTTTTTAGAGGCCTCCTCAACCTCCAGCTGTAGATATGCCTGTGCCAAGTCAATTTTGGTGAAACGTTTCCCTCCGGATAGTGAGGCGAAAATATTTTCTATCCTCGGAAGAGGATACTGTACTGTGTGAAGGACCGGGTTTACAGTCACCTTGAAGTCCCCACAGATGCGAATTTTTCTCTGTTCTTCAGATTTATCATTATTCAACGTTTTCTTCATGACCGAGACGATGGGTGTTGCCCACTCGCTCCAATCTACCTTGGATAACACGCCTGCCTTTTCCAAATTCTCCAGCTCTGCCTCGACTACTGGACGAATTGCGTATGGCACCGGCCTTGCCTTAAAAAACTTGGGAATTGCCGCATCTTCCACTTTTATTGAGGCGGTGACGCCTTTCAAGGTTCTTAGTTCCTGTTGAAACACTTCTTTGGCGTTGGCCAAGATGTCTTTTAATCGTTCATGTATGCCGTCATCATCATTTTTTTTCTTACTGGTCACCGTCAGTGCTTGAATGGAGTGCCAGTCTAAACGTATCTTCCTGATCCATTCACGTCCCAACAGCGGTGGACCACCATCTTGCAGAACGTATAAATACAACTTCTGTATTTCCTTGCCGTTGTATACAACAGGCACCCTTATTTTCCCTCTGGGGTATACTTTCTGCCCCGTATATGTCTTCAAGATAATGGATGTGTCTTTCAAAGGTATATGTGGAAATAGCCGCTCGTAATCCCGTCGACTTATGACGGCCAGAGCTGATCCTGTATCTAGCTCCATTTTAACTGGGGACCCCGCTATCGTGAGGGTAACCCAAATGGTCTGGTAATCTTATTTGGCAAGCACATTATGTAATTTGAGACAGCTTAGTCTCTTGTTTCCGGAGTCGCTATCGCTCTTCTGGTCTTCGGAGCTACTGTCCGTCATCATTTGTACCTTTCTGTACGTTTCCTTATTGATTTTTCTTCTGTCAGGGGATTTTTTGTTTCCAGATCGGCATACACGTGCAATGTGTCCCATCTTTCCGCATTGCCTGCATGCTTTGTCCTTGAACCAGCAGTCCCTCTGGTCATGGGTGGATCTGCCGTAGCGATAACATCTCTCAAAACCCCGTGTCATTTCATGGGTGCCGAAGTCCTGTGGCTTTTGCTGTATCTCTGCAGCTCCTCTTACTGCTGCTTCGTATGATACAGCCACACTGAAAGCCTTGTCCAGTGTCAAATCTTTCTCAGAAGGTAGCCTTTTCTGTGTTCCTTCACTTAGGAGACCGCAGACGAATTTGTCTCGTAGAGAATCTGTCAGTCCTGCCCCGAATTGGCAGTGCTTTGACAGCTTCCTTAATTCGGTGAGGTAATCAGCGTTACTATCATTTTTGTGCTGATTCCTCCTGAAGAATTTGAATCGTTCCGCTATCAGCAGCGGTGTTGGGGTTAAGTGCTCCTGTAGGGTATCAACAATCTCCTTAAAATTCTTGTCCATCGGTTTGGCTGGAGTGATTAAGTTTCGTAACAGCCCGTATGTCCTTGCGCCCATCAGATTTAGAAGTACCGATGCCTTTTTATCATCCTCTACTTCATTCGCTGTGCAATATACCTCCACTCTTTCCACATATGTGGTCCAATCCTCTATATTACTATCGAAAGCAGTAATATTGCCAGTCTTAGGCATCCTGAAAATCAAAAATGGCGCCTCCCGCGCTTTCCTTTCTTCCCTGCCGAGAAAAAAATGGCACCTCCCGCGCTTTCCTGCCACTGCCGCTGCTGACAACGCTGTTCTCCGCGGTTTTTATTTACACAGATATTTTTAATAGTTGGAGACTCGTTCTCACCAGACTCTCTGGGACTTTTCCCTCCCTCTGCTTGGTCCAAAAGCCGACCTGCTCTGCAGCGCCGGCCGTCTCCCGAATGCTCCACCCTCCGTCCCTGTCTGCCTCTGCCCTCCGACTCGCCACTCGGCCCCGCTGCAGAGCCACCCGATCGAGCCCCAGCCCGCCGCCCAGGAAGGACCAGTGCAGCACCTGCCACCAGCCCGGCCAGCTGGTGAAACCACAGTTTCCCTTCCTCTCTTTTCTCTTCGACCTTCGTCTGAGGAATCGATCTCCCTGAGGTGCTGCCGAATTGCAGGTAAGTCCGTTTCCAATTCGTCGCCACTGTTGTATCCGTGTGTTAATGGAGACACGGAATGCAGGAGTTGGTTTAACAGGTGTTTACTGAACAAAGTCTGGAGGTGAACTAAAAGATACAAGATGCTATACAGGCTTATATACCCGAGTGGTCACTACCAGTATTACAGTACACAGGGGCTCTTAAAGGTACATACACTACAGACACCTTACTGTTGTGTATGTACCTTTAAGAGAGAACTGCTTTACAGCTCCTGTATACTGTAGTACCGGCAATGACCACACCTGTATATAAAGCCGGAGCAGGCTTCTGTACTTCAGTCTTGAGACTACTCTACTCCAGTAAACACCTGTTGATTGTTAAGTTACAGCCTCCGTGTAGTTCTTGGGGAAACATCCTATTTAAAGAATCACGGATCTAACAGTGGTGACGAGGTTGATTCGAATCTGCCTGCAACTCTGCATTTCCCGTCGAGGAGTCGCTCCGGGAGGACGGTGGAAGAAAGTCGAGGCCAGAAGCACGGGCGTCGACCACAAGCAACCACCTTGTCATCCGGCAGCAAGTCAACATTGCAGGAGTGGCTGTTGAGAGCTGGGCTTGGTTCCCCAGCCACGACGATCCAGCAACAGACTGGCAACAGGTGCAGCACACACCCTTCCCAGACAGCGGCGGTGGGAGCCGACCGACGGCGTAGAAAAGCCGAGCAGCGTCGACGGGGTAAGAGAGAGGGTGAAGCGCACAGGGCGCAGCCGGGGGTTAAATGACCGAGCGGCATCGAGGACAAACGAGCAGAAAGAGAGAGAGGGTAAAGCAGCAGCCGGGTTCAGGACCGAGTGACGGCAACGGGAAAGGCACACAGGAGAATGCGCAGAGCACAGCCAGGGCTCAAGGGCTGAACCGCGTCCA
Source organism: Somniosus microcephalus (assembly GCF_052327205.1). Classification (NCBI taxonomy): domain Eukaryota; kingdom Metazoa; phylum Chordata; class Chondrichthyes; order Squaliformes; family Somniosidae; genus Somniosus; species Somniosus microcephalus. Next base: position 56,290,932 of record NC_140988.1, read on the forward strand.
CGGGGAGAAGAAGGGAGAGCGCGGGAGACACCATTGAGCCACGGAGAAGAAGGGAGAGTGCGGGAGACGCCATTTTTAGAAGCCGCAGCGGAGAAGAAGTGTGAGCACGGGAAGGAAGGAAAGTGCGGGAGACGCCATTTTGTTCCAGCGGAGAAGAAAGGAGAGCGCGGGAGACGCCATTTAGACAGTTAAAATACACCCAGGGATGGCGAAGAGTGGCAGTATCATGGCATTCGACAATGAAGTCGAAGATTGGGTGACATATGTGGAACGCATTGAGGTGTACTGCAGGGCGAATGAAGTGCCAGATGCTAGGAAAGCACTGGTTTTGTTAAATTCCATGGGTGCAAAAACTTATGGCTTACTGCGAAACCTGATAACCCCAGAGAAGCCCGTGGAGAAGAATTTTGAAAGCACAGTAGAAATCCTACAGGACCACTTAAGCCCCACATCGCTGCTGATAGCAGAAAGATTTAAGTTCCACAAAAGGAACCAGCATAAAGATGAAAGTAATGCTGAGTACTTAACGGAACTGCGCAAGTTATCGAAACACTGCCAGTTTGGAGCGGGACTATCTGATACGTTAAGGGACATGTTTGTGTGTGGGCTTCAAAGTGAAGGAACCCAGAAACGGCTTCTATCAGAAAAGGATCTTACGCTGGACAAGGCTTTCAGCATGGCAGTATCACACGAAGCAACCGCACGGGGCGCTGCAGAGATACAACGGAGACCGCAAGAATACGGCACCAATGAAATGTCATATGGAGCAGGGAAGTGTTATCGCTGCGGCAGAACGACACACGATCAGAAGGATTGTTGGTTCAAGGACCAAGTGTGCAGACAGTGTGGAAAGACAGGACACATAGCAAGAGTCTGCAGGTCAGGGAAGAAAACCAACAGCAGGAAATCTCCACAGGAGAAGTACAAAAAGGTACATAAGGTGATGGACAATAGTTCAGACAAACAGGGAAGTGATACAGACTCCAGAAGCAAGGAGCTGGGTTGTCTGAAACTACATAAGGTAACCAAAATGGAGGATCACCTGACTGTCTGGGTCACACTCAAGATAGACGGAGTCCAAGTGAAAATGGAGTTGGACACTGGATCAGCCCTAACAGTCATAAACCAAAGGGACGACAAGCGGCTATTTCCACATATACCCTTGGAAGCTACAGAGGTTGTCTTGAAGACGTACACGGGGCAAAACGTTTACCCCAAAGGAAAAATAAGGGTGAAAGTGATATACAAAGGCCAGGAAATACCTAAAATGGACCTATATGTATTGCCAGATGGAGGACCACCACTACTAGGACGTGAATGGATCCGGAAGATACAACTAGATTGGCATTCCATACAGGCACTGAAGGTTGAGGCCAAAAAGGATGACGACGCCACACCTGGACGACTGTCAAAAATGCTAACTGACACACAAGAGGTGTTCCAGGAGGGACTCGGAGCACTAAAAGGCATAACAGCAACGATTAAAATAGAGGAAAATGCAAGTCCAAGTTTTTTAAGGCCAGACCGGAGCCTTATGCGATCCGACCAGCCGTTGAAGCAGAGCTGGAAGGGTTGGAACATTCAGGAGTACTGTCCAAAGTAGACTGGAGCGAGTGGGCTACACCCATCATCCCTGTAATGAAGAGGTCGTTGAGTAATACGCCTGGGGAACCAAAGAAGGTCCGCATCTGTGGGGATTTCAAGGTGACAGTGAACCCAGTCCTTCACACGGTACAATATCCGCTTCCACGGATTGAAGATATTTTCGCCTCGCTATCTGGGGGTAAACGCTTCACCAAAATTGATCTGGCCCAGGCGTATTTGCAAATGGAGGTAGAAGAAGCCTCGAAACAATACCTCACGATCAACACTCATAAAGGTCTCTATCAATACAACCGACTGGTGTTCGGGGTAGCATCGGCTCCGGCTATTTGGCAAAGGGCAATGGATTAAGTCCTGCAAGGAATTCCAAGGACCCAGTGTTATTTGGACGATATCCTGGTCACGGGCGAAAATGACAGTGAGCACCTCGCCAACCTGGAGCAGGTGCTCGCTAGATTGCAGGAATATGGGCTACGAGCTAATCGCCACAAGTGCTAGTTTTTCCAGAAGCAGATCTCGTATTGTGGCCACATTATTGATGAAGAGGGGTTACATAAGTCTCCTGAAAAGATTGAGGCAGTAGTCAAGGCTCCAGCACCGGAAAATGTGTCACAACTAAGGTTGTTCCTCGGATTGGTGAACGACTACCATAAGTTCTTACCAAATTTGTCTACAGTAGTACACCCACTGAATACCCTACTGCAAACGGGGGTACCATGGAAGTGGAATGACGAATGTAAACGAGTTTTCCAGAAGTGCAAAGATTTGATCACATCAAAAGAGGTGTTGGCCCATTTCAACCCAGCACTACCAATCCGGTTGGCATGTGATGCATCACCCTATGGTATTGGAGCGGTGTTGTCGCACAATTTCCCGGACGGGTTGGAGAGGCCAGTAGCCTTTGCGTCTCGGTCACTAACCTCAGCCGAGCGCAACTACGCCCAGATTGACAGGGAGGCCCTCAGCCTAGTATGGGGAGTAAAAAAATTCAACCACTATCTGCATGGACAGAAGTTCACCTTGCTGACTGACCACCAACCACTTGTCTCCATCTTTAATCCAAAGAAGGGCGTTCCGGTAATGACGGCACAACGGTTACAAAGATGGTCCCTTTTTCTAGGGGCGAACCAATATGAAATAGAATATAATGGCACGAAACAGCACGGAAATGCTGATGGACTACCACGCTTGTCACTGCCTACTATGGAGGAAGCACCAGCAGTGGAACCTATCGAGATATTTTATTCGTCAATAATTGAACGATTGCCAGTAACTAACGCGGATATAGAGAAGGAGACCCGCAATGATCCGACACTGTCTCGGGTATATGATTTGACGGTGAGGGGATGGCCAACACATGGCGACTCACTGTTGCCAGCATTCTCATCCAGAAGAGAACAGCTGTCAGTATGCCAGGGGACAGTGATGTGTGGATCCCGAGTAGTAATTCCACCCAAATTAAGGGAGAGAGTGTTAAATGAGCTTCACGAAGGTCATCTGGGAGGGGTGAAAATGAAAAGCCTTGCTAGGGCTTATGTGTGGTGGCTGGGGATTGATCAACAAATCGAAGACCTAACTAAGAGCTGCTCAGGATGCCAGAAGGTCCAAAATGCACCACCACATGCCCCTCTACACCCTTGGGAGTGGCCCTCCTCTCCATGGCAAAGGGTGCATATTGATTTTGCTGGTCCATTCATGGACTCAATGTTTTTAATAGCTGTGGATGCGCACTCGAAATGGCCTGAGGTGATCCAAATGTCCTCCACCACCACGGAGAAAACTATTGCAGTCCTACGGACCATCTTTGCCAGGAACGGCTTGCCAGAGCAGTTTTGCTCTGATAACGGACCACAGTTTGTGTCCGAAGAGTTTCGAAGATTTATGAGAAGAAATGGGGTAAGGCATTACACCTCCGCTCCGTATCATCCAGCCACCAATGGATTGGCTGAGAGGTTTGTACAAACCTTTAAAAAAGCAGTAAGTGCCATGTGCGATGACGACATTCCACTGCAGCATAAGGTGGACAATTTCCTGTTAGCCTACAGAAATGCGACACATACAATCACCAACCAGACCCCGGCCATGATGTTCTTTAACCAAAGGTTGAGATCTCGCCTGGATTTGCTCAGACCAAATGTGCGAAGAAATGTCGAGGATAAACAATTCCAGCACATCAATGAGAAGCTGACAAGGAGCTTCAATGTAGGACAACCAGTCTTGGCCCGTGATTACCGAACAGAGAAATGGCAACCCGGAACGATATGCACATGGCAGGGGCCATTAATGTACACAGTGGATGTCGGGGAGAACATTGTGAGATGCCACGTCGACCAGATCTTAGCATCACAGGAACGAGTCAACCCCATGTCTCGCGTACCTGGGAATGAACCCGACAGAGCTTAAATACCAGCAGTTGCGAGGTGAGGCCCGACCAGAGCATCGGACCGTGAGGGAGCAGTGACCAGCGGCAGAGCTTAAATACCGGCAGTTGCGAGGTGAGGCCCGACCAGAGCATCGGACCGTGAGGGAGCAGTGACCGGCGGCAGAGCTTATATACCGGCAGTTGCGAGGTGAGGCCCGACCAGAGCATCGGACCGTGAGGGAGCAGTGACCAGCGGCAGAGCTTAAATACCGGCAGTTGCGAGGTGAGGCGTACCAACTCAGCAGCAGAGGAGAGAGGTAAAAAGTAATCCAAGTGTGACATCACCAGGAAGCAGGTAAGTGATTGGTTGGATTGGTTGGTGAGTATTTCTTTCTTTCTCCTTTTCATTACAAGCTTAAATTCTGCGGGTTTTTTTTCTAGGGTCTCTGTGGTGTAGTGGGGACAGTTGGTAAATAAGCGCCCTAGAGTATATCTTTAACTGGTTGTACTTAATAAGGCCTTTCTGGTGCAGAGTGACTGTTGGTAAACCATTTAACTGGTGTAATTAGAGGGATTGATTTAATTTAAATCCAATTAATTAAAGGGGATACTAGCATCTAAAATCGGGTAGAGGGTGTCCATAACTAGCAATAAAAAGTTTAATTAATTACATAGAATGGAGCAGGTGATGTGTTACTGTTGCAAGATGTGGGAGCCGGTAGACCCCATTGAGGCTCACGGTGATTACATCTGTGACAAGTGTCTGCTGCTACAGGATCTCCAGCTCCGTGTTGATGAGCTGGAGTCTGAGCTTCAGACACTGCGACACATCAGGGAGGGGGAGAAGTACCTGGACTCAGTGTACCAGAATGTGGTCACACCTATGAAGTTAACTAATTCAGATGTAGCCCATGGCTAGGGTCAGGACGGTGTGACTACGAGCGAGGCAGGTACGGGGATCCAGGAGGTAGTGTTGGAGGAGCCGCAGCCCTTGCTCTTGGCCAACAGGTTCGAGGTTCTTACTCCCTGTGTGGACAGGAGCAGGGACTGCAGGGAGGATGAGCAACCTGGCCACCGGGGGGCCATTCAAGAGGGGGGAGTAAATAGAAATGTTGTAGTGGTAGGGGATAGTATTATTAGAGGGATAGATAGAGTTCTCTGCAGCCAAGAGCGAGAGTCCCGTAGGCTGTGTTGCGTACCCGGTGCCAGGGTTAAGGACATCTCCTCTGGGCTGGAAAGAAACTTGCAGTGGGAGGGGGTGGATCCAGTCGTCGTGGTCCATGTTGGTACAAACGACATAGATAGGACTAGGAAGCCGGTTCTGTTAAAGGAGTATGAGCAGCTAGGGGTCAAATTAAAAAACAGAACCTCAAGGGTAATAATCTCTGGATTATTACCTGAGCCACGAGCGAATTTGGCTAGGACAAATAAAATTAGAGAGATAAATGCGTGGCTCAAAGACTGGTGTGGGAGAAATGGGTTTTGCTTCCTGGGACACTGGCACCAGTACTGGGGCAGGAGGGAGCTGTTCCGTTGGGACGGGCTTCACTTGGCCAGTGCTGGGACTAGAGTCCTGGTGGATCATATAATTGGGCTGTAGAGAGGGCTTTAAACTAACTAGTGGGGGGGAGGTTCCTAGAGAGTAAATAATAAAAATGACAACAGAGAAGGCCATAGACTTAGGTAGCAGTGGGGAAATTAAAAACCAGAGTGTGTCAGGAAGGGGCAGAAGGTATGGAGTAAAAGGTAAAATAATAAAAAGGGCAAAAGCAGGAACTAAGTGTCACAAAACATATTTGAAAGTTCTCTATCTGAATGCACGTAGCATTCGTAACAAAATAGACGAGTTAATGGCACAAATAACTACATATGGGTATGATCTTGTGGCCATTACAGAAACATGGCTGCAAGGTGACAATGCCTGGGAATTAAACATACCAGGTTATTTAACGATCAGGAAGGACAGGCAGGAAGGAAGGGGAGGTGGGGTGGCTATGTTAATAAAGGAAGGAATCACTGTAATACAGAGAAATGATATTGGGTCAAAAGATCAGGATAATGAAACAGTTTGGGTGGAGATAAGGAATAATAAGGGGAAAAAAACACTAGTGGGCGCAGTCTATAGGCCTCCGAACTGTTGCAACTCTGTTGGACGGAGTATCAATCAGGAAATAGTTGAGGCTTGTAATAAGGGAACATCTATAATTATGGGGGATTTTAACTATCATATTAATTGGACAAATCAAATTGGGCAGGGCTGCCTTGAGGATGAGTTCATTGAGTGTATTAGGGATGGGTTTCTTGAGCAGTATGTAACTGAACCGACCAGGGGGCAAGCAACCTTAGATCTGGTCCTGTGTAGCGAGACAGGATTAATTAAAAATGTCCTAGTAAAGGATCCCCTTGGAATGAGTGACCATAACATGGTTGAATTCCATATTCAATTAGAGGGTGAGAAGGTTGGATCTCAAACAAGCGTGCTAAGCTTGAATAAAGGAGACTATGAAGGTATGAGAGCAGAATTGAGTAGAGTGGATTGGGAAAATAGATTAAAGGGTAAGACGATACATGATCAGTGGTGTACATTTAAGGAGTTATTTTACAACTTCCAAAAAATATATATTCCACTGAAAAGAAAAGGGTGTAAAAGAAAAGACAGCCATCCGTGGCTAAGTAAAGAAATTAAGGATAGTATTTGACTAAAAACAAGGGCATATAAGGTAGCCAAATCTAGTGGGAGGATAGAGGATTGGGAAAACTTTAAAAGACAGCAAAAAATAACAAAAAGATTGATTAAGAAAGGGAAGATAGATTATGAAAGTAAATTAGCAAAAAATATAAAAACAGATAGTAAGAGTTTTTATCGTTATATAAAAAGAAAAAGGGTGGCTAAAGTAAATGTTGGTTTCTTAGAGGATGAGACCGGGAAATTAATGGTGGGAAATATGGAGATGGCAAAAACACTGAGTATTTTGTATCAGTCTTTACAGTAGAGGACACTAAGAATATCCCAACACTGGACAAACAGGGGGCTATAGGGGGGGAGGAGCTAAACACGATCAAAATCACTAAGGAAGTGGTACTCGGTAAAATAATGGGACTCAAGGCGGATAAATCACCTGGACCTGATGGCTTACATCCTAGGGTCTTGAGGGAAGTGGCGGTAGTGATTGTGGATGCATTGGTAATAATTTTCCAAAACTCCCTGGACTCAGCAAAGGTCCCGGCAGACTGGAAAACTGCTAATGTAACACCCTTATTTAAAAAGGGCAGTAGACAAAAGGCTGGAAACTATAGACCGGTTAGCCTAACATCTGTGGTAGGTAAAATTTTGGAGTCCATTATTAAGGAGACAGTAACAGGACATTTGGATAATCATAATTTAATAGGACAAAGTCAGCATGGTTTTATGAAGGGGAAGTCATGTTTGACAAATTTGCTGGAGTTCTTTGAGGAAGTAACATATAGGGTGGATAAAGGGGAACCAATGGACATAGTGTATTTAGACTTCCAAAAGGCATTTGACAAGGTGCCACACAAAAGATTATTGCTTAAGATAAAAAATCACGGGATTGGGGGTAATATTCTGGCATGGATAGAGGATTGGCTATCTAACAGAAGGCAGAGAGTTGGGATAAATGGTTCATTCTCAGACTGGCAATCAGTAACTAGTGGTATTCCGCAAGGGTCAGTGCTGGGTCCCCAACTCTTTACAATCTATATTAACGATTTGGAGGAGGGGACCGAGTGTAACATATCAAAGTTTGCAGATGATACTAAGATGGGAGGGAAAGTAGTGAGTGAGGAGGACATAAAAAACCTGCAAGGGGACATAGACAGGCTAAGTAAATGGGCAGAGATTTGGCAGATGGAATACAATACTGGAAAGTGTGAGGTTATGCACTTTGGCAGGAAAAATCGTAGAGCAAGTTATTATCTTAATGGCAAGAAACTGGAAAGTACTGAAGTACAAAGGGATCTGGGGGTCCTGGTGCACGAAACTCAAAAGGTTGGTATGCAGGTGCAGCAAGTGATTAAGAAGGCCTATGGAATGTTGGCTTTCATGCTAGCGGGGGGATAGAATATAAAAATAGGGAGGTATTGCTTCAGTTGTACAAGGTATTGGTGAGACCGCACCTGGAATACTGCATACAGTTTTGGTGTCCATACTTAAGAAAAGACATACTTGCTCTCGAGTCAGTACAAAGAAGGTTCACTCGGTTAATCCCGGGGATGAGGGGATGGACATATGAGGAGAGGTTGAGTAGATTGGGACTCTACTCATTGGAGTTCAGAAGAATGAGAGGCGATCTTATTGAAACATATAAGATTGTGAAGGGGTTGGATCGGGTGGATGCGGTGAGGATGTTCCAGATGATGGGTGAAACTAGAACTAGGGGGCATAGTCTTAGAATAAGGGGCTGCTCTTTCAAAACTGAGATGAGGAGGAACTACTTCACTCAGAGCGTGGTAGGTCCATGGAATATGCTGCCCCAAAAAGCTGTAGAAGCTACATCATTACATAAATTTAAAACAGAAATAGACAGTTTCCTAGAAGTAAAGGGAATTAAGGGTTACGGGGAGCGGGCAGGAATTTGGACATCAGTCTAGGTTCGGATCGGTCATGGCCCTGTGGGTAGCGGAGCGGGCCCAGGGGCCGTGTAGCCTGATCCTGCTCCTATTTCATGTGTCTATTTCTGTTAGATTCAGGAGATAGTTCTGTGAAAGTAGATTGGCGGTTAGGATCAGATCAGCCATGATCTTATTGAATGGCGGAGCAGGCTCGAGGGGCCGATTGGCCTACTCCTGCTTCTATTTCTTATGTTCTTATGTTCTTATACTGGTAGCATCTACCTCAGAAACAGTAGCAGTGGGAACCGATGGAAAGGGACCAGAATCGCCTCCGCACCAAGAACAAGAACTTCAGGAAAGGTGCTATCCAGAAAGGATCAGGAAGCCGCCCCAAAGACTGAATTTATAAATGGACTATTTCTGTTTAATGTGCATGTTAAAGTGTTAATTGTTATTTGAATGTTATGGGTACTGTTATTCTAAAAGGGGAGGAATTGTTGTGTATGTACCTTTAAGAGAGAACTGTTTTACAGCTCCTGTATACTGTAGTACCGGCAGTGACCACACCTGTATATAAAGCCGGAGCAGGCTTCTGTACTTCAGTCTTGAGGCTACTCGACTCCAGTAAACACCTGTTGATTGTTAAGTTACAGCCTCTGTGAAGTTCTTGGGGAAACATCCTATTTAAAGAATCACGGATCTAACACTTACCATGTATTTATATGTAGGGGATAGTGCAAAAACACAGCCTTCAAACTATAAAACATAAATGCAAATATCACAGTACAAAAATCACTATCCGCTGTTAGATTACCTGCAGTGCAGACTTGCTGCATTAGCCTACATGGGATCTTTGGAGTGTATTTTGAGCTGGCTGCTTTCAGTAGATACATAAATTGAGTTTGCCCCAGAACTTCCCATTACCGTGGCACTGCCCCTTTAATAATTTTGCGCCCAATTCTTTCAACATCAGGAGCAACCGTATTCAGATAAATCTAAAATATTGCCGTATCCCATTAATTTCTTAAAGGTGAACTATGCCCCAGTTGCCAAGCCTTTCCTATTCTTGCTACTCCTTATGTTCCAGAATCTATCTTCTGATGTTTATGTAGTTGTGGTATTCAGGAAACCAGTACAGAGCCGTTTTTCTTCTCTTTCGAACCAGCTAGCTTTTGAAAGCAGGTGTTGTATCACATGAATGTTTCTGCCCTTTCCCTTTGTCATCTGCAGTCTTTGGCTCTAATACTGTCTTTGTGCATGCAAAAAGATTGACAAGTTGATGTGTAGTTATGCCAAAGGGAAGTAAGGAAAAACCCAGTCTATGATACAACAGATCCTGTGGTTACAGTAGTCAGAGTACTCTTCAGTCTAGTGCACCTTCCTCCACCCATTAACATCTGTTATTGATATGATTTGCAGAGCCCTTAACTGAAGATCAAAGCCACGTATTGTGATTTACCATGTGCTCAGGATAAACTAGCCTTGAGTAACTATAGCTGATTGATGTTTCCCATATTGCTGCATATATTATCATTCCGTTCAGGTTTTCGTGAGCAGGATGTGCTCAAAACAATTACTCTTATATTTTGTTACAAATACTTGATTCATTTTATTAGAGAAGCACCCACAGATATTAATGATAATGCAATCTTACATTTTGCTCTTTTGATCAGTCGAAAGGATAGCTCCTTCTTGCACATTCAGCACAAATAGGAACTGTAGGATTTCCTGACTGATTTATGAAGGAATTATGTGTACCTATGCATTATGGATAATTTGCGAACAAAGTGGAATGAGCGCAGGGCAGGGTGGTTACTGGGCTGTTGGCTTCAAATGTGTAACGATTTATATCTGTTCCGCCAGCCAGTTAATTTAAACAAGGAAAAAGACATCCGTTAGGGGAAAATGGCTATTATCCAACAAAGGCTCATGAATATGCAGTGATTGAACAACAAGTGGTCTTCCTAAAGCAGCAGAATTGAAGCGGCATGATACATAGTCAGCAGTTCCAAATGTGTCACCCTTTCCTTTGTTTCATACACAGTCCTGCTTTGCAGTGAAGGCCATCTGCTCCATGCGCAAGTGAGGAAGCTCAAAGATTCTACAAGAACACATGCAAAAATTTTGTAAAGGATTTTAGGCACCAAAGCGATTTACTAGGAATATATGAATATTATTTATAACGCAACTCCAGCACCTCCTGCTCCACACATACACATACGGGCATGCACGCACACGTTCGCATTGCCGAGTACTGACAGTGCAATAAAACAGGCAAAATACACCTCACCACTGGCAGGTTGGTTTTTGCAGGTAATAATCAAAAGCTTCCATTACATCAAATGTAAGAGCAATAAAATTGGCTGGCTCGGTGATCCAGTCAAGAAATAATAATGAAGATACGGCACAAGACACAAATAAATTCCCATTTATATAAAATAAACATAACTTGCAATCCTGTAATAAACATCAAAATAGATCTGTGATGAAAGCATTCAAAATAAAGACGTTTTTGGACTTTGGGCAGATTGCGGATGGACTGCGCTGTGCTCAATCCTCTACTCCCGCACTGTGCTCACTCCTCGACTCCCGCACTGTGCTCACTCCTCGACTCCCGCACTGTGCTCACTCCTCTACTCCCGCACTGTGCTCACTCCTCGACTCCCGCACTGCTCACTCCTCTACTCCCGCACTGTGCTCACTCCTCTACTCCTGCACTGTGCTCACTCCTCTACTCCCGCACTGTGCTCACTCCTCTACTCCCGCACTGTGCTCAATCCTCTACTCCCGCACTGTGCTCACTCCTCTACTCCTGTACCGTGCTCACTCCTCTACTCCCGTACCGTGCTCACTCCTCTACTCCCGCACTGTGCTCACCCTTTACTCCCGCACTGTGCTCACTCCTCGACTCCTGCAATGTGCTCACTCCTCTACTCCCGCACTGTGCCCACTCCTTTACTCCCGCACTGTGCTCACTCCTCTACACCCGCACTGTGCTCACTCCTCTACTCCCGCATTGTGCTCACTCCTCTACTCCCGCATTGTGCTGACACCTCTACTCCTGCACTGTGCCCACTCTTCTACGCCCGCACAGTGCCCACTCCTCTACTCCTGCACAGTGCCCACTCCTCTACTCCGGCACAGTGCCCACTCCTCTACTCCCGCACTGTGCTCACTGCTCTACTCCCGCACTGTGCTCACTCCTCTACTCCCGCACCGTGCTCACTCCTCTACTCCCGCACCGTGCTCACTCCTCTACTCTCGCACCGTGCTCACTCCTCTACTCCCGCACTGCGCTCACTTCTCTACTCCCGCACTGTGCTCTCTCCTCTACTCCCACACTGTGCTCACTCCTCTACTCCCGCACTGTGCTCACTCCTCTACTCCCGCACTGTGCTCACTCCTTTACTCCCGCACTGTGCTCACTCTGTTGTGTATGTACCTTTAAGAGAATAACTGGTCTCACACTGCAGTACCGGCAGTGACCACCCCTGTATAAAGGCGCTAGAGAGCCTCTGTTGTTTAGATTCATTATGAACTTCCACCAGTAAACATCTGTTTGTTTTCACTCCTGCTAGTCCGTGTCTAAATCATTCACGGACTTAACACTGGCGACGAGTAAAGAAACAAACTTACCTGCAACTCAGCAGCAGCTCCGACGACGTTGTTGAAGGTCGGAGCCAGAAGAAAGAAAAAAAATAGAGGCCATTGAAACTCGAGAAACGGGCGTCGACCGTCAATCATCGGGTTCAAGGCTTTGCAGGAGCGACTTTCCAGAGCCAGGCTGGGTTCCTCGGTCCGTGGTTTCCCAGCTAATCGGGCTGGTGGCAGGTAGTGCTCTGATCCTTCCTGGGCTGCAGCGGGCTGAAGCTCGATCGGGTGGCCTTTCAACGGGGCCGGGCAGCGAGTCAGGAAGCAAAGAGAGAGAGAGAGGGTGGATGACACAGGGCGCGGACGGTGTTTCAAAGCTGGGCAGCGTTCGGACCTCAGAAGAGGGAGGGAAGTGTCCCAGAGGGTCCGCTCCACGACAGGAAAAAAATAAAAGAAGAAGAATACGCGCAAGAAACCGTGGAAAGCAGCGCTAACAACAGCGGGGAAGAAGACAAAGCGCGGGAGGCGCCATTTTGTTAAATTGGAGAAGAAGGCAAAGCGCGGGAGGCGCCATTTTAGATTTGCAAGATGCCGAAGACTGGCTGTGTCACTGCTTTTGATAATACATTAGAGGACTGGACCACGTATGTGGAAAGAGTAGAGGTATATTTCGAGGCAAACGATATAGCGGAGGGGAAAAAGGCATCGATATTGTTAAACTTAATGGCCGCTAGAACGTACGGCCTATTGCGGGATCTGATTACTCCAGCCAAACCGAAGACGAAGAGTTTTAACGAAATTGTTGCTGTTCTACAGGAGCACTTAAACCCTGCACCGCTGTTGATAGCAGAAAGATTTAAATTCCACAGGAGAACTCAGCGCAAAGATGAGAGCAATGCTGAGTATCTTACGGAACTGCGCAAGCTATCAAAGCACTGCCAGTTCGGAGCAGGCCTGGCAGATACCCTACGGGACAAATTTGTCTGTGGACTCCTGAGTGAAGGAACACAGAAGAAGTTACTCGCAGAAAAAGAGCTGACGCTAGATCAGGCTTTCAGCGTGGCAGTATCGTATGAAGCAGCAGCCAGGGAAGCTGCAGAAATTCAACAAAAACCACAGGAATACGGCACCCACGAAATGACACGGGGATTTGCAAAATGTTATCGCTGCGGCAGAACTAACCATGACCAGAAGGACTGCTGGTCCAAAGACAAAATATGCAGACAATGCGGGAAGATTGGACACATTGCATGAGTTTGTAGGTCTGGGAAGAAGATCAGCGACAACAAACGGCTACTAAGGAACCGTACAAGAAAGTACAAAAGATGACAGACAGTAGTTCCAAAGACCAGATGAGCGATAGTGAATCCGGAAACAGGAGACTAAGCTGTCTCAAACTTCACAATGTAATCGCAAAAGAGGATCACCGAACCATTTGGGTCACTCTCACGATAGCAGGGTCCCAAGTTAAAATGGAATTGGATACAGGATCAGCGCTAACCGTCATGAATCGACGAGACTATGAGCGGCTATTTTCACACATACCCTTGAGAGAGACATCCACCGTCTTGACTACGTATACGGGGCAAAAAGTATACCCCAGAGGAAAAATAAGGGTGCCTGTCGAATACAATGGCAAGAAAATACGGAAATTGTATCTCTACATACTGCCAAATGGTGGACCACCGTTATTGGGACGGGAATGGATCAGGAAGATAAACTTGGATTGGCATTCCATTCATGCAATGACGGTGGACGGTAAAAAAGATGACGACGTCACTCCTGGTCGATTGTCAACAATCTTAGCTAACGCCAAAGAGGTATTTCAACAAGAACTGGGCACGCTTAAAGGCGTAACTGCCTCGTTAAAAATAGAAGAGAATGCAGTTCCCAAGTTTTTCAAAGCGAGACCGGTACCAAATGCAATTCGCCCAGCCGTCGAGGTAGAGCTGGAGAATCTGGAGAAGGCGGGTGTGTTGTCTAAGGTCGACTGGAGCGAGTGGGCGACACCCATTGTTACTGTCATGAAGAAAACGTTAAGCAATAAGTCCGGAGAGCCAAGGAAGATTCGCATCTGTGGGGATTTCAAGGTGACGGTGAACCCTGTCCTTCACACAGTACAATATCCTCTTCCAAGGATAGAAGACATCTTCGCCTCACTGTCTGGAGGGAAGCGTTTTACAAAAATTGACCCAGCACAAGCATATTTGCAGATGGAGGTTGAAGAGTCCTCTAGGAAGTATCTCACGATAAACACTCACAAAGGTCTTTACCAGAATCATCGATTGATATTCGGAGTAGCTAGAGAGCCTCTGTTGTTTAGATTCGTTATGGACTTCCACCAGTAAACATCTGTTTGTTTTCACTCCTGCTAGTCCGTGTCTAAATCATTCACGGACTTAACACACTCCTCTACTCCCGCACTGTGCTCACTCCTCTACTCCCGCACTGTACTCACTCCTCTACTCCTGCACCGCGCTCACTCCTCCACTCCCGCACTGTCGTCACTGCTCTACTCCCGCACTGTGCTCACTCCTTTACTCCCGCACTTTGCTCACTCCTCTACTCCCGCACTGTGCTCACTTCTCTACTCCCGAAATGTGCTCACTCCTCAACTCGCGCACTTTGCTCACTCCTCTACTCCCGCACTGTGCTCACTCCTCTACTCCCGCACATTGCTCACTCCTCTACTCCCGCACTGTGCTCACTCTTCTACTCCAGCACTGAGCTCACTCCTCCACTCCCGCACTGTGCTCACTCCTATACTCCCGCACTGTGCTCACTCCTCTACTCCCGCACTTTGCTCACTCCTCTACTCCTGCACTGTGCTCACTCTTCTACTCCAGCACTGTGCTCACTCCTCTACTCCCGCACTGTGCTCACTGTTCTACTCCAGCACTGTGCTCACTCCTCTACTCCAGCACTGTGCTCACTCCTCTACTACGGCACTGTGCTCACTCCTATACTCCTGCACTGTGCTCACTCCTCTACTCCCGGACTGTGCTCACTCCTCTACTCCCGCACTGTGCTCACTCCTTTACTCCCGCACTGTGCTCACTCTTCTACTCCTGCACTGTGCTCACTCCTCTACTCCCGCACCGTGCTCACTCCTCTACTCCCGCACTGTGCTCACTCCTCTACTCCTGCACTGTGCTCACTCCTCTACTCCCGCACTGTGCTCACTCCTCTACTCCTGCACTGTGCTCACTCATCTACTCCCGCACTGTGCTCACTCCTCTACTCCCGCACTGTGCTCACTCTTCTACTCCAGCACTGTGCTCACTCCTCTACTCCCGCACTGTGCTCACTCCTCTACTACCGCACTGTGCTCACTCCTATACTCACGCACTGTGCTCACTCCTCTACTCCCGCACTGGGCTCACTCCTCTACTCCCACACCGTGCTCACTCCTCTACTCCCGCTCTGTACTCACTCCTCTACACCCGCACTGTGCTCACTCCTTTACTCCCGCACTGTGCTCACTCCTCTACTCCCGCACCGTGCTAACTCCTCTACTCCGTCAATGTGCTCGCTCCTCTACTCCCGCACTGTGTTCACACCTCTACTCCCGCACTGTGCTCACTCCTCTACTCCCGCACTGTGCTCACTCCTCTACTCCTGCACTGTGCTCACTCCTCTACTCCCGCACTCTGCTCACTCCTCTACTCCCGCACCGTGCTCACTCCTCTACTCCCGCACTGTGCTCACTCCACTACACTCGCACTGTGCTCACTCCACTACACTCGCACTGTGCTCACTCCTCTACTCCCGCACTGTGCTCACTCCTCTACTCCTGCACTGAGCTCACTCCTCTTCTCCCGTACCGTGCTCACTCCTCTACTCCTGCACTGTGCTCACCCTTTACTCCTGCACTGTGCTCACTCCTCTACTCCCGCACTGTGCTCACTCCTCTACTCCCGCACTGTGCTCCCTCCTCTACTCCTGCACTGTGCTCACTCCTCTACTCCCGCACTGTGCTCACTCCTCTACTCCCGCGCTGTGCTCACTCCTCTACTCCCGCACTGTGCTCACTCCTCTACTCCTGCACTGTGCTCACTCCTCTACTCCCGCGCTGTGCTCACTCCTCTACTCCCGCACTGTGCTCACTCCACTACACTCGCCATGTGCTCACTCCACTACACTCGCACTGTGCTCACTCCTCTACTCCCACACTGTGCTCACTCCTCTACTCGCGCTCTGTGCTCACTCCTCTACTCCCACACTGTGCACACTCCTCTACTCCCGCACTGTGCTCACTCCTCTACTCTCGCACTGTGCTCTCTCCTCCACTCCCGCACTGTGCTCACTCCTCTAATCCTGCACTGTGCTCACTCCTCTACTCCCGCACTGTGCTCACTCCTCTAATCCCGCACTGTGCTCACTCCTCTACTCCCGCACTTTGCTCACTCCTCTAATCCCGCACTGTTCTCACTCCTCTACTTCTGCACTGTGCACGCTCCTCTACTACCACACTGTGCTCACTCCTCTACTCACGCACTGTACTCACTCCTCTACTCCCGCACTGTGCTCATTCCTCTACTCCCGCACTGTGCTCACCCTTTACTGCCGCACTGTGCCAACTCCTCTACTCCCGCACAGTGCTCACTCCTCTAATTCCGCACCGTGCTCACTCCTCTAATCCCACACTGTGCTCACTCCTCTACTCCTGCACTGTGCTCACTCCTCTACTCCCGCACTGTGCTCACTCCTCTACTCCCGCACTGTGTTCTCTCCTCTACTCCCGCACTGGGCTCACTCCTCCACTCCCGCACTGTGCTCACTCCTCGACTCCTGCATTATGCTCACTCCTCTACTCCCGCACAGTGCTCACTCCTCAACTCCTGCACTGTGCTCACTCCTCTACTCCCGCACAGTGCTCACTCCTCTAATCCCGCACCGTGCTTACTCCTTTACTCCCGCACTGTGCTCACTCCTCTACACCCGCACTGTGCCCACTCCTCTACTCCCGCACTGTGCTCACTCCTCTACTCCAGCATTGTGCTCAGACTTTACTCCCACAACGTGATCACTCCTCTACTCCCGCACTGTGCTCACTCCTCTACTCCCGCACTGTGCTCACTCCTCTACTACCACACACTGCTCACTCCTCTACTCCCGCACTGTGCCCACTCCTCTACTCCCACACTGTGCTCACTCCTCTAATCCCGCACTGTGCTCACTCCTCTACTCCCGCACTGTGCCCACTCCTCTACTCCCACACTGTGCTCACTCCTCTAATCCCGCACTGTGCTCACTCCTCTACTCCCGCACTGTGCTCACTCCTCTAATCCCGCACTGTGCTCACTCCTCTACTTCTGCACTGTGCAAGCTCCTCTACTACCACACTGTGCTCACTCCTCTACTCAAGCACTGTACTCACTCCTCTACTCCCGCACCATGCTCACTCCTCTAATCCCACACTGTGCTCACTCCTCTACTCCTGCACTGTGCTCACTCCTCTGCTCCCGCACTGTGCTCACTCCTCTGCTCCCACACTGTGTTCACTCCTCTACTCCCGCACTGGGCTGACTCCTCTACTCCCGCAATGTGCTCACTCCTCTACACCTGCACTGTGCTCACTATTCTACTCCCTCAATGTGCCCACTCCTCTACTCCCGCACTGTGCTCACTGCTCTACACTCGCACTGTGCTCACTCCACTACACTCGCACTGTGCTCAATCCTCTACTCCCGCACTGTGCTCAGTCCTCTACTCCCGCACTGAGCCCACTCCTCTACTCCCGTACCGTGCTCACTCATCTACTCCTGCACTGTGCTCACCCTTTACTCCTGCACTGTGCTCAATCCTCTACTCCCGCACTGTCCTCACTCCTCCACTCCCGCACCGTGCTCACTCCTCTACTCCCGCGCTGTGCTCACTCCTCTACTCCCGCACTGTGCTCACTCCTCTACTCCCGCACTGTGCTCACTCCTCTACTCCTGCACTGTGCTCACTCCTCTACTCCCGCACTGTGCTCACTCCTCTACTCCCGCACTGTGCTCACTCCACTACACTCGCACTGTGCTCACTCCACTACACTCGCACTGTGCTCACTCCTCTACTCCCGCACCGTGCTCACTCCTCTACTCCCGCACCGTGCTCACTCCTCTACTCCCGCACTGTGCTCACTCCTCTACTCCTGCACTGTGCTCACTCCTCTACTCCCGCACTGTGCTCACTCCTCTACTCCTGCACTGTGCTCACTCATCTACCCCCGCACTGTGCTCACTCCTCTACTCCCGCACTGTGCTCACTCTTCTACTCCAGCACTGTGCTCACTCCTCTACTCCCGCACTGTGCTCACTCCTCTACTACCGCACTGTGCTCACTCCTATACTCACGCACTGTGCTCACTCCTCTACTCCCGCACTGGGCTCACTCCTCTACTCCCACACCGTGCTCACTCCTCTACTCCCGCTCTGTACTCACTCCTCTACACCCGCACTGTGCTCACTCCTTTACTCCCGCACTGTGCTCACTGCTCTACTCCCGCACTGTGCTCACTGCTCTACTCCCGCACTATGCTCACTCTTCTACTCCCGCACTGTGCTCACTCCTCTACTCCCGCACTGTGCTCACTCCACTACTCCCGTGCTGTGCTCACAGCTCTACTCCCACACTGTGCTCACTCCTCCACTCCCGCACTGTGCTCACTCCTCTACTCCCGCACTGTGCTCACTCCTCTACTCCCGCACCATGATCACTCCTCTACTCCCGCACTCTGCTCACTCCTCCACTCCCGCACTGTGCTCACTCCTCGCCTCCTGCATTATGCTCACTCCTCTACCCCCGCACAGTGCTCACTCCTCAACTCCTGCACTGTGCTCACTCCTCTACTCCCGCACAGTGCTCACTCCTCTAATCCCGCACCGTGCTTACTCCTTTACTCCCGCACTGTGCTCACTCCTCTACTCCCGCACTGTGCCCACTCCTCTACTCCCGCACTGTGCTCACTCCTCTACTCCAGCATTGTGCTCACACTTTACTCCCACAACGTGATCACTCCTCTACTCCCGCACTGTGCTCACTCCTCTACTCCCGCACTGTGCTCACTCCTCTACTACCACACACTGCTCACTCCTCTACTCCCGCACTGTGCCCACTCCTCTACTCCCACACTGTGCTCACTCCTCTAATCCCACACTGTGCTCACTCCTCTACTCCCGCACTGTGCCCACTCCTCTACTCCCACACTGTGCTCACTCCTCTAATACCGCACTGTGCTCACTCCTCTACTCCCGCACTGTGCTCACTCCTCTAATCCCGCACTGTGCTCACTCCTCTACTTCTGCACTGTGCAAGCTCCTCTACTACCACACTGTGCTCACTCCTCTACTCAAGCACTGTACTCACTCCTCTACTCCCGCACCGTGCTCACTCCTCTAATCCCACACTGTGCTCACTCCTCTACTCCTGCACTGTGCTCACTCCTCTGCTCCCGCACTGTGCTCACTCCTCTGCTCCCGCACTGTGTTCACTCCTCTACTCCCGCACTGGGCTGACTCCTCTACTCCCGAAATGTGCTCACTCCTCTACTCCCGCACTGTGCTCACTGCTCTACACTCGCACTGTGCTCACTTCACTACACTCGCACTGTGCTCAATCCTCTACTCCCGCACTGTTCTCACTCCTCTACTCCCGCACTGAGCCCACTCCTCTACTCCCGTACCGTGCTCACTCATCTACTCCTGCACTGTGCTCACCCTTTACTCCTGCACTGTGCTCAATCCTCTACTCCCGCACTGTCCTCACTCCTCCACTCCCGCACCGTGCTCACTCCTCTACTCCCGCACTGTGCTCCCTCCGCTACTCCCGCACTGTGCCCACTCCTCTACTCCCGCACTGTGCTCACTCCTCTAATCCCGCACTGTGCTCACTCCTCTACTCTCGCACTGTTCTCACTCCTCTACTCCCGCACTGTGCGCACTCCTCTACTCCCGCACTGTGCTCACTCCTCTACTCCCGCACTGTGCTCACTCTTCTACTCCCGCACTGTGCTCACTCCTCTACTCCCGCACTTTGGTCACTCCTCTACTCCCGCACTGGGCTCACTCCTCTACTCCCGCAATGTGCTCAGTCCTCTACACCTGCACTGTGCTCACTCCTCTACTCCCGCACTGTGCCCACTCCACTACACTCGCACTGTACTCACTCCTCTACTCCCGCACTTTGCTCACTCCTCTACTCCTGCACTGTGCTCACTGATACGCTTATCAATTACTTCATAAAAGGTGATGAGTCGAAGAAGAGATGACGAGTCGAAAGAAGAGATGAATAAGGCTTTTATTAGCTAAGAAGTGACCATGCTTCTTCGTGAGTGACTGAACAAGTCTGAACGAAACCCACACAGTGGTGGGTGGAGTCAGCTGAGGCATGCCTCCATACACAGCGCCACCCAGAGGTGGCAATATACAGTACAGTGGTTTACCACATTCACCCCTTGTTTAATGTGAAGTCCGGCGGGGTGAAGGGTACTACAAGTTAAGTCTATCAGGAGGCCTTGTCTGACGTCCTGATCGTCGTGGTGGCGGCGGTGGTGTTGCAGCATCCGACGTCGGGTCTGGTGTCTGGGTGGTTGGCGAAGATTCCTGGGGCTTTGGCATGCCGTCTGCAGGGGTTGGGTTGGGAGGGGTGGTGGGGGATAACAGTGGTAAGGGGGTTAACGGTGGTAAGGGGGATAACGGTGGTAATTCAGGGGTACCCGAGGGTGCGAGATCTCGTATGGAGACCGTGTCCTCCCGCCCGTCTGGGTATGTCACCCAGGCATACTGGGGGTTGGCGTGTAGGAGGTGCACCCGCTCGACCAGGGGGTCCATTTTATGCGTCCTCACGTGCCTCCGCAGTAGGACGGGCCCAGGAGAAGTCAACCATGCCGGTAGCGAGGTTCCCGATGTAGACTTCCGGGGGAAAACGAACATTTTCTCATGAGGGGTCGCATTAGTGGCAGTACAAAGCAGTGACCGAATGGAGTGGAGCGCTGCAGGGAGGACCTCCTGCCAGCGGGAGGTCGGAAGGCCCTTAGATTTTATTGCTAAGAGGACTGCCTTCCAAACCGTCGCGTTCTCCCTTTCCACCTGGCCGTTCCCCCGGGGGTTGTAACTGGTGGTCCTGCTCGTGGCGATACCTCTTGTTAGCAGGTACTGCCGAAGTTCGTCGCTCATGAACGATGAGCCCCTGTCGCTATGTATATAGCTGGGGAACCCGAACAGAGCGAAGATGTCATTCAGACACTTGATGACCGTGGTACTGGTCATGTCTGGGCAAGGGATGGCAAAGGGGAAACGGGAGTACTCATCAACTATGTTGAGGAAGTACACATTGCGGTCAGCGGAGGGGAGGGGCCCTTTAAAATCGACGCTCAGGCGTTCGAAGGGGCGGGTGGCCTTGATCAGGCTTGCTCTGTCCGGCCTATAGAAGTGCGGTTTGCACTCGGCGCAGATTTGGCAGCTCTTGGTCATGGTCCTGACCTCCTCGATGGAGTAGGGCAGGTTACGGGATTTGATAAAATGGAAAAACCTGGTGACCCCCGGGTGGCAGAGGTCATTGTGGAGGGACTGCAGCCTATCACTCTGCGCGTTGGCGCATGTACCACGTGATAGGGCATCTGGGGGCTCATTGAGTTTCCCTGGCCGATACAAGATATCATAATTGTAGGTGGAGAGTTCGATTCTCCACCTCAAGATCTTGTCGTTCTTGATTTTACCCCTCTGCTTATTATTAAACATAAAAGCTACTGAACGCTGGTCAGTGAGCAGGGTAAATCGTTTCCCGGCCAGGTAATGCCTCCAGTGATGCACCGCTTCTACAATAGCCTGGGCCTCCTTTTCGACGGAGGAGTGTCTCGTCTCGGGGCCCTGGAGGGTCCTTGAGAAAAAGGCCACGGGTCTGCCCGCCTGGTTAAGGGTCGCGGCTAGGGCGAAGTCGGAGGCATCGCTCTCCACTTGGAAGGGGATGGACTCATCCACCGCGTGCATTGCGGCCTTCGCGATATCGTTCTTGATAAGAGTGAAGGCTGCACACGCCTCTGGTGTCAGGGGGAAGGAGGTGGCTTTGATGAGGGGCCTGGCTTTGTCTGCATAGAGGGGCACCCACTGGGCGTAGTAGGAGAAAAACCCCAGGCATCTCTTCAGTGCTTTTTGGCAGTGGGGAAGGGGTAGCTCCATTAGGGGGCGCATTCTGTCGGGGTCGGGCCCGATGACTCCGTTCTCCACCACGCAGCCGAGGATGGCCAGGCGCTTGGTGTGAAACATACATTTTTCCTTATTGTACGTTAGGTTCAGCCGTTGGGCCGTACGGAGGAAATTTGCTAGATTAACGTCGTGGTCCTGCTGGTCGTGGCCGCAGATGGTGACGTTATCCAAATAGGGGAAGGTTGCCCGCAGCGCGTTCTGGTCAACCATTCGGTCCATCTCCCTTTGGAAGACCGAAACCCCGTTGGTGACGCCGAAGGGGACCCTAAGGAAGTGGTAGAGGCGGCCGTTTGCCTCGAAGGCAGTATACTGGCGGTCCTCATGGCGGATGGGCAGCTGGTGGTACGCTGACTTAAGGTCGATGGTGGAGAATACTTTGTATTGCGCAATCTGATTGACCATATCAGATATGCGAGGGAGGGGGTACGCGTCCAGCTGGGTGTACCGGTTTATGGTTTGGCTGTAGTCGATTACCATGCGGCGTTTTGCAGTGGTTTTAACGACTACAACCTGGGCTCGCCAGGGGCTAGTGCTACCTTCGATAATGCCCTCCTTCAATAGCCGCTCCACCTCAGAGCTGATAAAAGCTCTGTCCCCGGCACTGTACCGCCTGCTTTTGGTAGCGATGGGTTTACAGTCGCGGGTGAGGTTAGCGAACAGGGGAGGGGGGGGGACTTTTAATGTGGAAAGGCTGCAGGTGGTTTGCAGCGGGCGATTTAAAAGTTGTTGGTTGCAGACTGTGAGTGGGGGGAGGGGTCCACCGTATGCTAGTGTGACACTCTTAAGGTGGCACTGAAAATCCAACCCTAGCAGGACGGCAGCGCAAAGACGGGGCAGGACTAGCAGTTTAAATTTTTTATATTCAGTGCCCCCTACTGACAGGGTCACCACACAGTAGCCGCTGATGTCCATTGACTGGGACTTGGACGCCATAGAAATGCGATGGTGCGTTGGCAGAATCGTGAGGGAGTGGCTACGTACCGTGTCGGGGTGGACGAAACTCTCTGTGCTCCCGCTGTCGATCAGGCAACTGGTGGCGCGGCCGTTTACCGCGATATCCATCATGGAGCTGGATAGATGGTGAGGGAGGGCTTGATCCAGCGTCACGGAGGCCAGTATGTGGCTTAGTGAGTCACTATAGTCATCCGCCGAGACGGTGGTCGGTTCCGGTGACGAAATGGCGGTTGAGTGCGTTGGATACGATGGCGGCGGATGCCATGCGGCCGGGGGTACACAAAATGGCGGATAAGATGGCTGCTCCCACGGCCCGCACGCTGCGCTGCTGGCTGGCTTCCCCTTGCAGGCGTTAGCGTAATGGCCTTTCTTCCCGCTGCCCGAGCAGATAGCTGTCTTAGCTGGGCAGTGCGCTCTGGGATGTTTTAACTGGCCACAGAAATAGCATTTTTGGGCCTGGTTACTGGGCATCGAAGCAGTTCTTACCGGAGGCTGCTGTCTCGGTTGGGTCGCTGCAGCGGTTGGTGCCGGGGGCGGCGGTCCCGTGTCCCACGGTTTCGATTGCCATGTCTCGGCGCCGTTACGGGGGTATGCCTCGAGGTTTCGGTGGGCCTCCTCTAACGAGAGCGCAAGGGCAATGGCCATCTTCAGGTCGGGTTCCTTGCTTTCTAGCAGTCTCTGCCGGGTGTGGTCTGACTGGAGGCCCCTGACGAAGGCATCACAGGCGAGTCCCTGCGCGTGCTCCACAGCCGTTACCGCTTTACAATCGCAGTCTCTGCAGAGTGCCAGTAGCGCCCGTGCAAATGCCCCTACCGATTCTCCCGGTTGCTGCCTGCGGGATCCCAAGAGGTGTCGGGCGTAAATTGTGTTCACTGGGCGCGTATATTGCCCTTTTAGTAGCTCGAGGGCCGCCACGTACGTATTAGAGTCCCGGATTAGCATATATACTTGATGGCTCGCCTGGGCGGTCAAAATTTTCAGTTTGTGATCCTCCTCTGTAATCTGTGAGATTGCGAGGAAGGATTCAAAGCAGCTCAGCCAGTGTTCAAACTTGGCTGATGCACCCACCTCTTGAGGGTCGAGGTCCAGGCGTGGTGGTCTGAGGGCTCTCAGCAATGTCTGCTGTATCCGTTGCTGTTGTTGCTCCTCAGGTGTCGCCATTTAACTTTTAGCTAATAAAATTGATACGCTTATCAATTACTTCATAAAAGGTGATGAGTCGAAGAAGAGATGACGAGTCGAAAGAAGAGATGAATAAGGCTTTTATTAGCTAAGAAGAGACCATGCTTCTTCGTGAGTGACTGAACAAGTCTGAACGAAACCCACACAGTGGTGGGTGGAGTCAGCTGAGGCATGCCTCCATACACAGCGCCACCCAGAGGTGGCAATATACAATACAGTGGTTTACCACACTCACTCCTCTACTCCCGCACTGTGCTCACTCCACTACTCCCGTGCTGTGCTCACAGCTCTACTCCCACACTGTGCTCACTCCTCCACTCCCGCACTGTGCTCTCTCCTCCACTCCCGCACTCTGCTCACTCCTCTACTCCCGCACTGTGCTCACTCCTCTACTCCTGCACTGTGCACACTCCTCTACTCCCGCACTGTGCTCACTCCTCTACTCCCGCACTGTGCTCACTGCTCTACTCCCGCACTGTGCTCACTGCTCTACTCCCGCACTATGCTCACTCTTCTACTCCCGCACTGTGCTCACTCCTCTACTCCCGCACTGTGCTCACTCCACTACTCCCGTGCTGTGCTCACAGCTCTACTCCCACACTGTGCTCACTCCTCCACTCCCGCACTGTGCTCACTCCTCTACTCCCGCACTGTGCTCACTCCTCTACTCCCGCAGCATGATCACTCCTCTACTCCCGCACTCTGCTCACTCCTCCACTCCCGCACTGTGCTCACTCCTCGACTCCTGCATTATGCTCACTCCTCTACCCCCGCACAGTGCTCACTCCTCAACTCCTGCACTGTGCTCACTCCTCTACTCCCGCACAGTGCTCACTCCTTTACTCCCGCACTGTGCTTACTCCTTTAATCCCGCACTGTGCTCACTCCTCTACTCCCGCACTGTGCCCACTCCTCTACTCCCGCACTGTGCCCACTCCTCTACTCTCGCACTGTGCTCACTCCTCTACTCCCGCACTGTGCTCACTCCTCTACTCCCGCACTATGCTCACTACTCTACATCCGCACTGTGCTCTCTCCTCCACTCCCGCACTCTGCTCACTCCTCTACTCCCGCACTTGGCTCACTCCTCTACTCCCGCACTGTGCTCACTCCTCTACTCCCGCACTGTGCTCACTGCTCTACTCCCGCACTATGCTCACTCCTCTACTCCCGCACCGTGCTCACTCCTCTACTCCCGCACTATGCTCACTACTCTACACCCGCACTGTGCTCTCTCCTCCACTCCCGCACTCTGCTCACTCCTCTACTCCCGCACTTTGCTCACTCCTCTACTCCCGCACTGTGCTCACTCCTCTACTCCCGCACAGTGCTCACTCCTCTACTCCCGCACTGTGCTCACTCCTCTACTCCCGCACCGTGCTCACTCCTCTACTCCCGCACCGTGCTCACTCCTCTACTCCCGCACCGTGCTCACTCCTCTACTCCCGCACCGTGCTCACTCCTCTACTCCCGCACTGTGCTCACTCCTCTACTCCCGCACTGTGCTCACTCCTCTACTCCCGCACTGTGCTCACTCCTCTACTCCCGCACTGTGCTCACTCCTCTACTCCCGCACTTTTTTCACTCCTCTGCTCCCGCACTGGGCTCACTCCTCTTCTCCCGCAATGTGCTCACTCCTCTACTCCCGCACTGTGCCCACTCCACCACACTCGCACTGTGCTCACTCCTCTACTCCCGCACTTTGCTCACTCCTCTACTCCTGCACTGTGCTAACTCCTCTACTCCCGCACTGAGCTCACTCCTCTACTCCCGCACTGCGCTCACTCCTCTACTCCCGCACTGTGCTCCCTCCTCTACTCCCGCACTATGCTCACTACTCTACACCCGCACTGTGCTCTCTGCTCCACTCCCGCACTCTGCTCACGCCTCTACTCCCGCACTGTGCTCACTCCTCTACTCCCGCACTCTGCTCTCTCCTCTCATCCCGCACTGTGCTCACTCCTCTGCTCCCGCACTGTGCTCACTCCTCCACTCCCGCACTGTGCTCACTCCTCTACTCCCGCACCGTGCTTACTCCTCTACTCCCGCACCATGCTCACTCCTCTACTCCCGCACAGTGCTCACTCCTCAACTCCTGCACTGTGCTCACTCCTCTACTCCCGCACAGTGCTCACTCCTTTACTCCCGCACTCTGTTCACTCCTCTACTCCGGCACTGTGCTCACTCCTCTACTCCCGCACAGTGCTCACTCCTCAACTCCTGCACTGTGCTCACTCCTCTACTCCCGCACAGTGCTCACTCCTTTACTCCCGCACTGTGCACGCTCCTCCACTCCCGCACTGTGCTCACTCCTCTACTCCAGCACTGTGCTCACTCCTCTACTCCCGAACTGGGCTCACTCCTCTACTCCCGCACTGTGATCACACCTCTACTCCTGCACTGTG
Source organism: Somniosus microcephalus (assembly GCF_052327205.1). Taxonomy (NCBI): domain Eukaryota; kingdom Metazoa; phylum Chordata; class Chondrichthyes; order Squaliformes; family Somniosidae; genus Somniosus; species Somniosus microcephalus. The sequence continues at coordinate 56,317,790 of NC_140988.1, forward strand.
CTCACTCCTCTACTCCCGCACTGTGGACACTCCTCTACTCCCGCACTGTGCTCACTCCTCTACTCCCGCACTGTGCGCACTCCTCTACTCCTGCACTGTGCTCACTCCTCTACTCCCGCACAGTGCTCACTCCTCTACTCCCGCACTTTGCACACTCCTCCACTCCCGCACAGTGCTCACACCTCTACACCCGCACTGTGCACACTCCTCCACTCCCGCACTGTCCTCACTCCTCTACTCCCGCACTGTGCTCACTCCTCTACTCCAGCACTGTGCTCACTCCTCTACTCCCGCACTGTGCTCACTCCTCTACTCCCGCATTGTGCTCACTCCTCTACTCCCGCACTGTGCTCACTCCTCTACTCCCGCACTGTGCTCACTCCTCTACTCCCGCATTGTGCTCACTCCTCTACTCACGCACAGTGCTCACTCATCTACTCCCGCACAGTGCTCGCAACTCTACTCCCCCACTGTGCTCACTCCTCTACTCCCGCACTGTGCTCTCTCCTCTACTCCCGCACTGAGCTCACTCCTCTACTCCCGCACTGTGGTCACTCCCCTACTCCCGCACAGTGCTCACTCCTCTACTCCCGCACTGTGCTCACTCCTCTACTCCTGCACTGTGCTCACTCCTCTACTCCCGCACTTTGTTCACTCCTCTACTCCCGCACCGGGCTCACTCCTCTACTCCCGCACTGTGCTCACTCCTCTACTCCCGCACTGTGCTCACTCCTCCACTCCCGCACTGTGCTCACTCCTCTACTCCCTAACTGTGCTCACTCCTCTACTCCTGCAACATGATCACTCCTCTGCTCCCGCACTCTGCTCACTCCTCTACTCCTGCATTATGCTCACTCCTATACTCCAGCACTGTGCTCACTCCTCTAATCCCGCACAGTGCTCACTCTTCAACTCCTGCACTGTGCTCACTCCTCTACTCCCGCACAGTGCCACTCCTCTACTCCCGCACTGTGCGCACTCCTCTACTCCTGCACTGTGCTCACTCCTCTACTCCTGCACTGTGTTCACTCCTCTGCTCCCGCCCTGTGCTCATTCCTCTTTCCCGCACTGTGCTCACCCTCTACTGCCGCACTGTGTTCACTCCTCTACTCTACACTGTGCTCACTCCTGTACTGCCGCACTGTCCTCACTCCTCTACTCCAGCACTGTGCTCACTCCTCTACTCCCGAACTGGGCTCACTCCTCTACTCCCGCACTGTGCTCATTCCTCTACTCCCGCACTGTGCTCACTCCTCTACTCCCGCACTGTGCTCACTCCTCTACTCCCGCACTGTGCTCATTCCTCTACTCCCGCACTGTGCTCACCCTCTACTGCCGCACTGTGCCAACTCCTCTACTCCCGCACAGTGCTCACTCCTCTACTCCCGCACCGTGCTCAGTCCTCTACTCCCGCACTGTGCTCACTCCTCTACTCCTGCACTGTGCTCACTCCTCTACTCCCGCACTGTGCTAACTCCTCTACTCCCGCACTGTGCTCACTCCTCTACTCCCGCACTGTGCTCACTCCTCTACTCCCGCACTATGCTCACTACTCTACACCCTCACTGTGCTCTCTCCTCCACTCCCGCAATCTGCTCACTCCTCTACTCCCGGACTGTGCTCACTCCTCTACTCCCGCACTGTGCTCTCTCCTCCACTCCCGCACTGTGCTCACTCCTCTACTCCCGCACTGTGCTCACTGCTCTACTCCCGCACTGTGCTCACTCCTCTACTCCCGCACTGTGGTCACACCTCTACTCCCGCACCATGCTCACTCCTCTACTCCCGCACTCTGCTCACTCCTCTACTCCCGCACTGTGCTCACTCCTCTACTCCCGCACTGTGCTCACTCCTCTAATGCCGCACAGTGGTCACTCCTGAACTCCTGCACTGTGCTCACTCCTCTTCTCCCGCACAGTGCTCACTCCTCTACTCCCGCACTGTGCACACTCCTCCACTCCCGCACTGTGCTCACTCCTCTACTCCCGCACTGTGGTCACTCCTCTACTCCAGCACTGTGCTCACTCCTCTACTCCTGAACTGTGCTCACTCCTCTACTCCCGCACTGTGCTCACACCTCTACTCCCGCACTCTGCTCACTCCTCTACTCCCGCACTGTGCGCACTCCTCTACTCCCGCACTGTGCTCACTCCTCTACTCCCACAATGTGCTCACTCCTATACTCCCGCATTGTGGTCACTCCTCTACTCCCGCACTGTGCTCTCTCATCTACTCCCGCACTTTGCTCACTCCTCTACTCCCGCACTGTGATCAATCCTCTACTCCCGCACAGTGCTCACTCATCTACACCCGCACTGTGCTCACTCCACTACTCTCGCACTGAGCTCACTCCTGTACTCCCGCACTCTTCTCACTCCTCCACTCCCGCACTGTGCTCACTCCTCTACTCCCGCACTGTGCTCACTCCTCTACTCCCGCACTGTGCGCACTCCTCTACTCCCGCACTGTGCTCACTCCTCTACTCCCGCACTGAGGTCACTTCTCTACTCCCACAATGTGCTCACTCCTATACTCCCGCACTGTGGTCACTCCTCTACTCCCGCACTGTGCTCACTCCTCTACTCCCGCACTGTGCTCACTCCTCTACTCCCGCACTGTGATCAATCCTCTACTCCCGCACAGTGCTCACTCATCTACTCCCGCACTGTGCTCGCAACTCTACTCCCCCACTGTGCTCACTCCACTACTCCCGCACTGAGCTCACTCCTCTACTCCCGCACTCTTCTCACTCCTCTACTCCCGCACTGTGCTCACTCCTCTACTCCCGCACTGTGCTCACTCCTCTGCTCCCACACTCTGCTCACTCCTCTACTCCTGCACTTTGCTCACTCCTCTACTCCCGCACTGTGCTCACTCCTCTACTCCCGCACTGTGCTCACTCCTCTACTCCCGCACTGTGCTCACTCCTCTTCTCAAGCACTGTGCTCACTACTCTACACCCGCACTGTGCTCACTCCTCTACTCCTGCTCCGTGCTCACTCCTCTACTCCCGCACCGTGCTCACTTCTCTATTCCCGCAACGTGCTCACTCCTCTATTCCCGCACTGTGCTCACTCCTCTAATCCCGCACTCTTCTCACTCCTCTACTCCCGCACTGTGCCCACTCCACTACACTCGCACTGTGCTCACTCCACTACACTCGCAGTGTGCTCACTCATCTACTCCCGCACTGTCCTCACTCCTCTACTACCGCACTGTGCCCACTCCTCTACTCCCGCACTGTGCTCACTCCTCTACTCCCGCACTATGCTCACTGCTCGACACACGCACTGTGCTCTCTCCTCCACTCCCGCACTGTGCACACTCCTCTACTCCCGCACTGTGCTCACTGCTCTACTCCCGCACTGTGATCAATCCTCTTCTCCCGCACTGTGCTCACTCCTCTACTCCCGCACTGTGATCAATCCTCTACTCCCGCACAGTGCTCACTCATCTACTCCCGCACTGTGCTCGCAACTCTTCTCCCCCACTGTGCTCACTCCTCTACTCCCGCACTGTGCTCACTCCTCTACTCCCGCACTGTGCGCACTCCTCTACTCCTGCACTGTGCTCACTCCTCTACTCCCGCACAGTGCTCACTCCTCTACTCCCGCACTTTGCACACTCCTCCACTCCCGCACAGTGCTCACACCTCTACTCCCGCACTGTGCACACTCCTCCACTCCCGCACTGTCCTCACTCCTCTACTCCCGCACTGTGCTCACTCCTCTACTCCAGCACTGTGCTCACTCCTCTACTCCCGCACTGTGCTCACTCCTCTACTCCCGCATTGTGCTCAGTCCTCTGCTCCCGCACTGTGCTCACTCTTCTACTCCCGCACTGTGCTCACTCCTCTACTCCCGCATTGTGCTCACTCCTCTACTCACGCACAGTGCTCACTCATCTACTCCCGCACAGTGCTCGCAACTCTACTCCCCCACTGTGCTCACTCCTCTACTCCCGCACTGTGCTCACTCCTCTACTCCCGCACTGAACTCACTCCTCTACTCCCGCACTGTGGTCACTCCTCTACTCCCGCACAGTGCTCACTCCTCTACTCCCGCACTGTGCTCACTCCTCTACTCCTGAACTGGGCTCACTCCTCTACTCCCGCACTGTGCTCACACCTCTACTCCCGCACTCTGCTCACTCCTCTACTCCCGCACTGTGCGCTCTCCACTACTCCCGCACTGTGCTCACTCCTCTACTCCCACAATGTGCTCACTCCTATACTCCCGCATTGTGGTCACTCCTCTACTCCCGCACTGTGCTCACTCATCTACTCCCGCACTTTGCTCACTCCTCTACTCCCGCACTGTGATCAATCCTCTACTCCCGCACAGTGCTCACTCATCTACACCCGCACTGTGCTCACTCCACTACTCTCGCACTGAGCTCACTCCTGTACTCCCGCACTCTTCTCACTCCTCCACTCCCGCACTGTGCTCACTCCTCTACTCCCGCACTGTGCTCACTCCTCTACTCCCGCACTGTGCGCACTCCTCTACTCCCGCACTGTGCTCACTCCTCTACTCCCGCACTGAGGTCACTTCTCTACTCCCACAATGTGCTCACTCCTATACTCCCGCACTGTGGTCACTCCTCTACTCCCGCACCGTGCTCACTCCTCTACTCCCGCACTGTGCTCACTCCTCTACTCCCGCACTGTGCTCACTCCTCTACTCCCGCACTGTGCTCACTCCTCTACTCCCGCACTGTGCTCACTCCTCTACTCCCGCACTTTTTTCACTCCTCTGCTCCCGCACTGGGCTCACTCCTCTTCTCCCGCAATGTGCTCACTCCTCTACTCCCGCACTGTGCCCACTCCACCACACTCGCACTGTGCTCACTCCTCTACTCCCGCACTTTGCTCACTCCTCTACTCCTGCACTGTGCTAACTCCTCTACTCCCGCACTGAGCTCACTCCTCTACTCCCGCACTGCGCTCACTCCTCTACTCCCGCACTGTGCTCCCTCCTCTACTCCCGCACTATGCTCACTACTCTACACCCGCACTTTGCTCTCTGCTCCACTCCCGCACTCTGCTCACGCCTCTACTCCCGCACTGTGCTCACTCCTCTACTCCCGCACTCTGCTCTCTCCTCTCATCCCGCACTGTGCTCACTCCTCTGCTCCCGCACTGTGCTCACTCCTCCACTCCCGCACTGTGCTCACTCCTCTACTCCCGCACCGTGCTTACTCCTCTACTCCCGCACCATGCTCACTCCTCTACTCCCGCACAGTGCTCACTCCTCAACTCCTGCACTGTGCTCACTCCTCTACTCCCGCACAGTGCTCACTCCTTTACTCCCGCACTCTGTTCACTCCTCTACTCCGGCACTGTGCTCACTCCTCTACTCCCGCACAGTGCTCACTCCTCAACTCCTGCACTGTGCTCACTCCTCTACTCCCGCACAGTGCTCACTCCTTTACTCCCGCACTGTGCACGCTCCTCCACTCCCGCACTGTGCTCACTCCTCTACTCCAGCACTGTGCTCACTCCTCTACTCCCGAACTGGGCTCACTCCTCTACTCCCGCACTGTGATCACACCTCTACTCCTGCACTGTGCTCACTCCTCTACTCCCGCACTGTGGACACTCCTCTACTCCCGCACTGTGCTCACTCCTCTACTCCCGCACTGTGCGCACTCCTCTACTCCTGCACTGTGCTCACTCCTCTACTCCCGCACAGTGCTCACTCCTCTACTCCCGCACTTTGCACACTCCTCCACTCCCGCACAGTGCTCACACCTCTACACCCGCACTGTGCACACTCCTCCACTCCCGCACTGTCCTCACTCCTCTACTCCCGCACTGTGCTCACTCCTCTACTCCAGCACTGTGCTCACTCCTCTACTCCCGCACTGTGCTCACTCCTCTACTCCCGCATTGTGCTCACTCCTCTACTCCCGCACTGTGCTCACTCCTCTACTCCCGCACTGTGCTCACTCCTCTACTCCCGCATTGTGCTCACTCCTCTACTCACGCACAGTGCTCACTCATCTACTCCCGCACAGTGCTCGCAACTCTACTCCCCCACTGTGCTCACTCCTCTACTCCCGCACTGTGCTCTCTCCTCTACTCCCGCACTGAGCTCACTCCTCTACTCCCGCACTGTGGTCACTCCCCTACTCCCGCACAGTGCTCACTCCTCTACTCCCGCACTGTGCTCACTCCTCTACTCCTGCACTGTGCTCACTCCTCTACTCCCGCACTTTGTTCACTCCTCTACTCCCGCACCGGGCTCACTCCTCTACTCCCGCACTGTGCTCACTCCTCTACTCCCGCACTGTGCTCACTCCTCCACTCCCGCACTGTGCTCACTCCTCTACTCCCTAACTGTGCTCACTCCTCTACTCCTGCAACATGATCACTCCTCTGCTCCCGCACTCTGCTCACTCCTCTACTCCTGCATTATGCTCACTCCTATACTCCAGCACTGTGCTCACTCCTCTAATCCCGCACAGTGCTCACTCTTCAACTCCTGCACTGTGCTCACTCCTCTACTCCCGCACAGTGCCACTCCTCTACTCCCGCACTGTGCGCACTCCTCTACTCCTGCACTGTGCTCACTCCTCTACTCCTGCACTGTGTTCACTCCTCTGCTCCCGCCCTGTGCTCATTCCTCTTTCCCGCACTGTGCTCACCCTCTACTGCCGCACTGTGTTCACTCCTCTACTCTACACTGTGCTCACTCCTGTACTGCCGCACTGTCCTCACTCCTCTACTCCAGCACTGTGCTCACTCCTCTACTCCCGAACTGGGCTCACTCCTCTACTCCCGCACTGTGCTCATTCCTCTACTCCCGCACTGTGCTCACTCCTCTACTCCCGCACTGTGCTCACTCCTCTACTCCCGCACTGTGCTCATTCCTCTACTCCCGCACTGTGCTCACCCTCTACTGCCGCACTGTGCCAACTCCTCTACTCCCGCACAGTGCTCACTCCTCTACTCCCGCACCGTGCTCAGTCCTCTACTCCCGCACTGTGCTCACTCCTCTACTCCTGCACTGTGCTCACTCCTCTACTCCCGCACTGTGCTAACTCCTCTACTCCCGCACTGTGCTCACTCCTCTACTCCCGCACTGTGCTCACTCCTCTACTCCCGCACTATGCTCACTACTCTACACCCTCACTGTGCTCTCTCCTCCACTCCCGCAATCTGCTCACTCCTCTACTCCCGGACTGTGCTCACTCCTCTACTCCCGCACTGTGCTCTCTCCTCCACTCCCGCACTGTGCTCACTCCTCTACTCCCGCACTGTGCTCACTGCTCTACTCCCGCACTGTGCTCACTCCTCTACTCCCGCACTGTGGTCACACCTCTACTCCCGCACCATGCTCACTCCTCTACTCCCGCACTCTGCTCACTCCTCTACTCCCGCACTGTGCTCACTCCTCTACTCCCGCACTGTGCTCACTCCTCTAATGCCGCACAGTGGTCACTCCTGAACTCCTGCACTGTGCTCACTCCTCTTCTCCCGCACAGTGCTCACTCCTCTACTCCCGCACTGTGCACACTCCTCCACTCCCGCACTGTGCTCACTCCTCTACTCCCGCACTGTGGTCACTCCTCTACTCCAGCACTGTGCTCACTCCTCTACTCCTGAACTGTGCTCACTCCTCTACTCCCGCACTGTGCTCACACCTCTACTCCCGCACTCTGCTCACTCCTCTACTCCCGCACTGTGCGCACTCCTCTACTCCCGCACTGTGCTCACTCCTCTACTCCCACAATGTGCTCACTCCTATACTCCCGCATTGTGGTCACTCCTCTACTCCCGCACTGTGCTCTCTCATCTACTCCCGCACTTTGCTCACTCCTCTACTCCCGCACTGTGATCAATCCTCTACTCCCGCACAGTGCTCACTCATCTACACCCGCACTGTGCTCACTCCACTACTCTCGCACTGAGCTCACTCCTGTACTCCCGCACTCTTCTCACTCCTCCACTCCCGCACTGTGCTCACTCCTCTACTCCCGCACTGTGCTCACTCCTCTACTCCCGCACTGTGCGCACTCCTCTACTCCCGCACTGTGCTCACTCCTCTACTCCCGCACTGAGGTCACTTCTCTACTCCCACAATGTGCTCACTCCTATACTCCCGCACTGTGGTCACTCCTCTACTCCCGCACTGTGCTCACTCCTCTACTCCCGCACTGTGCTCACTCCTCTACTCCCGCACTGTGATCAATCCTCTACTCCCGCACAGTGCTCACTCATCTACTCCCGCACTGTGCTCGCAACTCTACTCCCCCACTGTGCTCACTCCACTACTCCCGCACTGAGCTCACTCCTCTACTCCCGCACTCTTCTCACTCCTCTACTCCCGCACTGTGCTCACTCCTCTACTCCCGCACTGTGCTCACTCCTCTGCTCCCACACTCTGCTCACTCCTCTACTCCTGCACTTTGCTCACTCCTCTACTCCCGCACTGTGCTCACTCCTCTACTCCCGCACTGTGCTCACTCCTCTACTCCCGCACTGTGCTCACTCCTCTTCTCAAGCACTGTGCTCACTACTCTACACCCGCACTGTGCTCACTCCTCTACTCCTGCTCCGTGCTCACTCCTCTACTCCCGCACCGTGCTCACTTCTCTATTCCCGCAACGTGCTCACTCCTCTATTCCCGCACTGTGCTCACTCCTCTAATCCCGCACTCTTCTCACTCCTCTACTCCCGCACTGTGCCCACTCCACTACACTCGCACTGTGCTCACTCCACTACACTCGCAGTGTGCTCACTCATCTACTCCCGCACTGTCCTCACTCCTCTACTACCGCACTGTGCCCACTCCTCTACTCCCGCACTGTGCTCACTCCTCTACTCCCGCACTATGCTCACTGCTCGACACACGCACTGTGCTCTCTCCTCCACTCCCGCACTGTGCACACTCCTCTACTCCCGCACTGTGCTCACTGCTCTACTCCCGCACTGTGATCAATCCTCTTCTCCCGCACTGTGCTCACTCCTCTACTCCCGCACTGTGATCAATCCTCTACTCCCGCACAGTGCTCACTCATCTACTCCCGCACTGTGCTCGCAACTCTTCTCCCCCACTGTGCTCACTCCTCTACTCCCGCACTGTGCTCACTCCTCTACTCCCGCACTGTGCGCACTCCTCTACTCCTGCACTGTGCTCACTCCTCTACTCCCGCACAGTGCTCACTCCTCTACTCCCGCACTTTGCACACTCCTCCACTCCCGCACAGTGCTCACACCTCTACTCCCGCACTGTGCACACTCCTCCACTCCCGCACTGTCCTCACTCCTCTACTCCCGCACTGTGCTCACTCCTCTACTCCAGCACTGTGCTCACTCCTCTACTCCCGCACTGTGCTCACTCCTCTACTCCCGCATTGTGCTCAGTCCTCTGCTCCCGCACTGTGCTCACTCTTCTACTCCCGCACTGTGCTCACTCCTCTACTCCCGCATTGTGCTCACTCCTCTACTCACGCACAGTGCTCACTCATCTACTCCCGCACAGTGCTCGCAACTCTACTCCCCCACTGTGCTCACTCCTCTACTCCCGCACTGTGCTCACTCCTCTACTCCCGCACTGAACTCACTCCTCTACTCCCGCACTGTGGTCACTCCTCTACTCCCGCACAGTGCTCACTCCTCTACTCCCGCACTGTGCTCACTCCTCTACTCCTGCACTGTGCTCACTCCTCTACTCCCGCACTTTGTTCACTCCTCTACTCCCGCACCGGGCTCACTCCTCTACTCCCGCACTGTGCTCACTCCTCTACTCCCGCACTGTGCTCACTACTCTATTCCCGCACAGTGCTCACTCCTCTACTCCCGCACTGTGCTCACTCATCTTCTCCCGCACTGTGCTCACTCCTCTACTCCCGTGCTGTGCTCACAGCTCTACTTCCGCACTGTGCTCACTCCTCCACTCCCGCACTGTGCTCACTCCTCTACTCCCTAACTGTGCTCACTCCTCTACTCCTGCAACATGATCACTCCTCTACTCCCGCACTCTGCTCACTCCTCTACTCCTGCATTATGCTCACTCCTATACTCCAGCACTGTGCTCACTCCTCTAATCCCGCACAGTGCTCACTCTTCAACTCCTGCACTGTGCTCACTCCTCTACTCCCGCACAGTGCCACTCCTCTACTCCCGCACTGTGCTCACTCCTCTACGCCCGCACTGTGCTCACTCCTCTACTCCCGCACTGTGCTCATTCCTCTTTCCTGCACTGTGCTCACCCTCTACTGCCGCACTGTGTTCACTCCTCCACTCTGCACTGTGCTCACTCCTGTACTGCCGCACTGTCCTCACTCCTCTACTCCAGCACTGTACTCACTCCTCTACTCCCGAACTGGGCTCACTCCTCTACTCCCGCACTGTGCTCATTCCTCTACTCCCGCACTGTGCTCACTCCTCTACTCCCGCACTGTGCTCACTCCTCTACTCCCGCACTGTGCTCATTCCTCTACTCCCGCACTGTGCTCACCCTCTACTGCCGCACTGTGCCAACTCCTCTACTCCCGCACAGTGCTCACTCCTCTACTCCCGCACCGTGCTCACTCCTCTACTCCCGCACTGTGCTCACTCCTCTACTCCTGCACTGTGCTCACTCCTCTACTCCCGCACTGTGCTCACTCCTCTACTCCCGCACTTTGTTCACTCCTCTACTCCCGCACCGGGCTCACTCCTCTATTCCCGCACTGTGCTCACTCCTCTACCCCCGCACTCTTCTCACTCCTCTACTCCCGCACTGTGCCCACTCCACTACACTCGCACTGTGCTCACTCCACTACACTCGCAGTGTGCTCACTCCTCTACTCCCGCACTGTCCTCACTCCTCTACTCCCGCACTGTGCTCACTCCTCTACTCCCGCACTGTGCTCCCTCCTCTACTCCCGCACTGTGCTAACTCCTCTACTCCCGCACTGTGCTCACTCCTCTACTCCCGCACTGTGCTCACTCCTCTACTCCCGCACTATGCTCACTACACTACACCCGCACTGTGCTCTCTCCTCCACTCCCGCAATCTGCTCACTCCTCTACTCCCGGACTGTGCTCACTCCTCTACTCCCGCACTGTGCTCTCTCCTCCACTCCCGCACTGTGCTCACTCCTCTTCTCCCGCACTGTGCTCACTGCTCTACTCCCGCACTGTGCTCACTCCTCTACTCCCGCACTGTGGTCACACCTCTACTCCCGCACCATGCTCACTCCTCTACTCCCGCACTCTGCTCACTCCTCTACTCCCGCACTGTGCTCACTCCTCTACTCCCGCACTGTGCTCACTCCTCTACTCCCGCACTGTGCTCACTCCTCTAATGCCGCACAGTGGTCACTCCTGAACTCCTGCACTGTGCTCACTCCTCTACTCCCGCACAGTGCTCACTCCTCTACTCCCGCACTGTGCACACTCCTCTACTCCCGCACTGTGGTCTCTCCTCTACTCCAGCACTGTGCTCACTCCTCTACTCCTGAACTGGGCTCACTCCTCTACTCCCGCACTGTGCTCACACCTCTACTCCCGCACTCTGCTCACTCCTCTACTCCCGCACTGTGCGCTCTCCACTACTCCCGCACTGTGCTCACTCCTCTACTCCCACAATGTGCTCACTCCTATACTCCCGCATTGTGGTCACTCCTCTACTCCCGCACTGTGCTCACTCATCTACTCCCGCACTTTGCTCACTCCTCTACTCCCGCACTGTGATCAATCCTCTACTCCCGCACAGTGCTCACTCCTCTACTCCCGCACTGAGGTCACTTCTCTACTCCCACAATGTGCTCACTCCTATACTCCCGCACTGTGGTCACTCCTCTACTCCCGCACTGTGCTCACTCCTCTACTCCCGCACTGTGCTCACTCCTCTACTCCCGCACTGTGATCAATCCTCTACTCCCGCACAGTGCTCACTCATCTACTCCCGCACTGTGCTCGCAACTCTACACCCCCACTGTGCTCACTCCACTACTCCCGCACTGAGCTCACTCCTCTACTCCCGCACTCTTCTCACTCCTCTACTCCCGCACTGTGCTCACTCCTCTACTCCCGCACTGTGCTCACTCCTCTGCTCCCACACTCTGCTCACTCCTCTACTCCTGCACTTTGCTCACTCCTCTACTCCCGCACTGTGCTCACTCCTCTACTCCCGCACTGTGCTCACTCCTCTACTCCCGCACTGTGCTCACTCCTCTTCTCAAGCACTGTGCTCACTACTCTACTCCCGCACTGTGCTCACTCCTCTACTCCTGCTCCGTGCTCACTCCTCTACTCCCGCACCGTGCTCACTTCTCTATTCCCGCAACGTGCTCACTCCTCTAATCCCGCACTCTTCTCACTCCTCTACTCCCGCACTGTGCCCACTCCACTACACTCGCACTGTGCTCACTCCACTACACTCGCAGTGTGCTCACTCATCTACTCCCGCACTGTCCTCACTCCTCTACTACCGCACTGTGCCCACTCCTCTACTCCCGCACTGTGCTCACTCCTCTACTCCCGCACTATGCTCACTGCTCGACACACGCACTGTGCTCTCTCCTCCACTCCCGCACTGTGCACACTCCTCTACTCCCGCACTGTGCTCACTGCTCTACTCCCGCACTGTGATCAATCCTCTTCTCCCGCACTGTGCTCACTCCTCTACTCCCGCACTGTGATCAATCCTCTACTCCCGCACAGTGCTCACTCATCTACTCCCGCACTGTGCTCGCAACTCTTCTCCCCCACTGTGCTCACTCCTCTACTCCCGCACTGTGCTCACTCCTCTACTCCCGCACTGTGCGCACTCCTCTACTCCTGCACTGTGCTCACTCCTCTACTCCCGCACAGTGCTCACTCCTCTACTCCCGCACTTTGCACACTCCTCCACTCCCGCACAGTGCTCACACCTCTACTCCCGCACTGTGCACACTCCTCCACTCCCGCACTGTCCTCACTCCTCTACTCCCGCACTGTGCTCACTCCTCTACTCCAGCACTGTGCTCACTCCTCTACTCCCGCACTGTGCTCACTCCTCTACTCCCGCATTGTGCTCACTCCTCTACTCCCGCACTGTGCTCACTCTTCTACTCCCGCACTGTGCTCACTCCTCTACTCCCGCATTGTGCTCACTCCTCTACTCACGCACAGTGCTCACTCATCTACTCCCGCACAGTGCTCGCAACTCTACTCCCCCACTGTGCTCACTCCTCTACTCCCGCACTGTGCTCACTCCTCTACTCCCGCACTGAACTCACTCCTCTACTCCCGCACTGTGGTCACTCCTCTACTCCCGCACAGTGCTCACTCCTCTACTCCCGCACTGTGCTCACTCCTCTACTCCTGCACTGTGCTCACTCCTCTACTCCCACACTTTGTTCACTCCTCTACTCCCGCACCGGGCTCACTCCTCTACTCCCGCACTGTGCTCACTCCTCTACTCCCGCACTGTGCTCACTACTCTATTCCCGCACAGTGCTCACTCCTCTACTCCCGCACTGTGCTCACTCATCTTCTCCCGCACTGTGCTCACTCCTCTACTCCCGTGCTGTGCTCACAGCTCTACTTCCGCACTGTGCTCACTCCTCCACTCCCGCACTGTGCTCACTCCTCTACTCCCTAACTGTGCCCACTCCTCTACTCCTGCAACATGATCACTCATCTACTCCCGCACTCTGCTCACTCCTCTACTCCTGCATTATGCTCACTCCTATACTCCAGCACTGTGCTCACTCCTCTAATCCCGCACAGTGCTCACTCTTCAACTCCTGCACTGTGCTCACTCCTCTACTCCCGCACAGTGCCACTCCTCTACTCCCGCACTGTGCTCACTCCTCTACTCCCGCACTGTGCTCACTCCTCTACTCCCGCACTGTGCTCATTCCTCTTTCCCGCACTGTGCTCACCCTCTACTGCCGCACTGTGTTCACTCCTCTACTCTGCACTGTGCTCACTCCTGTACTGCCGCACTGTCCTCACTCCTCTACTCCAGCACTGTGCTCACTCCTCTACTCCCGAACTGGGCTCACTCCTCTACTCCCGCACTGTGCTCATTCCTCTACTCCCGCACTGTGCTCACTCCTCTACTCCCGCACTGTGCTCACTCCTCTACTCCCGCACTGTGCTCATTCCTCTACTCCCGCACTGTGCTCACCCTCTACTGCCGCACTGTGCCAACTCCTCTACTCCCGCACAGTGCTCACTCCTCTACTCCCGCACCGTGCTCACTCCTCTACTCCCGCACTGTGCTCACTCCTCTACTCCTGCACTGTGCTCACTCCTCTACTCCCGCACTGTGCTCACTCCTCTACTCCCGCACTTTGTTCACTCCTCTACTCCCGCACCGGGCTCACTCCTCTATTCCTGCACTGTGCTCACTCCTCTACCCCCGCACTCTTCTCACTCCTCTACTCCCGCACTGTGCCCACTCCACTACACTCGCACTGTGCTCACTCCACTACACTCGCAGTGTGCTCACTCCTCTACTCCCGCACTGTCCTCACTCCTCTACTCCCGCACTGTGCTCACTCCTCTACTCCCGCACTGTGCTCCCTCCTCTACTCCCGCACTGTGCTAACTCCTCTACTCCCGCACTGTGCTCACTCCTCTACTCCCGCACTGTGCTCACTCCTCTACTCCCGCACTATGCTCACTACACTACACCCGCACTGTGCTCTCTCCTCCACTCCCACAATCTGCTCACTCCTCTACTCCCGGACTGTGCTCACTCCTCTACTCCCGCACTGTGCTCTCTCCTCCACTCCCACAATCTGCTCACTCCTCTACTCCCGGACTGTGCTCACTCCTCTACTCCCGCACTGTGCTCACTCCTCTTCTCCCGCACTGTGCTCACTGCTCTACTCCCGCACTGTGCTCACTCCTCTACTCCCGCACTGTGGTCACACCTCTACTCCCGCACCATGCTCACTCCTCTACTCCCGCACTCTGCTCACTCCTCTACTCCCGCACTGTGCTCACTCCTCTACTCCCGCACTGTGCTCACTCCTCTAATGCCGCACAGTGGTCACTCCTGACCTCCTGCACTGTGCTCACTCCTCTACTCCCGCACAGTGCTCACTCCTCTACTCCCGCACTGTGCACACTCCTCTACTCCCGCACTGTGGTCACTCCTCTACTCCAGCACTGTGCTCACTCCTCTACTCCTGAACTGGGCTCACTCCTCTACTCCCGCACTGTGCTCACACCTCTACTCCCGCACTCTGCTCACTCCTCTACTCCCGCACTGTGCGCTCTCCACTACTCCCGCACTGTGCTCACTCCTCTACTCCCACAATGTGCTCACTCCTATACTCCCGCATTGTGGTCACTCCTCTACTCCCGCACTGTGCTCACTCATCTACTCCCGCACTTTGCTCACTCCTCTACTCCCGCACTGTGATCAATCCTCTACTCCCGCACAGTGCTCACTCATCTACACCCGCACTGTGCTCACTCCACTACTCTCGCACTGAGCTCACTCCTGTACTCCCGCACTCTTCTCACTCCTCCACTCCCGCACTGTGCTCACTCCTCTACTCCCGCACTGTGCTCACTCCTCTACTCCCGCACTGTGCGCACTCCTCTACTCCCGCACTGTGCTCACTCCTCTACTCCCGCACTAAGGTCACTTCTCTACTCCCACAATGTGCTCACTCCTATACTCCCACACTGTGGTCACTCCTCTACTCCCGCACTGTGCTCACTCCTCTACTCCCGCACTGTGCTCACTCCTCTACTCCCGCACTGTGATCAATCCTCTACTCCCGCACAGTGCTCACTCATCTACTCCCGCACTGTGCTCGCAACTCTACTCCCCCACTGTGCTCACTCCACTACTCCCGCACTGAGCTCACTCCTCTACTCCCGCACTCTTCTCACTCCTCTACTCCCACACTGTGCTCACTCCTCTACTCCCGCACTGTGCTCACTCCTCTGCTCCCACACTCTGCTCACTCCTCTACTCCTGCACTTTGCTCACTCCTCTACTCCCGCACTGTGCTCACTCCTCTACTCCCGCACTGTGCTCACTCCTCTACTCCCGCACTGTGCTCACTCCTCTTCTCAAGCACTGTGCTCACTACTCTACTCCCGCACTGTGCTCACTCCTCTACTCCTGCTCCGTGCTCACTCCTCTACTCCCGCACCGTGCTCACTTCTCTATTCCCGCAACGTGCTCACTCCTCTAATCCCGCACTCTTCTCACTCCTCTACTCCCGCACTGTGCCCACTCCACTACACTCGCACTGTGCTCACTCCACTACACTCGCAGTGTGCTCACTCATCTACTCCCGCACTGTCCTCACTCCTCTACTACCGCACTGTGCCCACTCCTCTACTCCCGCACTGTGCTCTCTCCTCTACTCCCGCACTATGCTCACTGCTCGACACCCGCACTGTGCTCTCTCCTCCACTCCCGCACTGTGCACACTCCTCTACTCCCGCACTGTGCTCACTGCTCTACTCCCGCACTGTGATCAATCCTCTTCTCCCGCACTGTGCTCACTCTTCTACTCCCGCACTGTGATCAATCCTCTACTCCCGCACAGTGCTCACTCATCTACTCCCGCACTGTGCTCGCAACACTTCTCCCCCACTGTGCTCACTCCTCAACTCCCGCACTGAGCTCACTCCTCTACTCCCGTACCGTGCTCACTCCTCTACTCCCGCACTGTGCTCACTCCTCTACTGCCGCACTATGCTCACTACTCTACACCCGCACTGTGCTCTCTCCTCCACTCCCGCACTCTGCTCACTCCTCTACTCCCGCACGGTGCTCACTCCTCTACTCCCGCACTGTGCTCACTCCTCTACTCCCGCACTGTGCTCACTCCTCTACTCCCGCACTGTGCTCACTGACCTTCTCCCGCACTATGCTCACTCTTCTACTCCCACACTGTGCTCACTCCTCTACTCCTGAACTGGGCTCACTCCTCTACTCCCGCACTGTGCTCACACCTCTACTCCCGCACTCTGCTCACTCCTCTACTCCCGCACTGTGCGCACTCCTCTACTCCCGCACTGTGCTCACTCCTCTACTCCCACAATGTGCTCACTCCTATACTCCCGCATTGTGGTCACTCCTCTACTCCCGCACTGTGCTCACTCATCTACTCCCGCACTTTGCTCACTCCTCTACTCCCGCACTGTGATCAATCCTCTACTCCCGCACAGTGCTCACTCATCTACACCCGCACTGTGCTCACTGTGGTAAACCACTGTATTGTATATTGCCACCTCTGGGTGGCGCTGTGTATGGAGGCATGCCTCAGCTGACTCCACCCACCACTGTGTGGGTTTCGTTCAGACTTGTTCAGTCACTCACGAAGAAGCATGGTCTCTTCTTAGCTAGTAAAAGCCTTATTCATCTCTTCTTTCGACTCATCATCTCTTCTTCGACTCATCACCTTTTATGAAGTAATTGATAAGCGTATCAATTTTATTAGCTAAAAGTTAAATGGCGACACCTGAGGAGCAACAACAGCAACGGATACAGCAGACATTGCTGAGAGCCCTCAGACCACCACGCATGGACCTCGACCCTCAAGATGTGGGTGCATCAGCCAAGTTTGAACACTGGCTGAGCTGCTTTGAATCCTTCCTCGCAATCTCACAGGTTACAGAGGAGGATCACAAACTGAAAATTTTGACCGCCCAGGTGAGCCATCAAGTATATATGCTAATCCGGGACTCTAATACGTACGTGGCGGCCCTCGAGCTACTAAAAGGGCATTATACGCGCCCAGTGAACACAATTTACGCCCGACACCTCTTGGGATCCCGCAGGCAGCAACCGGGAGAATCGGTAGGGGCATTTGCACGGGCGCTACTGGCACTCTGCAGAGACTGCGATTGTAAAGCGGTAACGGCTGTGGAGCACGCGCAGGGACTCGCCTGTGATGCCTTCGTCAGGGGCCTCCAGTCAGACCACACCCGGCAGAGACTGCTAGAAAGCAAGGAACCCGACCTGAAGACGGCCATTGCCCTTGCGCTCTCGTTAGAGGAGGCCCACCGAAACCTCGAGGCATACCCCCGTAACGGCGCCGAGACATGGCAATCGAAACCGTGGGACACGGGACCGCCGCCCCCGGCACCAACCGCTGCAGCGACCCAACCGAGACAGCAGCCTCCGGTAAGAACTGCTTCGATGCCCAGTAACCAGGCCCAAAAATGCTATTTCTGTGGCCAGTTAAAACATCCCAGAGCGCACTGCCCAGCTAAGACAGCTACCTGCTCGGGCTGCGGGAAGAAAGGCCATTACGCTAACGCCTGCAAGGGGAAGCCAGCCAGCAGCGCAGCGTGCGGGCCGTGGGAGCAGCCATCTTATCCGCCATTTTGTGTACCCCCGGCCGCATGGCATCCGCCGCCATCGTATCCAACGCACTCAACCGCCATTTCGTCACCGGAACCGACCACCGTCTCGGCGGATGACTATAGTGACTCACTAAGCCACATACTGGCCTCCGTGACGCTGGATCAAGGCCACCCTCACCATCTATCCAGCTCCATGATGGATATCGCGGTAAACGGCCGCGCCACCAGTTGCCTGATCGACAGCGGGAGCACAGAGAGTTTCGTCCACCCCGACACGGTACGTAGCCACTCCCTCACGATTCTGCCAACGCACCATCGCATTTCTATGGCGTCCAAGTCCCAGTCAATGGACATCAGCGGCTACTGTGTGGTGACCCTGTCAGTAGGGGGCACTGAATATCAAAAATTTAAACTGCTAGTCCTGCCCCGTCTTTGCGCTGCCGTCCTGCTAGGGTTGGATTTTCAGTGCCACCTTAAGAGTGTCACACTAGCATACGGTGGACCCCTCCCCCCACTCACAGTCTGCAACCAACAACTTTTAAATCGCCCGCTGCAAACCACCTGCAGCCTTTCCACATTAAAAGTCCCCCCCCCTCCCCTGTTCGCTAACCTCACCCGCGACTGTAAACCCATCGCTACCAAAAGTAGGCGGTACAGTGCCGGGGACAGAGCTTTTATCAGCTCTGAGGTGGAGCGGCTCTTGAAGGAGGGCATTATCGAAGGTAGCACTAGCCCCTGGCGAGCCCAGGTTGTAGTCGTTAAAACCACTGCAAAACGCCGCATGGTAATCGACTACAGCCAAACCATAAACCGGTACACCCAGCTGGACGCGTACCCCCTCCCTCGCATATCTGATATGGTCAATCAGATTGCGCAATACAAAGTATTCTCCACCATCGACCTTAAGTCAGCGTACCACCAGCTGCCCATCCGCCATGAGGACCGCCAGTATACTGCCTTCGAGGCAAACGGCCGCCTCTACCACTTCCTTAGGGTCCCCTTCGGCGTCACCAACGGGGTTTCGGTCTTCCAAAGGGAGATGGACCGAATGGTTGACCAGAACGCGCTGCGGGCAACCTTCCCCTATTTGGATAACGTCACCATCTGCGGCCACGACCAGCAGGACCACGACGTTAATCTAACAAATTTCCTCCGTACGGCCCAACGGCTGAACCTAACGTACAATAAGGAAAAATGTATGTTTCACACCAAGCGCCTGGCCATCCTCGGCTGTGTGGTGGAGAACGGAGTCATTGGGCCCGACCCCGACAGAATGCGCCCCCTAATGGAGCTACCCCTTCCCCACTGCCAAAAAGCACTGAAGAGATGCCTGGGGTTTTTCTCCTACTACGCCCAGTGGGTGCCCCTCTATGCAGACAAAGCCAGGCCCCTCATCAAAGCCACCTCCTTCCCCCTGACACCAGAGGCGTGTGCAGCCTTCACTCTTATCAAGAACGATATCGCGAAGGCCGCAATGCACGCGGTGGATGAGTCCATCCCCTTCCAAGTGGAGAGCGATGCCTCCGACTTCGCCCTAGCCGCGACCCTTAACCAGGCGGGCAGACCCGTGGCCTTTTTCTCAAGGACCCTCCAGGGCCCCGAGACGAGACACTCCTCCGTCGAAAAGGAGGCCCAGGCTATTGTAGAAGCGGTGCGTCACTGGAGGCATTACCTGGCCGGGAAACGATTTACCCTGCTCACTGACCAGCGTTCAGTAGCTTTTATGTTTAATAATAAGCAGAGGGGTAAAATCAAGAACGACAAGATCTTGAGGTGGAGAATC
This sequence comes from Somniosus microcephalus, assembly GCF_052327205.1. NCBI lineage: Eukaryota > Metazoa > Chordata > Chondrichthyes > Squaliformes > Somniosidae > Somniosus > Somniosus microcephalus. Next base: position 56,337,841 of record NC_140988.1, read on the forward strand.
GAACTCTCCACCTACAATTATGATATCTTGTATCGGCCAGGGAAACTCAATGAGCCCCCAGATGCCCTATCACGTGGTACATGCGCCAACGCGCAGAGTGATAGGCTGCAGTCCCTCCACAATGACCTCTGCCACCCGGGGGTCACCAGGTTTTTCCATTTTATCAAATCCCGTAACCTGCCCTACTCCATCGAGGAGGTCAGGACCATGACCAAGAGCTGCCAAATCTGCGCCGAGTGCAAACCGCACTTCTATAGGCCGGACAGAGCAAGCCTGATCAAGGCCACCCGCCCCTTCGAACGCCTGAGCGTCGATTTTAAAGGGCCCCTCCCCTCCGCTGACCGCAATGTGTACTTCCTCAACATAGTTGATGAGTACTCCCGTTTCCCCTTTGCCATCCCTTGCCCAGACATGACCAGTACCACGGTCATCAAGTGTCTGAATGACATCTTCGCTCTGTTCGGGTTCCCCAGCTATATACATAGCGACAGGGGCTCATCGTTCATGAGCGACGAACTTCGGCAGTACCTGCTAACAAGAGGTATCGCCACGAGCAGGACCACCAGTTACAACCCCCGGGGGAACGGCCAGGTGGAAAGGGAGAACGCGACGGTTTGGAAGGCAGTCCTCTTAGCAATAAAATCTAAGGGCCTTCCGACCTCCCGCTGGCAGGAGGTCCTCCCTGCAGCGCTCCACTCCATTCGGTCACTGCTTTGTACTGCCACTAATGCGACCCCTCATGAGAAAATGTTCGTTTTCCCCCGGAAGTCTACATCGGGAACCTCGCTACCGGCATGGTTGACTTCTCCTGGGCCCGTCCTACTGCGGAGGCACGTGAGGACGCATAAAACGGACCCCCTGGTCGAGCGGGTGCACCTCCTACACGCCAACCCCCAGTATGCCTGGGTGACATACCCAGACGGGCGGGAGGACACGGTCTCCATACGAGATCTCGCACCCTCGGGTACCCCTGAATTACCACCGTTATCCCCCTTACCACCGTTATCCCCCTTACCACTGTTATCCCCCACCACCCCTCCCAACCCAACCCCTGCAGACGGCATGCCAAAGCCCCAGGAATCTTCGCCAACCACCCAGACACCAGACCCGACGTCGGATGCTGCAACACCACCGCCGCCACCACGACGATCAGGACGTCAGACAAGGCCTCCTGATAGACTTAACTTGTAGTACCCTTCACCCCGCCGGACTTCACATTAAACAAGGGGTGAATGTGGTAAACCACTGTATTGTATATTGCCACCTCTGGGTGGCGCTGTGTATGGAGGCATGCCTCAGCTGACTCCACCCACCACTGTGTGGGTTTCGTTCAGACTTGTTCAGTCACTCACGAAGAAGCATGGTCTCTTCTTAGCTAATAAAAGCCTTATTCATCTCTTCTTTCGACTCATCATCTCTTCTTCGACTCATCACCTTTTATGAAGTAATTGATAAGCGTATCACTCACTCCACTACTCTCGCACTGAGCTCACTCCTGTACTCCCGCACTCTTCTCACTCCTCCACTCCCGCACTGTGCTCACTCCTCTACTCCCGCACTGTGCTCACTCCTCTACTCCCGCACTGTGCGCACTCCTCTACTCCCGCACTGTGCTCACTCCTCTACTCCCGCACTGAGGTCACTTCTCTACTCCCACAATGTGCTCACTCCTATACTCCCGCACTGTGGTCACTCCTCTACTCCCGCACTGTGCTCACTCCTCTACTCCCGCACTGTGCTCACTCCTCTACTCCCGCACTGTGATCAATCCTCTACTCCCGCACAGTGCTAACTCATCTACTCCCGCACTGTGCTCGCAACTCTACTCCCCCACTGTGCTCACTCCACTACTCCCGCACTGAGCTCACTCCTCTACTCCCGCACTCTTCTCACTCCTCTACTCCCGCACTGTGCTCACTCCTCTACTCCCGAACTGTGCTCACTCCTCTGCTCCCACACTCTGCTCACTCCTCTACTCCTGCACTTTGCTCACTCCTCTACTCCCGCACTGTGCTCACTCCTCTACTCCCGCACTGTGCTCACTCCTCTACTCCCGCACTGTGCTCACTCCTCTTCTCAAGCACTGTGCTCACTACTCTACTCCCGCACTGTGCTCACTCCTCTACTCCTGCTCCGTGCTCACTCCTCTACTCCCGCACCGTGCTCACTTCTCTATTCCCGCAACGTGCTCACTCCTCTATTCCCGCACTGTGCTCACTCCTCTAATCCCGCACTCTTCTCACTCCTCTACTCCCGCACTGTGCCCACTCCACTACACTCGCACTGTGCTCACTCCACTACACTCGCAGTGTGCTCACTCATCTACTCCCGCACTGTCCTCACTCCTCTACTACCGCACTGTGCCCACTCCTCTACTCCCGCACTGTGCTCACTCCTCTACTCCCGCACTGTGCTAACTCCTCTACTCCCGCACTGTGCTCACTCCTCTACTCCCGCACTGTGCTCACTCCTCTACTCCCGCACTATGCTCACTACACTACACCCGCACTGTGCTCTCTCCTCCACTCCCGCAATCTGCTCACTCCTCTACTCCCGGACTGTGCTCACTCCTCTACTCCCGCACTGTGCTCTCTCCTCCACTCCCGCACTGTGCTCACTCCTCTTCTCCCGCACTGTGCTCACTGCTCTACTCCCGCACTGTGCTCACTCCTCTACTCCCGCACTGTGGTCACACCTCTACTCCCGCACCATGCTCACTCCTCTACTCCCGCACTCTGCTCACTCCTCTACTCCCGCACTGTGCTCACTCCTCTACTCCCGCACTGTGCTCACTCCTCTAATGCCGCACAGTGGTCACTCCTGAACTCCTGCACTGTGCTCACTCCTCTACTCCCGCACAGTGCTCACTCCTCTACTCCCGCACTGTGCACACTCCTCTACTCCCGCACTGTGGTCACTCCTCTACTCCAGCACTGTGCTCACTCCTCTACTCCTGAACTGGGCTCACTCCTCTACTCCCGCACTGTGCTCACACCTCTACTCCCGCACTCTGCTCACTCCTCTACTCCCGCACTGTGCGCACTCCACTACTCCCGCACTGTGCTCACTCCTCTACTCCCACAATGTGCTCACTCCTATACTCCCGCATTGTGGTCACTCCTCTACTCCCGCACTGTGCTCACTCATCTACTCCCGCACTTTGCTCACTCCTCTACTCCCGCACTGTGATCAATCCTCTACTCCCGCACAGTGCTCACTCATCTACACCCGCACTGTGCTCACTCCACTACTCTCGCACTGAGCTCACTCCTGTACTACCGCACTCTTCTCACTCCTCCACTCCCGCACTGTGCTCACTCCTCTACTCCCGCACTGTGCTCACGCCTCTACTCCCGCACTGTGCGCACTCCTCTACTCCCGCACTGTGCTCACTCCTCTACTCCCGCACTGAGGTCACTTCTCTACTCCCACAATGTGCTCACTCCTATACTCCCGCACTGTGGTCACTCCTCTACTCCCGCACTGTGCTCACTCCTCTACTCCCGCACTGTGCTCACTCCTCTACTCCCGCACTGTGATCAATCCTCTACTCCCGTACAGTGCTCACTCATCTACTCCCGCACTGTGCTCGCAACTCTACTCCCCCACTGTGCTCACTCCACTACTCCCGCACTGAGCTCACTCCTCTACTCCCGCACTCTTCTCACTCCTCTACTCCCGCACTGTGCTCACTCCTCTACTCCCGCACTGTGCTCACTCCTCTGCTCCCACACTCTGCTCACTCCTCTACTCCTGCACTTTGCTCACTCCTCTACTCCCGCACTGTGCTCACTCCTCTACTCCCGCACTGTGCTCACTCCTCTACTCCCGCACTGTGCTCACTCCTCTTCTCAAGCACTGTGCTCACTACTCTACTCCCGCACTGTGCTCACTCCTCTACTCCTGCTCCGTGCTCACTCCTCTACTCCCGCACCGTGCTCACTTCTCTATTCCCGCAACGTGCTCACTCCTCTATTCCCGCACTGTGCTCACTCCTCTAATCCCGCACTCTTCTCACTCCTCTACTCCCGCACTGTGCCCACTCCACTACACTCGCACTATGCTCACTCCACTACTCTCGCAGTGTGCTCACTCATCTACTCCCGCACTGTCCTCACTCCTCTACTACCGCACTGTGCCCACTCCTCTACTCCCGCACTGTGCTCACTCCTCTACTCCCGCACTATGCTCACTGCTCGACACCCGCACTGTGCTCTCTCCTCCACTCCCGCACTGTGCACACTCCTCTACTCCCGCACTGTGCTCACTGCTCTACTCCCGCACTGTGATCAATCCTCTTCTCCCGCACTGTGCTCACTCTTCTACTCCCGCACTGTGATCAATCCTCTACTCCCGCACAGTGCTCACTCATCTACTCCCGCACTGTGCTCGCAACTCTTCTCCCCCACTGTGCTCACTCCTCAACTCCCGCACTGAGCTCACTCCTCTACTCCCGTACCGTGCTCACTCCTCTACTCCCGCACTGTGCTCACTCCTCTACTGCCGCACTATGCTCACTACTCTACACCCGCACTGTGCTCTCTCCTCCACTCCCGCACTCTGCTCACTCCTCTACTCCCGCACGGTGCTCACTCCTCTACTCCCGCACTGTGCTCACTCCTCTACTCCCGCACTGTGCTCACTCCTCTACTCCCGCACTGTGCTCACTGACCTTCTCCCGCACTATGCTCACTCTTCTACTCCCACACTGTGCTCACTCCTCTACTCCTGAACTGGGCTCACTCCTCTACTCCCGCACTGTGCTCACACCTCTACTCCCGCACTCTGCTCACTCCTCTACTCCCGCACTGTGCGCACTCCTCTACTCCCGCACTGTGCTCACTCCTCTACTCCCACAATGTGCTCACTCCTATACTCCCGCATTGTGGTCACTCCTCTACTCCCGCACTGTGCTCACTCATCTACTCCCGCACTTTGCTCACTCCTCTACTCCCGCACTGTGATCAATCCTCTACTCCCGCACAGTGCTCACTCATCTACACCCGCACTGTGCTCACTGTGGTAAACCACTGTATTGTTTATTGCCACCTCTGGGTGGCGCTGTGTATGGAGGCATGCCTCAGCTGACTCCACCCACCACTGTGTGGGTTTCGTTCAGACTTGTTCAGTCACTCACGAAGAAGCATGGTCTCTTCTTAGCTAATAAAAGCCTTATTCATCTCTTCTTTCGACTCATCATCTCTTCTTCGACTCATCACCTTTTATGAAGTAATTGATAAGCGTATCAATTTTATTAGCTAAAAGTTAAATGGCGACACCTGAGGAGCAACAACAGCAACGGATACAGCAGACATTGCTGAGAGCCCTCAGACCACCACGCCTGGACCTCGACCCTCAAGATGTGGGTGCATCAGCCAAGTTTGAACACTGGCTGAGCTGCTTTGAATCCTTCCTCGCAATCTCACAGGTTACAGAGGAGGATCACAAACTGAAAATTTTGACCGCCCAGGTGAGCCATCAAGTATATATGCTAATCCGGGACTCTAATACGTACGTGGCGGCCCTCGAGCTACTAAAAGGGCAATATACGCGCCCAGTGAACACAATTTACGCCCGACACCTCTTGGGATCCCGCAGGCAGCAACCGGGAGAATCGGTAGGGGCATTTGCACGGGCGCTACTGGCACTCTGCAGAGACTGCGATTGTAAAGCGGTAACGGCTGTGGAGCACGCGCAGGGACTCGCCTGTGATGCCTTCGTCAGGGGCCTCCAGTCAGACCACACCCGGCAGAGACTGCTAGAAAGCAAGGAACCTGACCTGAAGACGGCCATTGCCCTTGCGCTCTCGTTAGAGGAGGCCCACCGAAACCTCGAGGCATACCCCCGTAACGGCGCCGAGACATGGCAATCGAAACCGTGGGACACGGGACCGCCGCCCCCGGCACCAACCGCTGCAGCGACCCAACCGAGACAGCAGCCTCCGGTAAGAACTGCTTCGATGCCCAGTAACCAGGCCCAAAAATGCTATTTCTGTGGCCAGTTAAAACATCCCAGAGCGCACTGCCCAGCTAAGACAGCTACCTGCTCGGGCTGCGGGAAGAAAGGCCATTACGCTAACGCCTGCAAGGGGAAGCCAGCCAGCAGCGCAGCGTGCGGGCCGTGGGAGCAGCCATCTTATCCGCCATTTTGTGTACCCCCGGCCGCATGGCATCCGCCGCCATCGTATCCAACGCACTCAACCGCCATTTCGTCACCGGAACCGACCACCGTCTCGGCGGATGACTATAGTGACTCACTAAGCCACATACTGGCCTCCGTGACGCTGGATCAAGGCCACCCTCACCATCTATCCAGCTCCATGATGGATATCGCGGTAAACGGCCGCGCCACCAGTTGCCTGATCGACAGCGGGAGCACAGAGAGTTTCGTCCACCCCGACACGGTACGTAGCCACTCCCTCACGATTCTGCCAACGCACCATCGCATTTCTATGGCGTCCAAGTCCCAGTCAATGGACATCAGCGGCTACTGTGTGGTGACCCTGTCAGTAGGGGGCACTGAATATCAAAAATTTAAACTGCTAGTCCTGCCCCGTCTTTGCGCTGCCGTCCTGCTAGGGTTGGATTTTCAGTGCCACCTTAAGAGTGTCACACTAGCATACGGTGGACCCCTCCCCCCACTCACAGTCTGCAACCAACAACTTTTAAATCGCCCGCTGCAAACCACCTGCAGCCTTTCCACATTAAAAGTCCCCCCCCCTCCCCTGTTCGCTAACCTCACCCGCGACTGTAAACCCATCGCTACCAAAAGTAGGCGGTACAGTGCCGGGGACAGAGCTTTTATCAGCTCTGAGGTGGAGCGGCTCTTGAAGGAGGGCATTATCGAAGGTAGCACTAGCCCCTGGCGAGCCCAGGTTGTAGTCGTTAAAACCACTGCAAAACGCCGCATGGTAATCGACTACAGCCAAACCATAAACCGGTACACCCAGCTGGACGCGTACCCCCTCCCTCGCATATCTGATATGGTCAATCAGATTGCGCAATACAAAGTATTCTCCACCATCGACCTTAAGTCAGCGTACCACCAGCTGCCCATCCGCCATGAGGACCGCCAGTATACTGCCTTCGAGGCAAACGGCCGCCTCTACCACTTCCTTAGGGTCCCCTTCGGCGTCACCAACGGGGTTTCGGTCTTCCAAAGGGAGATGGACCGAATGGTTGACCAGAACGCGCTGCGGGCAACCTTCCCCTATTTGGATAACGTCACCATCTGCGGCCACGACCAGCAGGACCACGACGTTAATCTAACAAATTTCCTCCGTACGGCCCAACGGCTGAACCTAACGTACAATAAGGAAAAATGTATGTTTCACACCAAGCGCCTGGCCATCCTCGGCTGTGTGGTGGAGAACGGAGTCATTGGGCCCGACCCCGACAGAATGCGCCCCCTAATGGAGCTACCCCTTCCCCACTGCCAAAAAGCACTGAAGAGATGCCTGGGGTTTTTCTCCTACTACGCCCAGTGGGTGCCCCTCTATGCAGACAAAGCCAGGCCCCTCATCAAAGCCACCTCCTTCCCCCTGACACCAGAGGCGTGTGCAGCCTTCACTCTTATCAAGAACGATATCGCGAAGGCCGCAATGCACGCGGTGGATGAGTCCATCCCCTTCCAAGTGGAGAGCGATGCCTCCGACTTCGCCCTAGCCGCGACCCTTAACCAGGCGGGCAGACCCGTGGCCTTTTTCTCAAGGACCCTCCAGGGCCCCGAGACGAGACACTCCTCCGTCGAAAAGGAGGCCCAGGCTATTGTAGAAGCGGTGCGTCACTGGAGGCATTACCTGGCCGGGAAACGATTTACCCTGCTCACTGACCAGCGTTCAGTAGCTTTTATGTTTAATAATAAGCAGAGGGGTAAAATCAAGAACGACAAGATCTTGAGGTGGAGAATCGAACTCTCCACCTACAATTATGATATCTTGTATCGGCCAGGGAAACTCAATGAGCCCCCAGATGCCCTATCACGTGGTACATGCGCCAACGCGCAGAGTGATAGGCTGCAGTCCCTCCACAATGACCTCTGCCACCCGGGGGTCACCAGGTTTTTCCATTTTATCAAATCCCGTAACCTGCCCTACTCCATCGAGGAGGTCAGGACCATGACCAAGAGCTGCCAAATCTGCGCCGAGTGCAAACCGCACTTCTATAGGCCGGACAGAGCAAGCCTGATCAAGGCCACCCGCCCCTTCGAACGCCTGAGCGTCGATTTTAAAGGGCCCCTCCCCTCCGCTGACCGCAATGTGTACTTCCTCAACATAGTTGATGAGTACTCCCGTTTCCCCTTTGCCATCCCTTGCCCAGACATGACCAGTACCACGGTCATCAAGTGTCTGAATGACATCTTCGCTCTGTTCGGGTTCCCCAGCTATATACATAGCGACAGGGGCTCATCGTTCATGAGCGACGAACTTCGGCAGTACCTGCTAACAAGAGGTATCGCCACGAGCAGGACCACCAGTTACAACCCCCGGGGGAACGGCCAGGTGGAAAGGGAGAACGCGACGGTTTGGAAGGCAGTCCTCTTAGCACTAAAATCTAAGGGCCTTCCGACCTCCCGCTGGCAGGAGGTCCTCCCTGCAGCGCTTCACTCCATTCGGTCACTGCTTTGTACTGCCACTAATGCGACCCCTCATGAGAAAATGTTCGTTTTCCCCCGGAAGTCTACATCGGGAACCTCGCTACCGGCATGGTTGACTTCTCCTGGGCCCGTCCTACTGCGGAGGCACGTGAGGACGCATAAAACGGACCCCCTGGTCGAGCGGGTGCACCTCCTACACGCCAACCCCCAGTATGCCTGGGTGACATACCCAGACGGGCGGGAGGACACGGTCTCCATACGAGATCTCGCACCCTCGGGTACCCCTGAATTACCACCGTTATCCCCCTTACCACCGTTATCCCCCTTACCACTGTTATCCCCCACCACCCCTCCCAACCCAACCCCTGCAGACGGCATGCCAAAGCCCCAGGAATCTTCGCCAACCACCCAGACACCAGACCCGACGTCGGATGCTGCAACACCACCGCCGCCACCACGACGATCAGGACGTCAGACAAGGCCTCCTGATAGACTTAACTTGTAGTACCCTTCACCCCGCCGGACTTCACATTAAACAAGGGGTGAATGTGGTAAACCACTGTATTGTATATTGCCACCTCTGGGTGGCGCTGTGTATGGAGGCATGCCTCAGCTGACTCCACCCACCACTGTGTGGGTTTCGTTCAGACTTGTTCAGTCACTCACGAAGAAGCATGGTCTCTTCTTAGCTAATAAAAGCCTTATTCATCTCTTCTTTCGACTCATCATCTCTTCTTCGACTCATCACCTTTTATGAAGTAATTGATAAGCGTATCACTCACTCCACTACTCTTGCACTGAGCTCACTCCTGTACTCCCGCACTCTTCTCACTCCTCCACTCCCGCACTGTGCTCACTCCTCTACTCCCGCACTGTGCTCACTCCTCTACTCCCGCACTGTGCGCACTCCTCTACTCCCGCACTGTGCTCACTCCTCTACTCCCGCACTGAGGTCACTTCTCTACTCCCACAATGTGCTCACTCCTATACTCCCGCACTGTGGTCACTCCTCTACTCCCGCACTGTGCTCACTCCTCTACTCCCGCACTGTGCTCACTCCTCTACTCCCGCACTGTGATCAATCCTCTACTCCCGCACAGTGCTCACTCATCTACTCCCGCACTGTGCTCGCAACTCTACTCCCCCACTGTGCTCACTCCACTACTCCCGCACTGAGCTCACTCCTCTACTCCCGCACTCTTCTCACTCCTCTACTCCCGCACTGTGCTCACTCCTCTACTCCCGCACTGTGCTCACTCCTCTGCTCCCACACTCTGCTCACTCCTCTACTCCTGCACTTTGCTCACTCCTCTACTCCCGCACTGTGCTCACTCCTCTACTCCCGCACTGTGCTCACTCCTCTACTCCCGCACTGTGCTCACTCCTCTTCTCAAGCACTGTGCTCACTACTCTACTCCCGCACTGTGCTCACTCCTCTACTCCTGCTCCGTGCTCACTCCTCTACTCCCGCACCGTGCTCACTTCTCTATTCCCGCAACGTGCTCACTCCTCTATTCCCGCACTGTGCTCACTCCTCTAATCCCGCACTCTTCTCACTCCTCTACTCCCGCACTGTGCCCACTCCACTACACTCGCACTGTGCTCACTCCACTACACTCGCAGTGTGCTCACTCATCTACTCCCGCACTGTCCTCACTCCTCTACTACCGCACTGTGCCCACTCCTCTACTCCCGCACTGTGCTCACTCCTCTACTCCCGCACTGTGCTAACTCCTCTACTCCCGCACTGTGCTCACTCCTCTACTCCCGCACTGTGCTCACTCCTCTACTCCCGCACTATGCTTACTACACTACACCCGCACTGTGCTCTCTCCTCCACTCCCGCAATCTGCTCACTCCTCTACTCCCGGACTGTGCTCACTCCTCTACTCCCGCACTGTGCTCTCTCCTCCACTCCCGCACTGTGCTCACTCCTCTTCTCCCGCACTGTGCTCACTGCTCTACTCCCGCACTGTGCTCACTCCTCTACTCCCGCACTGTGGTCACACCTCTACTCCCGCACCATGCTCACTCCTCTACTCCCGCACTCTGCTCACTCCTCTACTCCCGCACTGTGCTCACTCCTCTACTCCCGCACTGTGCTCACTCCTCTAATGCCGCACAGTGGTCACTCCTGAACTCCTGCACTGTGCTCACTCCTCTACTCCCGCACAGTGCTCACTCCTCTACTCCCGCACTGTGCACACTCCTCTACTCCCGCACTGTGGTCACTCCTCTACTCCAGCACTGTGCTCACTCCTCTACTCCTGAACTGGGCTCACTCCTCTACTCCCGCACTGTGCTCACACCTCTACTCCCGCACTCTGCTCACTCCTCTACTCCCGCACTGTGCGCACTCCACTACTCCCGCACTGTGCTCACTCCTCTACTCCCACAATGTGCTCACTCCTATACTCCCGCATTGTTGTCACTCCTCTACTCCCGCACTGTGCTCACTCATCTACTCCCGCACTTTGCTCACTCCTCTACTCCCGCACTGTGATCAATCCTCTACTCCCGCACAGTGCTCACTCATCTACACCCGCACTGTGCTCACTCCACTACTCTCGCACTGAGCTCACTCCTGTACTACCGCACTCTTCTCACTCCTCCACTCCCGCACTGTGCTCACTCCTCTACTCCCGCACTGTGCTCACTCCTCTACTCCCGCACTGTGCGCACTCCTCTACTCCCGCACTGTGCTCACTCCTCTACTCCCGCACTGAGGTCACTTCTCTACTCCCACAATGTGCTCACTCCTATACTCCCGCACTGTGGTCACTCCTCTACTCCCGCACTGTGCTCACTCCTCTACTCCCGCACTGTGCTCACTCCTCTACTCCCGCACTGTGATCAATCCTCTACTCCCGCACAGTGCTCACTCATCTACTCCCGCACTGTGCTCGCAACTCTACTCCCCCACTGTGCTCACTCCACTACTCCCGCACTGAGCTCACTCCTCTACTCCCGCACTCTTCTCACTCCTCTACTCCCGCACTGTGCTCACTCCTCTACTCCCGCACTGTGCTCACTCCTCTGCTCCCACACTCTGCTCACTCCTCTACTCCTGCACTTTGCTCACTCCTCTACTCCCGCACTGTGCTCACTCCTCTACTCCCGCACTGTGCTCACTCCTCTACTCCCGCACTGTGCTCACTCCTCTTCTCAAGCACTGTGCTCACTACTCTACTCCCGCACTGTGCTCACTCCTCTACTCCTGCTCCGTGCTCACTCCTCTACTCCCGCACCGTGCTCACTTCTCTATTCCCGCAACGTGCTCACTCCTCTATTCCCGCACTGTGCTCACTCCTCTAATCCCGCACTCTTCTCACTCCTCTACTCCCGCACTGTGCCCACTCCACTACACTCGCACTATGCTCACTCCACTACACTCGCAGTGTGCTCACTCATCTACTCCCGCACTGTCCTCACTCCTCTACTACCGCACTGTGCCCACTCCTCTACTCCCGCACTGTGCTCACTCCTCTACTCCCGCACTATGCTCACTGCTCGACACCCGCACTGTGCTCTCTCCTCCACTCCCGCACTGTGCACACTCCTCTACTCCCGCACTGTGCTCACTGCTCTACTCCCGCACTGTGATCAATCCTCTTCTCCCGCACTGTGCTCACTCTTCTACTCCCGCACTGTGATCAATCCTCTACTCCCGCACAGTGCTCACTCATCTACTCCCGCACTGTGCTCGCAACTCTTCTCCCCCACTGTGCTCACTCCTCAACTCCCGCACTGAGCTCACTCCTCTACTCCCGTACCGTGCTCACTCCTCTACTCCCGCACTGTGCTCACTCCTCTACTGCCGCACTATGCTCACTACTCTACACCCGCACTGTGCTCTCTCCTCCACTCCCGCACTCTGCTCACTCCTCTACTCCCGCACGGTGCTCACTCCTCTACTCCCGCACTGTGCTCACTCCTCTACTCCCGCACTGTGCTCACTCCTCTACTCCCGCACTGTGCTCACTGACCTTCTCCCGCACTATGCTCACTCTTCTACTCCCACACTGTGCTCACTCCTCTACTCCTGAACTGGGCTCACTCCTCTACTCCCGCACTGTGCTCACACCTCTACTCCCGCACTCTGCTCACTCCTCTACTCCCGCACTGTGCGCACTCCTCTACTCCCGCACTGTGCTCACTCCTCTACTCCCACAATGTGCTCACTCCTATACTCCCGCATTGTGGTCACTCCTCTACTCCCGCACTGTGCTCACTCATCTACTCCCGCACTTTGCTCACTCCTCTACTCCCGCACTGTGATCAATCCTCTACTCCCGCACAGTGCTCACTCATCTACACCCGCACTGTGCTCACTGTGGTAAACCACTGTATTGTATATTGCCACCTCTGGGTGGCGCTGTGTATGGAGGCATGCCTCAGCTGACTCCACCCACCACTGTGTGGGTTTCGTTCAGACTTGTTCAGTCACTCACGAAGAAGCATGGTCTCTTCTTAGCTAATAAAAGCCTTATTCATCTCTTCTTTCGACTCATCATCTCTTCTTCGACTCATCACCTTTTATGAAGTAATTGATAAGCGTATCAATTTTATTAGCTAAAAGTTAAATGGCGACACCTGAGGAGCAACAACAGCAACGGATACAGCAGACATTGCTGAGAGCCCTCAGACCACCACGCCTGGACCTCGACCCTCAAGATGTGGGTGCATCAGCCAAGTTTGAACACTGGCTGAGCTGCTTTGAATCCTTCCTCGCAATCTCACAGGTTACAGAGGAGGATCACAAACTGAAAATTTTGACCGCCCAGGTGAGCCATCAAGTATATATGCTAATCCGGGACTCTAATACGTACGTGGCGGCCCTCGAGCTACTAAAAGGGCAATATACGCGCCCAGTGAACACAATTTACGCCCGACACCTCTTGGGATCCCGCAGGCAGCAACCGGGAGAATCGGTAGGGGCATTTGCACGGGCGCTACTGGCACTCTGCAGAGACTGCGATTGTAAAGCGGTAACGGCTGTGGAGCACGCGCAGGGACTCGCCTGTGATGCCTTCGTCAGGGGCCTCCAGTCAGACCACACCCGGCAGAGACTGCTAGAAAGCAAGGAACCCGACCTGAAGACGGCCATTGCCCTTGCGCTCTCGTTAGAGGAGGCCCACCGAAACCTCGAGGCATACCCCCGTAACGGCGCCGAGACATGGCAATCGAAACCGTGGGACACGGGACCGCTGCCCCCGGCACCAACCGCTGCAGCGACCCAACCGAGACAGCAGCCTCCGGTAAGAACTGCTTCGATGCCCAGTAACCAGGCCCAAAAATGCTATTTCTGTGGCCAGTTAAAACATCCCAGAGCGCACTGCCCAGCTAAGACAGCTACCTGCTCGGGCTGCGGGAAGAAAGGCCATTACGCTAACGCCTGCAAGGGGAAGCCAGCCAGCAGCGCAGCGTGCGGGCCGTGGGAGCAGCCATCTTATCCGCCATTTTGTGTACCCCCGGCCGCATGGCATCCGCCGCCATCGTATCCAACGCACTCAACCGCCATTTCGTCACCGGAACCGACCACCGTCTCGGCGGATGACTATAGTGACTCACTAAGCCACATACTGGCCTCCGTGACGCTGGATCAAGGCCACCCTCACCATCTATCCAGCTCCATGATGGATATCGCGGTAAACGGCCGCGCCACCAGTTGCCTGATCGACAGCGGGAGCACAGAGAGTTTCGTCCACCCCGACACGGTACGTAGCCACTCCCTCACGATTCTGCCAACGCACCATCGCATTTCTATGGCGTCCAAGTCCCAGTCAATGGACATCAGCGGCTACTGTGTGGTGACCCTGTCAGTAGGGGGCACTGAATATCAAAAATTTAAACTGCTAGTCCTGCCCCGTCTTTGCGCTGCCGTCCTGCTAGGGTTGGATTTTCAGTGCCACCTTAAGAGTGTCACACTAGCATACGGTGGACCCCTCCCCCCACTCACAGTCTGCAACCAACAACTTTTAAATCGCCCGCTGCAAACCACCTGCAGCCTTTCCACATTAAAAGTCCCCCCCCCTCCCCTGTTCGCTAACCTCACCCGCGACTGTAAACCCATCGCTACCAAAAGTAGGCGGTACAGTGCCGGGGACAGAGCTTTTATCAGCTCTGAGGTGGAGCGGCTCTTGAAGGAGGGCATTATCGAAGGTAGCACTAGCCCCTGGCGAGCCCAGGTTGTAGTCGTTAAAACCACTGCAAAACGCCGCATGGTAATCGACTACAGCCAAACCATAAACCGGTACACCCAGCTGGACGCGTACCCCCTCCCTCGCATATCTGATATGGTCAATCAGATTGCGCAATACAAAGTATTCTCCACCATCGACCTTAAGTCAGCGTACCACCAGCTGCCCATCCGCCATGAGGACCGCCAGTATACTGCCTTCGAGGCAAACGGCCGCCTCTACCACTTCCTTAGGGTCCCCTTCGGCGTCACCAACGGGGTTTCGGTCTTCCAAAGGGAGATGGACCGAATGGTTGACCAGAACGCGCTGCGGGCAACCTTCCCCTATTTGGATAACGTCACCATCTGCGGCCACGACCAGCAGGACCACGACGTTAATCTAACAAATTTCCTCCGTACGGCCCAACGGCTGAACCTAACGTACAATAAGGAAAAATGTATGTTTCACACCAAGCGCCTGGCCATCCTCGGCTGTGTGGTGGAGAACGGAGTCATTGGGCCCGACCCCGACAGAATGCGCCCCCTAATGGAGCTACCCCTTCCCCACTGCCAAAAAGCACTGAAGAGATGCCTGGGGTTTTTCTCCTACTACGCCCAGTGGGTGCCCCTCTATGCAGACAAAGCCAGGCCCCTCATCAAAGCCACCTCCTTCCCCCTGACACCAGAGGCGTGTGCAGCCTTCACTCTTATCAAGAACGATATCGCGAAGGCCGCAATGCACGCGGTGGATGAGTCCATCCCCTTCCAAGTGGAGAGCGATGCCTCCGACTTCGCCCTAGCCGCGACCCTTAACCAGGCGGGCAGACCCGTGGCCTTTTTCTCAAGGACCCTCCAGGGCCCCGAGACGAGACACTCCTCCGTCGAAAAGGAGGCCCAGGCTATTGTAGAAGCGGTGCGTCACTGGAGGCATTACCTGGCCGGGAAACGATTTACCCTGCTCACTGACCAGCGTTCAGTAGCTTTTATGTTTAATAATAAGCAGAGGGGTAAAATCAAGAACGACAAGATCTTGAGGTGGAGAATCGAACTCTCCACCTACAATTATGATATCTTGTATCGGCCAGGGAAACTCAATGAGCCCCCAGATGCCCTATCACGTGGTACATGCGCCAACGCGCAGAGTGATAGGCTGCAGTCCCTCCACAATGACCTCTGCCACCCGGGGGTCACCAGGTTTTTCCATTTTATCAAATCCCGTAACCTGCCCTACTCCATCGAGGAGGTCAGGACCATGACCAAGAGCTGCCAAATCTGCGCCGAGTGCAAACCGCACTTCTATAGGCCGGACAGAGCAAGCCTGATCAAGGCCACCCGCCCCTTCGAACGCCTGAGCGTCGATTTTAAAGGGCCCCTCCCCTCCGCTGACCGCAATGTGTACTTCCTCAACATAGTTGATGAGTACTCCCGTTTCCCCTTTGCCATCCCTTGCCCAGACATGACCAGTACCACGGTCATCAAGTGTCTGAATGACATCTTCGCTCTGTTCGGGTTCCCCAGCTATATACATAGCGACAGGGGCTCATCGTTCATGAGCGACGAACTTCGGCAGTACCTGCTAACAAGAGGTATCGCCACGAGCAGGACCACCAGTTACAACCCCCGGGGGAACGGCCAGGTGGAAAGGGAGAACGCGACGGTTTGGAAGGCAGTCCTCTTAGCACTAAAATCTAAGGGCCTTCCGACCTCCCGCTGGCAGGAGGTCCTCCCTGCAGCGCTTCACTCCATTCGGTCACTGCTTTGTACTGCCACTAATGCGACCCCTCATGAGAAAATGTTCGTTTTCCCCCGGAAGTCTACATCGGGAACCTCGCTACCGGCATGGTTGACTTCTCCTGGGCCCGTCCTACTGCGGAGGCACGTGAGGACGCATAAAACGGACCCCCTGGTCGAGCGGGTGCACCTCCTACACGCCAACCCCCAGTATGCCTGGGTGACATACCCAGACGGGCGGGAGGACACGGTCTCCATACGAGATCTCGCACCCTCGGGTACCCCTGAATTACCACCGTTATCCCCCTTACCACCGTTATCCCCCTTACCACTGTTATCCCCCACCACCCCTCCCAACCCAACCCCTGCAGACGGCATGCCAAAGCCCCAGGAATCTTCGCCAACCACCCAGACACCAGACCCGACGTCGGATGCTGCAACACCACCGCCGCCACCACGACGATCAGGACGTCAGACAAGGCCTCCTGATAGACTTAACTTGTAGTACCCTTCACCCCGCCGGACTTCACATTAAACAAGGGGTGAATGTGGTAAACCACTGTATTGTATATTGCCACCTCTGGGTGGCGCTGTGTATGGAGGCATGCCTCAGCTGACTCCACCCACCACTGTGTGGGTTTCGTTCAGACTTGTTCAGTCACTCACGAAGAAGCATGGTCTCTTCTTAGCTAATAAAAGCCTTATTCATCTCTTCTTTCGACTCATCATCTCTTCTTCGACTCATCACCTTTTATGAAGTAATTGATAAGCGTATCACTCACTCCACTACTCTCGCACTGAGCTCACTCCTGTACTCCCGCACTCTTCTCACTCCTCCACTCCCGCACTGTGCTCACTCCTCTACTCCCGCACTGTGCTCACTCCTCTACTCCCGCACTGTGCGCACTCCTCTACTCCCGCACTGTGCTCACTCCTCTACTCCCGCACTGAGGTCACTTCTCTACTCCCACAATGTGCTCACTCCTATACTCCCGCACTGTGGTCACTCCTCTACTCCCGCACTGTGCTCACTCCTCTACTCCCGCACTGTGCTCACTCCTCTACTCCCGCACTGTGATCAATCCTCTACTCCCGCACAGTGCTCACTCATCTACTCCCGCACTGTGCTCGCAACTCTACTCCCCCACTGTGCTCACTCCACTACTCCCGCACTGAGCTCACTCCTCTACTCCCGCACTCTTCTCACTCCTCTACTCCCGCACTGTGCTCACTCCTCTACTCCCGCACTGTGCTCACTCCTCTGCTCCCACACTCTGCTCACTCCTCTACTCCTGCACTTTGCTCACTCCTCTACTCCCGCATTGTGCTCACTCCTCTACTCCCGCACTGTGCTCACTCCTCTACTCCCGCACTGTGCTCACTCCTCTTCTCAAGCACTGTGCTCACTACTCTACTCCCGCACTGTGCTCACTCCTCTACTCCTGCTCCGTGCTCACTCCTCTACTCCCGCACCGTGCTCACTTCTCTATTCCCGCAACGTGCTCACTCCTCTATTCCCGCACTGTGCTCACTCCTCTAATCCCGCACTCTTCTCACTCCTCTACTCCCGCACTGTGCCCACTCCACTACACTCGCACTGTGCTCACTCCACTACACTCGCAGTGTGCTCACTCATCTACTCCCGCACTGTCCTCACTCCTCTACTACCGCACTGTGCCCACTCCTCTACTCCCGCACTGTGCTCACTCCTCTACTCCCGCACTATGCTCACTGCTCGACACCCGCACTGTGCTCTCTCCTCCACTCCCGCACTGTGCACACTCCTCTACTCCCGCACTGTGCTCACTGCTCTACTCCCGCACTGTGATCAATCCTCTTCTCCCGCACTGTGCTCACTCTTCTACTCCCGCACTGTGATCAATCCTCTACTCCCGCACAGTGCTCACTCATCTACACCCGCACTGTGCTCGCAACTCTTCTCCCCCACTGTGCTCACTCCTCTACTCCCGCACTGTGCTCACTCCTCAACTCCCGCACTGAGCTCACTCCTCTACTCCCGTACCGTGCTCACTCCTCTACTCCCGCACTGTGCTCACTCCTCTACTGCCGCACTATGCTCACTACTCTACACCCGCACTGTGCTCTCTCCTCCACTCCCGCACTCTGCTCACTCCTCTACTCCCGCACGGTGCTCACTCCTCTACTCCCGCACTGTGCTCACTCCTCTACTCCCGCACTGCGCTCACTCCTCTACTCCCGCACTGTGCTCACTGACCTTCTCCCGCACTATGCTCACTCTTCTACTCCCACACTGTGCTCACTCCTCTACTCCTGAACTGGGCTCACTCCTCTACTCCCGCACTGTGCTCACACCTCTACTCCCGCACTCTGCTCACTCCTCTACTCCCGCACTGTGCGCACTCCTCTACTCCCGCACTGTGCTCACTCCTCTACTCCCACAATGTGCTCACTCCTGTACTCCCGCATTGTGGTCACTCCTCTACTCCCGCACTGTGCTCACTCCTCTACTCCCACAATGTGCTCACTCCTATACTCCCGCATTGTGGTCACTCCTCTACTCCCGCACTGTGCTCACTCATCTACTCCCGCACTTTGCTCACTCCTCTACTCCCGCACTGTGATCAATCCTCTACTCCCGCACAGTGCTCACTCATCTACACCCGCACTGTGCTCACTCCACTACTCTCGCACTGAGCTCACTCCTGTACTCCCGCACTCTTCTCACTCCTCCACTCCCGCACTGTGCTCACTCCTCTACTCCCGCACTGTGCTCACTCCTCTACTCCCGCACTGTGCGCACTCCTCTACTCCCGCACTGTGCTCACTCCTCTACTCCCGCACTGAGGTCACTTCTCTACTCCCACAATGTGCTCACTCCTATACTCCCGCACTGTGGTCACTCCTCTACTCCCGCACTGTGCTCACTCCTCTACTCCCGCACTGTGCTCACTCCTCTACTCCCGCACTGTGATCAATCCTCTACTCCCGCACAGTGCTCACTCATCTACTCCCGCACTGTGCTCGCAACTCTACTCCCCCACTGTGCTCACTCCACTACTCCCGCACTGAGCTCACTCCTCTACTCCCGCACTCTTCTCACTCCTCTAATCCCGCACTGTGCTCACTCCTCTATTCCCGCACTGTGCTCACTCCTCTGCTCCCACACTCTGCTCACTCCTCTACTCCTGCACTTTGCTCACTCCTCTACTCCCGCACTGTGCTCACTCCTCTACTCCCGCACTGTGCTCACTCCTCTACTCCCGCACTGTGCTCACTCCTCTTCTCAAGCACTGTGCTCACTACTCTACTCCCGCACTGTGCTCACTCCTCTACTCCTGCTCCGTGCTCACTCCTCTACTCCCGCACCGTGCTCACTTCTCTATTCCCGCAACGTGCTCACTCCTCTATTCCCGCACTGTGCTCACTCCTCTAATCCCGCACTCTTCTCACTCCTCTACTCCCGCACTGTTCACACTCCACTACACTCGCACTGTGCTCACTCCACTACACTCGCAGTGTGCTCACTCATCAACTCCCGCACTGTCCTCACTCCTCTACTACCGCACTGTGCCCACTCCTCCACTCCCGCACTGTGCTCACTCCTCTACTCCCGCACTATGCTCACTGCTCGACACCCGCACTGTGCTCTCTCCTCCACTCCCGCACTGTGCACACTCCTCTACTCCCGCACTGTGCTCACTGCTCTACTCCCGCACTGTGATCAATCCTCTTCTCCCGCACTGTGCTCACTCCTCTACTCCCGCACTGTGATCAATCCTCTACTCCCGCACAGTGCTCACTCATCTACTCCCGCACTGTGCTCGCAACTCTTCTCCCCCACTGTGCTCACTCCTCTACTCCCGCACTGTGCTCACTCCTCAACTCCCGCACTGAGCTCACTCCTCTACTCCCGTACCGTGCTCACTCCTCTACTCCCGCACTGTGCTCACTCCTCTACTGCCGCACTATGCTCACTACTCTACACCCGCACTGTGCTCTCTCCTCCACTCCCGCACTCTGCTCACTCCTCTACTCCCGCACGGTGCTCACTCCTCTACTCCCGCACTGTGCTCACTCCTCTACTCCCGCACTGCGCTCACTCCTCTACTCCCGCACTGTGCTCACTGACCTTCTCCCGCACTATGCTCACTCTTCTACTCCCACACTGTGCTCACTCCTCTACTCCCGCACTGTGCTCACTCCTCTACTCCCGTGCTGTGCTCACAGCTCTACTCCCGCACTGTGCTCACTACTCCACTCCCGCACTGTGCTCACTCCTCTACTCCCGCACTGTGCTCACTCCTCTACTCCCGCACCATGATCACTCCTCTACTCCCGCACTCTGCTCAATCCTCTACTCCTGCATTCTGCTCACTCCTATACTCCAGCACTGTGCTCACTCCTCTAATCCCGCACAGTGCTCACTCTTCAACTCCTGCACTGTGCTCACTCCTCTATTCCCGCACAGTGCTCACTCCTCTACTCCCGCACTGTGCACACTCCTCCACTCCCGCACTGTGCTCACTCCTCTACTCCCGCACTGTGGTCACTCCTCTACTCCCGCACCATGCTCACTCCTCTACTCCCGCACTGTGCTCACTCCTCTACTCCCGCACTGTGTTCACTCCTCTACTCTGCACTGTGCTCACTCCTCTACTCCCGCACTGTGCTCACTCCTCTACTCCAGCACTGTGCTCACTCCTCTACTCCCGAACTGGGCTCACTCCTGTACACGCGCTCTGTGCTCACTCCTCTACTCCCACACTGTGCCACTCCTCTACTCCCGCACTGTGCGCACTCCTCTACTCCCGCAATGTGCTCACTCCTCTACTCCCGCACTGTGCTCACTCCTCTACTCCCGCACTGTGCTCATTCCTCTACTCCCGCACTGTGCTCACCCTCTACTGCCGCACTGTGCCAACTCCTCTACTCCCGCACAGTGCTCACTCCTCTACTCCCGCACCGTGCTCACACCTCTACTCCCGCACTGTGCTCATTCCTCTACTCGCGAACTGTGCTCAGTCCTCTCCTCCCGCACTGTGCTCACTGACCTACTCCCGCACTAAGCCCACTCTTCTACTCCCGCACTGTGCTCACTCCTCTACTCCCGCACTGTGCTCACTCCTCTACTCCTGCACCATGATCACTCCTCTACTCCCGCACTCTGCTCACTCCTCTACTCCTGCATTATGCTCACTCCTATACTCCAGCACTGTGCTCACTCCTCTAATCCCGCACGGTGCTCACTCTTCAACTCCTGCACTGTGCTCACTCCTCTACTCCCGCACAGTGCTCACTCCTCTACTCCTGCACCATGATCACTCCTCTACTCCCGCACTCTGCTCAATCCTCTACTCCTGCATGATGCTCACTCCTATACTCCAGCACTGTGCTCACTCCTCTAATCCCGCACAGTGCTCATTCTTCAACTCCTGCACTGTGCTCACTCCTCTATTCCCGCACAGTGCTCACTCCTCTACTCCCGCACTGTGCACACTCCTCCACTCCCGCACTGTGCTCACTCCTCTACTCCCGCACTGTGGTCACTCCTCTACTCCCGCACCATGCACACTCCTCTACTCCCGCACTGTGTTCACTCCTCTATTCTGCACTGTGCTCACTCCCCTACTCCCGCACTGTGCTCACTCCTCTACTCCAGCACTGTGCTCACTCCTCTACTCCCGAACTGGGCTCACTCCTCTACTCGCGCTCTGTGCTCACTCCTCTACTCCCACACTGTGCCACTCCTCTACTCCCGCACTGTGCGCACTCCTCTACTCCCGCACTGTGCTCACTCCTCTACTCCCGCACTGTGCTCACTCCTCTACTCCCGTACTGTGCTCATTCCTCTACTCCCGCACTGTGCTCACCCTCTACTGCCGCACTGTGCCAACTCCTCTACTCCCGCACAGTGCTCACTCCTCTACTCCCGCACCGTGCTCACTCCTCAACTCCCGCACTGAGCTCACTCCTCTACTCCCGTACCGTGCTCACTCCTCTACTCCCGCACTGTGCTCACTCCTCTACTGCCGCACTATGCTCACTACTCTACACCCGCACTGTGCTCTCTCCTCCACTCCGCACTCTGCTCACTCCTCTACTCCCGCACGGTGCTCACTCATCTACTCCCGCACTGTGCTCACTCCTCTACTCCCGCACTGTGCTCACTCCTCTACTCCCGCACTGTGCTCACTGACCTTCTCCCTCACTATGCTCACTCTTCTACTCCCACACTGTGCTCACTCCTCTACTCCCGTGCTGTGCTCTCAGCTCTACTCCCGCAATGTGCTCACTGCTCCACTCCCGCACAGTGCTCACTCCTCTACTCCCGCACTGTGCACACTCCTCCACTCCCGCACTGTGGTCACTCCTCTACTCCCGCACCATGCTCACTCCTCTACTCCCGCACTGTGCTCACTCCTCTACTCCCGCACTGTGTTCACTCCTCTACTCTGCACTGTGCTCACTCCTCTACTCCCGCACTGTGCTCACTCCTCTACTCCAGCACTGTGC
Source organism: Somniosus microcephalus (assembly GCF_052327205.1). Lineage (NCBI taxonomy): Eukaryota > Metazoa > Chordata > Chondrichthyes > Squaliformes > Somniosidae > Somniosus > Somniosus microcephalus. The sequence goes on from NC_140988.1 coordinate 56,360,840, forward strand.
TCACTCCTCTACTCCCGAACTGGGCTCACTCCTCTACACGCGCTCTGTGCTCACTCCTCTACTCCCACACTGTGCCACTCCTCTACTCCCGCACTGTGTGCACTCCTCTACTCCCGCACTGTGCTCACTCCTCTACTCCCGCACTGTGCTCATTCCTCTACTCCCGCACTGTGCTCACCCTCTACTGCCGCACTGTGCCAACTCCTCTACTCCCGCCCAGTGCTCACTCCTCTACTCCCGCACCGTGCTCACTCCTCTACTCCCGCACTGTGCTCACTCCTCTACTCCCGAACTGTGCTCAGTCCTCTCCTCCCGCACTGTGCTCACTGACCTGCTCCCGCACGAAGCCCACTCTTCTACTCCCGCACTGTGCTCACTCCTCTACTCCCGCACTGTGCTCACTCCTCTACTCCTGCACCATGATCACTCCTCTACTCCCGCACTCTGATCACTCCTCTACTCCCGCACTCTGCTCACTCCTCTACTCCTGCATTATGCTCACTCCTATACTCCAGCACTGTGCTCAATCCTCTAATCCCGCACAGTGCTCACTCTTCAACTCCTGCACTGTGCTCACCCTCTACTGCCGCACTGTGCCAACTCCTCCACTCCCGCACAGTGCTAACTCCTCTACTCCCGCACCGTGCTCACTCCTCTACTCCCGCACTGTGCTCACTCCTCTACTCCTGCACTCTGCTCACTCCTCCACTCCCGCACTGTGCTCACTCCTCTACACCTGCACTTTGCTCACTCCTCTACTCCCGCACTGTGCCCACTCCACTACACTCGCACTGTGCTCACTCCACTACACTCGCAGTGCGCTCACTCCTCTACTCCCGCACTGTCCTCACTCCTCTACTCCCGCACTGTGCTCACTCCTCTACTCCCGCACTGTGCTCCCTCCTCTACTCCCGCACTGTGCTAACTCCTCTACTCCCGCACTGTGCTCACTCCTCTACTCCCGCACTGTGCTCACTCCTCTACTCCCGCACTGTGCTCACTCCTCTACTCCCGCACTGTGCTCACTCCTCCACTCCCGCACCGTGCTCAGTCCTCTACTCCCGCACTGTGCTCACTACTCTACACCCGCACTGTGCTCTCTCCTCCACTCCCGCACTCTGCTCACTCCTCTACTCCCGGACTGTGCTCACTCCTCTACTCCCGCACTGTGCTCTCTCCTCTCCTCCCGCACTCTGCTCACTCCTCTACTCCCGCACTGTGCTCACTGCTCTACTCCCGCACTGTGCTCACTCCTCTGCTCCCGCATTTGGCTCACTCCTCTACTCCCGCACTGTGCTCACTCCTCTTCTCCCGTGCTGTGCTCACAGCTCTACTCCCGCAATGTGCTCACTCCTACACTTCCGCACTGTGCTCACTCCTCTACTCCCGCACTGTGGTCACACCTCTACTCCCGCACCATGCTCACTCCTCTACTCCCGCACTCTGCTCACTCCTCTACTCCCGCACTGTGCTCACTCCTCTACTCCCGCACTGTGCTCACTCCTCTAATGCCGCACAGTGGTCACTCCTGAACTCCTGCACTGTGCTCACTCCTCTACTCCCGCACAGTGCTCACTCCTCTACTCCCGCACTGTGCACACTCCTCCACTCCCGCACTGTGCTCACTCCTCTACTCCCGCACTGTGGTCACTCCTCTACTCCAGCACTGTGCTCACTCCTCTACTCCTGAACTGGGCTCACTCCTCTACTCCCGCACTGTGCTCACACCTCTACTCCCGCACTCTGCTCACTCCTCCACTCCCGCACTGTGCGCACTCCTCTACTCCCGCACTGTGCTCACTCCTCTACTCCCGCACTGTGCTCACTCCTCTACTCCCGCACTGAGGTCACTTCTCTACTCCCACAATGTGCTCACTCCTATACTCCCGCATTGTGGTCACTCCTCTACTCCCGCACTGTGCTCACTCATCTACTCCCGCACTTTGCTCACACCTCTACTCCCGCACTGTGATCAATCCTCTACTCCCGCACAGTGCTCACTCATCTACACCCGCACTGTACTCACTCCACTCCTCTCGCACTGAGCTCACTCCTGTACTCCCGCACTCTTCTCACTCCTCCACTCCCGCACTGTGCTCACTCCTCTACTCCCGCACTGTGCTCTCTCCTCTACTCCCGCACTGCGCGCACTCCTCTACTCCCGCACTGTGCCCACTCCTCTACTCCCGCACTGTGCTCACTCCTCTACTCCCGCACTGAGGCCACTTCTCTACTCCCACAATGTGCTCACTCCTATACTCCCGCACTTTGGTCACTCCTCTACTCCCGCACTGTGCTCACTCCTCTACTCCCGCACTGTGCTCACTCCTCTACTCCCGCACTGTGATCAATCCTCTACTCCCGCACAGTGCTCACTCATCTACTCCCGCACTGTGCTCGCAACTCTACTCCCCCACTGTGCTCACTCCACTACTCCCGCACTGAGCTCACTCCTCTACTCCCGCACTCTTCTCACTCCTCTACTCCCGCACTGTGCTCACTCCTCTACTCCCGCACTGTGCTCACTCCTCTGCTCCCACACTCTGCTCACTCCTCTACTCCTGCACTTTGCTCACTCCTCTACTCCCGCACTGTGCTCACTCCTCTACTCCCGCACTGTGCTCACTCCTCTACTCCCGCACTGTGCTCACTCCTCTTCTCAAGCACTGTGCTCACTACTCTACTCCCGCACTGTGCTCACTCCTCTACTCCCGCTCCGTGCTCACTCCTCTACTCCCGCACCGTGCTCACTTCTCTATTCCCGCAACGTGCTCACTCCTCTATTCCCGCACTGTGCTCACTCCTCTAATCCCGCACTCTTCTCACTCCTCTACTCCCGCACTGTGCACACTCCTCCACTCCCGCACTGTGCTCACTCCTCTACTCCCGCACTGTGGTCGCTCCTCTACTCCCGCACCATGCTCACTCCTCTACTCCCGCACTGTGCTCACTCCTCGACTCCCGCACTGTGTTCCCTCCTCTATTCTGCACTGTGCTCACTCCTCTACTCCCGCACTGTGCTCACTCCTCTACTCCAGCACTGTGCTCACTCCTCTACTCCCGAACTGGGCTCACTCCTCTACTCGCGCTCTGTGCTCACTCCTCTACTCCCACACTGTGCCACTCCTCTACTCCCGCACTGTGCGCACACCTCTTCTCCCGCACTTTGCTCACTCCTCTACTCCCGCACTGTGCTCACTCCTCTACTCCCGCACTGTGCTCATTCCTCTACTCCCGCACTGTGCTCACCCTCTACTGCCGCACTGTGCCAACTCCTCTACTCCCGCACAGTGCTCACTCCTCTACTCCCGCACCGTGCTCACTCCTCTACTCCCGCACTGTGCTCACTCCTCTACTCCCGCACTGTGCTCACTCCTCTACTCCCGCACTGTGTTCACTGACCTACTCCCACACTATGCCCACTCTGCTACTCCCGCACTGTGCTCACTCCTCTGCTCCCGTGCTGTGCTCACAGCTCTACACCCGCAATGTGCTCACGACTCCACTCCCGCACTGTGCTCACTCCTCTACTCCCACACTGTGCTCACTCCTTTACTCCTGCACCATGATCACTCCTCTACTCCCGCACTCTGCTCACTCCTCTACTCCTGCATTATGCTCACTCCTATACTCCAGCACTGTGCTCACTCCTCTAATCCCGCACAGTGCTCACTCTTCAACTCCTGCACTGTACTCACTCCTCTACTCCCGCACAGTGCTCACTCCTCTACTCCCGCACTGTGCTCACTCCTCTACTCCTGCACTGTGCTCACTCCTCTACTCCCGCACTTTGTTCACTCCTCCACTCCCGCACCGGGCTCACTCCTCTACTCCCGCACTGTGCTCACTCATCTTCTCCCGCACTGTGCTCACTCCTCTACTCCCGTGCTGTGCTCACAGCTCGACTTACGCACTGTGCTCACTCCTCCACTCCCGCACTGTGCTCACTCCTCTACTCCCTAACTGTGCTCACTCTTCTACTCCTGCACCATGATCACTCCTCTACACCCGCACTCTGCTCACTCCTCTACTCCTGCATTATGCTCACTCCTATACTCCAGCACTGTGCTCACTCCTCTAAGCCCGCACAGTGCTCACTCTTCAACTCCTGCACTGTGCTCACTCCTCTACTCCCGCACAGTGCCACTCCTCTACTCCCGCACTGTGCGCACTCCTCTACTCCTGCACTGTGCTCACTCCTCTACTCCTGCACTGTGCTCATTCCTCTTTCCCTCACTGTGCTCTCCCTCTACTGCCGCACTGTGTTCACTCCTCTACTCTGCACTGTGCTCACTCCTGTACTCCCGCACTGTCCTCACTCCTCTACTCCAGCACTGTGCTCACTCCTCTACTCTGCACTGTACTCACTCCTGTACTCCCGCACTGTCCTCACTCCTCTACTCCAGCACTGTGCTCACTCCTCTACTCCCGAACTGGGCTCACTCCTCTACTCCCGCACTGTGCTCATTCCTCTACTCCCGCACTGTGCTCACTCCTCTACTCCTGCACTGTGCTCACTCCTCTACTCCCGCACTGTGCTCACTCCTCTACACCTGCACTTTGCTCACTCCTCTACTCCCGCACTGTGCCCACTCCACTACACTCAAACTGTGCTCACTCCACTACACTCGCAGTGTGCTCACTCCTCTACTCCCGCACTGTCCTCACTCCTCTACTCCCGCACTGTGCTCACTCCTCTACTCCCTCACTATGCTCACTCCTCTACTCCCGCACTGTGCTCACTCCTCTACTCCCGCACTATGCTCACTACTCTACACCCGCACTGTGCTCACTCCTCTACTCCCGCACTGTGCTCACTCCTCTACTCCCGCACTGTGCTCACTCCTCTACTCCCGCACCGTGCTCAGTCCTCTACTCCCGCACTGTGCTCACTACTCTACACCCGCACTGTGCTCTCTCCTCCACTCCCGCACTCTGCTCACTCCTCTACTCCCGGACTGTGCTCACTCCTCTACTCCCGCACTGTGCTCTCTCCTCTGCTCCCGCACTCTGCTCACTCCTCTACTCCCGCACTGTGCTCACTGCTCTACTCCCGCACTGTGCTCACTCCTCTGCTCCCGCATTTGGCTCACTCCTCTACTCCCGCACTGTGCTCACTCCTCTACTCCCGTGCTGTGCTCACAGCTCTACTCCCGCAATGTGCTCACTCCTGCACTTCCGCACTGTGCTCACTCCTCTACTCCCGCACTGTGGTCACACCTCTACTCCCGCACCATGCTCACTCCTCTACTCCCGCACTCTGCTCACTCCTCTACTCCCGCACTGTGCTCACTCCTCTACTCCCGCACTGTGCTCACTCCTCTAATGCCGCACAGTGGTCACTCCTGAACTCCTGCACTGTGCTCACTCCTCTACTCCCGCACAGTGCTCACTCCTCTACTCCCGCACTGTGCACACTCCTCCACTCCCGCACTGTGCTCACTCCTCTACTCCCGCACTGTGGTCACTCCTCTACTCCAGCACTGTGCTCACTCCTCTACTCCTGAACTGGGCTCACTCCTCTACTCCCGCACTGTGCTCACACCTCTACTCCCGCACTCTGCTCACTCCTCCACTCCCGCACTGTGCGCACTCCTCTACTCCCGCACTGTGCTCACTCCTCTACTCCCGCACTGTGCTCACTCCTCTACTCCCGCACTGAGGTCACTTCTCTACTCCCACAATGTGCTCACTCCTATACTCCCGCATTGTGGTCACTCCTCTACTCCCGCACTGTGCTCACTCATCTACTCCCGCACTTTGCTCACTCCTCTACTCCCGCACTGTGATCAATCCTCTACTCCCGCACAGTGCTCACTCATCTACACCCGCACTGTACTCACTCCACTCCTCTCGCACTGAGCTCACTCCTGTACTCCCGCACTCTTCTCACTCCTCCACTCCCGCACTGTGCTCACTCCTCTACTCCCGCACTGTGCTCTCTCCTCTACTCCCGCACTGCGTGCACTCCTCTACTCCCGCACTGTGCCCACTCCTCTACTCCCGCACTGTGCTCACTCCTCTACTCCCGCACTGAGGCCACTTCTCTACTCCCACAATGTGCTCACTCCTATACTCCCGCACTGTGGTCACTCCTCTACTCCCGCACTGTGCTCACTCCTCTACTCCCGCACTGTGCTCACTCCTCTACTCCCGCACTGTGATCAATCCTCTACTCCCGCACAGTGCTCACTCATCTACTCCCGCACTGTGCTCGCAACTCTACTCCCACACTGTGCTCACTGCACTACTCCCGCACTGAGCTCACTCCTCTACTCCCGCACTCTTCTCACTCCTCTACTCCCGCACTGTGCTCACTCCTCTACTCCCGCACTGTGCTCACTCCTCTGCTCCCACACTCTGCTCACTCCTCTACTCCTGCACTTTGCTCACTCCTCTACTCCCGCACTGTGCTCTCTCCTCTACTCCCGCACTGCGCGCACTCCTCTACTCCCGCACTGTGCCCACTCCTCTACTCCCGCACTGTGCTCACTCCTCTACTCCCGCACTGAGGCCACTTCTCTACTCCCACAATGTGCTCACTCCTATACTCCCGCACTTTGGTCACTCCTCTACTCCCGCACTGTGCTCACTCCTCTACTCCCGCACTGTGCTCACTCCTCTACTCCCGCACTGTGATCAATCCTCTACTCCCGCACAGTGCTCACTCATCTACTCCCGCACTGTGCTCGCAACTCTACTCCCCCACTGTGCTCACTCCACTACTCCCGCACTGAGCTCACTCCTCTACTCCCGCACTCTTCTCACTCCTCTACTCCCGCACTGTGCTCACTCCTCTACTCCCGCACTGTGCTCACTCCTCTGCTCCCACACTCTGCTCACTCCTCTACTCCTGCACTTTGCTCACTCCTCTACTCCCGCACTGTGCTCACTCCTCTACTCCCGCACTGTGCTCACTCCTCTACTCCCGCACTGTGCTCACTCCTCTTCTCAAGCACTGTGCTCACTACTCTACTCCCGCACTGTGCTCACTCCTCTACTCCCGCTCCGTGCTCACTCCTCTACTCCCGCACCGTGCTCACTTCTCTATTCCCGCAACGTGCTCACTCCTCTATTCCCGCACTGTGCTCACTCCTCTAATCCCGCACTCTTCTCACTCCTCTACTCCCGCACTGTGAACACTCCTCCACTCCCGCACTGTGCTCACTCCTCTACTCCCGCACTGTGGTCGCTCCTCTACTCCCGCACCATGCTCACTCCTCTACTCCCGCACTGTGCTCACTCCTCGACTCCCGCACTGTGTTCCCTCCTCTATTCTGCACTGTGCTCACTCCTCTACTCCCGCACTGTGCTCACTCCTCTACTCCAGCACTGTGCTCACTCCTCTACTCCCGAACTGGGCTCACTCCTCTACTCGCGCTCTGTGCTCACTCCTCTACTCCCACACTGTGCCACTCCTCTACTCCCGCACTGTGCGCACACCTCTTCTCCCGCACTTTGCTCACTCCTCTACTCCCGCACTGTGCTCACTCCTCTACTCCCGCACTGTGCTCATTCCTCTACTCCCGCACTGTGCTCACCCTCTACTGCCGCACTGTGCCAACTCCTCTACTCCCGCACAGTGCTCACTCCTCTACTCCCGCACCGTGCTCACTCCTCTACTCCCGCACTGTGCTCACTCCTCTACTCCCGCACTGTGCTCACTCCTCTACTCCCGCACTGTGTTCACTGACCTACTCCCACACTATGCCCACTCTGCTACTCCCGCACTGTGCTCACTCCTCTGCTCCCGTGCTGTGCTCACAGCTCTACACCCGCAATGTGCTCACGACTCCACTCCCGCACTGTGCTCACTCCTCTACTCCCACACTGTGCTCACTCCTTTACTCCTGCACCATGATCACTCCTCTACTCCCGCACTCTGCTCACTCCTCTACTCCTGCATTATGCTCACTCCTATACTCCAGCACTGTGCTCACTCCTCTAATCCCGCACAGTGCTCACTCTTCAACTCCTGCACTGTGCTCACTCCTCTACTCCCGCACAGTGCTCACTCCTCTACTCCCGCACTGTGCTCACTCCTCTACTCCTGCACTGTGCTCACTCCTCTACTCCCGCACTTTGTTCACTCCTCCACTCCCGCACCGGGCTCACTCCTCTACTCCCGCACTGTGCTCACTCATCTTCTCCCGCACTGTGCTCACTCCTCTACTCCCGTGCTGTGCTCACAGCTCGACTTACGCACTGTGCTCACTCCTCCACTCCCGCACTGTGCTCACTCCTCTACTCCCTAACTGTGCTCACTCTTCTACTCCTGCACCATGATCACTCCTCTACACCCGCACTCTGCTCACTCCTCTACTCCTGCATTATGCTCACTCCTATACTCCAGCACTGTGCTCACTCCTCTAAGCCCGCACAGTGCTCACTCTTCAACTCCTGCACTGTGCTCACTCCTCTACTCCCGCACAGTGCCACTCCTCTACTCCCGCACTGTGCGCACTCCTCTACTCCTGCACTGTGCTCACTCCTCTACTCCTGCACTGTGCTCATTCCTCTTTCCCTCACTGTGCTCTCCCTCTACTGCCGCACTGTGTTCACTCCTCTACTCTGCACTGTGCTCACTCCTGTACTCCCGCACTGTCCTCACTCCTCTACTCCAGCACTGTGCTCACTCCTCTACTCTGCACTGTACTCACTCCTGTACTCCCGCACTGTCCTCACTCCTCTACTCCAGCACTGTGCTCACTCCTCTACTCCCGAACTGGGCTCACTCCTCTACTCCCGCACTGTGCTCATTCCTCTACTCCCGCACTGTGCTCACTCCTCTACTCCTGCACTGTGCTCACTCCTCTACTCCCGCACTGTGCTCACTCCTCTACACCTGCACTTTGCTCACTCCTCTACTCCCGCACTGTGCCCACTCCACTACACTCAAACTGTGCTCACTCCACTACACTCGCAGTGTGCTCACTCCTCCACTCCCGCACTGTCCTCACTCCTCTACTCCCGCACTGTGCTCACTCCTCTACTCCCTCACTATGCTCACTCCTCTACTCCCGCACTGTGCTCACTCCTCTACTCCCGCACTATGCTCACTACTCTACACCCGCACTGTGCTCACTCCTCTACTCCCGCACTGTGCTCACTCCTCTACTCCCGCACTGTGCTCACTCCTCTACTCCCGCACCGTGCTCAGTCCTCTACTCCCGCACTGTGCTCACTACTCTACACCCGCACTGTGCTCTCTCCTCCACTCCCGCACTCTGCTCACTCCTCTACTCCCGGACTGTGCTCACTCCTCTACTCCCGCACTGTGCTCTCTCCTCTGCTCCCGCACTCTGCTCACTCCTCTACTCCCGCACTGTGCTCACTGCTCTACTCCCGCACTGTGCTCACTCCTCTGCTCCCGCATTTGGCTCACTCCTCTACTCCCGCACTGTGCTCACTCCTCTACTCCCGTGCTGTGCTCACAGCTCTACTCCCGCAATGTGCTCACTCCTGCACTTCCGCACTGTGCTCACTCCTCTACTCCCGCACTGTGGTCACACCTCTACTCCCGCACCATGCTCACTCCTCTACTCCCGCACTCTGCTCACTCCTCTACTCCCGCACTGTGCTCACTCCTCTACTCCCGCACTGTGCTCACTCCTCTAATGCCGCACAGTGGTCACTCCTGAACTCCTGCACTGTGCTCACTCCTCTACTCCCGCACAGTGCTCACTCCTCTACTCCCGCACTGTGCACACTCCTCCACTCCCGCACTGTGCTCACTCCTCTACTCCCGCACTGTGGTCACTCCTCTACTCCAGCACTGTGCTCACTCCTCTACTCCTGAACTGGGCTCACTCCTCTACTCCCGCACTGTGCTCACACCTCTACTCCCGCACTCTGCTCACTCCTCCACTCCCGCACTGTGCGCACTCCTCTACTCCCGCACTGTGCTCACTCCTCTACTCCCGCACTGTGCTCACTCCTCTACTCCCGCACTGAGGTCACTTCTCTACTCCCACAATGTGCTCACTCCTATACTCCCGCATTGTGGTCACTCCTCTACTCCCGCACTGTGCTCACTCATCTACTCCCGCACTTTGCCCACTCCTCTACTCCCGCACTGTGATCAATCCTCTACTCCCGCACAGTGCTCACTCATCTACACCCGCACTGTACTCACTCCACTCCTCTCGCACTGAGCTCACTCCTGTACTCCCGCACTCTTCTCACTCCTCCACTCCCGCACTGTGCTCACTCCTCTACTCCCGCACTGTGCTCTCTCCTCTACTCCCGCACTGCGCGCACTCCTCTACTCCCGCACTGTGCCCACTCCTCTACTCCCGCACTGTGCTCACTCCTCTACTCCCGCACTGAGGCCACTTCTCTACTCCCACAATGTGCTCACTCCTATACTCCCGCACTGTGGTCACTCCTCTACTCCCGCACTGTGCTCACTCCTCTACTCCCGCACTGTGCTCACTCCTCTACTCCCGCACTGTGATCAATCCTCTACTCCCGCACAGTGCTCACTCATCTACTCCCGCACTGTGCTCGCAACTCTACTCCCACACTGTGCTCACTCCACTACTCCCGCACTGAGCTCACTCCTCTACTCCCGCACTCTTCTCACTCCTCTACTCCCGCACTGTGCTCACTCCTCTACTCCCGCACTGTGCTCACTCCTCTGCTCCCACACTCTGCTCACTCCTCTACTCCTGCACTTTGCTCACTCCTCTACTCCCGCACTGTGCTCACTGCTCTACTCCCGCACTGTGCTCACTCCTCTACACCCGCACTGTGCTCACTCCTCTTCTCAAGCACTGTGCTCACTACTCTACTCCCGCACTGTGCTCACTCCTCTACTCCCGCTCCGTGCTCACTCCTCTACTCCCGCACCGTGCTCACTTCTCTATTCCCGCAACGTGCTCACTCCTCTATTCCCGCACTGTGCTCACTCCTCTAATCCCGCACTCTTCTCACTCCTCTACTCCCGCACTGTGCACACGCCTCCACTCCCGCACTGTGCTCACTCCTCTACTCCCGCACTGTGGTCGCTCCTCTACTCCCGCACCATGCTCACTCCTCTACTCCCGCACTGTGCTCACTCCTCGACTCCCGCACTGTGTTCCCTCCTCTATTCTGCACTGTGCTCACTCCTCTACTCCCGCACTGTGCTCACTCCTCTACTCCAGCACTGTGCTCACTCCTCTACTCCCGAACTGGGCTCACTCCTCTACTCGCGCTCTGTGCTCACTCCTCTACTCCCACACTGTGCCACTCCTCTACTCCCGTACTGTGCGCACACCTCTTCTCCCGCACTTTGCTCACTCCTCTACTCCCGCACTGTGCTCACTCCTCTACTCCCACACTGTGCTCACCCTCTACTGCCGCACTGTGCCAACTCCTCTACTCCCGCACAGTGCTCACTCCTCTGCTCCCGCACCGTGCTCACTCCTCCACTCCCGCACTGTGCTCACTCCTCTACTCCCGCACTGTGCTCACTCCTCTACTCCCGCACTGTGTTCACTGACCTACTCCCACACTATGCCCACTCTGCTACTCCCGCACTGTGCTCACTCCTCTACTCCCGCACTGTGCTCACTCCTCTGCTCCCGTGCTGTGCTCACAGCTCTACACCCGCAATGTGCTCACGACTCCACTCCCGCACTGTGCTCACTCCTCTACTCCCACACTGTGCTCACTCCTCTACTCCTGCACCATGATCACTCCTCTACTCCCGCACTCTGCTCACTCCTCTACTCCTGCATTATGCTCACTCCTATACTCCAGCACTGTGCTCACTCCTCTAATCCCGCACAGTGCTCACTCTTCAACTCCTGCACTGTGCTCACTCCTCTACTCCCGCACAGTGCTCACTCCTCTACTCCCGCACTGTGCTCACTCCTCTACTCCTGCACTGTGCTCACTCCTCTACTCCCGCACTTTGTTCACTCCTCCACTCCCGCACCGGGCTCACTCCTCTACTCCCGCACTGTGCTCACTCATCTTCTCCCGCACTGTGCTCACTCCTCTACTCCCGTGCTGTGCTCACAGCTCGACTTCCGCACTGTGCTCACTCCTCCACTCCCGCACTGTGCTCACTCCTCTACTCCCTAACTGTGCTCACTCCTCTACTCCTGCACCATGATCACTCCTCTACTCCCGCACTCTGCTCACTCCTCTACTCCTGCATTATGCTCACTCCTATACTCCAGCACTGTGCTCACTCCTCTAATCCCGCACAGTGCTCCCTCTTCAACTCCTGCACTGTGCTCACTCCTCTACTCCCGCAAAGTGCCACTCCTCTACTCCCGCACTGTGCGCACTCCTCTACTCCTGCACTGTGCTCACTCCTCTACTCCTGCACTGTGCTCATTCCTCTTTCCCGCACTGTGCTCTCCCTCTACTGCCGCACTGTGTTCACTCCTCTACTCTGCACTGTGCTCACTCCTGTGCTCCCGCACTGTCCTCACTCCTCTACTCCAGCACTGTGCTCACTCCTCTACTCTGCACTGTACTCACTCCTGTACTCCCGCACTGTCCTCACTCCTCTACTCCAGCACTGTGCTCACTCCTCTACTCACGAACTGGGCTCACTCCTCTACTCCCGCACTGTGCTCATTCCTCTACTCCCGCACTGTGCTCACTCCTCTACTCCTGCACTGTGCTCACTCCTCTACTCCCGCACTGTGCTCACTCCTCTACACCTGCACTTTGCTCACTCCTCTACTCCCGCACTGTGCCCACTCCACTACACTCAAACTGTGCTCACTCCACTACACTCGCAGTGTGCTCACTCCTCTACTCCCGCACTGTCCTCACTCCTCTACTCCCGCACTGTGCTCACTCCTCTACTCCCTCACTGTGCTCACTCCTCTACTCCCGCACTGTGCTCACTCCTCTACTCCCGCACTATGCTCACTACTCTACACCCGCACTGTGCTCACTCCTCTACTCCCGCACTGTGCTCACTCCTCTACTCCCGCACTGTGCTCACTCCTCTACTCCCGCACCGTGCTCAGTCCTCTACTCCCGCACTGTGCTCACTGCTCTACACCCGCACTGTGCTCTCTCCTCCACTCCCGCACTCTGCTCACTCCTCTACTCCCGGACTGTGCTCACTCCTCTTCTCCCGCACTGTGCTCTCTCCTCTGCTCCCGCACTCTGCTCACTCCTCTACTCCCGCACTGTGCTCACTGCTCTACTCCCGCACTGTGCTCACTCCTCTGCTCCCGCATTTGGCTCACTCCTCTACTCCCGCACTGTGCTCACTCCTCTACTCCCGTGCTGTGCTCACAGCTCTACTCCCGCAATGTGCTCACTCCTGCACTTCCGCACTGTGCTCACTCCTCTACTCCCGCACTGTGGTCACACCTCTACTCCCGCACCATGCTCACTCCTCTACTCCCGCACTCTGCTCACTCCTCTACTCCCGCACTGTGCTCACTCCTCTACTCCCGCACTGTGCTCACTCCTCTAATGCCGCACAGTGGTCACTCCTGAACTCCTGCACTGTGCTCACTCCTCTACTCCCGCACAGTGCTCACTCCTCTACTCCCGCACTGTGCACACTCCTCCACTCCCGCACTGTGCTCACTCCTCTACTCCCGCACTGTGGTCACTCCTCTACTCCAGCACTGTGCTCACTCCTCTACTCCTGAACTGGGCTCACTCCTCTACTCCCGCACTGTGCTCAGACCTCTACTCCCGCACTCTGCTCACTCCTCCACTCCCGCACTGTGCGCACTCCTCTACTCCCGCACTGTGCTCACTCCTCTACTCCCGCACTGTGCTCACTCCTCTACTCCCGCACTGAGGTCACTTCTCTACTCCCACAATGTGCTCACTCCTATACTCCCGCATTGTGGTCACTCCTCTACTCCCGAACTGTGCTCACTCATCTACTCCCGCACTTTGCTCACACCTCTACTCCCGCACTGTGATCAATCCTCTACTCCCGCACAGTGCTCACTCATCTACACCCGCACTGTACTCACTCCACTCCTCTCGCACTGAGCTCACTCCTGTACTCCCGCACTCTTCTCACTCCTCCACTCCCGCACTGTGCTCACTCCTCTACTCCCGCACTGTGCTCTCTCCTCTACTCCCGCACTGCGCGCACTCCTCTACTCCCGCACTGTGCCCACTCCTCTACTCCCGTACTGTGCTCACTCCTCTACTCCCGCACTGAGGCCACTTCTCTACTCCCACAATGTGCTCACTCCTATACTCCCGCACTGTGGTCACTCCTCTACTCCCGCACTGTGCTCACTCCTCTACTCCCGCACTGTGCTCACTCCTCTACTCCCGCACTGTGATCAATCCTCTACTCCCGCACAGTGCTCACTCATCTACTCCCGCACTGTGCTCGCAACTCTACTCCCCCACTGTGCTCACTCCACTACTCCCGCACTGAGCTCACTCCTCTACTCCCGCACTCTTCTCAATCCTCTACTCCCGCACTGTGCTCACTCCTCTACTCCCGCATTGTGCTCACTCCTCTGCTCCCACACTCTGCTCACTCCTCTACTCCTGCACTTTGCTCACTCCTCTACTCCCGCACTGTGCTCACTCCTCTACTCCCGCACTGTGCTCACTCCTCTACTCCCGCACTGTGCTCACTCCTCTTCTCAAGCACTGTGCTCACTACTCTACTCCCGCACTGTGCTCACTCCTCTACTCCCGCTCCGTGCTCACTCCTCTACTCCCGCACCGTGCTCACTTCTCTATTCCCGCAACGTGCTCACTCCTCTATTCCCGCACTGTGCTCACTCCTCTAATCCCGCACTCTTCTCACTCCTCTACTCCCGCACTGTGCACACTCCTCCACTCCCGCACTGTGCTCACTCCTCTACTCCCGCACTGTGGTCGCTCCTCTACTCCCGCACCATGCTCACTCCTCTACTCCCGCACTGTGCTCACTCCTCGACTCCCGCACTGTGTTCCCTCCTCTATTCTGCACTGTGCTCACTCCTCTACTCCCGCACTGTGCTCACTCCTCTACTCCAGCACTGTGCTCACTCCTCTACTCCCGAACTGGGCTCACTCCTCTACTCGCGCTCTGTGCTCACTCCTCTACTCCCACACTGTGCCACTCCTCTACTCCCGCACTGTGCGCACACCTCTTCTCCCGCACTTTGCTCACTCCTCTACTCCCGCACTGTGCTCACTCCTCTACTCCCGCACTGTGCTCATTCCTCTACTCCCGCACTGTGCTCACCCTCTACTGCCGCACTGTGCCAACTCCTCTACTCCCGCACAGTGCTCACTCCTCTACTCCCGCACCGTGCTCACTCCTCTACTCCCGCACTGTGCTCACTCCTCTACTCCCGCACTGTGCTCACTCCTCTACTCCCGCACTGTGTTCACTGACCTACTCCCACACTATGCCCACTCTGCTACTCCCGCACTGTGCTCACTCCTCTGCTCCCGTGCTGTGCTCACAGCTCTACACCCGCAATGTGCTCACGACTCCACTCCCGCACTGTGCTCACTCCTCTACTCCCACACTGTGCTCACTCCTTTACTCCTGCACCATGATCACTCCTCTACTCCCGCACTCTGCTCACTCCTCTACTCCTGCATTATGCTCACTCCTATACTCCAGCACTGTGCTCACTCCTCTAATCCCGCACAGTGCTCACTCTTCAACTCCTGCACTGTGCTCACTCCTCTACTCCCGCACAGTGCTCACTCCTCTACTCCCGCACTGTGCTCACTCCTCTACTCCTGCACTGTGCTCACTCCTCTACTCCCGCACTTTGTTCACTCCTCCACTCCCGCACCGGGCTCACTCCTCTACTCCCGCACTGTGCTCACTCATCTTCTCCCGCACTGTGCTCACTCCTCTACTCCCGTGCTGTGCTCACAGCTCGACTTACGCACTGTGCTCACTCCTCCACTCCCGCACTGTGCTCACTCCTCTACTCCCTAACTGTGCTCACTCCTCTACTCCTGCACCATGATCACTCCTCTACACCCGCACTCTGCTCACTCCTCTACTCCTGCATTATGCTCACTCCTATACTCCAGCACTGTGCTCACTCCTCTAAGCCCGCACAGTGCTCACTCTTCAACTCCTGCACTGTGCTCACTCCTCTACTCCCGCACAGTGCCACTCCTCTACTCCCGCACTGTGCGCACTCCTCTACTCCTGCACTGTGCTCACTCCTCTACTCCTGCACTGTGCTCATTCCTCTTTCCCGCACTGTGCTCTCCCTCTACTGCCGCACTGTGTTCACTCCTCTACTCTGCACTGTGCTCACTCCTGTACTCCCGCACTGTCCTCACTCCTCTACTCCAGCACTGTGCTCACTCCTCTACTCTGCACTGTACTCACTCCTGTACTCCCGCACTGTCCTCACTCCTCTACTCCAGCACTGTGCTCACTCCTCTACTCCCGAACTGGGCTCACTCCTCTACTCCCGCACTGTGCTCATTCCTCTACTCCCGCACTGTGCTCACTCCTCTACTCCTGCACTGTGCTCACTCCTCTACTCCCGCACTGTGCTCACTCCTCTACACCTGCACTTTGCTCACTCCTCTACTCCCGCACTGTGCCCACTCCACTACACTCAAACTGTGCTCACTCCACTACACTCGCAGTGTGCTCACTCCTCTACTCCCGCACTGTCCTCACTCCTCTACTCCCGCACTGTGCTCACTCCTCTACTCCCTCACTGTGCTCACTCCTCTACTCCCGCACTGTGCTCACTCCTCTACTCCCGCACTATGCTCACTACTCTACACCCGCACTGTGCTCACTCCTCTAATCCCGCACTGTGCTCACTCCTCTACTCCCGCACTGTGCTCACTCCTCTACTCCCGCACCGTGCTCAGTCCTCTACTCCCGCACTGTGCTCACTACTCTACACCCGCACTGTGCTCTCTCCTCCACTCCCGCACTCTGCTCACTCCTCTACTCCCGGACTGTGCTCACTCCTCTACTCCCGCACTGTGCTCTCTCCTCTGCTCCCGCACTCTGCTCACTCCTCTACTCCCGCACTGTGCTCACTGCTCTACTCCCGCACTGTGCTCACTCCTCTGCTCCCGCATTTGGCTCACTCCTCTACTCCCGCACTGTGCTCACTCCTCTACTCCCGTGCTGTGCTCACAGCTCTACTCCCGCAATGTGCTCACTCCTGCACTTCCGCACTGTGCTCACTCCTCTACTCCCGCACTGTGGTCACACCTCTACTCCCGCACCATGCTCACTCCTCTACTCCCGCACTCTGCTCACTCCTCTACTCCCGCACTGTGCTCACTCCTCTACTCCCGCACTGTGCTCACTCCTCTAATGCCGCACAGTGGTCACTCCTGAACTCCTGCACTGTGCTCACTCCTCTACTCCCGCACAGTGCTCACTCCTCTACTCCCGCACTGTGCACACTCCTCCACTCCCGCACTGTGCTCACTCCTCTACTCCCGCACTGTGGTCACTCCTCTACTCCAGCACTGTGCTCACTCCTCTACTCCTGAACTGGGCTCACTCCTCTACTCCCGCACTGTGCTCACACCTCTACTCCCGCACTCTGCTCACTCCTCCACTCCCGCACTGTGCGCACTCCTCTACTCCCGCACTGTGCTCACTCCTCTACTCCCGCACTGTGCTCACTCCTCTACTCCCGCACTGAGGTCACTTCTCTACTCCCACAATGTGCTCACTCCTATACTCCCGCATTGTGGTCACTCCTCTACTCCCGCACTGTGCTCACTCATCTACTCCCACACTTTGCTCACTCCTCTACTCCCGCACTGAGATCAATCCTCTACTCCCGCACAGTGCTCACTCATCTACACCCGCACTGTACTCACTCCACTCCTCTCGCACTGAGCTCACTCCTGTACTCCCGCGCTCTTCTCACTCCTCCACTCCCGCACTGTGCTCACTCCTCTACTCCCGCACTGTGCTCTCTCCTCTACTCCCGCACTGCGCGCACTCCTCTACTCCCGCACTGTGCTCACTCATCTTCTCCCGCACTGTGCTCACTCCTCTACTCCCGCACAGTGCTCACTCCTCTGCTCCCGCACCGTGCTCACTCCTCTACTCCCGCACTGTGCTCACTCCTCTACTCCCGCACTGTGCTCACTCCTCTACTCCCGCACTGTGTTCACTGACCTACTCCCACACTATGCCCACTCTGCTACTCCCGCACTGTGCTCACTCCTCTACTCCCGCACTGTGCTCACTCCTCTGCTCCCGTGCTGTGCTCACAGCTCTACACCCGCAATGTGCTCACGACTCCACTCCCGCACTGTGCTCACTCCTCTACTCCCACACTGTGCTCACTCCTCTACTCCTGCACCATGATCACTCCTCTACTCCCGCACTCTGCTCACTCCTCTACTCCTGCATTATGCTCACTCCTATACTCCAGCACTGTGCTCACTCCTCTAATCCCGCACAGTGCTCACTCTTCAACTCCTGCACTGTGCTCACTCCTCTACTCCCGCACAGTGCTCACTCCTCTACTCCCGCACTGTGCTCACTCCTCTACTCCTGCACTGTGCTCACTCCTCTACTCCCGCACTTTGTTCACTCCTCCACTCCCGCACCGGGCTCACTCCTCTACTCCCGCACTGTGCTCACTCATCTTCTCCCGCACTGTGCTCACTCCTCTACTCCCGTGCTGTGCTCACAGCTCGACTTCCGCACTGTGCTCACTCCTCCACTCCCGCACTGTGCTCACTCCTCTACTCCCTAACTGTGCTCACTCCTCTACTCCTGCACCATGATCACTCCTCTACTCCCGCACTCTGCTCACTCCTCTACTCCTGCATTATGCTCACTCCTATACTCCAGCACTGTGCTCACTCCTCTAATCCCGCACAGTGCTCCCTCTTCAACTCCTGCACTGTGCTCACTCCTCTACTCCCGCAAAGTGCCACTCCTCTACTCCCGCACTGTGCGCACTCCTCTACTCCTGCACTGTGCTCACTCCTCTACTCCTGCACTGTGCTCATTCCTCT
The DNA here is from genome assembly GCF_052327205.1 of Somniosus microcephalus. Taxonomy (NCBI): domain Eukaryota; kingdom Metazoa; phylum Chordata; class Chondrichthyes; order Squaliformes; family Somniosidae; genus Somniosus; species Somniosus microcephalus. The sequence continues at coordinate 56,379,764 of NC_140988.1, forward strand.
TTCCCGCACTGTGCTCTCCCTCTACTGCCGCACTGTGTTCACTCCTCTACTCTGCACTGTGCTCACTCCTGTGCTCCCGCACTGTCCTCACTCCTCTACTCCAGCACTGTGCTCACTCCTCTACTCTGCACTGTACTCACTCCTGTACTCCCGCACTGTCCTCACTCCTCTACTCCAGCACTGTGCTCACTCCTCTACTCACGAACTGGGCTCACTCCTCTACTCCCGCACTGTGCTCATTCCTCTACTCCCGCACTGTGCTCACTCCTCTACTCCTGCACTGTGCTCACTCCTCTACTCCCGCACTGTGCTCACTCCTCTACACCTGCACTTTGCTCACTCCTCTACTCCCGCACTGTGCCCACTCCACTACACTCAAACTGTGCTCACTCCACTACACTCGCAGTGTGCTCACTCCTCTACTCCCGCACTGTCCTCACTCCTCTACTCCCGCACTGTGCTCACTCCTCTACTCCCTCACTGTGCTCACTCCTCTACCCCCGCACTGTGCTCACTCCTCTACTCCCGCACTATGCTCACTACTCTACACCCGCACTGTGCTCACTCCTCTACTCCCGCACTGTGCTCACTCCTCTACTCCCGCACTGTGCTCACTCCTCTACTCCCGCACCGTGCTCAGTCCTCTACTCCCGCACTGTGCTCACTGCTCTACACCCGCACTGTGCTCTCTCCTCCACTCCCGCACTCTGCTCACTCCTCTACTCCCGGACTGTGCTCACTCCTCTACTCCCGCACTGTGCTCTCTCCTCTGCTCCCGCACGCTGCTCACTCCTCTACTCCCGCACTGTGCTCACTGCTCTACTCCCGCACTGTGCTCACTCCTCTGCTCCCGCATTTGGCTCACTCCTCTACTCCCGCACTGTGCTCACTCCTCTACTCCCGTGCTGTGCTCACAGCTCTACTCCCGCAATGTGCTCACTCCTGCACTTCCGCACTGTGCTCACTCCTCTACTCCCGCACTGTGGTCACACCTCTACTCCCGCACCATGCTCACTCCTCTACTCCCGCACTCTGCTCACTCCTCTACTCCCGCACTGTGCTCACTCCTCTACTCCCGCACTGTGCTCACTCCTCTAATGCCGCACAGTGGTCACTCCTGAACTCCTGCACTGTGCTCACTCCTCTACTCCCGCACAGTGCTCACTCCTCTACTCCCGCACTGTGCACACTCCTCCACTCCCGCACTGTGCTCACTCCTCTACTCCCGCACTGTGGTCACTCCTCTACTCCAGCACTGTGCTCACTCCTCTACTCCTGAACTGGGCTCACTCCTCTACTCCCGCACTGTGCTCAGACCTCTACTCCCGCACTCTGCTCACTCCTCCACTCCCGCACTGTGCGCACTCCTCTACTCCCGCACTGTGCTCACTCCTCTACTCCCGCACTGTGCTCACTCCTCTACTCCCGCACTGAGGTCACTTCTCTACTCCCACAATGTGCTCACTCCTATACTCCCGCATTGTGGTCACTCCTCTACTCCCGCACTGTGCTCACTCATCTACTCCCGCACTTTGCTCACTCCTCTACTCCCGCACTGTGATCAATCCTCTACTCCCGCACAGTGCTCACTCATCTACACCCGCACTGTACTCACTCCACTACTCTCGCACTGAGCTCACTCCTGTACTCCCGCACTCTTCTCACTCCTCCACTCCCGCACTGTGCTCACTCCTCTACTCCCGCACTGTGCTCTCTCCTCTACTCCCGCACTGCGCGCACTCCTCTACTCCCGCACTGTGCCCACTCCTCTACTCCCGCACTGTGCTCACTCCTCTACTCCCGCACTGAGGCCACTTCTCTACTCCCACAATGTGCTCACTCCTATACTCCCGCACTGTGGTCACTCCTCTACTCCCGCACTGTGCTCACTCCTCTACTCCCGCACTGTGCTCACACCTCTACTCCCGCACTGTGATCAGTCCTCTACTCCCGCACAGTGCTCACTCATCTACTCCCGCACTGTGCTCGCAACTCTACTCCCCCACTGTGCTCACTCCACTACTCCCGCACTGAGCTCACTCCTCTACTCCCGCACTCTTCTCACTCCTCTACTCCCGCACTGTGCTCACTCCTCTACTCCCGCACTGTGCTCACTCCTCTGCTCCCACACTCTGCTCACTCCTCTACTCCTGCACTTTGCTCACCCCTCTACTCCCGCACTGTGCTCACTCCTCTACTCCCGCACTGTGCTCACTCCTCTACTCCCGCACTGTGCTCACTCCTCTTCTCAAGCACTGTGCTCACTACTCTACTCCCGCACTGTGCTCACTCCTCTACTCCCGCTCCGTGCTCACTCCTCTACTCCCGCACTGTGCCCACTCCTCTACTCCCGCACTGTGCTCACTCCTCTACTCCCGCACTATGCTCACTGCTCTCCACCCGCACTGTGCTCTCTCCTCCACTCCCGCACTGTGCACACTCCTCTACTCCCGCACTGTGCTCTCTCCTCTACTCCCGCACTGTGCTCACTCCTCTACTCCCGCACTGTGCTCATTTCTCTACTCCCGCACTGTGATCAATCCTCTTCTCCCGCACTGTGCTCACTCCTCTACTCCCGCACCGTGATCAATCCTCTACTCCCGCACAGTGCTCACTCATCTACTCCCGCACTGTGCTCGCAACTCTACTCCCCCACTGTGCTCACTCCTCCACTCCCGCACTGTGCTCACTCCTCAACTCCCGCACTGAGCCCGCTCCTCTACTCCCGTACCGTGCTCACTCCTCTACTCCCGCACTGTGCTCACTCCTCTACTGCCGCACTATGCTCACTACACTACACCCGCACTGTGCTCTCTCCTCCACTCCCGCACTCTGCTCACTCCTCTACTCCCGCACGGTGCTCACTCCTCTACTCCCGCACTGTGCTCACTCCTCTACTCCCGCACTGTGCTCACTCCTCTACTCCCGCACTGTGCTCACTGACATTCTCCCGCACTATGCTCACTCTTCTACTCCCACACTGTGCTCACTCCTCTACTCCCGCACTCTGCTCACTCCTCTACTCCCGTGCTGTGCTCACAGCTCTACTCCCGCAATGTGCTCACTACTCCACTCCCGCACTGTGCTCACTCCTCTACTCCCGCACTGTGCTCACTCCTCTACTCCCGCACCATGATCACTCCTCTACTCCCGCACTCTGCTCAATACTCTACTCCTGCATTCTGCTCACTCCTATACTCCAGCACTGTGCTCACTCCTCTAATCCCGCACAGTGCTCACTCTTCAGCTCCTGCACTGTGCTCACTCCTCTATTCCCGCACAGTGCTCACTCCTCTACTCCCGCACTGTGCACACTCCTCCAATCCCGCACTGTGCTCACTCCTCTACTCCCGCACTGTGGTCACTCCTCTACTCCCGCACCATGCTCACTCCTCTACTCCCGCACTGTGCTCACTCCTCTACTCCCGCACTGTGTTCACTCCTCTACTCTGCACTGTGCTCACTCCTCTACTCCCGCACTGTGCTCACTCCTCTACTCCAGCACTGTGCTCACTCCTCTACTCCCGCACTGTGCTCGCTCCTCTACTCCAGCACTGTGCTCACTCCTCTACTCCCGAACAGGGCTCACTCCTCTACACGCGCTCTGTGCTCACTCCTCTACTCCCACACTGTGCCACTCCTCTACTCCCGCACTGTGCGCACTCCTCTACTCCCGCACTGTGCTCACTCCTCTACTCCCGCACTGTGCTCACTCCTCTACTCCCGCACTGTGCTCATTCCTCTACTCCCGCACTGTGCTCACCCTCTACTGCCGCACTGTGCCAACTCCTCTACTCCCGCACAGTGCTCACTCCTCTACTCCCGCACCGTGCTCACTCCTCTACTCCCGCACTGTGCTCACTCCTCTACTTCCGAACTGTGCTCAGTCCTCTCCTCCCGCACTGTGCTCACTGACCTACTCCCGCACAGTGCTCACTCTTCAACTCCTGCACTGTGCTCACTCCTCTACTCCCGCACAGTGCTCACTCCTCTACTCCTGCACCATGATCACTCCTCTACTCCTGCACTCTGCTCAATCCTCTACTCCTGCATTATGCTCACTCCTATACTCCAGCACTGTGCTCACTCCTCTAATCCCGCACAGTGCTCATTCTTCAACTCCTGCACTGTGCTCACTCCTCTATTCCCGCACAGTGCTCACTCCTCTACTCCCGCACTGTGCACTCTCCTCCACTCCCGCACTGTGCTCACTCCTCTACTCCCGCACTGTGGTCACTCCTCTACTCCCGCAATCTGCTCACTCCTCTACTCCCGCACTGTGCTCCCTCCTCTACTCCCGCACTGTGCTCACTCCTCTGCTCCCACACTCTGCTCACTCCTCTACTCCTGCACTTTGCTCACCCCTCTACTCCCGCACTGTGCTCACTCCTCTACTCCCGCAATGTGCTCACTGCTCTACTCCCGCACTGTGCTCACTCCTCTACTCAAGCACTGTGCTCACTAATCTACTCCCACACTGCGCTCACTCCTCTACTCCCGCTCCGTGCTCACTCCTCTACTCCCGCACCGTGCTCACTCCTCTATTCCCGCACCGTGCTCACTCCTCTATTCCCGCACTGCGCTCACACCTCTACTCCCGCACAATGCTCATTCCTCTACTCCCGCACTGTGCTCACTCCTCTAATCCCGCACAGTGCTCACTCCTCAACTCCTGCACTGTGCTCACTCCTCTACTCCTGCACTGAGCTCAGTCCACTACTCCCGCACTGAGCTCACTCCTCTACTTCCGCACTGTGCTCACTCCTCTACTCCCGCACTCTGCTCACTCCTCTACTCCCGCATTGTATTCACTCCTCTACTCCCGCACTGTGCTCACTCCTCTACTCCCGCACCATGATCACTCCTCTTCTCCCGCACTCTGCTCACTGCTCTACTCCTGCATTATGCTCACACCTATACTCCCGCACTGTGCTCACTCCTCTAATCCCGCACAGTGCTCACTCCTCAACTCCTGCACTGTGCTCACTCCTCTACTCCTGCACTGAGCTCAGTCCACTACTCCCGCACTGAGCTCACTCCTCTACTTCCGCACTGTGCTCACTCCTCTACTCCCGCACTCTGCTCACTCCTCTACTCCCGCTCTGTGCTCACTCCTCTACCCCGCACTGTGCTCACTCCTCTACTCCCAGACCGTGCTCACTCCTCTACTCCCGCACGGTGCTCACTCCTCTACTCCCGCACTGTGCCCAGTCCTCTACTCCCGCGCTTTGCTCACTCCTCTACTCCCGCACTGTGCTCACTCCTCTTCTACCGAACTGTGCTCACTCCTCTACTCCCGCACTGTGCTCACTCCTCTACTCCCGCACTGTGCTCACTCCTCTACTCCCGCACTGTGCTCACTCCTCTACTCCCGCACTGTGCTCACTCCTCTGCTCCTGCACTGTGCCCACTCCTCTACCCCCGCACTGTGCTCACTCCTCTACTCCCGCTCTGTGCTCACACCTCTACTCCCCGAATGTGCTCGCTCCTCTATTCCTGCGTGGAGCTCACTCCTCTACTCCCGCACCGTGCTCACTCCTCGACTCCCACACAGTGCTCACTCCTCTAATCCCGCACTGTGCTCACTCATCTATTCCCGCACTGTGCTCACTCCTCTAATCCCGCACTGTGCTCACTCCTCTTATCCCGCACTGTGCTCACTCCTCTACTCCTGCACTGTGCTCACTCCTCTACTCCCGCACTTTGCTCACTCCTCTACTCCCGCACTGTGCTCACTCCTCTACTCCCGCCCCGTGCTCACACGTCTACTCCCGAACTGTGCTCACTCCTCTACTCCCGCACCGTGCTCACTCCTCTACTTCCGCACCGTGCTCACTCCTCTACCCCCGCACAGTGTTCACTGCTCTACTCCCACTCCGTGCTCACTCCTCTACTCCCGCACTGTGCTCACTCCTCTACTCCCGCAGTCTGCTCAATCCTCTACTCCCGCACTGTGCTCACTCCTCTACTCCCGCACTCTGCTCACTCCTCTACTCCCGCACTCTGCTCACTCCTCTACTCCCGCACTGTGCTCACAACTCTGCTCCCGCACCGTGCTCATTCCTCTACTCCCGCACGGTGCTCAGTCCTCTATTCCCGCACTGTGCTCACTCCTCTACTCTGCACTGTGCTCACTCCTCTACTCCCGCACTGTGCTCACACTTCTACTCCCTCACTGTGCACACTCCTCTACTTCCACACTGTGCTCACTCCTCTGCTCCTGCACTGTGCTCACTCCTCTATTCCCGCACTGTGCTCACTCCTCTACTCTGCACTGTGCTCACTCCTCTTCTCCGGCACTGTGCTCACTCCTCTACTCCCGCACTGTGCTCACTCCTCTACTCCCGCTCTGTACTCACTCCTCTACTCCCGTACTGTGCTCACTCCTCTACTCCCGCACTGTGCTCACTCATCACGCAGCACGGTGGCATAGTGGTTAGCACTGTTGCCTTACAGCGCCAGGGACCCGGGTTCAAATCCGGCCTCGGGTGACTGTCTGTGTGGAGTTTGCACATTCTCCCCGTGTTTGCGTGGGTTTCCTCCGGGTGCTCCGGTTTCCTCCCACAGTCCAAAGATGTGCGGGTTAGGTTGATTGGCCATGATAAATTGACCCTCAGTGTTAGGGGGATTAAATACATGGGGTTACGGGGATAGGGTGGGATATGTGTTGGTATAGGGGTTACGGGGATCGGGTGGGATATGTGTCGGTGCAGGCTCGATGGGCCGAAATGGCCTCTATCTGCACTGTGGGGTTTCTGTGATACTGTGATTCTGTGATCTACTCCCGCACAGTGCTCACTCCTCTACTGCCGCACTATGCTCACTGCTCTACTCCTGCATTGTGATCACTCCCCTAATCCCGCATATAATCACTCCTCTACTCTCACACTGTGCTCACTGCTCTACTCCCGCACTGTGCTCACTCCTCTACTCCCGCACTCTGCTCACTCCTCTACTCCCGCACTGTGCTCACTCATCTACTCCCGCACAGTGCTCACTCCTCTACTGCCGCACTGTGCTCACTGCTCTACTCCCGCACTGTGCTCACTCCTCTACTCCAGCATTGTGCTCACTCCGCTAATCCCGCATAGAATCACTTCTCTACTCCCGCACCGTGCTCACTCCTCGACTCCCACATTGAGCTCACCCCTTCACTCCCGCACTGTGCTCACTCCTCTACTCCCGCACTGTGCTCACTCCTCTAGCCTCACACTGTGCTCGCTCCTCAAATCCCGCACTGTGCTCACTCCTCTACTCCCGCAATGTGCTCACTCTTCGACTCCCACATTGTGCTCACCCTTTACTCCCGCACTGTGCTCACACCTCTACTCCCCCAATGTGATTGCTCCTCTATTCCCGTACGGAGCTCACTCCTCGACTCCCGCAATGTGCTCACTCCTCTACTCCCGCACTGTGCTCAATCCTCTACTACCGCACTCTGATCTCTCCTCTATTCCCGCACTCTGCTCACTCCTCTACTCCCACACTGTGCCCACTCCTCTACTCCAGCACTGTGCTCACTCCTCTACTCCCGCACTGTGCCCACTCCTCTACTCCCGCACTGTGCTCACTCCTCTACTCCCGCACTGTGCTCACTCCTCTACTCACGCACTGTGCTCACTCCTCTACTCCCGCACTGTGCTCACTCCTCTACTCCCGCACTGTGCTCACTTCTCTACTCTCGCAATGTGCTCAATCCTCTACACCCGCACTGTGCTCACTCCTCTACTCCCGCACTGTGCCCACTCCTCTACTCCCGCACTGTGCTCAATCCTCTACACCCGCACTGTGCTCACTCCTCTACTCCCGCACTGTTCTCACTCCTCTACTCCCGCACTGTGCCCACTCCTCTACTCCCGCACTGTGCTCTCTCCTCTACTCCCGCACTGTGCTCACTCCTCTACTCCCGCACTGTGCTCACTCCTCTACTCACGCACTGTGCTCCCTCCTCTACTCCCGCACTGTGCTCACTCCTCTACTCCCGCACTGTGCCCACTCCTCTACTCCCGCACTGTGCTCACTCCTCTACTCCCGCACTGTGCTCACACCTCTACTCCCCCAATGTGCTCGCTCCTCTATTCCCGCACATTGCTCAATCCTCTACTCTCGAAATGTGCTCACTCCTCTAATCTCGCACTGTGCTCACTCCTCTACTCCCGCGCTGTGCTCACTCCTCTACTCCCGCCCCGTTCTCACACGTCTTCTCCCGCACTGTGCTCACTCCTCTGCTCCTGCACTATGCTCACTCCTCTACTCCAGCACTGTGCTCACTCCTCTACTCCCGCATTGTGCTCACTCCTCTACTCCCGCACTGTGCTCACTCCTCTACTCCCGCACTGTACTCACTCCTCTACTCCCGCACTGTGCTCACACCTCTACTCCCGCAATGTGCTCGCTCCTCTATTCCCGCACGGAGCTCACTCCTCTACTTCCGCACCGTGCTCACTCCTCGACTCCCACATTGTGCTCACCCCTTTACTCCCGCACTGTGCTCACCCCTCTACAGCCGCAATATGCTCACTCCTCTACTCCCGCACTGTGCTCACTCCTCTACTCCCGCACTCTTATCATTCCTCTATTCCCGCAATCTGCTCACTCCTCTACTCCCGCACTGTGCCCACTCCTGTACTCCCGCACTGTGCTCACTCCTCTACTCCCGCACTGTGCTCACTCCTCTACTCCCGCACTTTGCCCACTCCTCTACTCCCGCACTGTGCTCACTCCTCTATTCCCGCACTATGCTCACTCCTCTATTCCCGCACTATGCTCACTCCTCTATTCCCGCACGGAGCTCACTCCTCTACTCCCGCACCGTGCTCACTCCTCGACTTCCACACTATGCTCAACCCTTTACTCCATCACTGTGCTCACTCCTCTACTCCCGCACTGTGCTCACTCCTCTATTCCCGCACTGTGCTCACTCCTCTACTCCCGCACTGTGCTCACTCCTCTACTCCCGCACTGTGCTCACTCCTCTACTCCCGCACTGTGCTCACTCCTCCACTCCCGCACTGTGCTCACTCCTCTACTCCCGCACTGTGCTCACTCCTCTACCCCCGCACAGTGCTCACTGCTCTACTCCCGCTCCGTGCTCACTCCTCTACTCCCGCACTGTGCTCACTTCTCTACTCCCGCAGTCTGCTCAATCCTCTACTCCTGCACTGTGCTCACTCCTCCACTCCCGCACTGTGCTCACTCCTCTACTCCCGCAATGTGCTCACTCCTCTACTCCCGCACTGTGCCCACTCCTCTACTCCCGCACTGTGCCCACTCCTCTACTCCCGCACTGTGCTCACTCCTCTACTCCCGCACTGTGCTCACTCCTCTGCTCCTGCACTGTGCCCACTCCTCTACTCCCGCACTGTGCTCACTCCTCTACTCCCGCTCTGTGCTCACACCTCTACTCCCCGACTGTGCTCGCTCCTCTATTCCTGCGTGGAGCTCACTCCTCTACTCCCGCACCGTGCTCACTCCTCGACTCCCACACAGTGCTCACTCCTCTACTCCCGCTCTGTGCTCACTCCTCTACTCCTGCACTGTGCTCACTCCTCCACTCCTGCACTGTGCTCACTCCTCTACTCCCGCACTGTGCTCACTCCTCTACTCCCGCACTGTGCTCACTCCTCTACTCCCGCTCTGTGCTCACACCTCTACTCCCCGAATGTGCTCGCTCCTCTATTCCTGCGTGGAGCTCACTCCTCAATTCCCGCACCGTGCTCACTCCTCGACTCCCACACAGTGCTCACTCCTCTACACCCGCACTGTGCTCACTCCTCTACTCCTGCACTGTGCTCACTCCTCCACTCCTGCACTGTGCTCACTCCTCTACTCCCGCACTGTGCTCACTCCTCTACTCCCGCACTGTGCTCACTCCTCTACTCCCGCACTGTGCTCACTCCTCTACTCCCGCACTGTGCTCACTCCTCTACTCCCGCACTGTGCTCACTCCTCTACTCCTGCACCATGATCACTCCTCTACTCCCGCACTCTGCTCAATCCTCTACTCCTGCATTATGCTCACTCCTATACTCCAGCACTGTGCTCACTCCTCTAATCCCGCACAGTGCTCACTCTTCAACTCCTGCACTGTGCTCACTCCTCTACTCCCGCACAATGCTCACTCCTCTACTCCTGCACCATGATCACTCCTCTACTCCCGCACTCTGCTCAATCCTCTACTCCTGCATTATGCTCACTCCTATACGCCAGCACTGTGCTCACACCTCTAATCCCGCACAGTGCTCATTCTTCAACTCCTGAACTGTGCTCACTCCTCTATTCCCGCACAGTGCTCACTCCTCTAATCCCGCACTGTGCACACTCCTCCACTCCCGCACTGTGCTCACTCCTCTACTCCCGCACTGTGGTCACTCCTCTACTCCCGCACCATGCTCACTCCTCTACTCCCGCACTGTGCTCACTCCTCGACTCCCGCACTCTGTTCACTCCTCTATTCTGCACTGTGCTCACTCCTCTACTCCCGCACTGTGCTCACTCCTCTACTCCAGCACTGTGCTCACTCCTCTACTCCCGAACTGGGCTCACTCCTCTACTCGCGCTCTGTACTCACTCCTCTACTCCCACACTGTGCCACTCCTCTACTCCCGCACTGTGCGCACTCCTCTACTCCCGCACTGTGCTCACTCCTCTACTCCCGCACTGTGCTCACTTCTCTACTCCCGCACAGTACTCATTCCTCTACTCCCGCACTGTGCTCACCCTCTACTGCCGCACTGTGCCAACTCCTCTACTCCCGCACAGTGCTCACTCCTCTACTCCCGCACCGTGCTCACTCCTCTACTCCCGCACTGTGCTCACTCCTCTACTCCCGCACTGTGCTCACTCCTCTACTCCCGCACTGTGTTCACTGACCTACTCCCACACTATGCCCACTCTGCTACTCCCGCACTGTGCTCACTCCTCTACTCCCGCACTGTGCTCACTCCTCTGCTCCCGTGCTGTGCTCACAGCTCTACACCCGCAATGTGCTCACGACTCCACTCCCGCACTGTGCTCACTCCTCTACTCCCGCACTGTGCTCACTCCTCTTCTCCTGCACCGTGATCACACCTCTACTCCCTCACTCTGCTCACTCCTCTACTCCTGCATTATGCTCACTCCTATACTCCAGCACTGTGCTCACTCCTCTCATCCCGCACAGTGCTCACTCTTCAACTCCTGCACTGTGCTCACTCCTCTACTCCCGCACAGTGCTCACTCCTCTACTCCCGCACTGTGCTCACTCCTCTACTCCTGCACTGTGCTCACTCCTCTACTCCCGCACTTTGTTCACTCCTCCACTCCCGCACCGGGCTCACTCCTCTACTCCCGCACTCACTCCTCTACTCCCGCACTGTGCTCACTCCTCTACAACTGCACTGTGCTCACTACTCTATTCCCGCACTGTGCTCACTCCTCTACTCCCGCACTGTGCTCACTCATCTTCTCCCGCACTGTGCTCACTCCTCTACTCCCGTGCTGTGCTCACAGCTCTACTTCCGCACTGTGCTCACTCCTCCACTCCCGCGCTGTGCTCACTCCTCTACTCCCTAACTGTGCTCACTCCTCTACTCCTGCGCCATGATCACTCCTCTACTCCCGCACTCTGCTCACTCCTCTACTCCTGCATTATGCTCACTCCTATACTCCAGCACTGTGCTCACTCCTCTAATCCCGCACAGTGCTCACTCTTCAACTCCTGCACTGTGCTCACTCCTCTACTCCCGCACAGTGCCACTCCTCTGCTCCCGCACTGTGCGCACTCCTCTACTCCTGCACTGTGCTCACTCCTCTACTCCTGCACTGTGCTCACTCCTGTACTCCCGCACTGTCCTCACTCCTCTACTCCAGCACTGTGCTCACTCCTCTACTCTGCACTGTACTCACTCCTGTACTCCCGCACTGTCCTCACTCCTCTACTCGCACTCTGTTCTCACTCCTCTACTCCCACACTGTGCCACTCCTCTACTCCCGCGCTGTGCGCACTCCTCTGCTCCCGCACTGTGCTCACTCCTCTACTCCCGCACTGTGCTCATTCCTCTACTCCCGCACTGTGCTCACCCTCTACTGCCGCACTGTGCCAACTCCTCCATTCCCGCACAGTGCTCACTCCTCTACTCCCGCACTGTGCTCACTCCTCTACTCCTGCACTGTGCTCACTCCTCTACACCCGCACTGTGCTCACTCCTCTACTCCCGCACTTTGTTCACTGCTCTACTCCCGCACCGGGCTCACTCCTCTACTCCCGCACTGTGCTCACTCCTCTACTCCCGCACTGTGCTCACTCCTCTACACCTGCACTTTGCTCACTACTCTATTCCCGCACTGTGCTCACTCCTCTACTCCCGCACTCTTCTCACTCCTCTACTCCCGCACTGTGCTCACTCCTCTACTCCAGCACTGTGCTCACTCCTCTACTCCCGCACTGTGCCCACTCCTCTACTCCCGCACTGTGCTCACTCCTCTACTCCAGCACTGTGCTCACTCCTCTACTCCCGCACCCTTCTCACTTCTCTACTCCCGCAGTGTGCTCACTCCTCTACTCCCGCACTGTCCTCACTCCTCTACTCCCGCACTGTGCTCACTCCTCTACTCCCGCACTGTGCTCCCTCCTCTACTCCCGCCCTGTGCTAACTCCTCTACTCCCGCACTGTGCCCACTCCTCTACACCCGCACTGTGCTCACTCCTCTACTCCCGCACTGTTTTCACTCCTCTACTCCCGCACTATGCTCACTACTCTACACCCGCACTGTGCTCTCTCCTCCACTCCCGCACTCTGCTCACTCCTCTACTCCCGGACTGTGCTCACTCCTCTACTCCCGCACTGTGCTCTCTCCTCTACTCCCGCACTGTGCTCTCTCCTCTACTCCCGCACTGTGCTCACTGCTCTACTCCCGCACTGTGCTCACTCCTCTGCTCCCGCATTTGGCTCACTCCTCTACTCCCGCACTGTGCTCACTCCTCTACTCCCGTGCTGTGTTCACAGCTCTACTCCCGCAATGTGCTCACTCCTACACTTCCGCAATGTGCTCACTCCTCTACTCCCGCACTGTGGTCACACCTCTACTCCCGCACCATGCTCACTCATCTACTCCCGCACTGTGCTCGCAACTCTACTCCCCCACTGTGCTCACTCCACTACTCCCGCACTGAGCTCACTCCTCTACTCCCACACTCTTCTCACTCCTCTACTCCCGCACTGTGCTCACTCCTCTACTCCCGCACTGTGCTCACTCCTCTGCTCCCACACTCTGCTCACTCCTCTACTCCTGCACTTTGCTCACTCCTCTACTCCCGCACTGTGCTCACTCCTCTACTCCCGCACTGTGCTCACTCCTCTACTCCCGCACTGTGCTCACTACTCTTCTCAATCACTGTGCTCACTACTCTACTCCCGCACTGTGCTCACTCCTCTACTCCCGCTCCGTGCTCACTCCTCTACTCCCGCACCGTGCTCACTTCTCTATTCCCGCAACGTGCTCACTCCTCTATTCCCGCACTGTGCTCACTCCTCTAATCCCGCACTCTTCTCACTCCTCTACTCCCGCACTGTGCCCACTCCACTACACTCGCACTGTGCTCACTCCACTACACTCGCAGTGTGCTCACTCATCTACTCCCGCACTGTCCTCACTGCTCTACTACCGCACTGTGCCCACTCCTCTACTCCCGCACTGTGCTCACTCCTCTACTCCCGCACTATGCTCACTGCTCTACACCCGCACTGTGCTCTCTCCTCCACTCCCGCACTGTGCACACTCCTCTACTCCCGCACTGTGCTCTCTCCTCTACTCCCGCACTGTGCTCACTCCTCTACTCCCGCACTGTTCTCACTGCTCTACTCCCGCACTGTGATCAATCCTCTTCTCCCGCACTGTGCTCGCAACTCTACTCCCCCACTGTGCTCACTCCTCTACTCCCGCACTGTGCTCTCTCCTCAACTCCCGCACTGAGCCCGCTCCTCTACTCCCGTACCGTGCTCACTCCTCTACTCCCGCACTGTGCTCACTCCTCTACTGCCGCACTATGCTCACTACACAACACCCGCACTGTGCTCTCTCCTCCACTCCCGCACTCTGCTCACTCCTCTACTCCCGCACGGTGCTCACTCCTCTACTCCCGCACTGTGCTCGCAACTCTACTCCCCCACTGTGCTCACTCCTCTACTCCCGCACTGTGCTCTCTCCTCAACTCCCGCACTGAGCCCGCTCCTCTACTCCCGTACCGTGCTCACTCCTCTACTCCCGCACTGTGCTCACTCCTCTACTGCCGCACTATGCTCACTACACAACACCCGCACTGTGCTCTCTCCTCCACTCCCGCACTCTGCTCACTCCTCTACTCCCGCACGGTGCTCACTCCTCTACTCCCGCACTGTGCTCACTCCTCTACTCCTGCACTGTGCTCACTCCTCTACTCCCGCACTGTGCTCACTGACCTTCTCCCGCACTATGCTCACTCTTCTACTCCCACACTGTGCTCAATCCTCTACTCCCGCACTGTGCTCACTCCTCTACTCCCGTGCTGTGCTCACAGCTCTACTCCCGCAATGTGCTCACTACTCCACTCCCGCACTGTGCTCACTCCTCTACTCCCGCACTGTGCTCACTCCTCTACTCCCGCACCATGATCACTCCTCTACTCCCGCACTCTGCTCAATCCTCTACTCCTGCATTCTGCTCACTCCTATACTCCAGCACTGTGCTCACTCCTCTAATCCCGCACAGTGCTCACTCTTCAACTCCTGCACTGTGCTCACTCCTCTATTCCCGCACAGTGCTCACTCCTCTACTCCCGCACTGTGCACACTCCTCCACTCCCGCACTGTGCTCACTCCTCTACTCCCGCACTGTGGTCACTCCTCTACTCCCGCACCATGCTCACTCCTCTACTCCCGCACTGTGCTCACTCCTCTACTCCCGCACTGTGTTCACTCCTCTACTCTGCACTGTGCTCACTCCTCTACTCCCGCACTGTGCTCACTCCTCTACTCCAGCACTGTGCTCACTCCTCTACTCCCGAACTGGGCTCACTCCTCTACATGCGCTCTGTGCTCACTCCTCTACTCCCACACTGTGCCACTCCTCTACTCCCGCACTGTGCGCACTCCTCTACTCCCGCACTGTGCTCACTCCTCTACTCCCGCACTGTGCTCACCCTCTACTGCCGCACTGTGCCAACTCCTCTACTCCCGCACAGTGCTCACTCCTCTACTCCCGCACCGTGCTCACTCCTCTACTCCCGCACTGTGCTCACTCCTCTACTCCCGAACTGTGCTCAGTCCTCTCCTCCCGCACTGTGCTCACTGACCTACTCCCGCACAGTGCTCACTCTTCAACTCCTGCACTGTGCTCACTCCTCTACTCCCGCAAAGTGCTCACTCCTCTACTCCTGCACCATGATCACTCCTCTACTCCCGCACTCTGCTCAATCCTCTACTCCTGCATTATGCTCACTCCTATACTCCAGCAATGTGCTCACTCCTCTAATCCCGCACAGTGCTCTTTCTTCAACTCCTGCACTGTGCTCACTCCTCTATTCCCGCACAGTGCTCACTCCTCTACTCCCGCACTGTGCACACTCCTCCACTCCCGCACTGTGCTCACTCCTCTACTCCCGCACTGTGGTCACTCCTCTACTCCCGCAATCTGCTCACTCCTCTACTCCCGCACTGTGCTCCCTCCTCTACTCCCGCACTGTGCTCACTCCTCTGCTCCCACACTCTGCTCACTCCTCTACTCCTGTACTTTGCTCACCCCTCTACTCCCGCACTGTGCTCACTCCTCTACTCCCGCAATGTGCTCACTGCTCTACTCCCGCACTGTGCTCACTCCTCTACTCAAGCACTGTGCTCACTACTCTACTCCCGCACTGCGCTCACTCCTCTACTCCCGCTCCGTGCTCACTCCTCTACTCCCGCACCGTGCTCACTCCTCTATTCCCGCACCGTGCTCACTCCTCTACTCCCGCACAGTGCTCACTCCTCTACTCCCGCACTGTGCACACTCCTCCACTCCCGCACTGTGCTCACTCCTCTACTCCCGCACTGTGGTCACTCCTCTACTCCAGCACTGTGCTCACTCCTCTACTCCCGAACTGTGCTCAGTCCTCTCCTCCCGCACTGTGCTCACTGACCTACTCCCGCACAGTGCTCACTCTTCAACTCCTGCACTGTGCTCACTCCTCTACTCCCGCACAGTGCTCACTCCTCTACTCCTGCACCATGATCACTCCTCTACTCGCGCACTCTGCTCAATCCTCTACTCCTGCATTATGCTCACTCCTATACTCCAGCACTGTGCTCACTCCTCTAATCCCGCACAGTGCTCATTCTTCAACTCCTGCACTGTGCTCACTCCTCTATTCCCGCACAGTGCTCACTGCTCTACTCCCGCACTGTGCACACTCCTCCACTCCCGCACTGTGCTCACTCCTCTACTCCCGCACTGTGGTCACTCCTCTACTCCCGCAATCTGCTCACTCCTCTACTCCCGCACTGTGCTCCCTCCTCTACTCCCGCACTGTGCTCACTCCTCTGCTCCCACACTCTGCTCACTCCTCTACTCCTGCACTTTGCTCACCCCTCTACTCCCGCACTGTGCTCACTCCTCTACTCCCGCAATGTGCTCACTGCTCTACTCCCGCACTGTGCTCACTCCTCTACTCAAGCACTGTGCTCACTACTCTACTCCCGCACTGCGCTCACTCCTCTACTCCCGCTCCGTGCTCACTCCTCTACTCCCGCACCGTGCTCACTCCTCTATTCCCGCTCCGTGCTCACTCCTCTACTCCCGCACAGTGCTCACTCCTCTACTCCCGCACTGTGCACACTCCTCCACTCCCGCACTGTGCTCACTCCTCTACTCCCGCACTGTGGTCACTCCTCTACTCCAGCACTGTGCTCACTCCTCTACTCCTGAACTGGGCTCACTCCTATCCTCCCGCACTGTGCTCACACCTCTACTCCCGCACTCTGCTCACTCCTCCACTCGCGCACTGTGCGCACTCCTCTACTCCCGCACTGTGCTCACTCCTCTACTCCCGCACTGTGCTCACTCCTCTACTCCCGCACTGAGGTCACTTCTCTACTCCCACAATGTGCTCACTCCTATACTCCCGCATTGTGGTCACTCCTCTACTCCCGCACTGTGCTCACTCATCTACTCCCGCACTTTGCTCACTCCTCTACTCCCGCACTGTGATCAATCCTCTACTCCCGCACAGTGCTCACTCATCTACACCCGCACTGTACTCACTCCACTACTCTCGCACTGAGCTCACTCCTCTACTCCCGCAGTGTGCTCACTCCTCTACTCCCGCACTGCGCGCACCCCTCTACTCCCGCACTGTGCCCACTCCTCTACTCCCGCACTGTGCTCACTCCTCTACTCCCGCACTGTGATCAATCCTCTACTCCCGCACAGTGCTCACTCATCTACACCCGCACTGTACTCACTCCTCCACTCCCGCACTGTGCTCACTCCTCTACTCCCGCAGTGTGCTCACTCCTCTACTCCCGCACTGCGCGCACCCCTCTAGTCCCGCACTGTGCCCACTCCTCTACTCCCGCACTGTGCTCACTCCTCTACTCCCGCACTGAGGCCACTTCTCTACTCCCACAATGTGCTCACTCCTATACTCCCGCACTGTGGTCACTCCTCTACTCCCGCACTGTGCTCACTCCTCTACTCCCGCGCTGTGCTCACTCCTCTACTCCCGCACTGTGATCAATCCTCTACTCCCGCACAGTGCTCACTCATCTACCCCCGCACTGTGCTCGCAACTCTACTCCCCCACTGTGCTCACTCCACTACTCCCGCACTGAGCTCACTCCTCTACTCCCGCACTCTTCTCAGTCCTCTACTCCCGCACTGTGCTCACTCCTCTACTCCCGCACTGTGCTCACTCCTCTGCTCCCACACTCTGCTCACTCCTCTACTCCTGCACTTTGCTCACTCCTCTACTCCCGCACTGTGCTCACTCCTCTACTCCCGCACTGTGCTCACTCCTCTACTCCCGCACTGTGCTCACTCCTCTTCTCAATCACTGTGCTCACTACTCTACTCCCGCACTGTGCTCACTCCTCTACTCCCGCTCCGTGCTCACTCCTCTACTCCCGCACCGTGCTCACTTCTCTATTCCCGCAACGTGCTCACTCCTCTATTCCCGCACTGTGCTCACTCCTCTAATCCCGCACTCTTCTCACTCCTCTACTCCCGCACTGTGCCCACTCCACTACACTCGCACTGTGCTCACTCCACTACACTCGCAGTGTGCTCACTCATCTACTCCCGCACTGTCCTCACTCCTCTACTACCGCAGTGTGCCCACTCCTCTACTCCCGCACTGTGCTCACTCCTCTACTCCCGCACTATGCTCACTGCTCTACACCCGCACTGTGCTCTCTCCTCCACTCCCGCACTGTGCACACTCCTCTACTCCCGCACTGTGCTCACTGCTCTACTCCCGCACTGTGATCAATCCTCTTCTCCCGCACTGTGCTCACTCCTCTACTCCCGCACCGTGATCAATCCTCTACTCCCGCACAGTGCTCACTCATCTACTCCCGCACTGTGCTCGCAACTCTACTCCCCCACTGTGCTCACTCCTCTACTCCCGCACTGTGCTCACTCCTCAACTCCCGCACTGAGCCCGCTCCTCTACTCCCGTACCGTGCTCACTCCTCTACTCCCGCACTGTGCTCACTCCTCTACTGCCGCACTATGCTCACTACACTACACCCGCACTGTGCTCTCTCCTCCACTCCCGCACTCTGCTCACTCCACTACTCCCGCACGGTGCTCACTCCTCTACTCCCGCACTGTGCTCACTCATCTACTCCCGCACTGTGCTCACTCCTCTACTCCCGCACTGTGCTCACTGACCTTCTCCCGCACTATGCTCACTCTTCTACTCCCACACTGTGCTCACTCCTCTACTCCCGCACTGTGCTCACTCCTCTACTCCCGTGCTGTGCTCACAGCTCTACTCCCGCAATGTGCTCGCTACTCCACTCCCGCACTGTGCTCACTCCTCTACTCCCGCACTGTGCTCACTCCTCTACTCCCACACCATGATCACTCCTCTACTCCCGCACTCTGCTCAATCCTCTACTCCTGCATTCTGCTCACTCCTATACTCCAGCACTGTGCTCACTCCTCTAATCCCGCACAGTGCTCACTCTTCAACTCCTGCACTGTGCTCACTCCTCTACTCCCGCACTGTGCACATTACTCCACTCCCGCACTGTGCTCACTCCTCTACTCCCACACTGTGGTCACTCCTCTACTCCCGCACCATGCTCACTCCTCTACTCCCGCACTGTGCTCACTCCTCTACTCCCGCACTGTGTTCACTCCTCTACTCTGCACTGTGCTCACTCCTCTACTCCCGCACTGTGCTCACTCCTCTACTCCAGCACTGTGCTCACTCCTCGACTCCCGAACTGGGCTCACTCCTCTACATGCGCTCTGTGCTCACTCCTCTACTCCCACACTGTGCCACTCCTCTACTCCCGCACTGTGCGCACTCCTCTACTCCCGCACTGTGCTCACTCCTCTACTCCCGCACTGTGCTCACTCCTCTACTCCCGCACTGTGCTCATTCCTCTACTCCCGCACTATGCTCACCCTCTACTGCCGCACTGTGCCAACTCCTCTACTCCCGCACAGTGCTCACTCCTCTACTCCCGCACCGTGCTCACTCCTCTACTCCCGCACTGTGCTCACTCCTCTACTCCCGAACTGTGCTCAGTCCTCTCCTCCCGCACTGTGCTCACTGACCTACTCCCGCACAGTGCTCATTCTTCAACTCCTGCACTATGCTCACTCCTCTACTCCCGCACAGTGCTCACTCCTCTACTCCTGCACCATGATCACTCCTCTACTCCCGCACTCTGCTCAATCCTCTACTCCTGCATTATGCTCACTCCGATACTCCAGCACTGTGCTCACTCCTCTAATCCCGCACAGTGCTCATTCTTCAACTCCTGCACTGTGCTCACTCCTCTATTCACGCACAGTGATCACTCCTCTACTCCCACACTGTGAACACTCCTCCACTCCAGCGCTGTGCTCACTCCTCTACTCCCGCACTGTGGACACTCCTCTACTCCCGCAATCTGCTCACTCCTCTACTCTCGCACTGTGCTCCCTCCTCTACTCCCGCACTGTGCTCACTCCTCTGCTCCCACACTCTGCTCACTCCTCTACTCCTGCACTTTGCTCACCCCTCTACTCCCGCACTGTGCTCACTCCTCTACTCCCGCAATGTGCTCACTGCTCTACTCCCGCACTGTGCTCACTCCTCTACTCAAGCACTGTGCTCACTACTCTACTCCCGCACTGCGCTCACTCCTCTACTCCCGCTCCGTGCTCACTCCTCTACTCCCGCACCGTGCTCACTCCTCTATTCCCGCACCGTGCTCACTCCTCTATTCCCGCACCGTGCTCACTCCTCTATTCCCGCACTGCGCTCACACCTCCACTCCCGCACAATGCTCATTCCTCTACTCCCGCACTGTGCTCACCCATCTACTCCCGCACTGTTCTCACTAATTTACTCCTGCGCTGAGCTCACTCCTCTACTCCCGCACTGTGCACACTGCTCTACTCCCGCACTCTGCTCACTCCTCTACTCCCGCACTGTATTCACTCCTCTACTCCCGCACTGTGCTCACTCCTCTACTCCCGCACTGTGCTCATCTTCTACTCCCGCACTGTGCTCACTCCTCTACTCCCGCACTGTGCTCACTCCTCTACTCCCGCACCATGATCACTCCTCTTCTCCCGCACTCTGCTCACTGCTCTACTCCTGCATTATGCTCACACCTATACTCCCGCACTGTGCTCACTCCTCTAATCCCGCACAGTGCTCACTCCTCAACTCCTGCACTGTGCTCACTCCTCTACTCCTGCACTGTGCTCAGTCCACTACTCCCGCACTGAGCTCACTCCTCTACTTCCGCACTGTGCTCACTCCTCTACTCCCGCACTCTGCTCACTCCTCTACTCCCGCTCTGTGCTCACTCCTCTACCCCCGCACTGTGCTCACTCCTCTACTCCCACACCGTGCTCACTCCTCTACTCCTGCACGGTGCTCACTCCTCTACTCCCTCACTGTGCTCACTCCTCTTCTCCCGAACTGTGCTCACTCCTCTACTCCCGCACTGTGCTCACTCCTCTACTCCCGCACTGTGCTCACTCCTCTACTCCCGCACTGTGCTCACTCCTCTACTCCCGCACTGTGCTCACTCCTCTACTCCCGCACTGTGTTCACTCCTCTACTCTGCACTGTGCTCACTCCTCTACTCCCGCACTGTGCTCACTCCTCTACTCCAGCACTGTGCTCACTCCTCGACTCCCGAACTGGGCTCACTCCTCTACATGCGCTCTGTGCTCACTCCTCTACTCCCACACTGTGCCACTCCTCTACTCCCGCACTGTGCGCACTCCTCTACTCCCGCACTGTGCTCACTCCTCTACTCCCGCACTGTGCTCACTCCTCTACTCCCGCACTGTGCTCATTCCTCTACTCCCGCACTATGCTCACCCTCTACTGCCGCACTGTGCCAACTCCTCTACTCCCGCACAGTGCTCACTCCTCTACTCCCGCACCGTGCTCACTCCTCTACTCCCGCACTGTGCTCACTCCTCTACTCCCGAACTGTGCTCAGTCCTCTCCTCCCGCACTGTGCTCACTGACCTACTCCCGCACAGTGCTCACTCTTCAACTCCTGCACTATGCTCACTCCTCTACTCCCGCACAGTGCTCACTCCTCTACTCCTGCACCATGATCACTCCTCTACTCCCGCACTCTGCTCAATCCTCTACTCCTGCATTATGCTCACTCCGATACTCCAGCACTGTGCTCACTCCTCTAATCCCGCACAGTGCTCATTCTTCAACTCCTGCACTGTGCTCACTCCTCTATTCACGCACAGTGATCACTCCTCTACTCCCACACTGTGAACACTCCTCCACTCCAGCGCTGTGCTCACTCCTCTACTCCCGCACTGTGGACACTCCTCTACTCCCGCAATCTGCTCACTCCTCTACTCCCGCACTGTGCTCCCTCCTCTACTCCCGCACTGTGCTCACTCCTCTGCTCCCACACTCTGCTCACTCCTCTACTCCTGCACTTTGCTCACCCCTCTACTCCCGCACTGTGCTCACTCCTCTACTCCCGCAATGTGCTCACTGCTCTACTCCCGCACTGTGCTCACTCCTCTACTCAAGCACTGTGCTCACTACTCTACTCCCGCACTGCGCTCACTCCTCTACTCCCGCTCCGTGCTCACTCCTCTACTCCCGCACCGTGCTCACTCCTCTATTCCCGCACCGTGCTCACTCCTCTATTCCCGCACCGTGCTCACTCCTCTATTCCCGCACTGCGCTCACACCTCCACTCCCGCACAATGCTCATTCCTCTACTCCCGCACTGTGCTCACCCATCTACTCCCGCACTGTTCTCACTAATTTACTCCTGCGCTGAGCTCACTCCTCTACTCCCGCACTGTGCACACTGCTCTACTCCCGCACTCTGCTCACTCCTCTACTCCCGCACTGTATTCACTCCTCTACTCCCGCACTGTGCTCACTCCTCTACTCCCGCACTGTGCTCATCTTCTACTCCCGCACTGTGCTCACTCCTCTACTCCCGCACTGTGCTCACTCCTCTACTCCCGCACCATGATCACTCCTCTTCTCCCGCACTCTGCTCACTGCTCTACTCCTGCATTATGCTCACACCTATACTCCCGCACTGTGCTCACTCCTCTAATCCCGCACAGTGCTCACTCCTCAACTCCTGCACTGTGCTCACTCCTCTACTCCTGCACTGTGCTCAGTCCACTACTCCCGCACTGAGCTCACTCCTCTACTTCCGCACTGTGCTCACTCCTCTACTCCCGCACTCTGCTCACTCCTCTACTCCCGCTCTGTGCTCACTCCTCTACCCCCGCACTGTGCTCACTCCTCTACTCCCACACCGTGCTCACTCCTCTACTCCTGCACGGTGCTCACTCCTCTACTCCCTCACTGTGCTCACTCCTCTTCTCCCGAACTGTGCTCACTCCTCTACTCCCGCACTGTGCTCACTCCTCTACTCCCGCACTGTGCTCACTCCTCTACTCCCGCACTGTGCTCACTCCTCTACTCCCGCACTTTGCTCACTCCTCTACTCCCGCACTTTGCTCACTCCTCTACTCCCGCACTGTGCTCACTCCTCTTCTCCCGAACTGTGCTCACTCCTCTACTCCCGCAATGTTCTCACTCCTCTACTCCCGCACTGTGCTCACTCCTCTACTCCCGCACTGTGCTCACTCTTCTACTCCCGCACTGTGCTCACTCCTCTGCTCCTGCACTGTGCCCACTCCTCTACCCCCGCACTGTGCTCACTCCTCTACTCCCGCTCTGTGCTCACACCTCTACTCCCCGAATGTGCTCGCTCCTCTATTCCTGCGTGGAGCTCACTCCTCTACTCCCGCACCGTGCTCACTCCTCGACTCCCACACAGTGCTCAATCCTCTAATCCCGCACTGTGCTCACTCCTCTACTCCTGCACTGTGCTCACTCCTCCACTCCTGCACTGTGCTCACTCCTCTACTCCCGCACTGTGCTCACTCCTCTACTCCCGCACTGTGCTCACTCCTCTACTCCCGCCCCGTGCTCACACGTCTACTCCCGAACTGTGTTCACTCCTCTACTCCCGCACCGTGCTCACTCCTTTACTTCCGCAACGTGCTCACTCCTCTACTCCCGCACTCTGCTCACTCCTCTACTCCCGCACTGTGCTCACTCATCTACTCCCGCACAGTGCTCACTCCTCTACTGCCGCACTGTGCTCACTGCTCTACTCCAGCATTGTGCTCACTCCGCTAATCCCGCATAGAATCACTTCTCTGCTCCCGCACCGTGCTCACTCCTCGACTCCCACATTGAGCTCACCCCTTCACTCCCGCACTGTGCTCACTCCTCTACTCCCGCACTGTGCTCACTCCTCTAGCCTCACACTGTGCTCACTCCTCAAATCCCGCACTGTGCTCACTCCTCTACTCCCGCAATGTGCTCACTCCTCTGCTCCTGCACTGTGCTCACTCCTCTGCTCCGGCACTGTGCTCACTCCTCTACTCCCGCACTGTGCCCACTCCTCTACTCCAGCACTGTGCTCACTCCTCTACTCCCGCACTGTGCCCACTCCTCTACTCCCGCACTGTGCTCACTCCTCTACTCCCGCACTGTGCTCACTCCTCTACTCAAGCACTGTGCTCACTCCTCTACTCCCGCACTGTGCTCACTCCTCTACTCCCACACTGTGCTCACTTCTCTACTCTCGCACTGTGCTCAATCCTCTACACCCGCACTGTGCTCACTCCTCTACTCCCGCACTGTGCTCACTCCTCTACTCCCGCACTGTGCTCAATCCTCTACACCCGCACTGTGCTCACTCCTCTACTCCCGCACTGTTCTCACTCCTCTACTCCCGCACTGTGCCCACTCCTCTACTCCCGCACTGTGCTCACTCCTCTACTCCCGAACTGTGCTCACTCCTCTACTCACGCACTGTGCTCACTCCTCTACTCCCGCACTGTGCTCACTCCTCTACTCCCGCACTGTGCCCCCTCCTCTACTCCCGCACTGTGCTCACTCCTCTGCTCCCGCACTGTGCTCACACCTCTACTCCCCCAATGTGCTCGCTCCTCTATTCCCGCACAGTGCTCAATCCTCTACTCTCGAAATGTGCTCACTCCTCTAATCTCGCACTGTGCTCACTCCTCTACTCCCGCGCTGTGCTCACTCCTCTACTCCCGCCCCGTTCTCACACGTCTACTCCCGCACTGTGCTCACTCCTCTGCTCCTGCACTATGCTCACTCCTCTACTCCAGCACTGTGCTCACTCCTCTACTCCCGCACTCTGCTCACTCCTCTACTCCCGCACTGTGCCCACTCCTCTACTCCCGCACTGTGCTCACTCCTCTACTCCCGCACTGTGCTCACACCTCTACTCCCGCAAAGTGCTCGCTCCTCTATTCCCGCACGGAGCTCACTCCTCTACTCCCGCACCGTGCTCACTCCTCGACTCCCACATTGTGCTCACCCCTTTACTCCCGCACTGTGCTCACTCCTCTACAGCCGCAATATGCTCACTCCTCTACTCCCGCACTGTGCTCACTCCTCTACTCCCGCACTCTGATCATTCCTCTATTCCCGCACTCTGCTCACTCCTGTACTCCCACACTGTGCCCACTCCTGTACTCCTGCACTGTGCTCACTCCTCCACTCCCGCACTGTGCTCACTCCTCTACTCCCGCACTGTGCCCACTCCTCTACTCCCGCACTGTGCTCAGGCCTCTATTCCCGCACGGAGCTCACTCCTCTATTCCCGCACTATGCTCACTCCTCTATTCCCGCACGGAGCTCACTCCTCTACTCCCGCACCGTGCTCACTCCTCGACTTCCACACTATGCTCAACCCTTTACTCCATCACTGTGCTCACTCCTCGACTCCCACACACTGCTCACCCCTTTACTCCCGAACTGTGCTCACTCCTCTACAGCCGCAATGTGCTCACTCCTCTACTCCCGCACTGTGCTCACTCCTCTACTCCCGCACTGTGCTCACTCCTCTATTCCCGCACTGTGCTCACTCCTCTACTCCTGCACTGTTCTCACTCCTCCACTCCCGCACTGTGCTCACTCCTCTACTCCCGCACTGTGCTCACTCCTCTACTCCCGCACTGTGCTCACTCCTCTACTCCAGCCCCGTGCTCACACCTCTACTCCCGCACTGCGCTCACTCCTCTACTCCCACCCCGTGCTCACACATCTACTCCCGAACTGTGCTCATTCCTCTACTCCCGCACCGTGCTCACTCCTCTACTCCCGCTCCGTGCTCACTCCTCTACTCCCGCACTGTGCTCACTCCTCCACTCCCGCAATCTGCTCAATCCTCTTCTCCCGCACTGTGCTCACTTCTTTACTCCCGCACTCTGCTCACTCCTCTACTCCCGCACTCTGCTCACTCCTCTGCTCCCGCACCGTGCTCACTCCTCTACTCCCGCACGGTGCTCAGTCCTCTACTCCCGCACTGTGCTCACTCCTCTACTCCCGCACTGTGCTCATTCCTGTACTACATCACTGTGCTCACTCCTCTACTCCTGCACTGAGCTCACTCTTCTACTCCCTCACTGTGCTCACTCCTCTACTTCCGCACTGTGCTCACTCCTCTACTCCCGCACTGTGCTCATTCCTCTTTTCCCGCACAGTGCTCACTCCTCTCCTCTGCACAGTGCTCACTCCTCTGCTCCCGTACTGTGCTCACTCCTCTACTCCCGCACTGTGCTCACTCCTCTACTCCCGCACTGTGCTCACTGCTCTACTCCCGCTCTGTACTCACTCCTCTACTCCCGCACTGTGCTCACTCCTCTACTCCCGCACTGTGCTCACTCCTCTTCTCCCGCACTGTGCTCACTCCTCGACTCCCGCTCTGTACTCACTCCTCTACTCCCGCACTGTGCTCACTCCTCTACTCCCGCACTGTGCTCACTCCTCAATCTCGCACTGTGCTCACTCCTCTACTCCCGCACTGTGCTCACTCCTCTACTCCCGCACTGTGCTCACTCCTCTAGCCTCAAACTTTGCTCACTACATTAATCCCGCACTGTGCTCACTCGTCTACTCCTGCATCTTGCTCACTCCTCTACTCCGGGACCGTGCTCACTCTTCGACTCCCACATTGTGCTCACCCTTTACTCCTGCACTGTGCTCACACCTCTACTCCCCCAATGTGATCGTTCCTCTATTACCGCACGGAGCTCACTCCTCTACTCCCGCAATGTGCTCACTCCTCTACTCCTGCACTGTGCTCAATACTCTACTACCGCACTCTGATCACTCCTCTATTCCTGCACTCTGCTCACTCCTCTACTCCCGCACTGTGCCCACTCCTCTACTCCTGCACTGTGCTCACACCTCCATCCTGCACTGTGCTCACTCCTCTACTCCCGCACTGTGCCGACTCCTCTACTCCCGCACTGTGCTCACTCTTCTACTCCCGCACTGTGCTCACTCCTCTACTCCCGCACTGTGCTCACTCCTCTACTCCCGCACTGTGCTCACTCCACTACTTCCGCACTGTGCTCAATCCTCTACTCCCACAATGTCCTCGCTCCTCTATTCCCGCACCGTGCTCACTCCTCTCATCCCGAAATGTGCTCACTCCTCTAATCTCGCACTGTGCTCACTCCTCTGCTCCCGCGCTGTGCTCACTCCTCTACTCCCGCCCCGTGCTCACTGCTCTAATCCCGCTCCGTGCTCACTCCTCTACTTCCGCACTGTACTCACTCCTCTACACCCGCACAGTGCTCACTGCTCTAATCCCGCTCCGTGCTCACACCTCTACTCCCGCACCGTGCTCACTCCTCTACACACGCACCGTGCCCGCTCCTCTACTCTCGCACTGTGCTCACTCCTCGACTCCCACATTTTGCTCACACTTTTACTCCCGCACTGTGCTCTCTCCTCTACAGCCGCAATGTGCTCACTCCTCTACTCCCGCACTGTGCTCACTCCTCTACTCCCGCACTCTGGTCACTCCTCTATTCCCGCACTCGGCTTACTCCTCTAC
This sequence comes from Somniosus microcephalus, assembly GCF_052327205.1. Classification (NCBI taxonomy): domain Eukaryota; kingdom Metazoa; phylum Chordata; class Chondrichthyes; order Squaliformes; family Somniosidae; genus Somniosus; species Somniosus microcephalus. The sequence goes on from NC_140988.1 coordinate 56,407,390, forward strand.
TCCCGCACTGTGCCCCCTCCTGTACTCCCGCACTGTGCCCACTCCTCTACTCCCGCACTGTGTTCACTAATCTACTCCCGCACAGTGCTCACTCCACTACTCCCGCACTGTGCGCAATCCTCCACTCCCCCAATGTGCTCGCTCCTCTATTCCCGCAACGTGCTCACTCCTCTACTCCCGCCCCGTGCTCACACGTCTACTCCCGCACTGTGCTCACTAATCTCCTCCAGGTCCGTGCTCACTTCTCTACTCCTGCACTGTGCTCACTCCTCTACTCCCGCACCGTGCTCACTCCTCTACTCCCGCACCGTGCTCACTCCTCTACTCACGCGCTGTGCTCACACCTCTACTCCCGCACCGTGCTAACTCCTCTACCCCCGCAAAGTGCTCACTGCTCTACTCCCGCACCGTGCTCGCTCCTCTACTCTCGCACTCTGCTGAATCCTCTACTCCCGCACTGTACTCACTCCTCTACTGCCGCATTCTGCTCACTCCTCTACTGGCGCACTTTGCTCACTCCTCTATCCCCGCACTCTGCTCACTCCTCTACTCCCGCACTGTGCTCACCCCTCTACTCCCGCACTGTGCTCACTCCTCTACTCCCGCACTGTGCTCACTCCTCTACTCCCGCACTGTGCTCACTCCTCTACTCCCGCAATCTGCTCACTCCTCTACTCCCGCACTGTGCTCACTCCTCTATCCCCGCACTGTGCTCACTCCTCTACTCCCGCACTGTGCTCACTCCTCTACCCCCGCACCGTGCTCACTCCTCTGCTCCCGCACCGTGCTCACACCTCTACTCCCACACTGTGCTCATTCCTCTACTCCCTCACTGTGCTCACTCCTCTACTCCCACACTGTGCTCACTCCTCTACTCCCGAACTGTGCTCACTCCTCTACTCCCGCACTGTGCTCACACCTCTACTCCCGCACTGTGCTCACTCCTCTACTCCCGCACTGTGGTCACTCCTCTACTCCCGCACTGTGCTCACTCCTCTACTCCCGCACTGTGTTCACTCCTTTACTCCCGCACTGTGCTCAGTTGTCTATTCCTGCACTGTGCTCACTCCTCTACTCCCGCACCGTGCTCACGCCTCTACTCCCGCACCGTGCTCACTCCTCTATTCCCGCAATGTGCTCACTCCTCCTCTCTCGCACGTTCTTCACTCCTCTACACCCACACTGTTCTCACTCCTCTACTCCCGCACCATGCTCACTCCTCTATTCCCGCACCGTGCTCACTCCTCTACTCCCGCACCGTGCTCACTCCGCTACTCCCGCACTGTGCTCGCTCCTCTACTCCCGCACTGTGCTCAATCCTCTACTCCCGCACTGTGCTCACTCCTCTACTCCCGCACTGTGGTCACTCCTCTACTCCCGCACTGTGCTCACTCCTCTACTCACGCACTGTGTTCACTCCTTTACTCCCGCACTGTGCTCAGTTGTCTATTCCCGCACTGTGCACACTCCTCTACTCCCGCACTGTGCTCTCTCCTATACTCCCGCAATGTGCTCACTCCTCTACTCCCGCACTGTGCTGACTCCTCTACTCCCGAACTGTGCTCGCTCCTCTACTCCCGCACTGTGCTCACTCCTCTATTCCCGCAACTTGCTCACACCTCTACTCCCGCACCGTGCTCACTCCTCTACTCCCGCACTGTGCCCTCTCCTCTACCCCCGCACCTTGCTCACTCCTCTACTCCCGCACCGTGCTCACTCCTCTACTCCCGCACCGTGCTCGCGCCTCTACTCCCGCACCGTGCTCACTCCTCTATTCCCGCAATGTGCTCACTCCTCCTCTCTCGCACGTTCTTCACTCCTCTACACCCACACTGTTCTCACTCCTCTACTCCCGCACCATGCTCACTCCTCTATTCCCGCACCGTGCTCACTCCTCTACTCCCGCACCGTGCTCACTCCGCTACTCCCGCACTGTGCTCGCTCCTCTACTCCCGCACTGTGCTCAATCCTCTACTCCCGCACTGTGCTCACTCCTCTACTCCTGCACAGTTTTCACTCCTCTACTCCCGCACAGTGCTGACTCCTCTACTCCCTCACTGTGCTCACTCCTCTACTCCCGCAACTTGCTCACTCCTCCACTCCCGCACTGTGCCCACTCCTCCACTCCCGCACTGTGCTCACTCCTCTACTCCCGCACTGTGCCCACTCCTCTATTCCTGCACTGTGCTCACTCCTCTGCTTCCGCACTGTGCTCACTCCTCTACTCCCGCACTGTGCTCACTACTCTACTCCCGCACTGTGCTCACTCCTCTATTCCCGCACCGTGCTCACTCCTCTACTCCCGAAATGTGCTCACTCCTCTAATCTCGCACTGTGCTCACTCCTCTACTCCCCCAATGTGCTCGCTCCTCTATTCCCGCACAGTGCTCACTCCTCTTCTCTCGAAATGTGCTCACTCCTCTAATCTCGCACTGTGCTCACTCCTCTACTCCCGCGCTGTGCTCACTCCTCTACTCCCGCCCCGTGCTCACTGCTCTAATCCCGCTCCATGCTCACTCCTCTACTCCCGCACTGTACTCACTCCTCTACTCCCGCACTGTGCTCACTGCTCTAATCCCGCTCCGTGCTCACACCTCTACTCCCGCACCGTGCTGACTCCTCTACTCCCACACCGTGCTCACTCCTCTACTCCCGCACTGTGCTCACTCCTCGACTCCCACATTGTGCTCACACTTTTACTCCCGCACTGTGCTCTCTCCTCTACAGCCGCAATGTGCTCACTCCTCTACTCCCGCACTGTGCTCACTCCTCTACTGCCGCACTCTGATCACTCCTCTATTCCCGCACTCGGCTCACTCCTCTACTCCCGCACTGTGCCCCCTCCTGTACTCCCGCACTGTGCTCACTCCTCTACTCCCGCACTGTGCTCACTCCTCTCCTCCCGCACTGTGCCCACTCCTCTACTCCCGCACTGTCTTCACTAATCTACTCCCGCACTGTGCGCAATCCTCTACTCCCCCAATGTGCTCGCTCCTCTATTCCCGCACTGTGCTCACTCCTCTACTCCCGCGCTGTGCTCACTCCTCTACTCCCGCCCTGTGCTCACACGTCTACTCCCGCACTGTGCTCACTCCTCTCCTCCAGGTCCGTGCTCACTTCTTTACTCCTGCACTGTGCTCACTCCTCTACTCCCGCACCGTGCTCACTCCTCTACTCCCGCACCGTGCTCACTCCTCTACTCCCGCACTGTGCTCACACCTCTACTCCCGCACCGTGCTAACTCCTCTACCCCCGCACAGTGCTCACTGCTCTACTCCCGCACCGTGCTCACTCCTTTACTCCCGCACTCTGCTGAATCCTCTACTCCCGCACTGTGCTCACTCCTCTACTCCCGCATTCCGCTCACTCCTCTACTGGCGCACTTTGCTCACTCCTCTATCCCCGCACTCTGCTCACTCCTCTACTCCCGCACTGTGCTCACTCCTCTACTCCCGCACTGTGCTCACTCCTCTACTCCCGCACTGTGCTCACTCCTCTTCTCCCGCACTGTGCTCACTCCTCTACTCCCGCAATCTGCTCACTCCTCTACTCCCGCACTGTGCTCACTCCTCTATCCCCGCACTGTGCTCACTCCTCTACTCCCGCACTGTGCTAATTCCTCTACTCCCGCACCGTGCTCACTCCTCTGCTCCCGCACCATGCTCACACCTCTACTCCCGCACTGTGCTCATTCCTCTACTCCCTCACTGTGCTCACTCCTCTACTCCTCCACTGAGCTCACTCTTGTACTCCCTCACTGTGCTCACTCCTCTACTCCCACACTGTGCTCCCTCCTCTACTCCCGAACTGTGCTCACTCCTCTACTCCCGCACTGTGCTCACACCTCTACTCCCGCACTCTGCTCACTCCTCTACTCCCGCACTGTGGTCACTCCTCTACTCCCGCACAGTGCTCACTCATCTACACCCGCACTGTACTCACTCCACTACTCTCGCACTGAGCTCACTCCTGTACTCCTGCACTCTTCTCACTCCTCCACTCCCGCACTGTGCTCACTCCTCTACTCCCGCAGTGTGCTCACTCCTCTACTCCCGCACTGCGCGCACTCCTCTACTCCCGCACTGTGCCCACTCCTCTACTCCCGCACTGTGCTCACTCCTCTACTCCCGCACTGAGGCCACTTCTCTCCTCCCACAATGTGCTCACTCCTATACTCCCGCACTGTGGTCACTCCTCTACTCCCGCACTGTGCTCACTCCTCTACTCCCGCGCTGTGCTCACTCCTCTACTCCCGCACTGTGATCAATCCTCTACTCCCGCACAGTGCTCACTCATCTACTCCCGCACTGTGCTCGCAACTCTACTCCCCCACTGTGCTCACTCCACTACTCCCGCACTGAGCTCACTCCTCTACTCCCGCACTCTTCTCACTCCTCTACTCCCGCACTGTGCTCACTCCTCTACTCCCGCACTGTGCTCACTCCTCTGCTCCCACACTCTGCTCACTCCTCTACTCCTGCACTTTGCTCACTCCTCTACTCCCGCACTGTGCTCACTCCTCTACTCCCGCACTGTGCTCACTCCTCTACTCCCGCACTGTGCTCACTCCTCTTCTCAATCACTGTGCTCACTACTCTACTCCCGCACTGTGCTCACTCCTCTACTCCCGCTCCGTGCTCACTCCTCTACACCCGCACCGTGCTCACTTCTCTATTCCCGCAACGTGCTCACTCCTCTATTCCCGCACTGTGCTCACTCCTCTAATCCCGCACTCTTCTCACTCCTCTACTCCCGCACTGTGCCCACTCCACTACACTCGCACTGTGCTCACTCCACTACACTCGCAGTGTGCTCACTCATCTACTCCCGCACTGTCCTCACTCCTCTACTACCGCAGTGTGCCCACTCCTCTACTCCCGCACTGTGCTCACTCCTCTACTCCCGCACTATGCTCACTGCTCTACACCCGCACTGTGCTCTCTCCTCCACTCCCGCACTGTGCACCCTCCTCTACTCCCGCACTGTGCTCACTGCTCTACTCCCGCACTGTGATCAATCCTCTTCTCCCGCACTGTGCTCACTCCTCTACTCCCGCACCGTGATCAATCCTCTACTCCCGCACTGTGCTCACTCCTCTATTCCTGCGTGGAGCTCACTCCTCTACTCCCGCACCGTGCTCACTCCTCGACTCCCACACAGTGCTCACTCCTCTAATCCCGCACTGTGCTCACTCCTCTACTCCTGCACTGTGCTCACTCCTCCACTCCTGCACTGTGCTCACTCCTCTACTCCCGCACTGTGCTCACTCCTCTACTCCCGCACTGTGCTCACTCCTCTACTCCCGCCCCGTGCTCACACGTCTACTCCCGAACTGTGCTCACTCCTCTACTCCCGCACCATGCTCACTCCTCTACTTCCGCACCGTGCTCACTCCTCTACCCCCGCACAGTGTTCACTCCTCTACTCCCGCACCGTGCTCACTCCTCGACTCCCACATTGTGCTCACCCCTTTACTCCCGCACTGTGCTCACTCCTCTACAGCCGCAATATGCTCACTCCTCTACTCCCGCACTGTGCTCACTCCTCTACTCCCGCACTCTGATCATTCCTCTATTCCCGCACTCTGCTCACTCCTCTACTCCCACACTGTGCCCACTCCTGTACTCCTGCACTGTGCTCACTCCTCCACTCCCGCACTGTGCTCACTCCTCTACTCCCGCACTGTGCCCACTCCTCTACTCCCGCACTGTGCTCATGCCTCTATTCCCGCACGGAGCTCACTCCTCTATTCCCGCACTATGCTCACTCCTCTATTCCCGCACGGAGCTCACTCCTCTACTCCCGCACCGTGCTCACTCCTCGACTTCCACACTATGCTCAACCCTTTACTCCATCACTGTGCTCACTCCTCGACTCCCACACACTGCTCACCCCTTTACTCCCGAACTGTGCTCACTCCTCTACAGCCGCAATGTGCTCACTCCTCTACTCCCGCACTGTGCTCACTCCTCTACTCCCGCACTGTGCTCACTCCTCTATTCCCGCACTGTGCTCACTCCTCTACTCCTGCACTGTTCTCACTCCTCCACTCCCGCACTGTGCTCACTCCTCTACTCCCGCACTGTGCTCACTCCTCTACTCCCGCACTGTGCTCACTCCTCTACTCCAGCCCCGTGCTCACACCTCTACTCCCGCACTGCGCTCACTCCTCTACTCCCACCCCGTGCTCACACATCTACTCCCGAACTGTGCTCATTCCTCTACTCCCGCACCGTGCTCACTCCTCTACTCCCGCTCCGTGCTCACTCCTCTACTCCCGCACTGTGCTCACTCCTCCACTCCCGCAATCTGCTCAATCCTCTTCTCCCGCACTGTGCTCACTTCTTTACTCCCGCACTCTGCTCACTCCTCTACTCCCGCACTCTGCTCACTCCTCTGCTCCCGCACCGTGCTCACTCCTCTACTCCCGCACGGTGCTCAGTCCTCTACTCCCGCACTGTGCTCACTCCTCTACTCCCGCACTGTGCTCATTCCTGTACTACATCACTGTGCTCACTCCTCTACTCCTGCACTGAGCTCACTCTTCTACTCCCTCACTGTGCTCACTCCTCTACTTCCGCACTGTGCTCACTCCTCTACTCCCGCACTGTGCTCATTCCTCTTTTCCCGCACAGTGCTCACTCCTCTCCTCTGCACAGTGCTCACTCCTCTGCTCCCGTACTGTGCTCACTCCTCTACTCCCGCACTGTGCTCACTCCTCTACTCCCGCACTGTGCTCACTGCTCTACTCCCGCTCTGTACTCACTCCTCTACTCCCGCACTGTGCTCACTCCTCTACTCCCGCACTGTGCTCACTCCTCTTCTCCCGCACTGTGCTCACTCCTCGACTCCCGCTCTGTACTCACTCCTCTACTCCCGCACTGTGCTCACTCCTCTACTCCCGCACTGTGCTCACTCCTCAATCTCGCACTGTGCTCACTCCTCTACTCCCGCACTGTGCTCACTCCTCTACTCCCGCACTGTGCTCACTCCTCTAGCCTCAAACTTTGCTCACTACATTAATCCCGCACTGTGCTCACTCGTCTACTCCTGCATCTTGCTCACTCCTCTACTCCGGGACCGTGCTCACTCTTCGACTCCCACATTGTGCTCACCCTTTACTCCTGCACTGTGCTCACACCTCTACTCCCCCAATGTGATCGTTCCTCTATTACCGCACGGAGCTCACTCCTCTACTCCCGCAATGTGCTCACTCCTCTACTCCTGCACTGTGCTCAATACTCTACTACCGCACTCTGATCACTCCTCTATTCCTGCACTCTGCTCACTCCTCTACTCCCGCACTGTGCCCACTCCTCTACTCCTGCACTGTGCTCACACCTCCATCCTGCACTGTGCTCACTCCTCTACTCCCGCACTGTGCCGACTCCTCTACTCCCGCACTGTGCTCACTCTTCTACTCCCGCACTGTGTTCACTCCTCTACTCCCGCACTGTGCTCACTCCTCTACTCCCGCACTGTGCTCACTCCACTACTTCCGCACTGTGCTCAATCCTCTACTCCCACAATGTCCTCGCTCCTCTATTCCCGCACCGCGCTCACTCCTCTCATCCCGAAATGTGCTCACTCCTCTAATCTCGCACTGTGCTCACTCCTCTGCTCCCGCGCTGTGCTCACTCCTCTACTCCCGCCCCGTGCTCACTGCTCTAATCCCGCTCCGTGCTCACTCCTCTACTTCCGCACTGTACTCACTCCTCTACTCCCGCACAGTGCTCACTGCTCTAATCCCGCTCCGTGCTCACACCTCTACTCCCGCACCGTGCTCACTCCTCTACACACGCACCGTGCCCGCTCCTCTACTCCCGCACTGTGCTCACTCCTCGACTCCCACATTTTGCTCACACTTTTACTCCCGCACTGTGCTCTCTCCTCTACAGCCGCAATGTGCTCACTCCTCTACTCCCGCACTGTGCTCACTCCTCTACTCCCGCACTCTGGTCACTCCTCTATTCCCGCACTCGGCTCACTCCTCTACTCCCGCACTGTGCCCCCTCCTGTACTCCCGCACTGTGCCCACTCCTCTACTCCCGCACTGTGTTCACTAATCTACTCCCGCACAGTGCTCAATCCACTACTCCCGCACTGTGCGCAATCCTCCACTCCCCCAATGTGCTCGCTCCTCTATTCCCGCAACGTGCTCACTCCTCTACTCCCGCCCCGTGCTCACACGTCTACTCCCGCACTGTGCTCACTCCTCTCCTCCAGGCCCGTGCTCACTTCTCTACTCCTGCACTGTGCTCACTCCTCTACTCCCGCACCGTGCTAACTCCTCTACTCCCGCACCGTGCTCACTCCTCTACTCACGCGCTGTGCTCACACCTCTACTCCCGCACCGTGCTAACTCCTCTACCCCCGCAAAGTGCTCACTGCTCTACTCCCGCACCGTGCTCGCTCCTCTACTCTCGCACTCTGCTGAATCCTCTACTCCCGCACTGTACTCACTCCTCTACTGCCGAATTCTGCTCACTCCTCTACTGGCGCACTTTGCTCACTCCTCTATCCCCGCACTCTGCTCACTCCTCTACTCCCGCACTGTGCTCACCCCTCTACTCCCGCACTGTGCTCACTCCTCTACTCCCGCACTGTGCTCACTCCTCTACTCCCGCACTGTGCTCACTCCTCTACTCCCGCAATCTGCTCACTCCTCTACTCCCGCACTGTGCTCACTCCTCTATCCCCGCACTGTGCTCACTCCTCTACTCCCGCACTGTGCTCACTCCTCTACCCCCGCACCGTGCTCACTCCTCTGCTCCCGCACCGTGCTCACACCTCTACTCCCACACTGTGCTCATTCCTCTACTCCCTCACTGTGCTCCGTCCTCTACTCCCACACTGTGCTCACTCCTCTACTCCCGAACTGTGCTCACTCCTCTACTCCCGCACTGTGCTCACACCTCTACTCCCGCACTGTGCTCACTCCTCTACTCCCGCACTGTGGTCACTCCTCTACTCCCGCACTGTGCTCACTCCTCTACTCCCGCACTGTGTTCACTCCTTTACTCCCGCACTGTGCTCAGTTGTCTATTCCTGCACTGTGCTCACTCCTCTACTCCCGCACCGTGCTCACGCCTCTACTCCCGCACCGTGCTCACTCCTCTATTGCCGCAATGTGCTCACTCCTCCTCTCTCGCACGTTCTTCACTCCTCTACACCCACACTGTTCTCACTCCTCTACTCCCGCACCATGCTCACTCCTCTATTCCCGCACCGTGCTCACTCCTCTACTCCCGCACCGTGCTCACTCCGCTACTCCCGCACTGTGCTCGCTCCTCTACTCCCGCACTGTGCTCAATCCTCTACTCCCGCACTGTGCTCACTCCTCTACTCCTGCACAGTTTTCACTCCTCTACTCCCGCACAGTGCTGACTCCTCTACTCCCTCACTGTGCTCACTCCTCTACTCCCGCAACTTGCTCACTCCTCCACTCCCGCACTGAGCCCACTCCTCCACTCCCGCACTGTGCTCACTCCTCTACTCCCGCACTGTGCTCACTCCTCTACTCCCGCACTGTGCTCACTCCTCTACTCCCGCAATCTGCTCACTCCTCTACTCCCGCACTGTGCTCACTCCTCTATCCCCGCACTGTGCTCACTCCTCTACTTCCGCACTGTGCTCACTCCTCTACTCCCGCACCGTGCTCACTCCTCTGCTCCCGCACCGTGCTCACACCTCTACTCCCGCACTGTGCTCATTCCTCTACTCCCTCACTGTGCTCACTCCTCTACTCCCACACTGTGCTCACTCCTCTACTCCCGAACTGTGCTCACTCCTCTACTCCCGCACTGTGCTCACACCTCTACTCCCGCACTGTGCTCACTCCTCTACTCCCGCACTGTGGTCACTCCTCTACTCCCGCACTGTGCTCACTCCTCTACTCACGCACTGTGTTCACTCCTTTACTCCCGCACTGTGCTCAGTTGTCTATTCCCGCACTGTGCACACTCCTCTACTCCCGCACTGTGCTCTCTCCTATACTCCCGCAATGTGCTCACTCCTCTACTCCCGCACTGTGCTGACTCCTCTACTCCCGAACTGTGCTCGCTCCTCTACTCCCGCACTGTGCTCACTCCTCTATTCCCGCAACTTGCTCACACCTCTACTCCCGCACCGTGCTCACTCCTCTACTCCCGCACTGTGCCCTCTCCTCTACCCCCGCACCTTGCTCACTCCTCTACTCCCGCACCGTGCTCACTCCTCTACTCCCGCACCGTGCTCGCGCCTCTACTCCCGCACCGTGCTCACTCCTCTATTCCCGCAATGTGCTCACTCCTCCTCTCTCGCACGTTCTTCACTCCTCTACACCCACACTGTTCTCACTCCTCTACTCCCGCACCATGCTCACTCCTCTATTCCCGCACCGTGCTCACTCCTCTACTCCCGCACCGTGCTCACTCCGCTACTCCCGCACTGTGCTCGCTCCTCTACTCCCGCACTGTGCTCAATCCTCTACTCCCGCACTGTGCTCACTCCTCTACTCCTGCACAGTTTTCACTCCTCTACTCCCGCACAGTGCTGACTCCTCTACTCCCTCACTGTGCTCACTCCTCTACTCCCGCAACTTGCTCACTCCTCCACTCCCGCACTGTGCCCACTCCTCCACTCCCGCACTGTGCTCACTCCTCTACTCCCGCACTGTGCCCACTCCTCTATTCCTGCACTGTGCTCACTCCTCTGCTTCCGCACTGTGCTCACTCCTCTACTCCCGCACTGTGCTCACTACTCTACTCCCGCACTGTGCTCACTCCTCTATTCCCGCACCGTGCTCACTCCTCTACTCCCGAAATGTGCTCACTCCTCTAATCTCGCACTGTGCTCACTCCTCTACTCCCCCAATGTGCTCGCTCCTCTATTCCCGCACAGTGCTCACTCCTCTTCTCTCGAAATGTGCTCACTCCTCTAATCTCGCACTGTGCTCACTCCTCTACTCCCGCGCTGTGCTCACTCCTCTACTCCCGCCCCGTGCTCACTGCTCTAATCCCGCTCCATGCTCACTCCTCTACTCCCGCACTGTACTCACTCCTCTACTCCCGCACTGTGCTCACTGCTCTAATCCCGCTCCGTGCTCACACCTCTACTCCCGCACCGTGCTCACTCCTCTACTCCCACACCGTGCTCACTCCTCTACTCCCGCACTGTGCTCCCTCCTCGACTCCCACATTGTGCTCACACTTTTACTCCCGCACTGTGCTCTCTCCTCTACAGCCGCAATGTGCTCACTCCTCTGCTCCCGCACTGTGCTCACTCCTCTACTCCCGCACTCTGATCACTCCTCTATTCCCGCACTCGGCTCACTCCTCTACTCCCGCACTGTGCCCCCTCCTGTACTCCCGCACTGTGCTCACTCCTCTACTCCCGCACTGTGCTCACTCCTCTCCTCCCGCACTGTGCCCACTCCTCTACTCCCGCACTGTCTTCACTAAACTACTCCCGCACTGTGCGCAATCCTCTACTCCCCCAATGTGCTCGCTCCTCTATTCCCGCACTGTGCTCACTCCTCTACTCCCGCGCTGTGCTCACTCCTCTACTCCCGCCCTGTGCTCACACGTCTACTCCCGCACTGTGCTCACTCCTCTCCTCCAGGTCCGTGCTCACTTCTTTACTCCTGCACTGTGCTCACTCCTCTACTCCCGCACCGTGCTCACTCCTCTACTCCCGCACCGTGCTCACTCCTCTACTCCCGCACTGTGCTCACTGCTCTACTCCCGCACCGTGCTCACTCCTTTACTCCCGCACTCTGCTGAATCCTCTACTCCCGCACTGTGCTCACTCCTCTACTCCCGCATTCCGCTCACTCCTCTACTGGCGCACTTTGCTCACTCCTCTATCCCCGCACTCTGCTCACTCCTCTACTCCCGCACTGTGCTCACTCCTCTACTCCCGCACTGTGCTCACTCCTCTACTCCCGCACTGTGCTCACTCCTCTTCTCCCGCACTGTGCTCACTCCTCTACTCCCGCAATCTGCTCACTCCTCTACTCCCGCACTGTGCTCACTCCTCTATCCCCGCACTGTGCTCACTCCTCTACTCCCGCACTGTGCTAACTCCTCTACTCCCGCACCGTGCTCACTCCTCTGCTCCCGCACCATGCTCACACCTCTACTCCCGCACTGTGCTCATTCCTCTACTCCCTCACTGTGCTCACTCCTCTACTCCTCCACTGACCTCACTCTTGCACTCCCTCACTGTGCTCACTCCTCTACTCCCACACTGTGCTCCCTCCTCTACTCCCGAACTGTGCTCACTCCTCTACACCCGCACTGTGCTCACACCTCTACTCCCGCACTCTGCTCACTCCTCTACTCCCGCACTGTGGTCACTCCTCTACTCCCGCACAGTGCTCACTCATCTACACCCGCACTGTACTCACTCCACTACTCTCGCACTGAGCTCACTCCTGTACTCCCGCACTCTTCTCACTCCTCCACTCCCGCACTGTGCTCACTCCTCTACTCCCGCAGTGTGCTCACTCCTCTACTCCCGCACTGCGCGCACTCCTCTACTCCCGCACTGTGCCCACTCCTCTACTCCCGCACTGTGCTCACTCCTCTACTCCCGCACTGAGGCCACTTCTCTCCTCCCACAATGTGCTCACTCCTATACTCCCGCACTGTGGTCACTCCTCTACTCCCGCACTGTGCTCACTCCTCTACTCCCGCGCTGTGCTCACTCCTCTACTCCCGCACTGTGATCAATCCTCTACTCCCGCACAGTGCTCACTCATCTACTCCCGCACTGTGCTCGCAACTCTACTCCCCCACTGTGCTCACTCCACTACTCCCGCACTGAGCTCACTCCTCTACTCCCGCACTCTTCTCACTCCTCTACTCCCGCACTGTGCTCACTCCTCTACTCCCGCACTGTGCTCACTCCTCTGCTCCCACACTCTGCTCACTCCTCTACTCCTGCACTTTGCTCACTCCTCTACTCCCGCACTGTGCTCACTCCTCTACTCCCGCACTGTGCTCACTCCTCTACTCCCGCACTGTGCTCACTCCTCTTCTCAATCACTGTGCTCACTACTCTACTCCCGCACTGTGCTCACTCCTCTACTCCCGCTCCGTGCTCACTCCTCTACACCCGCACCGTGCTCACTTCTCTATTCCCGCAACGTGCTCACTCCTCTATTCCCGCACTGTGCTCACTCCTCTAATCCCGCACTCTTCTCACTCCTCTACTCCCGCACTGTGCCCACTCCACTACACTCGCACTGTGCTCACTCCACTACACTCGCAGTGTGCTCACTCATCTACTCCCGCACTGTCCTCACTCCTCTACTACCGCAGTGTGCCCACTCCTCTACTCCCGCACTGTGCTCACTCCTCTACTCCCGCACTATGCTCACTGCTCTACACCCGCACTGTGCTCTCTCCTCCACTCCCGCACTGTGCACCCTCCTCTACTCCCGCACTGTGCTCACTGCTCTACTCCCGCACTGTGATCAATCCTCTTCTCCCGCACTGTGCTCACTCCTCTACTCCCGCACCGTGATCAATCCTCTACTCCCGCACTGTGCTCACTCCTCTATTCCTGCGTGGAGCTCACTCCTCTACTCCCGCACCGTGCTCACTCCTCGACTCCCACACAGTGCTCACTCCTCTAATCCCGCACTGTGCTCACTCCTCTACTCCTGCACTGTGCTCACTCCTCCACTCCTGCACTGTGCTCACTCCTCTACTCCCGCACTGTGCTCACTCCTCTACTCCCGCACTGTGCTCACTCCTCTACTCCCGCCCCGTGCTCACACGTCTACTCCCGAACTGTGCTCACTCCTCTACTCCCGCACCGTGCTCACTCCTCTACTTCCGCACCGTGCTCACTCCTCTACCCCCGCACAGTGTTCACTGCTCTACTCCCACTCCGTGCTCACTCCTCTACTCCCGCACTGTGCTCACTCCTCTACTCCCGCAGTCTGCTCAATCCCCTACTCCCGCACTGTGCTCACTCCTCTACTCCCGCAGTCTGCTCACTCCTCTACTCCCGCACTCTGCTCACTCCTCTACTCCCGCACTGTGCTCACAACTCTGCTCCCGCACCGTGCTCATTCCTCTACTCCCGCACGGTGCTCAGTCCTCTATTCCCGCACCGTGCTCATTCCTCTACTTCCGCACGGTGCTCAGTCCTCTATTCCCGCACTGTGCTCACTCCTCTACTCTGCACTGTGCTCACTCCTCTACTCCCGCACAGTGCTCACTCTTCTACTCCCTCACTGTGCACACTCCTCTACTTCCACACTGTGCTCACTCCTCTGCTCCTGCACTGTGCTCACTCCTCTATTCCCGCACTGTGCTCACTCCTCTACTCTGCACTGTGCTCACTCCTCTTCTCCGGCACTGTGCTCACTCCTCTACTCCCGCACTGTGCTCACTCCTCTACTCCCGCTCTGTTCTCACTCCTCTACTCCCGTACTGTGCTCACTCCTCTACTCCCGCACTGTGCTCACTCATCACGCAGCACGGTGGCATAGTGGTTAGCACTGTTGCCTCACAGCGCCAGGGACCCGGGTTCGAATCCGGCCTCGGGTGACTGTCTGTGTGGTGTTTGCACATTCTCCCCGTGTTTGCGTGGGTTTCCTTCGGGTGCTCCGGTTTCCTCCCACAGTCCAAAGATGTGCGGGTTAGGTTGATTGGCCATGATAAATTGACCCTTAGTGTTCGGGGGATTAAATACATGGGGTTACGGGGATAGGGTGGGATATGTGTTGGTATAGGGGTTACGGGGATCGGGTGGGATATGTGTCGGTGCAGGCTCGATAGGCCGAAATGGCCTCTATCTGCACTGTGGGGTTTCTGTGATACTGTGATTCTGTGATCTACTCCCGCACAGTGCTCACTCCTCTACTGCCGCACTGTGCTCACTGCTCTACTCCTGCATTGTGATCACTCCCCTAATCCCGCATATAATCACTCCTCTACTCTCACACTGTGCTCACTCCTCTACTCCCGCACTGTGCTCACTCCTCTACTCCCGCACTCTGCTCACTCCTCTACTCCCGCACTGTGCTCACTCATCTACTCCCGCACAGTGCTCACTCCTCTACTGCCGCACTGTGCTCACTGCTCTACTCCAGCATTGTGCTCACTCCGCTAATCCCGCATAGAATCACTTCTCTGCTCCCGCACCGTGCTCACTCCTCGACTCCCACATTGAGCTCACCCCTTCACTCCCGCACTGTGCTCACTCTTCTACTCCCGCACTGTGCTCACTCCTCTAGCCTCACACTGTGCTCACTCCTCAAATCCCGCACTTTGCTCACTCCTCTACTCCCGCAATGTGCTCACTCCTCTGCTCCTGCACTGTGCTCACTCCTCTACTCCCGCACCTTGCTCACTCCTCTACTCCCGGACCGTGCTCACTCTTCGACTCCCACATTGTGCTCACCCTTTACTCCCGCACTGTGCTCACACCTCTACTCCCCCAATGTGATTGCTCCTCTATTCCCGTACGGAGCTCACTCCTCTACTCCCGCAATGTGCTCACTCCTCTACTCCCGCACTGTGCTCAATCCTCTACTACCGCACTCTGATCTCTCCTCTATTCCCGCACTCTGCTCACTCCTCTACTCCCACACTGTGCCCACTCCTCTACTCCAGCACTGTGCTCACTCCTCTACTCCCGCACTGTGCCCACTCCTCTACTCCAGCACAGTGCTCACTCCTCTACTCCCGCACTGTGCCCACTCCTCTACTCCCGCACTGTGCTCACTCCTCTACTCCCGCACTGTGCTCACTCCTCTACTCAAGCACTGTGCTCACTCCTCTACTCCCGCACTGTGCTCACTCCTCTACTCCCACACTGTGCTCACTTCTCGACTCTCGCACTGTGCTCAATCCTCTACACCCGCACTGTGCTCACTCCTCTACTCCCGCACTGTGCTCACTCCTCTACTCCCGCACTGTGCTCAATCCTCTACACCCGCACTGTGCTCACTCCTCTACTCCCGCACTGTTCTCACTCCTCTACTCCCGCACTGTGCCCACTCCTCTACTCCCGCACTGTGCTCACTCCTCTACTCCCGCACTGTGCTCACTCCTCTACTCACGCACTGTGCTCACTCCTCTACTCCCGCACTGTGCTCACTCCTCCACTCCCGCACTGTGCCCCCTCCTCTACTCCCGCACTGAGCTCACTCCTCTACTCCCGCACTGTGCTCACACCTCTACTCCCCCAATGTGCTCGCTCCTCTATTCCCGCACAGTGCTCAATCCTCTACTCTCGAAATGTGCTCACTCCTCTAATCTCGCACTGTGCTCACTCCTCTACTCCCGCGCTGTGCTCACTCCTCTACTCCCGCCCCGTTCTCACACGTCTACTCCCGCACTGTGCTCACTCCTCTGCTCCTGCACTATGCTCACTCCTCTACTCCAGCACTGTGCTCACTCCTCTACTCCCGCACTGTGCTCACTCCTCTACTCCCGCACTGTGCTCACTCCTCTACTCCCGCACTGTGCTCACTCCTCTACTCCCGCACTGTGCTCACACCTCTACTCCCGCAATGTGCTCGCTCCTCTATTCCCGCACGGAGCTCACTCCTCTACTCCCGCACCGTGCTCACTCCTCGACTCCCACATTGTGCTCACCCCTTTACTCCCGCACTGTGCTCACTCCTCTACAGCCGCAATATGCTCACTCCTCTACTCCCGCACTGTGCTCACTCCTCTACTCCCGCACTCTGATCATTCCTCTATTCCCGCACTCTGCTCACTCCTCTACTCCCGCACTGTGCCCACTCCTGTACTCCTGCACTGTGCTCACTCCTCCACTCCCGCACTGTGCTCACTCCTCTACTCCCGCACTGTGCCCACTCCTCTACTCCCGCACTGTGCTCACGCCTCTATTCCCGCACGGAGCTCACTCCTCTATTCCCGCACTATGCTCACTCCTCTATTCCCGCACGGAGCTCACTCCTCTACTCCCGCACCGTGCTCACTCCTCGACTTCCACACTATGCTCAACCCTTTACTCCATCACTGTGCTCACTCCTCTGCTCCCGCACTGTGCTCACTCCTCTATTCCCGCACTGTGCTCACTCCTCTACTCCCGCACTGTGCTCACTCCTCTACTCCCGCACTGTGCTCACTCCTCTACTCCCGCACTGTGCTCACTCCTCCACTCCCGCACTGTGCTCACTCCTCTACTCCCGCACTGTGCTCACTCCTCTACCCCCGCACAGTGCTCACTGCTCTACTCCCACTCCGTGCTCACTCCTCTACTCCCGCACTGTGCTCACTCCTCTACTCCCGCAGTCTGCTCAATCCTCTACTCCTGCACTGTGCTCACTCCTCCACTCCCGCACGGTGCTCACTCCTCTACTCCCGCAATGTGCTCACTCCTCTACTCCCGCACTGGGCCCACTCCTCTACTCCCGCACTGTGCCCACTCCTCTACTCCCGCACTGTGCTCACTCCTCTACTCCCGCACTGTGCTCACTCCTCTGCTCCTGCACTGTGCCCACACATCTGCTCCCGCACTGTGCTCACTCCTCTACTCCCGCTCTGTGCTCACACCTCTACTCCCCGACTGTGCTCGCTCCTCTATTCCTGCGTGGAGCTCACTCCTCTACTCCCGCACCGTGCTCACTCCTCGACTCCCACACAGTGCTCACTCCTCTACTCCCGCACTGTGCTCACTCCTCTACTCCTGCACTGTGCTCACTCCTCCTCTCCTGCACTGTGCTCACTCCTCTACTCCCGCACTGTGCTCACTCCTCTACTCCCGCACTGTGCTCACTCCTCTACTCCCGCTCTGTGCTAACTCCTCTACTCCCCGAATGTGCTCGCTCCTCTATTGCTGCGTGGAGCTCACTCCTCTACTCCCGCACCGAGCTCACTCCTCGACTCCCACACAGTGCTCACTCTTCTCATCCCGCACTGTGCTCACTCCTCTACTCCTGCACTGTGCTCACTCCTCCACTCCTGCACTGTGCTCACTCCTCTACTCCCGCACTATGCTCACTCCTCTACTCCCGCACTGTGCTCACTCCTCTACTCCCGCACTGTGCCCACTCCTCTACTCCCGCACTGTGCTCACTCCTCTACTCCCGCACCGTGCTCACTCCTCGACTCCCACACACTGCTCACCCCTTTACTCCCGAACTGTGCTCACTCCTCTACAGCCGCAATGTGCTCACTCCTCTACTCCCGCACTGTGCTCACTCCTCTACTCCCGCACTGTGCTCACTCCTCTATTCCCGCACTGTGCTCACTCCTCTACTCCTGCACTGTTCTCACTCCTCCACTCCCGCACTGTGCTCACTCCTCTACTCCCGCACTGTGCTCACTCCTCTACTCCCGCGCTGTGCTCACTCCTCTACTCCCGCCCCGTTCTCACACGTCTACTCCCGCACTGTGCTCACTCCTCTGCTCCTGCACTATGCTCACTCCTCTACTCCAGCACTGTGCTCACTCCTCTACTCCCGCACTGTGCTCACTCCTCTACTCCCGCACTGTGCTCACTCCTCTGCTCCTGCACTATGCTCACTCCTCTACTCCAGCACTGTGCTCACTCCTCTACTCCCGCACTGTGCTCACTCCTCTACTCCCGCACTGTGCTCACTCCTCTACTCCCGCACTGTGCTCACTCCTCTACTCCCGCACTGTGCTCACACCTCTACTCCCGCAATGTGCTCGCTCCTCTATTCCCGCACGGAGCTCACTCCTCTACTCCCGCACCGTGCTCACTCCTCGACTCCCACATTGTGCTCACCCCTTTACTCCCGCACTGTGCTCACTCCTCTACAGCCGCAATATGCTCACTCCTCTACTCCCGCACTGTGCTCACTCCTCTACTCCCGCACTCTGATCATTCCTCTATTCCCGCACTCTGCTCACTCCTCTACTCCCGCACTGTGCCCACTCCTGTACTCCTGCACTGTGCTCACTCCTCCACTCCCGCACTGTGCTCACTCCTCTACTCCCGCACTGTGCCCACTCCTCTACTCCCGCACTGTGCTCACGCCTCTATTCCCGCACGGAGCTCACTCCTCTATTCCCGCACTATGCTCACTCCTCTATTCCCGCACGGAGCTCACTCCTCTACTCCCGCACCGTGCTCACTCCTCGACTTCCACACTATGCTCAACCCTTTACTCCATCACTGTGCTCACTCCTCTGCTCCCGCACTGTGCTCACTCCTCTATTCCCGCACTGTGCTCACTCCTCTACTCCCGCACTGTGCTCACTCCTCTACTCCCGCACTGTGCTCACTCCTCTACTCCCGCACTGTGCTCACTCCTCCACTCCCGCACTGTGCTCACTCCTCTACTCCCGCACTGTGCTCACTCCTCTACCCCCGCACAGTGCTAACTGCTCTACTCCCGCTCCGTGCTCACTCCTCTACTCCCGCACTGTGCTCACTCCTCTACTCCCGCAGTCTGCTCAATCCTCTACTCCTGCACTGTGCTCACTCCTCTACTCCCGCACTGTGCTCACTCCTCTACTCCCGCACTCTGATCATTCCTCTATTCCCGCACTCTGCTCACTCCTCTACTCCCGCACTGTGCCCACTCCTGTACTCCTGCACTGTGCTCACTCCTCCACTCCCGCACTGTGCTCACTCCTCTACTCCCGCACTGTGCCCACTCCTCTACTCCCGCACTGTGCTCACGCCTCTATTCCCGCACGGAGCTCACTCCTCTATTCCCGCACTATGCTCACTCCTCTATTCCCGCACGGAGCTCACTCCTCTACTCCCGCACCGTGCTCACTCCTCGACTTCCACACTATGCTCAACCCTTTACTCCATCACTGTGCTCACTCCTCTGCTCCCGCACTGTGCTCACTCCTCTATTCCCGCACTGTGCTCACTCCTCTACTCCCGCACTGTGCTCACTCCTCTACTCCCGCACTGTGCTCACTCCTCTACTCCCGCACTGTGCTCAC
This sequence comes from Somniosus microcephalus, assembly GCF_052327205.1. Taxonomy (NCBI): domain Eukaryota; kingdom Metazoa; phylum Chordata; class Chondrichthyes; order Squaliformes; family Somniosidae; genus Somniosus; species Somniosus microcephalus. Next base: position 56,427,288 of record NC_140988.1, read on the forward strand.
TCCTCCACTCCCGCACTGTGCTCACTCCTCTACTCCCGCACTGTGCTCACTCCTCTACCCCCGCACAGTGCTCACTGCTCTACTCCCACTCCGTGCTCACTCCTCTACTCCCGCACTGTGCTCACTCCTCTACTCCCGCAGTCTGCTCAATCCTCTACTCCTGCACTGTGCTCACTCCTCCACTCCCGCACGGTGCTCACTCCTCTACTCCCGCAATGTGCTCACTCCTCTACTCCCGCACTGGGCCCACTCCTCTACTCCCGCACTGTGCCCACTCCTCTACTCCCGCACTGTGCTCACTCCTCTACTCCCGCACTGTGCTCACTCCTCTGCTCCTGCACTGTGCCCACACATCTGCTCCCGCACTGTGCTCACTCCTCTACTCCCGCTCTGTGCTCACACCTCTACTCCCCGACTGTGCTCGCTCCTCTATTCCTGCGTGGAGCTCACTCCTCTACTCCCGCACCGTGCTCACTCCTCGACTCCCACACAGTGCTCACTCCTCTACTCCCGCACTGTGCTCACTCCTCTACTCCTGCACTGTGCTCACTCCTCCTCTCCTGCACTGTGCTCACTCCTCTACTCCCGCACTGTGCTCACTCCTCTACTCCCGCACTGTGCTCACTCCTCTACTCCCGCTCTGTGCTAACTCCTCTACTCCCCGAATGTGCTCGCTCCTCTATTGCTGCGTGGAGCTCACTCCTCTACTCCCGCACCGAGCTCACTCCTCGACTCCCACACAGTGCTCACTCTTCTCATCCCGCACTGTGCTCACTCCTCTACTCCTGCACTGTGCTCACTCCTCCACTCCTGCACTGTGCTCACTCCTCTACTCCCGCACTATGCTCACTCCTCTACTCCCGCACTGTGCTCACTCCTCTACTCCCGCACTGTGCCCACTCCTCTACTCCCGCACTGTGCTCACTCCTCTACTCCCGCACCGTGCTCACTCCTCGACTCCCACACACTGCTCACCCCTTTACTCCCGAACTGTGCTCACTCCTCTACAGCCGCAATGTGCTCACTCCTCTACTCCCGCACTGTGCTCACTCCTCTACTCCCGCACTGTGCTCACTCCTCTATTCCCGCACTGTGCTCACTCCTCTACTCCTGCACTGTTCTCACTCCTCCACTCCCGCACTGTGCTCACTCCTCTACTCCCGCACTGTGCTCACTCCTCTACTCCCGCGCTGTGCTCACTCCTCTACTCCCGCCCCGTTCTCACACGTCTACTCCCGCACTGTGCTCACTCCTCTGCTCCTGCACTATGCTCACTCCTCTACTCCAGCACTGTGCTCACTCCTCTACTCCCGCACTGTGCTCACTCCTCTACTCCCGCACTGTGCTCACTCCTCTGCTCCTGCACTATGCTCACTCCTCTACTCCAGCACTGTGCTCACTCCTCTACTCCCGCACTGTGCTCACTCCTCTACTCCCGCACTGTGCTCACTCCTCTACTCCCGCACTGTGCTCACTCCTCTACTCCCGCACTGTGCTCACACCTCTACTCCCGCAATGTGCTCGCTCCTCTATTCCCGCACGGAGCTCACTCCTCTACTCCCGCACCGTGCTCACTCCTCGACTCCCACATTGTGCTCACCCCTTTACTCCCGCACTGTGCTCACTCCTCTACAGCCGCAATATGCTCACTCCTCTACTCCCGCACTGTGCTCACTCCTCTACTCCCGCACTCTGATCATTCCTCTATTCCCGCACTCTGCTCACTCCTCTACTCCCGCACTGTGCCCACTCCTGTACTCCTGCACTGTGCTCACTCCTCCACTCCCGCACTGTGCTCACTCCTCTACTCCCGCACTGTGCCCACTCCTCTACTCCCGCACTGTGCTCACGCCTCTATTCCCGCACGGAGCTCACTCCTCTATTCCCGCACTATGCTCACTCCTCTATTCCCGCACGGAGCTCACTCCTCTACTCCCGCACCGTGCTCACTCCTCGACTTCCACACTATGCTCAACCCTTTACTCCATCACTGTGCTCACTCCTCTGCTCCCGCACTGTGCTCACTCCTCTATTCCCGCACTGTGCTCACTCCTCTACTCCCGCACTGTGCTCACTCCTCTACTCCCGCACTGTGCTCACTCCTCTACTCCCGCACTGTGCTCACTCCTCCACTCCCGCACTGTGCTCACTCCTCTACTCCCGCACTGTGCTCACTCCTCTACCCCCGCACAGTGCTAACTGCTCTACTCCCGCTCCGTGCTCACTCCTCTACTCCCGCACTGTGCTCACTCCTCTACTCCCGCAGTCTGCTCAATCCTCTACTCCTGCACTGTGCTCACTCCTCCACTCCCGCACGGTGCTCACTCCTCTACTCCCGCAATGTGCTCACTCCTCTACTCCCGCACTGGGCCCACTCCTCTACTCCCGCACTGTGCCCACTCCTCTACTCCCGCACTGTGCTCACTCCTCTACTCCCGCACTGTGCTCACTCCTCTGCTCCTGCACTGTGCCCACACATCTGCTCCCGCACTGTGCTCACTCCTCTACTCCCGCTCTGTGCTCACACCTCTACTCCCCGACTGTGCTCGCTCCTCTATTCCTGCGTGGAGCTCACTCCTCTACTCCCGCACCGTGCTCACTCCTCGACTCCCACACAGTGCTCACTCCTCTACTCCCGCACTGTGCTCACTCCTCTACTCCTGCACTGTGCTCACTCCTCCTCTCCTGCACTGTGCTCACTCCTCTACTCCCGCACTGTGCTCACTCCTCTACTCCCGCACTGTGCTCACTCCTCTACTCCCGCTCTGTGCTAACTCCTCTACTCCCCGAATGTGCTCGCTCCTCTATTCCTGCGTGGAGCTCACTCCTCTACTCCCGCACCGAGCTCACTCCTCGACTCCCACACAGTGCTCACTCTTCTCATCCCGCACTGTGCTCACTCCTCTACTCCTGCACTGTGCTCACTCCTCCACTCCTGCACTGTGCTCACTCCTCTACTCCCGCACTATGCTCACTCCTCTACTCCCGCACTGTGCTCACTCCTCTACTCCCGCACTGTGCCCACTCCTCTACTCCCGCACTGTGCTCACTCCTCTACTCCCGCACCGTGCTCACTCCTCGACTCCCACACACTGCTCACCCCTTTACTCCCGAACTGTGCTCACTCCTCTACAGCCGCAATGTGCTCACTCCTCTACTCCCGCACTGTGCTCACTCCTCTACTCCCGCACTGTGCTCACTCCTCTATTCCCGCACTGTGCTCACTCCTCTACTCCTGCACTGTTCTCACTCCTCCACTCCCGCACTGTGCTCACTCCTCTACTCCCGCACTGTGCTCACTCCTCTACTCCCGCACTGTGCTCACTCCTCTACTCCAGCCCCGTGCTCACACCTCTACTCCCGCACTGCGCTCACTCCTCTACTCCCGCCCCGTGCTCACACATCTACTCCCGAACTGTGCTCATTCCTCTACTCCCGCACCGTGCTCACTCCTCTACTCCCGCTCCGTGCTCACTCCTCTACTCCCGCACTGTGCTCACTCCTCCACTCCCGCAATCTGCTCAATCCTCTTCTCCCGCACTGTGCTCACTCCTTTACTCCCGCACTCTGCTCACTCCTCTACTCCCGCACTCTGCTCACTCCTCTGCTCCCGCACTGTGCTCACTCCTCTACTCCCGCACTGTGCTCATTCCTGTACTACATCACTGTGCTCACTCCTCTACTCCTGCACTGAGCTCACTCTTCTACTCCCTCACTGTGCTCACTCCTCTACTTCCGCACTGTGCTCACTCCTCTACTCCCGCACTGTGCTCATTCCTCTATTCCCGCACAGTGCTCACTCCTCTCCTCTGCACAGTGCTCACTCCTCTGCTCCCGTACTGTGCTCACTCCTCTACTCCCGCACTGTGCTCACTCCTCTACTCCCGCACTGTGCTCACTGCTCTACTCCCGCTCTGTACTCACTCCTCTACTCCCGCACTTTGCTCACTCCTCTACTCCCGCACTGTGCTCACTCCTCTTCTCCCGCACTGTGCTCACTCCTCGACTCCCGCTCTGTACTCACTCCTCTACTCCCGCACTGTGCTCACTCCTCTACTCCCGCACTGTGCTCACTCCTCAATCTCGCAATGTGCTCACTCCTCTACTCCCGCACTGTGCTCACTCCTCTACTCCCGCACTGTGCTCACTCCTCTAGCCTCACACTTTGCTCACTACATTAATCCCGCACTGTGCTCACTCGTCTACTCCTGCATCTTGCTCACTCCTCTACTCCCGGACCGTGCTCACTCCTCGACTCCCACATTGTGCTCACCCTTTACTCCTGCACTGTGCTCACACCTCTACTCCCCCAATGTGATCGTTCCTCTATTACCGCACGGAGCTCACTCCTCTACTCCCGCAATGTGCTCACTCCTCTACTCCTGCACTGTGCTCAATACTCTACTACCGCACTCTGATCACTCCTCTATTCCTGCACTCTGCTCACTCCTCTGCTCCCGCACTGTGCCCACTCCTCTACTCCTGCACTGTGCTCACACCTCCATCCTGCACTGTGCTCACTCCTCTACTCCCGCACTGTGCCGACTCCTCTACTCCCGCACTGTGCTCACTCCTCTACTCCCGCACTGTGCTCACTCCTCTGCTCCCGCACTGTGCTCACTCCTCTACTCCCGCACTGTGCTCACTCCACTACTTCCGCACTGTGCTCAATCCTCTACTCCCACAATGTCCTCGCTCCTCTATTCCCGCACCGTGCTCACTCCTCTACTCCCGAAATGTGCTCACTCCTCTAATCTCGCACTGTGCTCACTCCTCTACTCCCCCAATGTGCTCGCTCCTCTATTCCCGCACAGTGCTCACTCCTCTACTCTCGAAATGTGCTCACTTCTCTAATCTCGCACTGTGCTCACTCCTCTGCTCCCGCGCTGTGCTCACTCCTCTACTCCCGCCCCGTGCTCACTGCTCTAATCCCGCTCCGTGCTCACTCCTCTACTCCCGCACTGTACTCACTCCTCTACTCCCGCACAGTGCTCACTGCTCTAATCCCGCTCCGTGCTCACACCTCTACACCCGCACCGTGCTCACTCCTCTACACACGCACCGTGCCCGCTCCTCTACTCCCGCACTGTGCTCACTCCTCGACTCCCACATTGTGCTCACACTTTTACTCCCGCACTGTGCTCTCTCCTCTACAGCCGCAATGTGCTCACTCCTCTACTCCCGCACTGTGCTCACTCCTCTACTCCCGCACTCTGATCACTCCTCTATTCCCGCACTCGGCACACTCCTCTACTCCCGCACTGTGCCCCCTCCTGTACTCCCGCACTGTGCTCACTCCTCTACTCCCGCACTGTGCTCACTCCTCTACTCCCGCACTCTGATCACTCCTCTATTCCCGCACTCGGCACACTCCTCTACTCCCGCACTGTGCCCCCTCCTGTACTCCCGCACTGTGCTCACTCCTCTACTCCCGCACTGTGCTCACTCCTCTACTCCCGCACTGTGCCCACTCCTCTGCTCCCGCAGTGTGTTCACTAATCTACTCCCGCACAGTGCTCACTCCACTACTCCCGCACTGTGCGCAATCCTCTACTCCCGCAATGTGCTCGCTCCTCTATTCCCGCGCTGTGCTCACTCCTCTACTCCCGCCCCGTGCTCACACATCTACTCCCGCACTGTGCTCACTCCTCTCCTCCAGGTCCGTGCTCACTTCTCTACTCCTGCACTGTGCTCACTCCTCTACTCCCGCACCGTGCTCACTCCTCTACTCCCGCACCGTGCTCACTCCTCTACTCCCGCACTGTGCTCACACCTCAACTCCCGCACCGTGCTAACTCCTCTACCCCCGCACAGTGCTCACTGCTCTACTCCCGCACCGTGCTCACTCCTCTACTCCCGCACTGTGCTCACTCCTCTACTCCCGCATTCTGCTCACTCCTCTACTGGCGCACTTTGCTCACTCCTCTATCCCCGCACTCTGCTCACTCCTCTACTCCCGCACTGTGCTCACTCCTCTACTCCCGCACTGTGCTCACTCCTCTACTCCCACACTGTGCTCACTCCTCTACTCCCGCAATCTGCTCACTCCTCTACTCCCGCACTGTGCTCACTCCTTTATCCCCGCACTGTGCTCACTCCTCTACTCCCGCACTGTGCTCACTCCTCTGCTCCCGCACCGTGCTCACACCTCTACTCCCGCACTGTGCTCTTTCCTCTACTCCCTCACTGTGCTCACTCCTCTACTCCTCCACTGAACTCACTCTTGTACTCCCTCACTGTGCTCACTCCTCTACTCCCACACTGTGCTCACTCCTCTACTCCCGAACTGTGCTCACTCCTCTACTCCCGCACTGTGCTCACACCTCTACTCCCGCACTGTGCTCACTCCTCTACTCCCGCACTGTGGTCACTCCTCTACTCCCGCACTGTGCTCACTGCTCTACTCCCGCACTGTGTTCACTCCTTTACTCCCGCACTGTGCTCAGTTGTCTATTCCCGCACTGTGCACACTCCTCTACTCCCGCACTGTGCTCTCTCCTTTCCTCCCGCAATGTGCTCACTCCTCTACTCCCGCACTGTGCTGACTCCTCTACTCCCGAACTGTGCTCACTCCTCTACTCCCGCACTGTGCTCACTCCTTTCCTCCCGCACCATGCTCACTCCTCTATTCCCGCACCGAGCTCACTCCTCTACTCCCGCACTGTGCTCACTCCTCTACTCCCGCACTGTGCTCACTCCTCTACCCTCGCACTGAGCCCACTCCTCTACACCCGCACGTTGCTCACTCCTCTACTCCCGCACCGTTCTCACTCCTCTACTCCCGCACCGTGCTCACTCCTCTACTCCCGCACCGTGCTCACTCCTCTACTCCCGCACTGTGCTCACTCCTCAATCTCGCAATGTGCTCACTCCTCTACTCCCGCACTGTGCTCACTCCTCTACTCCCGCACTGTGCTCACTCCTCTAGCCTCACACTTTGCTCACTACATTAATCCCGCACTGTGCTCACTCGTCTACTCCTGCATCTTGCTCACTCCTCTACTCCCGGACCGTGCTCACTCCTCGACTCCCACATTGTGCTCACCCTTTACTCCTGCACTGTGCTCACACCTCTACTCCCCCAATGTGATCGTTCCTCTATTACCGCACGGAGCTCACTCCTCTACTCCCGCAATGTGCTCACTCCTCTACTCCTGCACTGTGCTCAATACTCTACTACCGCACTCTGATCACTCCTCTATTCCTGCACTCTGCTCACTCCTCTGCTCCCGCACTGTGCCCACTCCTCTACTCCTGCACTGTGCTCACACCTCCATCCTGCACTGTGCTCACTCCTCTACTCCCGCACTGTGCCGACTCCTCTACTCCCGCACTGTGCTCACTCCTCTACTCCCGCACTGTGCTCACTCCTCTGCTCCCGCACTGTGCTCACTCCTCTACTCCCGCACTGTGCTCACTCCACTACTTCCGCACTGTGCTCAATCCTCTACTCCCACAATGTCCTCGCTCCTCTATTCCCGCACCGTGCTCACTCCTCTACTCCCGAAATGTGCTCACTCCTCTAATCTCGCACTGTGCTCACTCCTCTACTCCCCCAATGTGCTCGCTCCTCTATTCCCGCACAGTGCTCACTCCTCTACTCTCGAAATGTGCTCACTTCTCTAATCTCGCACTGTGCTCACTCCTCTGCTCCCGCGCTGTGCTCACTCCTCTACTCCCGCCCCGTGCTCACTGCTCTAATCCCGCTCCGTGCTCACTCCTCTACTCCCGCACTGTACTCACTCCTCTACTCCCGCACAGTGCTCACTGCTCTAATCCCGCTCCGTGCTCACACCTCTACACCCGCACCGTGCTCACTCCTCTACACACGCACCGTGCCCGCTCCTCTACTCCCGCACTGTGCTCACTCCTCGACTCCCACATTGTGCTCACACTTTTACTCCCGCACTGTGCTCTCTCCTCTACAGCCGCAATGTGCTCACTCCTCTACTCCCGCACTGTGCTCACTCCTCTACTCCCGCACTCTGATCACTCCTCTATTCCCGCACTCGGCACACTCCTCTACTCCCGCACTGTGCCCCCTCCTGTACTCCCGCACTGTGCTCACTCCTCTACTCCCGCACTGTGCTCACTCCTCTACTCCCGCACTCTGATCACTCCTCTATTCCCGCACTCGGCACACTCCTCTACTCCCGCACTGTGCCCCCTCCTGTACTCCCGCACTGTGCTCACTCCTCTACTCCCGCACTGTGCTCACTCCTCTACTCCCGCACTGTGCCCACTCCTCTGCTCCCGCAGTGTGTTCACTAATCTACTCCCGCACAGTGCTCACTCCACTACTCCCGCACTGTGCGCAATCCTCTACTCCCGCAATGTGCTCGCTCCTCTATTCCCGCGCTGTGCTCACTCCTCTACTCCCGCCCCGTGCTCACACATCTACTCCCGCACTGTGCTCACTCCTCTCCTCCAGGTCCGTGCTCACTTCTCTACTCCTGCACTGTGCTCACTCCTCTACTCCCGCACCGTGCTCACTCCTCTACTCCCGCACCGTGCTCACTCCTCTACTCCCGCACTGTGCTCACACCTCAACTCCCGCACCGTGCTAACTCCTCTACCCCCGCACAGTGCTCACTGCTCTACTCCCGCACCGTGCTCACTCCTCTACTCCCGCACTGTGCTCACTCCTCTACTCCCGCATTCTGCTCACTCCTCTACTGGCGCACTTTGCTCACTCCTCTATCCCCGCACTCTGCTCACTCCTCTACTCCCGCACTGTGCTCACTCCTCTACTCCCGCACTGTGCTCACTCCTCTACTCCCACACTGTGCTCACTCCTCTACTCCCGCAATCTGCTCACTCCTCTACTCCCGCACTGTGCTCACTCCTTTATCCCCGCACTGTGCTCACTCCTCTACTCCCGCACTGTGCTCACTCCTCTGCTCCCGCACCGTGCTCACACCTCTACTCCCGCACTGTGCTCTTTCCTCTACTCCCTCACTGTGCTCACTCCTCTACTCCTCCACTGAACTCACTCTTGTACTCCCTCACTGTGCTCACTCCTCTACTCCCACACTGTGCTCACTCCTCTACTCCCGAACTGTGCTCACTCCTCTACTCCCGCACTGTGCTCACACCTCTACTCCCGCACTGTGCTCACTCCTCTACTCCCGCACTGTGGTCACTCCTCTACTCCCGCACTGTGCTCACTGCTCTACTCCCGCACTGTGTTCACTCCTTTACTCCCGCACTGTGCTCAGTTGTCTATTCCCGCACTGTGCACACTCCTCTACTCCCGCACTGTGCTCTCTCCTTTCCTCCCGCAATGTGCTCACTCCTCTACTCCCGCACTGTGCTGACTCCTCTACTCCCGAACTGTGCTCACTCCTCTACTCCCGCACTGTGCTCACTCCTTTCCTCCCGCACCATGCTCACTCCTCTATTCCCGCACCGAGCTCACTCCTCTACTCCCGCACTGTGCTCACTCCTCTACTCCCGCACTGTGCTCACTCCTCTACCCTCGCACTGAGCCCACTCCTCTACACCCGCACGTTGCTCACTCCTCTACTCCCGCACCGTTCTCACTCCTCTACTCCCGCACCGTGCTCACTCCTCTACTCCCGCACCGTGCTCACTCCTCTATTCCCTCACTGTGCTCACTCCTCTACTCCCGCACTGTGCCCACTCCTCTACCCCCGCACCTTGCTCACTCCACTCCCGCACCGTGCTCACTCCTCTACTCCCGCACTGTGCCCTCTCCTCTACCCCCGCACCTTGCTCACTCCTCTACTCCCGCACCGTGCTCACTCCTCTACTCCCGCACCGTGCTCACGCCTCTGCTCCCGCACCGTGCTCACTCCTCTATTCCCGCAATGTGCTCACTCCTCCTCTCTCGCACGTTCTTCACTCCTCTACCCCCGCACCTTGCTCACTCCTCTATTCCCGCACCGTGCTCACTCCTCTACTCCCGCACCGTGCTCACTCCGCTACTCCCGCACTGTGCTCGCTCCTCTACTCCCGCACTGTGCTCAATCCTCTACTCCCGCACTGTGCTGACTGCTCTACTCCCTCACTGTGCTCACTCCTCTACTCCCGCAACTTGCTCACTCCTCCACTCCCGCACTGTGCCCACTCCTCCACTCCCGCACTGTGCTCACTCCTCTAATCCCGCACTGTGCCCACTCCTCTATTCCTGCACTGTGCTCACTCCTCTGCTTCCGCACTGTTCTCAGTCCTCTACTCCCGCACTGTGCTCACTACTCTACTCCCGCACTGTGCTCGCTCCTCTATTCCCGCACAGTTCTCACTGCTCTACTCTCGAATTGTCCTCACTCCTCTAATCTCGCACTGTGCTCACTCCTCTACTCCCGCGCTGTGCTCACTCCTCTACTCCCGCCCCGTGCTCACTGCTCTAATCCCGCTCCGTGCTCACTCCTCTACTTCCGCACTGTACTCACTCCTCTACTCCCGCACAGTGCTCACTGCTCTAATCCCGTTCCGTGCTCACACCTCTACTCCCGCACCGTGCTCACTCCTCTACTCCCGCACCGTGCTCACTCCTCTGCTCCCGCACTGTGCTCAATCCTCGACTCCCACATTGTGCTCACACTTTTACTCCCGCACTGTGCTCTCTCCTCTACAGCCGCAATGTGCTCACTCCTCTACTCCCGCACTGTGCTCAGTCCTCTACTCCCGCACTCTGATCACTCCTCTATTCCCGCACTCGGCTCACTGCTCTACTCCCGCACTGTGCCCCCTCCTGTACTCCCGCACTGTGCTCACTCCTCTACTCCCGCACTGTGCTCACTCCTCTACTCCCGCACTGTGCCCACTCCTCTACTCCCGCACTGTGTTCACTAATCTACTCCCGCACAGTGCTCACTTCACGACTCCCGCACTGTGCGCAATCCTCTACTCCCCCAATGTGCTCGCTCCTCTATTCCCGCACCGTGCTCACTCCTCTACTCCCACGCTGTGCTCACTCCTCTACTCCCGCCCCGTGCTCACACGTCTACTCCCGCACTGTGCTCACTCCTCTCCTCCAGGTCCGTGCTCACTTCTCTACTCCTGCACTGTGCTCACTCCTCTACTCCCGCACCGTGCTCACTCCTCTAATCCCGCACCGTGCTCACTCCTCTACTCCCGCACTGTGCTCACACCTCTACTCCCGCACCGTGCTAACTCCTCTACCCCCGCACAGTGCTCACTGCTCTACTCCCGCACCGTGCTCACACCTCTACTCCCGCACTCTGCTGAATCCTCTTCTCCCGCACTGTGCTCACTCCTCTACTCCCGCATTCTGCTCCCTCCTCTACTGGCGCACTTTGCTCACTCCTCTATCCCCGCACTCTGCTCACTCCTCTACTCCCGCACTGTGCTCACTCCTCTACTCCCGCACTGTGCTCACTCCTCTACTCCCGCACTGTGCTCACTCCTCTACTCCCGCACTGTGCTCACTCCTCTACTCCCGCAATCTGCTCACTCCTCTACTCCCGCACTGTGCTCACTCCTCTATCCCCGCACTGTGCTCACTCCTCGACTCCCGCAATCTGCTCACTCCTCTACTCCCGCACTGTGCTCACTCCTCTATCCCCGCACTGTGCTCACTCCTCTACTCCCGCACTGTGCTCACTCCTCTACTCCCGCACCGTGCTCACTCCTCTGCTCCCGCACCGTGCTCACACCTCTACTCCTGCACTGTGCTCATTCCTCTACTCCCTCACTGTGCTCAATCCTCTACTCCTCCACTGAACTCACTCTTGTACTCCTTCACTGTGCTCACTCCTCTACTCCCACACTGTGCTCACTCCTCTACTCCCGAACTGTGCTCACTCCTCTAACCCGCACTGTGCTCACACCTCTACTCCCGCAATGTGCTCACTCCTCTACTCCCGCACTGTGGTCACTCCTCTACTCCCGCACTGTGCTCACTCCTCTACTCCCGCACTGTGTTCACTCCTTTACTCCCGCACTGTGCTCAGTTGTCTATTCCCGCACTGTGCACACTCCTCTACTCCCGCACTGTGCTGACTCCTCTACTCCCGAACTGTGCTCACTCCTCTACTCCCGCACTGTGCTCACTCCTCTATTCCCGCAACTTGCTCACACCTCTACTCCCGTACCATGCTCACTCCTCTATTCCCACACCGTGCTCACTCCTCTACTCCCGCACCGTGCTCACTCCTCTACTCTCGCACCGTGCTCACTCCTCTATTCCCGCACTGTGCTCACTCCTCTACTCCCACACTGTGCCCACTCCTCTACCCCCGCACCTTGCTCACTCCTCCAATCCCGCACCGTGCTCACTCCTCTATTCCCGCAACTTGCTCACACCTCTACTCCCGCACCATGCTCACTCCTCTATTCCCACACCGTGCTCACTCCTCTACTCCCGCACCGTGCTCACTCCTCTACTCTTGCACCGTGCTCACTCCTCTATTCCCGCACTGTGCTCACTCCTCTACTCCCACACTGTGCCCACTCCTCTACCCCCGCACCTTGCTCACTCCTCCACTCCCGCACCGTGCTCACTCCTCTACTCCCGCACTGTGCCCTCTCCTCTACCCCCGCACCTTGCTCACTCCTCTACTCCCGCACCGTGCTCACTCCTCTACTCCCGTACCGTGCTCACGCCTCTACTCCCGCACCGTGCTCACTCCTCTATTCCCGCAATGTGCTCACTCCTCCTCTCTCGCACGTTCTTCACTCCTCTACACCCACATTGTTCTCACTCCTCTACTCCCGCACCATGCTCACTCCTCTATTCCCGCACCGTGCTCACTCCTCTACTCCCGCACCGTGCTCACTCCGCTACTCCCGCACTGTGCTCGCTCCTCTACTCCCGCACTGTGCTAAATCCTCTACTCCCGCACTGTGCTCACTCCTCTACTCCTGCACAGTTTTCACTCCTCTACTCCCGCACAGTGTTGACTCCTCTGCTCCCTCACTGTGCTCACTCCTCTACTCCCGCAACTTGCTCACTCCTCCACTCCCGCACTGTGCCCACTCCTCCACTCCCGCACTGTGCTCACTCCTCTACTCCCGCACTGTGCCCACTCCTCTATTCCTGCACTGTGCTCACTCCTCTGCTTCCGCACTGTGCTCACTCCTCTACTCCCGCACTGTGCTCACTACTCTACTCCTGCAATGTGCTCGCTCCTCTATTCCCGCACAGTGCTCACTCCTCTACTCTTGAAATGTGCTCACTCCTCTAATCTCGCACTGTGCTCACTCCTCTACTCCCGCGCTGTGCTCACTCCTCTACTCCCGCCCCGTGCTCACTGCTCTAATCCCGCTCCGTGCTCACTCCTCTACTCCCGCACTGTACTCACTCCTCTACTCCCGCACCGTGCTCACTCCTCTGCTCCCGCACCGTGCTCACACCTCTACTCCTGCACTGTGCTCATTCCTCTACTCCCTCACTGTGCTCAATCCTCTACTCCTCCACTGAACTCACTCTTGTACTCCTTCACTGTGCTCACTCCTCTACTCCCACACTCTGCTCACTCCTCTACTCCCGAACTGTGCTCACTCCTCTACTCCCGCACTGTGCTCACACCTCTACTCCCGCACTGTGCTCACTCCTCTACTCCCGCACTGTGGTCACTCCTCTACTCCCGCACTGTGCTCACTCCTCTACTCCCGCACTGTGTTCACTCCTTTACTCCCGCACTGTGCTCAGTTGTCTATTCCCGCACTGTGCACACTCCTCTACTCCCGCACTGTGCTGACTCCTCTACTCCCGAACTGTGCTCACTCCTCTACTCCCGCACTGTGCTCACTCCTCTATTCCCGCAACTTGCTCACACCTCTACTCCCGCACCATGCTCACTCCTCTATTCCCGCACCGAGCTCACTCCTCTACTCCCGCACTGTGCTCACTCCTCTATCATCGCACTGTGCTCACTCCTCTACCCTCGCACTGTGCCCACTCCTCTACCCCCGCAGCTTGCTCACTCCTCTACTCCCACACCGTGCTCACTCCTCTACTCCCGCACCGTGCTCACTCCTCTACCCCCGCACCTTGCTCACTCCTCCACTCCCGCACCGTGCTCACTCCTCTACTCCCGCACTGTGCCCTCTCCTCTACCCCCGCACCTTGCTCACTCCTCTACTCCCGCACCGTGCTCACTCCTCTACTCCCGTACCATGCTCACGCCTCTACTCCCGCACCGTGCTCACTCCTCTATTCCCGCAATGTGCTCACTCCTCCTCTCTCGCACGTTCTTCACTCCTCTACACCCACATTGTTCTCACTCCTCTACTCCCGCACCATGCTCACTCCTCTATTCCCGCACCGTGCTCACTCCTCTACTCCTGCACCGTGCTCACTCCGCTACTCCCGCACTGTGCTCGCTCCTCTACTCCCGCACTTTGCTAAATCCTCTACTCCCGCACTGTGCTCACTCCTCTACTCCCGCACAGTGTTGACTCCTCTGCTCCCTCACTGTGCTCACTCCTCTACTCCCGCAACTTGCTCACTCCTCCACTCCCGCACTGTGCCCACTCCTCCACTCCCGCACTGTGCTCACTCCTCTACTCCCGCTCTGTGCCCACTCCTCTATTCCTGCACTGTGCTCACTCCTCTGCTTCCGCACTGTGCTCACTCCTCTACTCCCGCACTGTGCTCACTACTCTACTCCCGCACTGTGCTCGCTCCTCTATTCCCGCACAGTGCTCACTCCTGTACTCTCGAAATGTGCTCACTCCTCTAATCTCGCACTGTGCTCACTCCTCTACTCCCGCGCTGTGCTCACTCCTCTACTCCCGCCCCGTGCTCACTGCTCTAATCCCGCTCCGTGCTCACTCCTCTACTCCCGCACTGTACTCACTCCTCTACTCCCGCACAGTGCTCACTGCTCTAATCCCGCTCCGTGCTCACACCTCTACTCCCGCACCGTGCTCACTCCTCTACTCCCGCACCGTGCTCACTCCTCTACTCCCGCACTGTGCTCACTCCTCGACTCCCGCATTGTGCTCACACTTTTACTTCCGAACTGTGCTCTCTCCTCTACGGCCGCAATGTGCTCACTCCTCTACTCCCGCACTGTGCTCACTCCTCTACTCCCGCACTCTGATCACTCCTCTATTCCCGCACTCGGCTCACTCCTCTACTCCCGCACTCTGCCCCCTCCTGTACTCCCGCACTGTGCTCACTCCTCTACTCCCGCACTGTGCTCACTCCTCTACTCCCGCACTGTGCCCACTCCTCTACTCCCGCAATGTGTTCACTAATCCACTCCCGCACAGTGCTCACTCCACTACTCCAGCACTGTGCGCAATCCTCTACTCCCCCAATGTGCTCGCTCCTCTATTCCCGCACCGTGCTCACTCCTCTACTCCCGCGCTGTGCTCACTCCTCTACTCCCGCCCCGTGCTCACACGTCTACTCCCGCACTGTGCTCACTCCTCTCCTCCAGGTCCGTGCTCACTTCTCTACTCCTGCACTGTGCTCACTCCTCTACTCCCGCACCGTGCTCTCTCCTCTACTCCCGAACTGTGCTCACACCTCTACTCCCGCACCGTGCTAACTCCTCTACCCCCGCACAGTGCTCACTGCTCTACTCCCGCACCGTGCTCACTCCTCTACTCCCGCACTCTGCTGAATCCTCTACTCCCGCACTGTGCTCACTCCTCTACTCCCGCATTCTGCTCACTCCTCTACTGGCGCTCTTTGCTCACTCCTCTATCCCCGCACTCTGCTCACTCCTCTACTCCCGCACTGTGCTCACTCCTCTACTCCCGCACTGTGCTCACTCCTCTGCTCCCGCACTGTGCTCACTCCTCTACTCCCGCACTGTGCTCACTCCTCTACTCCCGCAATCTGCTCACTCCTCTACTCCCGCACTGTGCTCACTCCTCTATCCCCGAACTGTGCTCACTCCTCTACTCCCGCACTGTGCTCAGTCCTCTACTCCCGCATCGTGCTCACTCCTCTGCTCCCGCACCGTGCTCACACCTCTACTCCCGCACTGTGCTCATTCCACTACTCCCTCACTGTGCTCACTCCTCTACTCCTCCACTGAGCTCACTCTTGTACTCCCTCACTGTGCTCACTCCTCTACTCCCACACTGTGCTCACTCCTCTACTCCCGAACTGTGCTCACACATCTACTCCCGCATTGTGCTCACACCTCTACTCCCGCACTGTGCTCACTCCTCTACTCCTGCACTGTGGTCACTCCTCTACTCCCGCACTGTGCTCACTCCTCTACTCCCGCACTGTGTTCACTCCTTTACCCCTGCACTGTGCTCAGTTGTCTATTCACGCACTGTGCACACTCCTCTACTCCCGCACTATGCTCTCTCCTATACTCCCGCAATGTGCTCACTCCTCTACTCCCGCACTGTGCTGACTCCTCTACTCCCGAACTGTGCTCACTCCTCTACTCCCGCACTGTGCTCACTCCTCTATTCCCGCAACTTGCTCACACCTCTACTCCCGCACCATGCTCACTCCTCTATTCCCGCACCGAGCTCACTCCTCTGCTCCCGCACTGTGCTCACTCCTCTACTCCCGCACTGTGCTCACTCCTCTACCATCGCACTGTGCCCACTCCTCTACCCCCGCACCTTGCTCACTCCTCTACTCCCGCACCGTGCTCACTCCTCTACTCCCGCACCGTGCTCACTCCTCTACTCCCGCACCGTGCTCACTCCTCTATTCCCGCACTGTGCTCACTCCTCTACTCCCGCACTGTGACCACTCCTCTACCCCCGCACCTTGCTCACTCCTCCACTCCCGCACCGTGCTCACTCCTCTGCTCCCGCACTGTGCCCTCTCCTCTACACCCGCACCTTGCTCACTCCTCTACTCCCGCACCGTGCTCACTCCTCTACTCCTGCACTGTGGTCACTCCTCTACTCCCGCACTGTGCTCACTCCTCTACTCCCGCACTGTGTTCACTCCTTTACCCCCGCACTGTGCTCAGTTGTCTATTCCCGCACTGTGCACACTCCTCTGCTCCCGCACTGTGCTCTCTCCTATACTCCCGCAATGTGCTCACTCCTCTACTCCCGCACTGTGCTGACTCCTCTACTCCCGAACTGTGCTCACTCCTCTACTCCCGCACTGTGCTCACTCCTCTATTCCCGCAACTTGCTCACACCTCTACTCCCGCACCATGCTCACTCCTCTATTCCCGCACCGAGCTCACTCCTCTACTCCCGCACTGTGCTCACTCCTCTACTCCCGCACCGTGCTCACTCCTCTACTCCCGCACCGTGCTCACTCCTCTATTCCCGCACTGTGCTCACTCCTCTACTCCCGCACTGTGACCACTCCTCTACCCCCGCACCTTGCTCACTCCTCCACTCCCGCAACGTGCTCACTCCTCTGCTCCCGCACTGTGCCCTCTCCTCTACACCCGCACCTTGCTCACTCCTCTACTCCCGCACCGTGCTCACTCCTCTACTCCCGCACCGTGCTCACTCCTCTACTCCCGCACCGTGTTCACTCCTCTACTCCCGCACTGTGCTCACTCCTCTACTCCCGCACTGTGTTCACTCCTTTACTCCCGCACTGTGCTCAGTTGTCTATTCCCGCACTGTGCACACTCCTCCACTCCCGCACTGTGCTCACTCCTATACTCCCGCAATGTGCTCACTCCTCTACTCCCGCATTGTGCTCACTCCTCTATTCCCGCAACTTGCTCACACCTCTACTCCAGCACTATGCTCACTCCTCTACTTCCGCACCGTGCTCACTCCTGTACTACCGCACCGTGCTCACTCCTCTATTCCCGCACCGATCTCACTCCTCTACTCCCGCACTGTGCTCACTCCTCTACTCCCGCACTGTGCTCACTCCTCTACTCCCGCACTCTGCTCACTCCTCTACTCCCGCACTCTGCTCACTCCTCTGCTCCCGCACCGTGCTCACTCCTCTACTCCCGCACCGTGCTCAGTCCTCTACTCCCGCACTGTTCTCATTCCTCTACTCCATCACTGTGCTCACTCCTCTACTCCTGCACTGAGCTCACTCTTCTACTCCCTCACTGTGCTCACTTCTCTACTTCCGCACTGTGCTCACTCCTCTACTCCCGCACTGTGCTCATTCCTCTATTCCCGCACTGTGCTCACTCCTCTCCTCTGCACAGTGCTCACTCCTCTGCTCCCGCACTGTGCTCACTCCTCTACTCCCGCACTGTGCTCACTCCTCTACTCCCGCACTTTGCTCACTCCTCTACTCCCGCTCTGTACTCACTCCTCTACTCCCGCACTGTGCTCACTCCTCTACTCCCGCACTGTGCTCACTCCTCTACTCCCGCACTGTGCTCACTCCTCTACTCCCGCTCTGTACTCACTCCTCTACTCCCGCACTGTGCTCACTCCTCTACTCCCACATTGAGCTCACCCCTCTACTCCCCCAATGTGCTCGCTCCTCTAGTCTCGCATTGTGCTCACTCCTCTACTCCCGCACTGTGCTCACTCCTCAATCTCGCACTGTGCTCAATCCTCTACTCCCGCACTGTGCTCACTCCTCTACTCCCGCACTGTGCTCACTCCTCTAGCCTCACACTGTGCTCACTACATTAATCCCGCACTGTGCTCACTCCTCTACTCCTGCATCTTGCTCACTCCTCTACTCCCGGACCGTGCTCACTCTTCGACTCCCACATTGTGCTCACCATTTACTCCTGCACTGTGCTCACACCTCTACTCCCCCAATGTGATCGCTCCTCTATTACCGCACGGAGCTCACTCCTCTACTCCCGCAATGTGCTCACTCATCTACTCCTGCACTGTGCTCAATACTCTACTACCGCACTCTGATCACTCCTCTATTCCCGCACTCTGCTCACTCCTCTACTCCCGCACTGTGCCCACTCCTCTACTCCTGCACTGTGCTCACTCCTCCATGCTGCACTGTGCTCACTCCTCTACTCCCGCACTGTGCCGACTCCTCTACTCCCGCACTGTGCTCACTCCTCTACTCCCGCACTGTACTCACTCCTCTACTCCCGCACAGTGCTCACTGCTCTAATCCCGCTCCGTGCTCACACCTCTACTCCCGCACCGTGCTCACTCCTCTACTCCCGCACCGTGCTCACTCCTCTACTCCCGCACTTTGCTCACTCCTCTATCCCCGAACTGTGCTCACTCCTCTACTCCCGCACTGTGCTCAGTCCTCTACTCCCGCATCGTGCTCACTCCTCTGCTCCCGCACCGTGCTCACACCTCTACTCCCGCACTGTGCTCATTCCACTACTCCCTCACTGTGCTCACTCCTCTACTCCTCCACTGAGCTCACTCTTGTACTCCCTCACTGTGCTCACTCCTCTACTCCCACACTGTGCTCACTCCTCTACTCCCGAACTGTGCTCACACATCTACTCCCGCACTGTGCTCACACCTCTACTCCCGCACTGTGCTCACTCCTCTACTCCTGCACTGTGGTCACTCCTCTACTCCCGCACTGTGCTCACTCCTCTACTCCCGCACTGTGTTCACTCCTTTACCCCTGCACTGTGCTCAGTTGTCTATTCCCGCACTGTGCACACTCCTCTACTCCCGCACTATGCTCTCTCCTATACTCCCGCAATGTGCTCACTCCTCTACTCCCGCACTGTGCTGACTCCTCTACTCCCGAACTGTGCTCACTCCTCTACTCCTGAACTGTGCTCACTCCTCTATTCCCGCAACTTGCTCACACCTCAACTCCCGCACCATGCTCACTCCTCTATTCCCGCACCGAGCTCACTCCTCTGCTCCCGCACTGTGCTCACTCCTCTACTCCCGCACTGTGCTCACTCCTCTACCATCGCACTGTGCCCACTCCTCTACCCCCGCACCTTGCTCACTCCTCTACTCCCGCACCGTGCTCACTCCTCTACTCCCGCACCGTGCTCACTCCTCTACTCCCGCACCGTGCTCACTCCTCTATTCCCGCACTGTGCTCACTCCTCTACTCCCGCACTGTGACCACTCCTCTACCCCCGCACCTTGCTCACTCCTCCACTCCCGCACCGTGCTCACTCCTCTGCTCCCGCACTGTGCCCTCTCCTCTACACCCGCACCTTGCTCACTCCTCTACTCCCGCACCGTGCTCACTCCTCTACTCCTGCACTGTGGTCACTCCTCTACTCCCGCACTGTGCTCACTCCTCTACTCCCGCACTGTGTTCACTCCTTTACCCCCGCACTGTGCTCAGTTGTCTATTCCCGCACTGTGCACACTCCTCTGCTCCCGCACTGTGCTCTCTCCTATACTCCCGCAATGTGCTCACTCCTCTACTCCCGCACTGTGCTGACTCCTCTACTCCCGAACTGTGCTCACTCCTCTACTCCCGCACTGTGCTCACCCCTCTATTCCCGCAACTTGCTCACACCTCTACTCCCGCACCATGCTCACTCCTCTATTCCCGCACCGAGCTCACTCCTCTACTCCCGCACTGTGCTCACTCCTCTACTCCCGCACCGTGCTCACTCCTCTACTCCCGCACCGTGCTCACTCCTCTATTCCCGCACTGTGCTCACTCCTCTACTCCCGCACTGTGACCACTCCTCTACCCCCGCACCTTGCTCACTCCTCCACTCCCGCAACGTGCTCACTCCTCTGCTCCCGCACTGTGCCCTCTCCTCTACACCCGCACCTTGCTCACTCCTCTACTCCCGCACCGTGCTCACTCCTCTACTCCCGCACCGTGCTCACTCCTCTACTCCCGCACCGTGTTCACTCCTCTACTCCCGCACTGTGCTCACTCCTCTACTCCCGCACTGTGTTCACTCCTTTACTCCCGCACTGTGCTCAGTTGTCTATTCCCGCACTGTGCACACTCCTCCACTCCCGCACTGTGCTCACTCCTATACTCCCGCAATGTGCTCACTCCTCTACTCCCGCATTGTGCTCACTCCTCTATTCCCGCAACTTGCTCACACCTCTACTCCAGCACCATGCTCACTCCTCTACTTCCGCACCGTGCTCACTCCTGTACTACCGCACCGTGCTCACTCCTCTATTCCCGCACCGATCTCACTCCTCTACTCCCGCACTGTGCTCACTCCTCTACTCCCGCACTGTGCTCACTCCTCTACTCCCGCACTCTGCTCACTCCTCTACTCCCGCACTCTGCTCACTCCTCTGCTCCCGCACCGTGCTCACTCCTCTACTCCCGCACCGTG
Organism: Somniosus microcephalus; assembly: GCF_052327205.1. Taxonomy (NCBI): domain Eukaryota; kingdom Metazoa; phylum Chordata; class Chondrichthyes; order Squaliformes; family Somniosidae; genus Somniosus; species Somniosus microcephalus. Next base: position 56,448,368 of record NC_140988.1, read on the forward strand.
CTCAGTCCTCTACTCCCGCACTGTTCTCATTCCTCTACTCCATCACTGTGCTCACTCCTCTACTCCTGCACTGAGCTCACTCTTCTACTCCCTCACTGTGCTCACTTCTCTACTTCCGCACTGTGCTCACTCCTCTACTCCCGCACTGTGCTCATTCCTCTATTCCCGCACTGTGCTCACTCCTCTCCTCTGCACAGTGCTCACTCCTCTGCTCCCGCACTGTGCTCACTCCTCTACTCCCGCACTGTGCTCACTCCTCTACTCCCGCACTTTGCTCACTCCTCTACTCCCGCTCTGTACTCACTCCTCTACTCCCGCACTGTGCTCACTCCTCTACTCCCGCACTGTGCTCACTCCTCTACTCCCGCACTGTGCTCACTCCTCTACTCCCGCTCTGTACTCACTCCTCTACTCCCGCACTGTGCTCACTCCTCTACTCCCACATTGAGCTCACCCCTCTACTCCCCCAATGTGCTCGCTCCTCTACTCTCGCATTGTGCTCACTCCTCTACTCCCGCACTGTGCTCACTCCTCAATCTCGCACTGTGCTCAATCCTCTACTCCCGCACTGTGCTCACTCCTCTACTCCCGCACTGTGCTCACTCCTCTAGCCTCACACTGTGCTCACTACATTAATCCCGCACTGTGCTCACTCCTCTACTCCTGCATCTTGCTCACTCCTCTACTCCCGGACCGTGCTCACTCTTCGACTCCCACATTGTGCTCACCATTTACTCCTGCACTGTGCTCACACCTCTACTCCCCCAATGTGATCGCTCCTCTATTACCGCACGGAGCTCACTCCTCTACTCCCGCAATGTGCTCACTCATCTACTCCTGCACTGTGCTCAATACTCTACTACCGCACTCTGATCACTCCTCTATTCCCGCACTCTGCTCACTCCTCTACTCCCGCACTGTGCCCACTCCTCTACTCCTGCACTGTGCTCACTCCTCCATGCTGCACTGTGCTCACTCCTCTACTCCCGCACTGTGCCGACTCCTCTACTCCCGCACTGTGCTCACTCCTCTACTCCCGCACTGTACTCACTCCTCTACTCCCGCACAGTGCTCACTGCTCTAATCCCGCTCCGTGCTCACACCTCTACTCCCGCACCGTGCTCACTCCTCTACTCCCGCACCGTGCTCACTCCTCTACTCCCGCACTTTGCTCACTCCTCGACTCCCACATTGTGCTCACACTTTTACTCCCGCACAGTGCTCTCTCATCTACAGCCGCAATGTGCTCACTCCTCTACTCCCGCACTGTGCTCACTTTTCTACTCCCGCACTCTGATCACTCCTCTATTCCCGCACTCGGCTCACTCCTCTATTCCGCACTGTGCCCACTCCTGTACTCCCGCACTGTGCTCACTCCTCTACTCCCGCACTGTGCTCACTCCTCTACTCCCGCACTGTGCCCACTCCTCTACTCCCGCACTGTGTTCACTCCTCTACTCCCGCACAGTGCTAACTCCACTACTCCAGCACTGTGCGCAATCCTCTACTCCCCCAATGTGCTCGCTCCTCTATTCCCGCACCGTGCTCACTCCTCTACTCCCGCGCTGAGTTCACTCCTCTACTCCCGCCCCGTGCTCACACGTCTACTCCCGCACTGTGCTCACTCCTCTACTCCAGGTCCGTGCTCACTCCTCTACTCCCACAATGTGCTCACTCCTCTACTCCCGCACCGTGCTCACTACTCGACTCCCGCACCGTGCTCACTCCTCTACTCCCGCACCGTGCTCACTTCTCTACTCCCGCACTGTGCTCACTCCTCTACTCCCGCACCGTGCTCACTCCTCTACTCCCGCACCGTGCTCACTCCTCTACTCCCGCACTGTGCTCACACCTCTACTCCCGCACCGTGCTAACTCCTCCACCCCCGCACAGTGCTCACTCCTCTACTCCCGCACCGTGCTCACTCCTCTACTCCCGCACCGTGCTCACTCCTCTACCCCCGCACTGTGCTCACACCTCTACTCCCGCACCGTGCTCACTCCTCTGCTCCCGCACTCTGCTGATTCCTCTACTCCTGCACTGTGCTCACTCCTCTACTCCCGCATTCTGCTCACTCCTCTACTCGCGCACTTTGCTCACTCCTCTATCCCCGCACTCTGCTCACACCTCAACTCCCGCACTGTGCTCACTCCTCTACGCCCGCACTGTGCTCACTCCTCTACTCCCGCACTGTGCTCACTCCTCTACTCCCGCACTGTGCTCACTCCTCTACTCCCGCAATCTGCTCACTCCTCTACTCACGCACTGTGCTCACTCCTCTATCCCCGCACTGTGCTCACTCCTCTACTCCCGCACCGTGCTCACTCCTCTACTCCCGCACCGTGCTCACTCCTCTGCTCCCGCACCGTGCTCACTCCTCTACTCCCGCACTGTGCCCACTCCTCTGCTCCCGCAGTGTGTTCACTAATCTACTCCCGCACAGTGCTCACTCTACTACTCCCGCACTGTGCGCAATCCTCTACTCCCCCAATGTGCTCGCTCCTCTATTCCCGCGCTGTGCTCACTCCTCTACTCCCGCCCCGTGCTCACACATCTACTCCCGCACTGTGCTCACTCCTCTCCTCCAGGTCCGTGCTCACTTCTCTACTCCTGCACTGTGCTCACTCCTCTACTCCCGCACCGTGCTCACTCCTCTACTCCCGCACCGTGCTCACTCCTCTACTCCCGCACTGTGCTCACACCTCAACTCCCGCACCGTGCTAACTCCTCTACCCCCGCACAGTGCTCACTGCTCTACTCCCGCACCGTGCTCACTCCTCTACTCCCGCTCTGTGCTCACTCCTCTACTCCCGCATTCTGCTCACTCCTCTACTGGCGCACTTTGCTCACTCCTCTATCCCCGCACTCTGCTCACTCCTCTACTCCCGCACTGTGCTCACTCCTCTACTCCCGCGCTGTGCTCACTCCTCTACTCCCACACTGTGCTCACTCCTCTACTCCCGCAATCTGCTCACTCCTCTACTCCCGCACTGTGCTCACTCCTTTATCCCCGCACTGTGCTCACTCCTCTACTCCCGCACTGTGCTCACTCCTCTGCTCCCGCACCGTGCTCACACCTCTACTCCCGCACTGTGCTCTTTCCTCTACTCCCTCACTGTGCTCACTCCTCTACTCCTCCACTGAACTCACTCTTGTACTCCCTCACTGTGCTCACTCCTCTACTCCCACACTGTGCTCACTCCTCTACTCCCGAACTGTGCTCACTCCTCTACTCCCGCACTGTGCTCACACCTCTACTCCCGCACTGTGCTCACTCCTCTACTCCCGCACTGTGGTCACTCCTCTACTCCCGCACTGTGCTCACTCCTCTACTCCCGCACTGTGTTCACTCCTTTACTCCCGCACTGTGCTCAGTTGTCTATTCCCGCACTGTGCACACTCCTCTACTCCCGCACTGTGCTCTCTCCTTTCCTCCCGCAATGTGCTCACTCCTCTACTCCCGCACTGTGCTGACTCCTCTACTCCCGAACTGTGCTCACTCCTCTACTCCCGCACTGTGCTCACTCCTCTATTCCCGCAACTTGCTCACACCTCTACTCCCGCACCATGCTCACTCCTCTATTCCCGCACCGAGCTCACTCCTCTACTCCCGCACTGTGCTCACTCCTCTACTCCCGCACTGTGCTCACTCCTCTACCCTCGCACTGTGCCCACTCCTCTACACCCGCACGTTGCTCACTCCTCTACTCCCGCACCGTTCTCACTCCTCTACTCCCGCACCGTGCTCACTCCTCTACTCCCGCACCGTGCTCACTCCTCTATTCCCGCACTGTGCTCACTCCTCTACTCCCGCACTGTGCCCACTCCTCTACCCCCGCACCTTGCTCACTCCTCCACTCCCGCACCGTGCTCACTCCTCTACTCCCGCACTGTGCCCTCTCCTCTACTCCCGCACCGTGCTCACTCCTCTACTCCCGCACCGTGCTCACTCCTCTATTCCCGCACTGTGCTCACTCCTCTACTCCCGCACTGTGCCCACTCCTCTAGCCCCGCACCTTGCTCACTCCTCTACTCCCGCACCGTGCTCACTCCTCTACTCCCGCACCGTGCTCACGCCTCTGCTCCCGCACCGTGCTCACTCCTCTATTCCCGCACCGTGCTCACTCCTCTACTCCCGCACCGTGCTCACTCCGCTACTCCCGCACTGTGCTCGCTCCTCTACTCCCGCACTGTGCTCAATCCTCTACTCCCGCACTGTGCTGACTGCTCTACTCCCTCACTGTGCTCACTCCTCTACTCCCGCAACTTGCTCACTCCTCCACTCCCGCACTGTGCCCACTCCTCCACTCCCGCACTGTGCCCTCTCCTCTACCCCCGCACCTTGCTCACTCCTCTACTCCCTCACTGTGCTCACTCCTCTACCCCCGCACCTTGCTCACTCCTCCACTCCCGCACCGTGCTCACTCCTCTGCTCCCGCACTGTGCCCTCTCCTCTACCCCCGCACCTTGCTCACTCCTCTACTCCCGCACCGTGCTCACTCCTCTACTCCCGTACCGTGCTCACGCCTCTACTCCCGCACCGTGCTCACTCCTCTATTCCCGCAATGTGCTCACTCCTCCTCTCTCGCACGTTCTTCACTCCTCTACACCCACATTGTTCTCACTCCTCTACTCCCGCACCATGCTCACTCCTCTATTCCCGCACCGTGCTCACTCCTCTACTCCCGCACCGTGCTCACTCCGCTACTCCCGCACTGTGCTCGCTCCTCTACTCCCGCACTGTGCTAAATCCTCTACTCCCGCACTGTGCTCACTCCTCTACTCCTGCACAGTTTTCACTCCTCTACTCCCGCACAGTGTTGACTCCTCTGCTCCCTCACTGTGCTCACTCCTCTACTCCCGCAACTTGCTCTCTCCTCCACTCCCGCACTGTGCCCACTCCTCCACTCCCGCACTGTGCTCACTCCTCTACTCCCGCACTGTGCCCACTCCTCTATTCCTGCACTGTGCTCACTCCTCTGCTTCCGCACTGTGCTCACTCCTCTACTCCCGCACTGTGCTCACTACTCTACTCCTGCACTGTGCTCGCTCCTCTATTCCCGCACAGTGCTCACTCCTCTACTCTTGAAATGTGCTCACTCCTCTAATCTCGCACTGTGCTCACTCCTCTACTCCCGCGCTGTGCTCACTCCTCTACTCCCGCCCCGTGCTCACTGCTCTAATCCCGCTCCGTGCTCACTCCTCTACTCCCGCACTGTACTCACTCCTCTGCTCCCGCACCGTGCTCACTCCTCTGCTCCCGCACCGTGCTCATACCTCTACTCCTGCACTGTGCTCATTCCTCTACTCCCTCACTGTGCTCAATCCTCTACTCCTCCACTGAACTCACTCTTGTACTCCTTCACTGTGCTCACTCCTCTACTACCACACTCTGCTCACTCCTCTACTCCCGAACTGTGCTCACTCCTCTACTCCCGCACTGTGCTCACACCTCTACTCCCGCACTGTGCTCACTCCTCTACTCCCGCACTGTGGTCACTCCTCTACTCCCGCACTGTGCTCACTCCTCTACTCCCGCAATATGTTCACTCCTTTACTCCCGCACTGTGCTCAGTTGTCTATTCCCGCACTGTGCACACTCCTCTACTCCCGCACTGTGCTGACTCCTCTACTCCCGAACTGTGCTCACTCCTCTACTCCCGCACTGTGCTCACTCCTCTATTCCCGCAACTTGCTCACACCTCTACTCCCGCACCATGCTCACTCCTCTATTCCCGCACCGAGCTCACTCCTCTACTCCCGCACTGTGCTCACTCCTCTATCATCGCACTGTGCTCACTCCTCTACCCTCGCACTGTGCCCACTCCTCTACCCCCGCACCTTGCTCACTCCTCTACTCCCACACCGTGCTCACTCCTCTACTCCCGCACCGTGCTCACTCCTCTACTCTCGCACCGTGCTCACTCCTCTATTCCCGCACTGTGCTCACTCCTCTACTCCCGCACTGTGCCCACTCCTCTACCCCCGCACCTTGCTCACTCCTCCACTCCCGCACCGTGCTCACTCCTCTACTCCCGCACTGTGCCCTCTCCTCTACCCCCGCACCTTGCTCACTCCTCTACTCCCGCACCGTGCTCACTCCTCTACTCCCGTACCGTGCTCACGCCTCTACTCCCGCACCGTGCTCACTCCTCTATTCCCGCAATGTGCTCACTCCTCCTCTCTCGCACGTTCTTCACTCCTCTACACCCACATTGTTCTCACTCCTCTACTCCCGCACCATGCTCACTCCTCTATTCCCGCACCGTGCTCACTCCTCTACTCCCGCACCGTGCTCACTCCGCTACTCCCGCACTGTGCTCGCTCCTCTACTCCCGCACTTTGCTAAATCCTCTACTCCCGCACTGTGCTCACTCCTCTACTCCCGCACAGTGTTGACTCCTCTGCTCCCTCACTGTGCTCACTCCTCTACTCCCGCAACTTGCTCACTCCTCCACTCCCGCACTGTGCCCACTCCTCCACTCCCGCACTGTGCTCACTCCTCTACTCCCGCACTGTGCCCACTCCTCTATTCCCGCACAGTGCTCACTCCTGTACTCTCGAAATGTGCTCACTCCTCTAATCTCGCACTGTGCTCACTCCTCTACTCCCGCGCTGTGCTCACTCCTCTACTCCCGCCCCGTGCTCACTGCTCTAATCCCGCTCCGTGCTCACTCCTCTACTCCCGCACTGTACTCACTCCTCTACTCCCGCACAGTGCTCACTGCTCTAATCCCGCTCCGTGCTCACACCTCTACTCCCGCACCGTGCTCACTCCTCTACTCCCGCACCGTGCTCACTCCTCTACTCCCGCACTGTGCTCACTCCTCGACTCCCGCATTGTGCTCACACTTTTACTTCCGAACTGTGCTCTCTCCTCTACGGCCGCAATGTGCTCACTCCTCTACTCCCGCACTGTGCTCACTCCTCTACTCCCGCACTCTGATCACTCCTCTATTCCCGCACTCGGCTCACTCCTCTACTCCCGCACTCTGCCCCCTCCTGTACTCCCGCACTGTGCTCACTCCTCTACTCCCGCACTGTGCTCACTCCTCTACTCCCGCACTGTGCCCACTCCTCTACTCCCGCAATGTGTTCACTAATCCACTCCCGCACAGTGCTCACTCCACTACTCCCGCACTGTGTGCAATCCTCTACTCCCCCAATGTGCTCGCTCCTCTATTCCCGCACCGTGCTCACTCCTCTACTCCCACGCTGTGCTCACTCCTCTACTCCCGCCCCGTGCTCACACGTCTACTCCCGCACTGTGCTCACTCCTCTCCTCCAGGTCCGTGCTCACTTCTCTACTCCTGCACTGTGCTCACTCCTCTACTCCCGCACCGTGCTCACTCCTCTAATCCCGCACCGTGCTCACTCCTCTACTCCCGCACTGTGCTCACACCTCTACTCCCGCACCGTGCTAACTCCTCTACCCCCGCACAGTGCTCACTGCTCTACTCCCGCACCGTGCTCACACCTCTACTCCCGCACTCTGCTGAATCCTCTTCTCCCGCACTGTGCTCACTCCTCTACTCCCGCATTCTGCTCCCTCCTCTACTGGCGCACTTTGCTCACTCCTCTATCCCCGCACTCTGCTCACTCCTCTACTCCCGCACTGTGCTCACTCCTCTACTCCCGCACTGTGCTCACTCCTCTACTCCCGCACTGTGCTCACTCCTCTACTCCCGCACTGTGCTCACTCCTCTACTCCCGCAATCTGCTCACTCCTCTACTCCCGCATTGTGCTCACTCCTCTATCCCCGCACTGTGCTCACTCCTCGACTCCCGCAATCTGCTCACTCCTCTACTCCCGCACTGTGCTCACTCCTCTATCCCCGCACTGTGCTCACTCCTCTACTCCCGCACTGTGCTCACTCCTCTACTCCCGCACCGTGCTCACTCCTCTGCTCCCGCACCGTGCTCACACCTCTACTCCTGCACTGTGCTCATTCCTCTACTCCCTCACTGTGCTCAATCCTCTACTCCTCCACTGAACTCACTCTTGTACTCCTTCACTGTGCTCACTCCTCTACTCCCACACTGTGCTCACTCCTCTACTCCCGAACTGTGCTCACTCCTCTACTCCCGCACTGTGCTCACACCTCTACTCCCGCAATGTGCTCACTCCTCTACTCCCGCACTGTGGTCACTCCTCTACTCCCGCACTGTGCTCACTCCTCTACTCCCGCACTGTGTTCACTCCTTTACTCACGCACTGTGCTCAGTTGTCTATTCCCGCACTGTGCACACTCCTCTACTCCCACACTGTGCCCACTCCTCTACCCCCGCACCTTGCTCACTCCTCCACTCCCGCACCGTGCTCACTCCTCTATTCCCGCAACTTGCTCACACCTCTACTCCCGCACCATGCTCACTCCTCTATTCCCACACCGTGCTCACTCCTCTACTCCCGCACCGTGCTCACTCCTCTACTCTCGCACCGTGCTCACTCCTCTATTCCCGCACTGTGCTCACTCCTCTACTCCCACACTGTGCCCACTCCTCTACCCCCGCACCTTGCTCACTCCTCCACTCCCGCACCGTGCTCACTCCTCTACTCCCGCACTGTGCCCTCTCCTCTACCCCCGCACCTTGCTCACTCCTCTACTCCCGCACCGTGCTCACTCCTCTACTCCCGTACCGTGCTCACGCCTCTACTCCCGCACCGTGCTCACTCCTCTATTCCCGCAATGTGCTCACTCCTCCTCTCTCGCACGTTCTTCACTCCTCTACACCCACATTGTTCTCACTCCTCTACTCCCGCACCATGCTCACTCCTCTATTCCCGCACCGTGCTCACTCCTCTACTGCCGCACCGTGCTCACTCCGCTACTCCCGCACTGTGCTCGCTCCTCTACTCCCGCACTGTGCTAAATCCTCTACTCCCGCACTGTGCTCACTCCTCTACTCCTGCACAGTTTTCACTCCTCTACTCCCGCACAGTGTTGACTCCTCTGCTCCCTCACTGTGCTCACTCCTCTACTCCCGCAACTTGCTCACTCCTCCACTCCCGCACTGTGCCCACTCCTCCACTCCCGCACTGTGCTCACTCCTCTACTCCCGCACTGTGCCCACTCCTCTATTCCTGCACTGTGCTCACTCCTCTGCTTCCGCACTGTGCTCACTCCTCTACTCCCGCACTGTGCTCACTACTCTACTCCTGCACTGTGCTCGCTCCTCTATTCCCGCACAGTGCTCACTCCTCTACTCTTGAAATGTGCTCACTCCTCTAATCTCGCACTGTGCTCACTCCTCTACTCCCGCGCTGTGCTCACCCCTCTACTCCCGCCCCGTGCTCACTGCTCTAATCCCGCTCCGTGCTCACTCCTCTACTCCCGCACTGTACTCACTCCTCTACTCCCGCACCGTGCTCACTCCTCTGCTCCCGCACCGTGCTCACACCTCTACTCCTGCACTGTGCTCATTCCTCTACTCCCTCACTGTGCTCAATCATCTACTCCTCCACTGAACTCACTCTTGTACTCCTTCACTGTGCTCACTCCTCTACTCCCACACTCTGCTCACTCCTCTACTCCCGAACTGTGCTCACTCCTCTACTCCCGCACTGTGCTCACACCTCTACTCCCGCACTGTGCTCACTCCTCTACTCCCGCACTGTGGTCACTCCTCTACTCCCGCACTGTGCTCACTCCTCTACTCCCGCAATATGTTCACTCCTTTACTCCCGCACTGTGCTCAGTTGTCTATTCCCGCACTGTGCACACTCCTCTACTCCCGCACTGTGCTGACTCCTCTACTCCCGAACTGTGCTCACTCCTCTACTCCCGCACTGTGCTCACTCCTCTATTCCCGCAACTTGCTCACACCTCTACTCCCGCACCATGCTCACTCCTCTATTCCCGCACCGAGCTCACTCCTCTACTCCCGCACTGTGCTCACTCCTCTATCATCGCACTGTGCTCACTCCTCTACCCTCGCACTGTGCCCACTCCTCTACCCCCGCACCTTGCTCACTTCTCTACTCCCACACCGTGCTCACTCCTCTACTCCCGCACCGTGCTCACTCCTCTACTCTCGCACCGTGCTCACTCCTCTATTCCCGCACTGTGCTCACTCCTCTACTCCCGCACTGTGCCCACTCCTCTACCCCCGCACCTTGCTCACTCCTCCACTCCCGCACCGTGCTCACTCCTCTACTCCCGCACTGTGCCCTCTCCTCTACCCCCGCACCTTGCTCACTCCTCTACTCCTGCACCGTGCTCACTCCTCTACTCCCGTACCGTGCTCACGCCTCTACTCCCGCACCGTGCTCACTCCTCTATTCCCGCAATGTGCTCACTCCTCCTCTCTCGCACGTTCTTCACTCCTCTACACCCACATTGTTCTCACTCCTCTACTCCCGCACCATGCTCACTCCTCTATTCCCGCACCGAGCTCACTCCTCTACTCCCGCACTGTGCTCACTCCTCTATCATCGCACTGTGCTCACTCCTCTACCCTCGCACTGTGCCCACTCCTCTACCCCCGCACCTTGCTCACTCCTCTACTCCCACACCGTGCTCACTCCTCTACTCCCGCACCGTGCTCACTCCTCTACTCTCGCACCGTGCTCACTCCTCTATTCCCGCACTGTGCTCACTCCTCTACTCCCGCACTGTGCCCACTCCTCTACCCCCGCACCTTGCTCACTCCTCCACTCCCGCACCGTGCTCACTCCTCTACTCCCGCACTGTGCCCTCTCCTCTACCCCCGCACCTTGCTCACTCCTCTACTCCCGCACCGTGCTCACTCCTCTACTCCCGTACCGTGCTCACGCCTCTACTCCCGCACCGTGCTCACTCCTCTATTCCCGCAATGTGCTCACTCCTCCTCTCTCGCACGTTCTTCACTCCTCTACACCCACATTGTTCTCACTCCTCTACTCCCGCACCATGCTCACTCCTCTATTCCCGCACCGTGCTCACTCCTCTACTCCCGCACCGTGCTCACTCCGCTACTCCCGCACTGTGCTCGCTCCTCTACTCCCGCACTTTGCTAAATCCTCTACTCCCGCACTGTGCTCACTCCTCTACTCCCGCACAGTGTTGACTCCTCTGCTCCCTCACTGTGCTCACTCCTCTACTCCCGCAACTTGCTCACTCCTCCACTCCCGCACTGTGCCCACTCCTCCACTCCCGCACTGTGCTCACTCCTCTACTCCCGCACTGTGCCCACTCCTCTATTCCCGCACAGTGCTCAATCCTGTACTCTCGAAATGTGCTCACTCCTCTAATCTCGCACTGTGCTCACTCCTCTACTCCCGGCCCGTGCTCACTGCTCTAATCCCGCTCCGTGCTCACTCCTCTACTCCCGCACTGTACTCACTCCTCTACTCCCGCACAGTGCTCACTGCTCTAATCCCGCTCCGTGCTCACACCTCTACTCCCGCACCGTGCTCACTCCTCTACTCCCGCACCGTGCTCACTCCTCTACTCCCGCACTGTGCTCACTCCTCGACTCCCGCATTGTGCTCACACTTTTACTTCCGAACTGTGCTCTCTCCTCTACGGCCGCAATGTGCTCACTCCTCTACTCCCGCACTGTGCTCACTCCTCTACTCCCGCACTCTGATCACTCCTCTATTCCCGCACTCGGCTCACTCCTCTACTCCCGCACTCTGCCCCCTCCTGTACTCCCGCACTGTGCTCACTCCTCTACTCCCGCACTGTGCTCACTCCTCTACTCCCGCACTGTGCCCACTCCTCTACTCCCGCAATGTGTTCACTAATCCACTCCCGCACAGTGCTCACTCCACTACTCCCGCACTGTGCGCAATCCTCTACTCCCCCAATGTGCTCGCTCCTCTATTCCCGCACCGTGCTCACTCCTCTACTCCCACGCTGTACTCACTCCTCTACTCCCGCCCCGTGCTCACACGTCTACTCCCGCACTGTGCTCACTCCTCTCCTCCAGGTCCGTGCTCACTTCTCTACTCCTGCACTGTGCTCACTCCTCTACTCCCGCACCGTGCTCACTCCTCTAATCCCGCACCGTGCTCACTCCTCTACTCCCGCACTGTGCTCACACCTCTACTCCCGCACCGTGCTAACTCCTCTACCCCCGCACAGTGCTCACTGCTCTACTCCCGCACCGTGCTCACACCTCTACTCCCGCACTCTGCTGAATCCTCTTCTCCCGCACTGTGCTCACTCCTCCACTCCCGCATTCTGCTCCCTCCTCTACTGGCGCACTTTGCTCACTCCTCTATCCCCGCACTCTGCTCACTCCTCTACTCCCGCACTGTGCTCACTCCTCTACTCCCGCACTGTGCTCACTCCTCTACTCCCGCACTGTGCTCACTCCTCTACTCCCGCACTGTGCTCACTCCTCTACTCCCGCAATCTGCTCACTCCTCTACTCCCGCACTGTGCTCACTCCTCTATCCCCGCACTGTGCTCACTCCTCGACTCCCGCAATCTGCTCACTCCTCTACTCCCGCACTGTGCTCACTCCTCTATCCCCGCACTGTGCTCACTCCTCTACTCCCGCACTGTGCTCACTCCTCTACTCCCGCACTGTGCTCATTCCTCTACTCCCTCACTGTGCTCAATCCTCTACTCCTCCACTGAACTCACTCTTGTACTCCTTCACTGTGCTCACTCCTCTACTCCCACACTGTGCTCACTCCTCTACTCCCGAACTGTGCTCACTCCTCTACTCCCGCACTGTGCTCACTCCTCTACTCCCGCGCTGTGCTCACCCCTCTACTCCCGCCCCGTGCTCACTGCTCTAATCCCGCTCCGTGCTCACTCCTCTACTCCCGCACTGTACTCACTCCTCTACTCCCGCACCGTGCTCACTCCTCTGCTCCCGCACCGTGCTCACACCTCTACTCCTGCACTGTGCTCATTCCTCTACTCCCTCACTGTGCTCAATCCTCTACTCCTCCACTGAACTCACTCTTGTACTCCTTCACTGTGCTCACTCCTCTACTCCCACACTCTGCTCACTCCTCTACTCCCGAACTGTGCTCACTCCTCTACTCCCGCACTGTGCTCACACCTCTACTCCCGCACTGTGCTCACTCCTCTACTCCCGCACTGTGGTCACTCCTCTACTCCCGCACTGTGCTCACTCCTCTACTCCCGCAATATGTTCACTCCTTTACTCCCGCACTGTGCTCAGTTGTCTATTCCCGCACTGTGCACACTCCTCTACTCCCGCACTGTGCTGACTCCTCTACTCCCGAACTGTGCTCACTCCTCTACTCCCGCACTGTGCTCACTCCTCTATTCCCGCAACTTGCTCACACCTCTACTCCCGCACCATGCTCACTCCTCTATTCCCGCACCGAGCTCACTCCTCTACTCCCGCACTGTGCTCACTCCTCTATCATCGCACTGTGCTCACTCCTCTACCCTCGCACTGTGCCCACTCCTCTACCCCCGCACCTTGCTCACTTCTCTACTCCCACACCGTGCTCACTCCTCTACTCCCGCACCGTGCTCACTCCTCTACTCTCGCACCGTGCTCACTCCTCTATTCCCGCACTGTGCTCACTCCTCTACTCCCGCACTGTGCCCACTCCTCTACCCCCGCACCTTGCTCACTCCTCCACTCCCGCACCGTGCTCACTCCTCTACTCCCGCACTGTGCCCTCTCCTCTACCCCCGCACCTTGCTCACTCCTCTACTCCTGCACCGTGCTCACTCCTCTACTCCCGTACCGTGCTCACGCCTCTACTCCTGCACCGTGCTCACTCCTCTATTCCCGCAATGTGCTCACTCCTCCTCTCTCGCACGTTCTTCACTTCTCTACACCCACATTGTTCTCACTCCTCTACTCCCGCACCATGCTCACTCCTCTATTCCCGCACCGAGCTCACTCCTCTACTCCCGCACTGTGCTCACTCCTCTATCATCGCACTGTGCTCACTCCTCTACCCTCGCACTGTGCCCACTCCTCTACCCCCGCACCTTGCTCACTCCTCTACTCCCACACCGTGCTCACTCCTCTACTCCCGCACCGTGCTCACTCCTCTACTCTCGCACCGTGCTCACTCCTCTATTCCCGCACTGTGCTCACTCCTCTACTCCCGCACTGTGCCCACTCCTCTACCCCCGCACCTTGCTCACTCCTCCACTCCCGCACCGTGCTCACTCCTCTACTCCCGCACTGTGCCCTCTCCTCTACCCCCGCACCTTGCTCACTCCTCTACTCCCGCACCGTGCTCACTCCTCTACTCCCGTACCGTGCTCACGCCTCTACTCCCGCACCGTGCTCACTCCTCTATTCCCGCAATGTGCTCACTCCTCCTCTCTCGCACGTTCTTCACTCCTCTACACCCACATTGTTCTCACTCCTCTACTCCCGCACCATGCTCACTCCTCTATTCCCGCACCGTGCTCACTCCTCTACTCCCGCACCGTGCTCACTCCGCTACTCCCGCACTGTGCTCGCTCCTCTACTCCCGCACTTTGCTAAATCCTCTACTCCCGCACTGTGCTCACTCCTCTACTCCCGCACAGTGTTGACTCCTCTGCTCCCTCACTGTGCTCACTCCTCTACTCCCGCAACTTGCTCACTCCTCCACTCCCGCACTGTGCCCACTCCTCCACTCCCGCACTGTGCTCACTCCTCTACTCCCGCACTGTGCCCACTCCTCTATTCCCGCACAGTGCTCAATCCTGTACTCTCGAAATGTGCTCACTCCTCTAATCTCGCACTGTGCTCACTCCTCTACTCCCGGCCCGTGCTCACTGCTCTAATCCCGCTCCGTGCTCACTCCTCTACTCCCGCACTGTACTCACTCCTCTACTCCCGCACAGTGCTCACTGCTCTAATCCCGCTCCGTGCTCACACCTCTACTCCCGCACCGTGCTCACTCCTCTACTCCCGCACCGTGCTCACTCCTCTACTCCCGCACTGTGCTCACTCCTCGACTCCCGCATTGTGCTCACACTTTTACTTCCGAACTGTGCTCTCTCCTCTACGGCCGCAATGTGCTCACTCCTCTACTCCCGCACTGTGCTCACTCCTCTACTCCCGCACTCTGATCACTCCTCTATTCCCGCACTCGGCTCACTCCTCTACTCCCGCACTCTGCCCCCTCCTGTACTCCCGCACTGTGCTCACTCCTCTACTCCCGCACTGTGCTCACTCCTCTACTCCCGCACTGTGCCCACTCCTCTACTCCCGCAATGTGTTCACTAATCCACTCCCGCACAGTGCTCACTCCACTACTCCCGCACTGTGCGCAATCCTCTACTCCCCCAATGTGCTCGCTCCTCTATTCCCGCACCGTGCTCACTCCTCTACTCCCACGCTGTGCTCACTCCTCTACTCCCGCCCCGTGCTCACACGTCTACTCCCGCACTGTGCTCACTCCTCTCCTCCAGGTCCGTGCTCACTTCTCTACTCCTGCACTGTGCTCACTCCTCTACTCCCGCACCGTGCTCACTCCTCTAATCCCGCACCGTGCTCACTCCTCTACTCCCGCACTGTGCTCACACCTCTACTCCCGCACCGTGCTAACTCCTCTACCCCCGCACAGTGCTCACTGCTCTACTCCCGCACCGTGCTCACACCTCTACTCCCGCACTCTGCTGAATCCTCTTCTCCCGCACTGTGCTCACTCCTCCACTCCCGCATTCTGCTCCCTCCTCTACTGGCGCACTTTGCTCACTCCTCTATCCCCGCACTCTGCTCACTCCTCTACTCCCGCACTGTGCTCACTCCTCTACTCCCGCACTGTGCTCACTCCTCTACTCCCGCACTGTGCTCACTCCTCTACTCCCGCACTGTGCTCACTCCTCTACTCCCGCAATCTGCTCACTCCTCTACTCCCGCACTGTGCTCACTCCTCTATCCCCGCACTGTGCTCACTCCTCGACTCCCGCAATCTGCTCACTCCTCTACTCCCGCACTGTGCTCACTCCTCTATCCCCGCACTGTGCTCACTCCTCTACTCCCGCACTGTGCTCACTCCTCTACTCCCGCACTGTGCTCATTCCTCTACTCCCTCACTGTGCTCAATCCTCTACTCCTCCACTGAACTCACTCTTGTACTCCTTCACTGTGCTCACTCCTCTACTCCCACACTGTGCTCACTCCTCTACTCCCGAACTGTGCTCACTCCTCTACTCCCGCACTGTGCTCACTCCTCTACTCCCGCACTGTGGTCACTCCTCTACTCCCGCACTGTGCTCACTCCTCTACTCCCGCACTGTGTTCACTCCTTTACTCACGCACTGTGCTCAGTTGTCTATTCCCGCACTGTGCACACTCCTCTACTCCCGCACTGTGCTGACTCCTCTACTCCCGAACTGTGCTCACTCCTCTACTCCCGCACTGTGCTCACTCCTCTATTCCCGCAACTTGCTCACACCTCTACTCCCGCACCATGCTCACTCCTCTATTCCCACACCGTGCTCACTCCTCTACTCCCGCACCGTGCTCACTCCTCTACTCTCGCACCGTGCTCACTCCTCTATTCCCGCACTGTGCTCACTCCTCTACTCCCACACTGTGCCCACTCCTCTACCCCCGCACCTTGCTCACTCCTCCACTCCCGCACCGTGCTCACTCCTCTATTCCCGCAACTTGCTCACACCTCTACTCCCGCACCATGCTCACTCCTCTATTCCCACACCGTGCTCACTCCTCTACTCCCGCACCGTGCTCACTCCTCTACTCTCGCACCGTGCTCACTCCTCTATTCCCGCACTGTGCTCACTCCTCTACTCCCACACTGTGCCCACTCCTCTACCCCCGCACCTTGCTCACTCCTCCACTCCCGCACCGTGCTCACTCCTCTACTCCCGCACTGTGCCCTCTCCTCTACCCCCGCACCTTGCTCACTCCTCTACTCCCGCACCGTGCTCACTCCTCTACTCCCGTACCGTGCTCACGCCTCTACTCCCGCACCGTGCTCACTCCTCTATTCCCGCAATGTGCTCACTCCTCCTCTCTCGCACGTTCTTCACTCCTCTACACCCACATTGTTCTCACTCCTCTACTCCCGCACCATGCTCACTCCTCTATTCCCGCACCGTGCTCACTCCTCTACTGCCGCACCGTGCTCACTCCGCTACTCCCGCACTGTGCTCGCTCCTCTACTCCCGCACTGTGCTAAATCCTCTACTCCCGCACTGTGCTCACTCCTCTACTCCTGCACAGTTTTCACTCCTCTACTCCCGCACAGTGTTGACTCCTCTGCTCCCTCACTGTGCTCACTCCTCTACTCCCGCAACTTGCTCACTCCTCCACTCCCGCACTGTGCCCACTCCTCCACTCCCGCACTGTGCTCACTCCTCTACTCCCGCACTGTGCCCACTCCTCTATTCCTGCACTGTGCTCACTCCTCTGCTTCCGCACTGTGCTCACTCCTCTACTCCCGCACTGTGCTCACTACTCTACTCCTGCACTGTGCTCGCTCCTCTATTCCCGCACAGTGCTCACTCCTCTACTCTTGAAATGTGCTCACTCCTCTAATCTCGCACTGTGCTCACTCCTCTACTCCCGCGCTGTGCTCACTCCTCTACTCCCGCCCCGTGCTCACTGCTCTAATCCCGCTCCGTGCTCACTCCTCTACTCCCGCACTGTACTCACTCCTCTACTCCCGCACCGTGCTCACTCCTCTGCTCCCGCACCGTGCTCACACCTCTACTCCTGCACTGTGCTCATTCCTCTACTCCCTCACTGTGCTCAATCCTCTACTCCTCCACTGAACTCACTCTTGTACTCCTTCACTGTGCTCACTCCTCTACTCCCACACTCTGCTCACTCCTCTACTCCCGAACTGTGCTCACTCCTCTACTCCCGCACTGTGCTCACACCTCTACTCCCGCACTGTGCTCACTCCTCTACTCCCGCACTGTGGTCACTCCTCTACTCCCGCACTGTGCTCACTCCTCTACTCCCGCAATATGTTCACTCCTTTACTCCCGCACTGTGCTCAGTTGTCTATTCCCGCACTGTGCACACTCCTCTACTCCCGCACTGTGCTGACTCCTCTACTCCCGAACTGTGCTCACTCCTCTACTCCCGCACTGTGCTCACTCCTCTATTCCCGCAACTTGCTCACACCTCTACTCCCGCACCATGCTCACTCCTCTATTCCCGCACCGAGCTCACTCCTCTACTCCCGCACTGTGCTCACTCCTCTATCATCGCACTGTGCTCACTCCTCTACCCTCGCACTGTGCCCACTCCTCTACTCCCGCACCTTGCTCACTCCTCTACTCCCACACCGTGCTCACTCCTCTACTCCCGCACCGTGCTCACTCCTCTACTCTCGCACCGTGCTCACTCCTCTATTCCCGCACTGTGCTCACTCCTCTACTCCCGCACTGTGCCCACTCCTCTACCCCCGCACCTTGCTCACTCCTCCACTCCCGCACCGTGCTCACTCCTCTACTCCCGCACTGTGCCCTCTCCTCTACCCCCGCACCTTGCTCACTCCTCTACTCCTGCACCGTGCTCACTCCTCTACTCCCGTACCGTGCTCACGCCTCTACTCCCGCACCGTGCTCACTCCTCTATTCCCGCAATGTGCTCACTCCTCCTCTCTCGCACGTTCTTCACTCCTCTACACCCGCATTGTTCTCACTCCTCTACTCCCGCACCATGCTCACTCCTCTATTCCCGCACCGTGCTCACTCCTCTACTCCCGCACCGTGCTCACTCCGCTACTCCCGCGCTGTGCTCGCTCCTCTACTCCCGCACTTTGCTAAATCCTCTACTCCCGCACTGTGCTCACTCCTCTACTCCCGCACAGTGTTGACTCCTCTGCTCCCTCACTGTGCTCACTCCTCTACTCCCGCAACTTGCTCACTCCTCCACTCCCGCACTGTGCCCACTCCTCCACTCCCGCACTGTGCTCACTCCTCTACTCCCGCACTGTGCCCACTCCTCTATTCCCGCACAGTGCTCACTCCTGTACTCTCGAAATGTGCTCACTCCTCTAATCTCGCACTGTGCTCACTCCTCTACTCCCGCGCTGTGCTCACTCCTCTACTCCCGCCCCGTGCTCACTGCTCTAATCCCGCTCCGTGCTCACTCCTCTACTCCCGCACTGTACTCACTCCTCTACTCCCGCACAGTGCTCACTGCTCTAATCCCGCTCCGTGCTCACACCTCTACTCCCGCACCGTGCTCACTCCTCTACTCCCGCACCGTGCTCACTCCTCTACTCCCGCACTGTGCTCACTCCTCGACTCCCGCATTGTGCTCACACTTTTACTTCCGAACTGTGCTCTCTCCTCTACGGCCGCAATGTGCTCACTCCTCTACTCCCGCACTGTGCTCACTCCTCTACTCCCGCACTCTGATCACTCCTCTATTCCCGCACTCGGCCCACTCCTCTACTCCCGCACTCTGCCCCCTCCTGTACTCCCGCACTGTGCTCACTCCTCTACTCCCGCACTGTGCTCACTCCTCTACTCCCGCACTGTGCCCACTCCTCTACTCCCGCAATGTGTTCACTAATCCACTCCCGCACAGTGCTCACTCCACTACTCCAGCACTGTGCGCAATCCTCTACTCCCCCAATGTGCTCGCTCCTCTATTCCCGCACCGTGCTCACTCCTCTACTCCCGCGCTGTGCTCACTCCTCTACTCCCGCCCCGTGCTCACACGTCTACTCCCGCACTGTGCTCACTCCTCTCCTCCAGGTCCGTGCTCACTTCTCTACTCCTGCACTGTGCTCACTCCTCTACTCCCGCACCGTGCTCACTCCTCTAATCCCGCACCGTGCTCACTCCTCTATTCCCACACCGTGCTCACTCCTCTACTCCCGCACCGTGCTCACTCCTCTACTCTCGCACCGTGCTCACTCCTCTATTCCCGCACTGTGCTCACTCCTCTACTCCCACACTGTGCCCACTCCTCTACCCCCGCACCTTGCTCACTCCTCCACTCCCGCACCGTGCTCACTCCTCTACTCCCGCACTGTGCCCTCTCCTCTACCCCCGCACCTTGCTCACTCCTCTACTCCCGCACCGTGCTCACTCCTCTACTCCCGTACCGTGCTCACGCCTCTACTCCCGCACCGTGCTCACTCCTCTATTCCCGCAATGTGCTCACTCCTCCTCTCTCGCACGTTCTTCACTCCTCTACACCCACATTGTTCTCACTCCTCTACTCCCGCACCATGCTCACTCCTCTATTCCCGCACCGTGCTCACTCCTCTACTCCCGCACCATGCTCACTCCGCTACTCCCGCACTGTGCTCGCTCCTCTACTCCCGCACTGTGCTAAATCCTCTACTCCCGCACTGTGCTCACTCCTCTACTCCTGCACAGTTTTCACTCCTCTACTCCCGCACAGTGTTGACTCCTCTGCTCCCTCACTGTGCTCACTCCTCTACTCCCGCAACTTGCTCACTCCTCCACTCCCGCACTGTGCCCACTCCTCCACTCCCGCACTGTGCTCACTCCTCTACTCCCGCACTGTGCCCACTCCTCTATTCCTGCACTGTGCTCACTCCTCTGCTTCCGCACTGTGCTCACTCCTCTACTCCCGCACTGTGCTCACTACTCTACTCCTGCACTGTGCTCGCTCCTCTATTCCCGCACAGTGCTCACTCCTCTACTCTTGAAATGTGCTCACTCCTCTAATCTCGCACTGTGCTCACTCCTCTACTCCCGCGCTGTGCTCACTCCTCTACTCCCGCCCCGTGCTCACTGCTCTAATCCCGCTCCGTGCTCACTCCTCTACTCCCGCACTGTACTCACTCCTCTACTCCCGCACCGTGCTCACTCCTCTGCTCCCGCACCGTGCTCACACCTCTACTCCTGCACTGTGCTCATTCCTCTACTCCCTCACTGTGCTCAATCCTCTACTCCTCCACTGAACTCACTCTTGTACTCCTTCACTGTGCTCACTTCTCTACTCCCACACTCTGCTCACTCCTCTACTCCCGAACTGTGCTCACTCCTCTACTCCCGCACTGTGCTCACACCTCTACTCCCGCACTGTGCTCACTCCTCTACTCCCGCACTGTGGTCACTCCTCTACTCCCGCACTGTGCTCACTCCTCTACTCCCGCAATGTGTTCACTCCTTTACTCCCGCACTGTGCTCAGTTGTCTATTCCCGCACTGTGCACACTCCTCTACTCCCGCACTGTGCTGACTCCTCTACTCCCGAACTGTGCTCACTCCTCTACTCCCGCACTGTGCTCACTCCTCTATTCCCGCAACTTGCTCACACCTCTACTCCCGCACCATGCTCACTCCTCTATTCCCGCACCGAGCTCACTCCTCTACTCCCGCACTGTGCTCACTCCTCTATCATCGCACTGTGCTCACTCCTCTACCCTCGCACTGTGCCCACTCCTCTACCCCCGCACCTTGCTCACTCCTCTACTCCCACACCGTGCTCACTCCTCTACTCCCGCACCGTGCTCACTCCTCTACTCTCGCACCGTGCTCACTCCTCTATTCCCGCACTGTGCTCACTCCTCTACTCCCGCACTGTGCCCACTCCTCTACCCCCGCACCTTGCTCACTCCTCCACTCCCGCACCGTGCTCACTCCTCTACTCCCGCACTGTGCCCTCTCCTCTACCCCCGCACCTTGCTCACTCCTCTACTCCCGCACCGTGCTCACTCCTCTACTCCCGTACCGTGCTCACGCCTCTACTCCCGCACCGTGCTCACTCCTCTATTCCCGCAATGTGCTCACTCCTCCTCTCTCGCACGTTCTTCACTCCTCTACACCCACATTGATCTCACTCCTCTACTCCCGCACCATGCTCACTCCTCTATTCCCGCACCGTGCTCACTCCTCTACTCCCGCACCGTGCTCACTCCGCTACTCCCGCACTGTGCTCGCTCCTCTACTCCCGCACTTTGCTAAATCCTCTACTCCCGCACTGTGCTCACTCCTCTACTCCCGCACAGTGTTGACTCCTCTGCTCCCTCACTGTGCTCACTCCTCTACTCCCGCAACTTGCTCACTCCTCCACTCCCGCACTGTGCCCACTCCTCCACTCCCGCACTGTGCTCACTCCTCTACTCCCGCACTGTGCCCACTCCTCTATTCCCGCACAGTGCTCACTCCTGTACTCTCGAAATGTGCTCACTCCTCTAATCTCGCACTGTGCTCACTCCTCTACTCCCGCGCTGTGCTCACTCCTCTACTCCCGCCCCGTGCTCACTGCTCTAATCCCGCTCCGTGCTCACTCCTCTACTCCCGCACTGTACTCACTCCTCTACTCCCGCACAGTGCTCACTGCTCTAATCCCGCTCCGTGCTCACACCTCTACTCCCGCACCGTGCTCACTCCTCTACTCCCGCACCGTGCTCACTCCTCTACTCCCGCACTGTGCTCACTCCTCGACTCCCGCATTGTGCTCACACTTTTACTTCCGAACTGTGCTCTCTCCTCTACGGCCGCAATGTGCTCACTCCTCTACTCCCGCACTGTGCTCACTCCTCTACTCCCGCACTCTGATCACTCCTCTATTCCCGCACTCGGCTCACTCCTCTACTCCCGCACTCTGCCCCCTCCTGTACTCCCGCACTGTGCTCACTCCTCTACTCCCGCACTGTGCTCACTCCTCTACTCCCGCACTGTGCCCACTCCTCTACTCCCGCAATGTGTTCACTAATCCACTCCCGCACAGTGCTCACTCCACTACTCCAGCACTGTGCGCAATCCTCTACTCCCCCAATGTGCTCGCTCCTCTATTCCCGCACCGTGCTCACTCCTCTACTCCCGCGCTGTGCTCACTCCTCTACTCCCGCCCCGTGCTCACACGTCTACTCCCGCACTGTGCTCACTCCTCTCCTCCAGGTCCGTGCTCACTTCTCTACTCCTGCACTGTGCTCACTCCTCTACTCCCGCACCGTGCTCACTCCTCTACTCCCGCACCGTGCTCACTCCTCTACTCCCGAACTGTGCTCACACCTCTACTCCCGCACCGTGCTAACTCCTCTACCCCCGCACAGTGCTCACTGCTCTACTCCCGCACCGTGCTCACTCCTCTACTCCCGCACTCTGCTGAATCCTCTACTCCCGCACTGTGCTCACTCCTCTACTCCCGCATTCTGCTCACTCCTCTACTGGCGCACTTTGCTCACTCCTCTATCCCCGCACTCTGCTCACTCCTCTACTCCCGCACTGTGCTCACTCCTCTACTCCCGCACTGTGCTCACTCCTCTGCTCCCGCACTGTGCTCACTCCTCTACTCCCGCACTGTGCTCACTCCTCTACTCCCGCAATCTGCTCACTCCTCTACTCCCGCACTGTGCTCACTCCTCTATCCCCGAACTGTGCTCACTCCTCTACTCCTGCACTGTGCTCAGTCCTCTACTCCCGCATCGTGCTCACTCCTCTGCTCCCGCACCGTGCTCACACCTCTACTCCCGCACTGTGCTCATTCCACTATTCCCTCACTGTGCTCACTCCTCTACTCCTCCACTGAGCTCACTCTTGTACTCCCTCACTGTGCTCACTCCTCTACTCCCGAACTGTGCTCACACATCTACTCCCGCACTGTGCTCACACCTCTACTCCCGCACTGTGCTCACTCCTCTACTCCTGCACTGTGGTCACTCCTCTACTCCCGCACTGTGCTCACTCCTCTACTCCCGCACTGTGTTCACTCCTTTACCCCTGCACTGTGCTCAGTTGTCTATTCCCGCACTGTGCACACTCCTCTACTCCCGCACTATGCTCTCTCCTATACTCCCGCAATGTGCTCACTCCTCTACTCCCGCACTGTGCTGACTCCTCTACTCCCGAACTGTGCTCACTCCTCTACCATCGCACTGTGCCCACTCCTCTACCCCCGCACCTTGCTCACTCCTCTACTCCCGCACCGTGCTCACTCCTCTACTCCCGCACCGTGCTCACTCCTCTACTCCCGCACCGTGCTCACTCCTCTATTCCCGCACTGTGCTCACTCCTCTACTCCCGCACTGTGACCACTCCTCTACCCCCGCACCTTGCTCACTCCTCCACTCCCGCACCGTGCTCACTCCTCTGCTCCCGCACTGTGCCCTCTCCTCTAGACCCGCACCTTGCTCACTCCTCTACTCCCGCACCATGCTCACTCCTCTACTCCTGCACTGTGGTCACTCCTCTACTCCCGCACTGTGCTCACTCCTCTACTCCCGCACTGTGTTCACTCCTTTACCCCCGCACTGTGCTCAGTTGTCTATTCCCGCACTGTGCACACTCCTCTGCTCCCGCACTGTGCTCTCTCCTATACTCCCGCAATGTGCTCACTCCTCTACTCCCGCACTGTGCTGAGTCCTCTACTCCCGAACTGTGCTCACTCCTCTACTCCCGCACTGTGCTCACTCCTCTATTCCCGCAACTTGCTCACACCTCTACTCCCGCACCATGCTCACTCCTCTATTCCCGCACCGAGCTCACTCCTCTACTCCCGCACTGTGCTCACTCCTCTACTCCCGCACCGTGCTCACTCCTCTACTCCCGCACCGTGCTCACTCCTCTATTCCCGCACTGTGCTCACTCCTCTACTCCCGCACTGTGACCACTCCTCTACCCCCGCACCTTGCTCACTCCTCCACTCCCGCAACGTGCTCACTCCTCTGCTCCCGCACTGTGCCCTCTCCTCTACACCCGCACCTTGCTCACTCCTCTACTCCCGCACCGTGCTCACTCCTCTACTCCCGCACCGTGCTCACTCCTCTACTCCCGCACCGTGTTCACTCCTCTACTCCCGCACTGTGCTCACTCCTCTACTCCCGCACTGTGTTCACTCCTTTACTCCCGCACTGTGCTCAGTTGTCTATTCCCGCACTGTGCACACTCCTCCACTCCCGCACTGTGCTCACTCCTATACTCCCGCAATGTGCTCACTCCTCTACTCCCGCATTGTGCTCACTCCTCTATTCCCGCAACTTGCTCACACCTCTACTCCAGCACCATGCTCACTCCTCTACTTCCGCACCGTGCTCACTCCTGTACTACCGCACCGTGCTCACTCCTCTATTCCCGCACCGATCTCACTCCTCTACTCCCGCACTGTGCTCACTCCTCTACTCCCGCACTGTGCTCACTCCTCTACTCCCGCACTCTGCTCACTCCTCTACTCCCGCACTCTGCTCACTCCTCTGCTCCCGCACCGTGCTCACTCCTCTACTCCCGCACCGTGCTCAGTCCTCTACTCCCGCACTGTTCTCATTCCTCTACTCCATCACTGTGCTCACTCCTCTACTCCTGCACTGAGCTCACTCTTCTACTCCCTCACTGTGCTCACTTCTCTACTTCCGCACTGTGCTCACTCCTCTACTCCCGCACTGTGCTCATTCCTCTATTCCCGCACTGTGCTCACTCCTCTCCTCTGCACAGTGCTCACTCCTCTGCTCCCGCACTGTGCTCACTCCTCTACTCCCGCACTGTGCTCACTCCTCTACTCCCGCACTTTGCTCACTCCTCTACTCCCGCTCTGTACTCACTCCTCTACTCCCGCACTGTGCTCACTCCTCTACTCCCGCACTGTGCTCACTCCTCTACTCCCGCACTGTGCTCACTCCTCTACTCCCGCTCTGTACTCACTCCTCTACTCCCGCACTGTGCTCACTCCTCTACTCCCACATTGAGCTCACCCCTCTACTCCCCCAATGTGCTCGCTCCTCTACTCTCGCATTGTGCTCACTCCTCTACTCCCGCACTGTGCTCACTCCTCAATCTCGCACTGTGCTCAATCCTCTACTCTCGCACTGTGCTCACTCCTCTACTCCCGCACTGTGCTCACTCCTCTAGCCTCACACTGTGCTCACTACATTAATCCCGCACTGTGCTCACTCCTCTACTCCTGCATCTTGCTCACTCCTCTACTCCCGGACCGTGCTCACTCTTCGACTCCCACATTGTGCTCACCATTTACTCCTGCACTGTGCTCACACCTCTACTCCCCCAATGTGATCGCTCCTCTATTACCGCACGGAGCTCACTCCTCTACTCCCGCAATGTGCTCACTCATCTACTCCTGCACTGTGCTCAATACTCTACTACCGCACTCTGATCACTCCTCTATTCCCGCACTCTGCTCACTCCTCTACTCCCGCACTGTGCCCACTCCTCTACTCCTGCACTGTGCTCACTCCTCCATGCTGCACTGTGCTCACTCCTCTACTCCCGCACTGTGCCGACTCCTCTACTCCCGCACTGTGCTCACTCCTCTACTCCCGCACTGTACTCACTCCTCTACTCCCGCACAGTGCTCACTGCTCTAATCCCGCTCCGTGCTCACACCTCTACTCCCGCACCGTGCTCACTCCTCTACTCCCGCACTTTGCTCACTCCTCGACTCCCACATTGTGCTCACACTTTTACTCCCGCACTGTGCTCTCTCATCTACAGCCGCAATGTGCTCACTCCTCTACTCCCGCACTGTGCTCACTTTTCTACTCCCGCACTCTGATCACTCCTCTATTCCCGCACTCGGCTCACTCCTCTACTCCCGCACCGTGCTCACTCCTCTACTCCCGCACCGTGCTCAGTCCTCTACTCCCGCACTGTTCTCATTCCTCTACTCCATCACTGTGCTCACTCCTCTACTCCTGCACTGAGCTCACTCTTCTACTCCCTCACTGTGCTCACTTCTCTACTTCCGCACTGTGCTCACTCCTCTACTCCCGCACTGTGCTCATTCCTCTATTCCCGCACTGTGCTCACTCCTCTCCTCTGCACAGTGCTCACTCCTCTGCTCCCGCACTGTGCTCACTCCTCTACTCCCGCACTGTGCTCACTCCTCTACTCCCGCACTTTGCTCACTCCTCTACTCCCGCTCTGTACTCACTCCTCTACTCCCGCACTGTGCTCACTCCTCTACTCCCGCACTGTGCTCACTCCTCTACTCCCGCACTGTGCTCACTCCTCTACTCCCGCTCTGTACTCACTCCTCTACTCCCGCACTGTGCTCACTCCTCTACTCCCACATTGAGCTCACCCCTCTACTCCCCCAATGTGCTCGCTCCTCTACTCTCGCATTGTGCTCACTCCTCTACTCCCGCACTGTGCTCACTCCTCAATCTCGCACTGTGCTCAATCCTCTACTCTCGCACTGTGCTCACTCCTCTACTCCCGCACTGTGCTCACTCCTCTAGCCTCACACTGTGCTCACTACATTAATCCCGCACTGTGCTCACTCCTCTACTCCTGCATCTTGCTCACTCCTCTACTCCCGGACCGTGCTCACTCTTCGACTCCCACATTGTGCTCACCATTTACTCCTGCACTGTGCTCACACCTCTACTCCCCCAATGTGATCGCTCCTCTATTACCGCACGGAGCTCACTCCTCTACTCCCGCAATGTGCTCACTCATCTACTCCTGCACTGTGCTCAATACTCTACTCCCGCACTCTGATCACTCCTCTATTCCCGCACTCTGCTCACTCCTCTACTCCCGCACTGTGCCCACTCCTCTACTCCTGCACTGTGCTCACTCCTCCATGCTGCACTGTGCTCACTCCTCTACTCCCGCACTGTGCCGACTCCTCTACTCCCGCACTGTGCTCACTCCTCTACTCCCGCACTGTACTCACTCCTCTACTCCCGCACAGTGCTCACTGCTCTAATCCCGCTCCGTGCTCACACCTCTACTCCCGCACCGTGCTCACTCCTCTACTCCCGCACTTTGCTCACTCCTCGACTCCCACATTGTGCTCACACTTTTACTCCCGCACTGTGCTCTCTCATCTACAGCCGCAATGTGCTCACTCCTCTACTCCCGCACTGTGCTCACTTTTCTACTCCCGCACTCTGATCACTCCTCTATTCCCGCACTCGGCTCACTCCTCTACTCCCGCACTGTGCCCACTCCTGTACTCCCGCACTGTGCTCACTCCTCTACTCCCGCACTGTGCTCACTCCTCTACTCCCGCACTGTGCCCACTCCTCTACTCCCGCACTGTGTTCACTCCTCTACTCCCGCACAGTGCTAACTCCACTACTCCCGCACTGTGCGCAATCCTCTACTCCCCCAATGTGCTCGCTCCTCTATTCCCGCACCGTGCTCACTCCTCTACTCCCGCGCTGTGTTCACTCCTCTACTCCCGCCCCGTGCTCACACGTCTACTCCCGCACTGTGCTCACTCCTCTACTCCAGGTCCGTGCTCACTCCTCTACTCCCACAATGTGCTCACTCCTCTACTCCCGCACCGTGCTCACTACTCGACTCCCGCACCGTGCTCACTCCTCTACTCCCGCACCGTGCTCACTTCTCTACTCCCGCACTGTGCTCACTCCTCTACTCCCGCACCGTGCTCACTCCTCTACTCCCGCACCGTGCTCACTCCTCTACTCCCGCACTGTGCTCACACCTCTACTCCCGCACCGTGCTAACTCCTCCACCCCCGCACAGTGCTCACTCCTCTACTCCCGCACCGTGCTCACTCCTCTACTCCCGCACCGTGCTCACTCCTCTACCCCCGCACTGTGCTCACACCTCTACTCCCGCACCGTGCTCACTCCTCTGCTCCCGCACTCTGCTGAATCCTCTACTCCTGCACTGTGCTCACTCCTCTACTCCCGCATTCTGCTCACTCCTCTACTCGCGCACTTTGCTCACTCCTCTATCCCCGCACTCTGCTCACTCCTCTACCCCCGCACTGTGCTCACTCCTCTACGCCCGCACTGTGCTCACTCCTCTACTCCCGCACTGTGCTGACTCCTCTACTCCCGCACTGTGCTCACTCCTCTACTCCCGCAATCTGCTCACTCCTCTACTCCCGCACTGTGCTCACTCCTCTATCCCCGCACTGTGCTCACTCCTCTACTCCCGCACCGTGCTCACTCCTCTACTCCCGCACCGTGCTCACTCCTCTGCTCCCGCACCGTGCTCACACCTCTACTCCCGCACTGTGCTCATTCCTCTACTCCCTCACTGTGCTCACTCCTCTAGTCCTCCACTGAGCTCACTCTTGTACTCCCTCACTGTGCTCACTCCTCCACTCCCACACTCTGCTCACTCCTCTACTCCCGCACTGTGCTCACTCCTCTACTCCTGCACCGTGCTCACACCTCTACTCCCGCACTGTGCTCACTCCTCTACTCCCACACTGTGGTCACTCCTCTACTCCCGCACTGTGCTCACTCCTCTACTCCCGCACTGTGTTCACTCCTTTACTCCCGCACTGTGCTCAGTTGTCTATTCCCGCACTTTGCACACTCCTCTACTCCCGCACTGTGCTCTATCCTATACTCCCGCAATGTGCTCACTCCTCTACTCCCGCACTGTGCCCACTCCTCTACCCCCGCACCTTGCTCACTCCTCTACTCCCGCACCGTGCTCACTCCGCTACTCCCGCACTGTGCTCGCTCCTCTACTCCCGCACTGTGCTAAATCCTCTACTCCCGCACTGTGCTCACTCCTCTACTCCTGCACAGTTTTCACTCCTCTACTCCCGCACAGTGTTGACTCCTCTGCTCCCTCACTGTGCTCACTCCTCTACTCCCGCAACTTGCTCACTCCTCCACTCCCGCACTGTGCCCACTCCTCCACTCCCGCACTGTGCTCACTCCTCTACTCCCGCACTGTGCCCACTCCTCTATTCCTGCACTGTGCTCACTCCTCTGCTTCCGCACTGTGCTCACTCCTCTACTCCCGCACTGTGCTCACTACTCTACTCCTGCACTGTGCTCGCTCCTCTATTCCCGCACAGTGCTCACTCCTCTACTCTTGAAATGTGCTCACTCCTCTAATCTCGCACTGTGCTCACTCCTCTACTCCCGCGCTGTGCTCACTCCTCTACTCCCGCCCCGTGCTCACTGCTCTAATCCCGCTCCGTGCTCACTCCTCTACTCCCGCACTGTACTCACTCCTCTACTCCCGCACCGTGCTCACTCCTCTGCTCCCGCACCGTGCTCACACCTCTACTCCTGCACTGTGCTCATTCCTCTACTCCCTCACTGTGCTCAATCCTCTACTCCTCCACTGAACTCACTCTTGTACTCCTTCACTGTGCTCACTTCTCTACTCCCACACTCTGCTCACTCCTCTACTCCCGAACTGTGCTCACTCCTCTACTCCCGCACTGTGCTCACACCTCTACTCCCGCACTGTGCTCACTCCTCTACTCCCGCACTGTGGTCACTCCTCTACTCCCGCACTGTGCTCACTCCTCTACTCCCGCAATGTGTTCACTCCTTTACTCCCGCACTGTGCTCAGTTGTCTATTCCCGCACTGTGCACACTCCTCTACTCCCGCACTGTGCTGACTCCTCTACTCCCGAACTGTGCTCACTCCTCTACTCCCGCACTGTGCTCACTCCTCTATTCCCGCAACTTGCTCACACCTCTACTCCCGCACCATGCTCACTCCTCTATTCCCGCACCGAGCTCACTCCTCTACTCCCGCACTGTGCTCACTCCTCTATCATCGCACTGTGCTCACTCCTCTACCCTCGCACTGTGCCCACTCCTCTACCCCCGCACCTTGCTCACTCCTCTACTCCCACACCGTGCTCACTCCTCTACTCCCGCACCGTGCTCACTCCTCTACTCTCGCACCGTGCTCACTCCTCTATTCCCGCACTGTGCTCACTCCTCTACTCCCGCACTGTGCCCACTCCTCTACCCCCGCACCTTGCTCACTCCTCCACTCCCGCACCGTGCTCACTCCTCTACTCCCGCACTGTGCCCTCTCCTCTACCCCCGCACCTTGCTCACTCCTCTACTCCCGCACCGTGCTCACTCCTCTACTCCCGTACCGTGCTCACGCCTCTACTCCCGCACCGTGCTCACTCCTCTATTCCCGCAATGTGCTCACTCCTCCTCTCTCGCACGTTCTTCACTCCTCTACACCCACATTGATCTCACTCCTCTACTCCCGCACCATGCTCACTCCTCTATTCCCGCACCGTGCTCACTCCTCTACTCCCGCACCGTGCTCACTCCGCTACTCCCGCACTGTGCTCGCTCCTCTACTCCCGCACTTTGCTAAATCCTCTACTCCCGCACTGTGCTCACTCCTCTACTCCCGCACAGTGTTGACTCCTCTGCTCCCTCACTGTGCTCACTCCTCTACTCCCGCAACTTGCTCACTCCTCCACTCCCGCACTGTGCCCACTCCTCCACTCCCGCACTGTGCTCACTCCTCTACTCCCGCACTGTGCCCACTCCTCTATTCCCGCACAGTGCTCACTCCTGTACTCTCGAAATGTGCTCACTCCTCTAATCTCGCACTGTGCTCACTCCTCTACTCCCGCGCTGTGCTCACTCCTCTACTCCCGCCCCGTGCTCACTGCTCTAATCCCGCTCCGTGCTCACTCCTCTACTCCCGCACTGTACTCACTCCTCTACTCCCGCACAGTGCTCACTGCTCTAATCCCGCTCCGTGCTCACACCTCTACTCCCGCACCGTGCTCACTCCTCTACTCCCGCACCGTGCTCACTCCTCTACTCCCGCACTGTGCTCACTCCTCGACTCCCGCATTGTGCTCACACTTTTACTTCCGAACTGTGCTCTCTCCTCTACGGCCGCAATGTGCTCACTCCTCTACTCCCGCACTGTGCTCACTCCTCTACTCCCGCACTCTGATCACTCCTCTATTCCCGCACTCGGCTCACTCCTCTACTCCCGCACTCTGCCCCCTCCTGTACTCCCGCACTGTGCTCACTCCTCTACTCCCGCACTGTGCTCACTCCTCTACTCCCGCACTGTGCCCACTCCTCTACTCCCGCAATGTGTTCACTAATCCACTCCCGCACAGTGCTCACTCCACTACTCCCGCACTGTGCGCAATCCTCTACTCCCCCAATGTGCTCGCTCCTCTATTCCCGCACCGTGCTCACTCCTCTACTCCCGCGCTGTGCTCACTCCTCTACTCCCGCCCCGTGCTCACACGTCTACTCCCGCACTGTGCTCACTCCTCTCCTCCAGGTCCGTGCTCAC
Organism: Somniosus microcephalus; assembly: GCF_052327205.1. NCBI lineage: Eukaryota > Metazoa > Chordata > Chondrichthyes > Squaliformes > Somniosidae > Somniosus > Somniosus microcephalus. The sequence goes on from NC_140988.1 coordinate 56,480,185, forward strand.
GTCTCTACTCCTGCACTGTGCTCACTCCTCTACTCCCGCACCGTGCTCACTCCTCTACTCCCGCACCGTGCTCACTCCTCTACTCCCGAACTGTGCTCACACCTCTACTCCCGCACCGTGCTAACTCCTCTACCCCCGCACAGTGCTCACTGCTCTACTCCCGCACCGTGCTCACTCCTCTACTCCCGCACTCTGCTGAATCCTCTACTCCCGCACTGTGCTCACTCCTCTACTCCCGCATTCTGCTCACTCCTCTACTGGCGCACTTTGCTCACTCCTCTATCCCCGCACTCTGCTCACTCCTCTACTCCCGCACTGTGCTCACTCCTCTACTCCCGCACTGTGCTCACTCCTCTGCTCCCGCACTGTGCTCACTCCTCTACTCCCGCACTGTGCTCACTCCTCTACTCCCGCAATCTGCTCACTCCTCTACTCCCGCACTGTGCTCACTCCTCTATCCCCGAACTGTGCTCACTCCTCTACTCCTGCACTGTGCTCAGTCCTCTACTCCCGCATCGTGCTCACTCCTCTGCTCCCGCACCGTGCTCACACCTCTACTCCCGCACTGTGCTCATTCCACTACTCCCTCACTGTGCTCACTCCTCTACTCCTCCACTGAGCTCACTCTTGTACTCCCTCACTGTGCTCACTCCTCTACTCCCACACTGTGCTCACTCCTCTACTCCCGAACTGTGCTCACACATCTACTCCCGCACTGTGCTCACACCTCTACTCCCGCACTGTGCTCACTCCTCTACTCCTGCACTGTGGTCACTCCTCTACTCCCGCACTGTGCTCACTCCTCTACTCCCGCACTGTGTTCACTCCTTTACCCCTGCACTGTGCTCAGTTGTCTATTCCCGCACTGTGCACACTCCTCTACTCCCGCACTATGCTCTCTCCTATACTCCCGCAATGTGCTCACTCCTCTACTCCCGCACTGTGCTGACTCCTCTACTCCCGAACTGTGCTCACTCCTCTACTCCCGCACTGTGCTCACTCCTCTATTCCCGCAACTTGCTCACACCTCTACTCCCGCACCATGCTCACTCCTCTATTCCCGCACCGAGCTCACTCCTCTGCTCCCGCACTGTGCTCACTCCTCTACTCCTGCACTGTGCTCACTCCTCTACCATCGCACTGTGCCCACTCCTCTACCCCCGCACCTTGCTCACTCCTCTACTCCCGCACCGTGCTCACTCCTCTACTCCCGCACCGTGCTCACTCCTCTACTCCCGCACCGTGCTCAATCCTCTATTCCCGCACTGTGCTCACTCCTCTACTCCCGCACTGTGACCACTCCTCTACCCCCGCACCTTGCTCACTCCTCCACTCCCGCACCGTGCTCACTCCTCTGCTCCCGCACTGTGCCCTCTCCTCTAGACCCGCACCTTGCTCACTCCTCTACTCCCGCACCGTGCTCACTCCTCTACTCCTGCACTGTGGTCACTCCTCTACTCCCGCACTGTGCTCACTCCTCTACTCCCGCACTGTGTTCACTCCTTTACCCCCGCACTGTGCTCAGTTGTCTATTCCCGCACTGTGCACACTCCTCTGCTCCCGCACTGTGCTCTCTCCTATACTCCCGCAATGTGCTCACTCCTCTACTCCCGCACTGTGCTGACTCCTCTACTCCCGAACTGTGCTCACTCCTCTACTCCCGCACTGTGCTCACTCCTCTATTCCCGCAACTTGCTCACACCTCTACTCCCGCACCATGCTCACTCCTCTATTCCCGCACCGAGCTCACTCCTCTACTCCCGCACTGTGCTCACTCCTCTACTCCCGCACCGTGCTCACTCCTCTACTCCCGCACCGTGCTCACTCCTCTATTCCCGCACTGTGCTCACTCCTCTACTCCCGCACTGTGACCACTCCTCTACCCCCGCACCTTGCTCACTCCTCCAGTCCCGCAACGTGCTCACTCCTCTGCTCCCGCACTGTGCCCTCTCCTCTACACCCGCACCTTGCTCACTCCTCTACTCCCGCACCGTGCTCACTCCTCTACTCCCGCACCGTGCTCACTCCTCTACTCCCGCACCGTGTTCACTCCTCTACTCCCGCACTGTGCTCACTCCTCTACTCCCGCACTGTGTTCACTCCTTTACTCCCGCACTGTGCTCAGTTGTCTATTCCCGCACTGTGCACACTCCTCCACTCCCGCACTGTGCTCACTCCTATACTCCCGCAATGTGCTCACTCCTCTACTCCCGCATTGTGCTCACTCCTCTATTCCCGCAACTTGCTCACACCTCTACTCCAGCACCATGCTCACTCCTCTACTTCCGCACCGTGCTCACTCCTGTACTACCGCACCGTGCTCACTCCTCTATTCCCGCACCGATCTCACTCCTCTACTCCCGCACTGTGCTCACTCCTCTACTCCCGCACTGTGCTCACTCCTCTACTCCCGCACTCTGCTCACTCCTCTACTCCCGCACTCTGCTCACTCCTCTGCTCCCGCACCGTGCTCACTCCTCTACTCCCGCACCGTGCTCAGTCCTCTACTCCCGCACTGTTCTCATTCCTCTACTCCATCACTGTGCTCACTCCTCTACTCCTGCACTGAGCTCACTCTTCTACTCCCTCACTGTGCTCACTTCTCTACTTCCGCACTGTGCTCACTCCTCTACTCCCGCACTGTGCTCATTCCTCTATTCCCGCACTGTGCTCACTCCTCTCCTCTGCACAGTGCTCACTCCTCTGCTCCCGCACTGTGCTCACTCCTCTACTCCCGCACTGTGCTCACTCCTCTACTCCCGCACTTTGCTCACTCCTCTACTCCCGCTCTGTACTCACTCCTCTACTCCCGCACTGTGCTCACTCCTCTACTCCCGCACTGTGCTCACTCCTCTACTCCCGCACTGTGCTCACTCCTCTACTCCCGCTCTGTACTCACTCCTCTACTCCCGCACTGTGCTCACTCCTCTACTCCCACATTGAGCTCACCCCTCTACTCCCCCAATGTGCTCGCTCCTCTACTCTCGCATTGTGCTCACTCCTCTACTCCCGCACTGTGCTCACTCCTCAATCTCGCACTGTGCTCAATCCTCTACTCCCGCACTGTGCTCACTCCTCTACTCCCGCACTGTGCTCACTCCTCTAGCCTCACACTGTGCTCACTACATTAATCCCGCACTGTGCTCACTCCTCTACTCCTGCATCTTGCTCACTCCTCTACTCCCGGACCGTGCTCACTCTTCGACTCCCACATTGTGCTCACCATTTACTCCTGCACTGTGCTCACACCTCTACTCCCCCAATGTGATCGCTCCTCTATTACCGCACGGAGCTCACTCCTCTACTCCCGCAATGTGCTCACTCATCTACTCCTGCACTGTGCTCAATACTCTACTCCCGCACTCTGATCACTCCTCTATTCCCGCACTCTGCTCACTCCTCTACTCCCGCACTGTGCCCACTCCTCTACTCCTGCACTGTGCTCACTCCTCCATGCTGCACTGTGCTCACTCCTCTACTCCCGCACTGTGCCGACTCCTCTACTCCCGCACTGTGCTCACTCCTCTACTCCCGCACTGTACTCACTCCTCTACTCCCGCACAGTGCTCACTGCTCTAATCCCGCTCCGTGCTCACACCTCTACTCCCGCACCGTGCTCACTCCTCTACTCCCGCACTTTGCTCACTCCTCGACTCCCACATTGTGCTCACACTTTTACTCCCGCACTGTGCTCTCTCATCTACAGCCGCAATGTGCTCACTCCTCTACTCCCGCACTGTGCTCACTTTTCTACTCCCGCACTCTGATCACTCCTCTATTCCCGCACTCGGCTCACTCCTCTACTCCCGCACTGTGCCCACTCCTGTACTCCCGCACTGTGCTCACTCCTCTACTCCCGCACTGTGCTCACTCCTCTACTCCCGCACTGTGCCCACTCCTCTACTCCCGCACTGTGTTCACTCCTCTACTCCCGCACAGTGCTAACTCCACTACTCCCGCACTGTGCGCAATCCTCTACTCCCCCAATGTGCTCGCTCCTCTATTCCCGCACCGTGCTCACTCCTCTACTCCCGCGCTCACTCCTCTACTCCCGCGCTGTGTTCACTCCTCTACTCCCGCCCCGTGCTCACACGTCTACTCCCGCACTGTGCTCACTCCTCTACTCCAGGTCCGTGCTCACTCCTCTACTCCCACAATGTGCTCACTCCTCTACTCCCGCACCGTGCTCACTACTCGACTCCCGCACCGTGCTCACTCCTCTACTCCCGCACCGTGCTCACTTCTCTACTCCCGCACTGTGCTCACTCCTCTACTCCCGCACCGTGCTCACTCCTCTACTCCCGCACCGTGCTCACTCCTCTACTCCCGCACTGTGCTCACACCTCTACTCCCGCACCGTGCTAACTCCTCCACCCCCGCACAGTGCTCACTCCTCTACTCCCGCACCGTGCTCACTCCTCTACTCCCGCACCGTGCTCACTCCTCTACCCCCGCACTGTGCTCACACCTCTACTCCCGCACCGTGCTCACTCCTCTGCTCCCGCACTCTGCTGAATCCTCTACTCCTGCACTGTGCTCACTCCTCTACTCCCGCATTCTGCTCACTCCTCTACTCGCGCACTTTGCTCACTCCTCTATCCCCGCACTCTGCTCACTCCTCTACCCCCGCACTGTGCTCACTCCTCTACGCCCGCACTGTGCTCACTCCTCTACTCCCGCACTGTGCTGACTCCTCTACTCCCGCACTGTGCTCACTCCTCTACTCCCGCAATCTGCTCACTCCTCTACTCCCGCACTGTGCTCACTCCTCTATCCCCGCACTGTCCTCACTCCTCTACTCCCGCACCGTGCTCACTCCTCTACTCCCGCACCGTGCTCACTCCTCTGCTCCCGCACCGTGCTCACACCTCTACTCCCGCACTGTGCTCATTCCTCTACTCCCTCACTGTGCTCACTCCTCTAGTCCTCCACTGAGCTCACTCTTGTACTCCCTCACTGTGCTCACTCCTCCACTCCCACACTCTGCTCACTCCTCTACTCCCGCACTGTGCTCACTCCTCTACTCCTGCACCGTGCTCACACCTCTACTCCCGCACTGTGCTCACTCCTCTACTCCTGCACTGTGCTCACTCCTCTTCTCCAGCACTGTGCTCAATCCTCTACTCCCACACTGTGGTCACTCCTCTACTCCCGCACTGTGCTCACTCCTCTACTCCCGCACTGTGTTCACTCCTTTACTCCCGCACTGTGCTCAGTTGTCTATTCCCGCACTTTGCACACTCCTCTACTCCCGCACTGTGCTCTATCCTATACTCCCGCAATGTGCTCACTCCTCTACTCCCGCACTGTGCCCACTCCTCTACCCCCGCACCTTGCTCACTCCTCTACTCCCGCACTGTGCTCGCTCCTCTACTCCCGCACCGTGCTCACTCCTCTACTCCCGCACCGTGCTCACTCCTCTATTCCCGCACTGTGCTCACTCCTCTACTCCTGCACTGTGCTCACTCCTCTATTCCCGCAATGTGCTCACTCCTCCACTCTCGCACGTTCTTCACTCCTCTACACCCACACTGTTCTCACTCCTCTACTCCCGCACCATGCTCACTCCTCTACTCCCGCACCATGCTCACTCCTCTATTCCCGCACCGTGCTCACACCTCTACTCCCGCACCGTGCTCACTCCGCTACTCCCGCACTGTGCTCGCTCCTCTACTCCCTCACTGTGCTTGCTCCTCTTCTCCCGGACTGTGCTCGCTCCACTACTCCCGCACTGTGCTCAATCCTCTACTCCCGCACTGTGCTCACTCCTCTACTCCTGCACAATTTTCACTCCTCTACTCCCTCACTGTGCTCACTCCTCTACTCCCGCAACTTGCTCACTCCTCCACTCCTGCACTGTGCCCACTCCTCCACTCCTGCACTGTGCTCACTCCTCTACTCCTGCATTGTGCTCAATCCTCTTCTTCCGCACCTTGCTCACTCCTCTACTCCCGCACTGTGCTCACACCTCTACTCCCGCACTGTGCTCAATCCTCTACTCCCGCATTCTGCTCACTCCTCCACTCGCGCACTTTGCTCACTCCTCTATCCCCGCACTCTGCTCTCTCCTCTACTCCCGCCCTGTGCTCACTCCTCTACTCCCGCACTGTGCTCACTCCTCTGCTCCCGCACTGTGCTCACTCCTCTACTCCCGCACTGTGCTCACTCCTCTACTCCCGCACTGTGCTCACTCCTTTACTCCCGCAATCTGCTCACTCCTCTACTCCCGCACTGTGCTCACTCCTCTATCCCCGCACTGCGCTCACTCCTCTATTCCTGCACTGTGCTCACACCTCTACTCCCGCACTGTGCTCATTCCTCTACTCCCTCACTGTGCTCACTCCTCTACTCCTCCACTGAGCTCACTCTTGTACTCCCTCACTGTGCTCACGCCTCTACTCCCACTCTGTGCTCACTCCTCTACTCCCGCACTGTGCTCACTCCTCTACTCCCGCACTGAGCTCACACCTCTTCTCCCGCACTGTGCTCACTCCTTTAGTCCCGCACTGTGCTCACTCCTCTACTCCAGCACTGTGCTCACTCCTCTACTCCCGCACTGTGCTCACTCCTCTACTCCCGCACTGTTTTCACTCCTTTACTCCCGCACTGTGCTCAGTTGTCTATTCCCGCACTGTGCTCACTCCTCTACTCCCGCACCATGCTCACACCTCTATTCCCGCACCGAGCTCACTCCTCTACTCCCGCACTCTGCCCACTCCTCTACCCCCGCACCTTGCTCACTCCTCTACTCCCGCACCGTGCTCACTCCTCTACTCCCGCACCTTGCTCACTCCTCTACTCCCGCACCGTGCTCACTCCTCGACTCCCGCACCGTGCTCACTCCTTTACTCCCGCACCGTGCTCACTCCTCTATTCCCGCACTGTGCTCACTCCTCTACTCCCGCACCGTGCTCACTCCTCTACTCCCGCACTGTGCTCACTCCTCTACTCCTGCAGTGTGCTCACTCCTCTACTCCCGCACCGTGCTCACTCCTCTATTCCCGCACTGTGCTCACTCCTCTACTCCCGCACTGTGCTCACTCCTCTACTCCTGCAGTGTGCTCACTCCTCTACTCCCGCACTGTGCTCACTCCTCTATTCCCGCACTGTGCTCACTCCTCTACTCCCGCACCGTGCTCACTCCTCTACTCCCGCACTGTGCTCACTCTTTTACTCCCGCACCCTGCTCACTCCTCTACCCCTGCACTGTGCTCACTCCTCTACTCCTGCACCGTGCTCACTCCTCTACTCCCGCACTGTGCTCACTCCTCTACTCCCGCACTGTGCTCACTCCTCTACTCCCGCACTCTGCTCACTCCTCTACTCCCGCACTGTGCCCTCTCCTCTAACCCCGCACCTTGCACACTCCTCTACTCCCGCACCGTGCTCACTCCTCTACTCCCGCACCGTGCTCACTCCTCTACTCCCGCACCGTGCTCACTCCTCTATTCCCGCACCGTGCTCACTCCTCTACTGCCGCACCGTGCTCACTCCTCTACTCCCGCAATGTGCTCGCTCCTCGACACCCTCACTGTGCTTGCTCCTCTACTCCCGGACTGTGCTTGCTCCTCTACTCCCGCACAGTTTTCACTCCTCTACTCCCGCACAGTGCTGACCCCTCTTCTCCCTCACTGTGCCCACTCCTCTACTCCCGCAACTTGCTCACTCCTCCACTCCCGCACTGTGCTCACTCCTCCACTCCCGCACTGTGCCCACTCCTCCACTCCCGCACTGTGCTCACTCCACTACTCCCGCAATGTGCCCACTCCTCTACTCCTGCACTGTGCTCATTCCTCTGCTTCCGCACTGTGCTCACTCCACTACTCCCGCACTGTGCTCACTCCTCTACTCCCGCACTGTGCTCACTCCTCTACTCACGCACTGCTCACTCCTCTACTCCCGCACCGTGCTCACTCCTGTACTCCTGCACTGTGCCCACCCCTCTAGTCCCGCACTATGCCCACTCCGCTACTCCCGCACTGTGCTCACTCCACTACTCCCGCACTGTGCTCACTCCTCTACTCCCGCACCGTGCTCACTCCTCTTCTCCCGCACTGTGCTCACTCCTCTACTCCCGCACATTGCTCACTCCTCTACTGCCGCACCATGCTCACTCCTCTACTGCCGCACAGTGCCCACTCCTCTACTCCCGCACATTGCGCACTACTCTACTCACGCACTGTTCTCACTCCACTACTCCCGCACTGTGGTCACTCCTCTACTCCCGCACCGTGCTCACTCCTCTTCTCCCGCACTGTGCTCACTCCTCTTCTCCCGCACTGTGCTCACTCCTCTACTCCCGCACATTGCTCACTCCTCTACTGCCGCACAGTGCTCACTCCTCTACTCCCGCACTTTGCGCACTACTCTATTCACGCACTGTTCTCACTCCTCTACTCCCGCACTGTGCTCAATCCTCTACTCCCGCACCTTGCTCACTCCTCTACTCCCGCACTGTGCTCTCTCCTCTACAGCCGCAATATGCTCACTCCTCTACTCCCGCACTGTGCTCACTCCTCTACTCCCGCACTGTGCTCAATCCTCTACTCCCGCACCTTGCTCACTCCTCTACTCCCGCACTGTGCTCACTCCTCTACTCCCGCACTGTGCTCACTTCTCTACTCCCGCACTGTGCTCACTCCTCTACTCCCGCGCTGTGCTCACTCCTCTACTCCCGCCCCATGCTCACACGTCTACTCCCGCACTGTGCTCTCTCATCTATTCCCGGTCCCTGCTCACTCCTCTCATCCCAAACTGTGCTCACTCCTCTGCTCCCGCACCGTGCTCACTACTCTACTCCCGCACCCTGCTCACTACTCTAATCCCGCACCGTGCTCACTTCTCTACTCCCGCACTGTGCTCACTCCTCTACTCCCGCACTGTGCTCACTCCTCTACTCCCGCACTGTGCTCATCCTCTAATCCCGCACTCTGCTCACTCCTCTACTCCCGCACTGTGCTCACTCCTCTATCCCCGCACTGTGCTCACACCTCTACTCCCGCACCATGCTCACTCCTCTGCTCCCGCACCGTGCTCACACCTCTACTTCCGCACTGTGCTCACTCCTCTACTCCCGCACTGGGCTCACTCCTCTTCTCCCGCACTGTGCTCACTCCTCTACTCCAACACTGTGCTCACTCCTCTTCTCCCGCACTGTGCTCACTCCTCTACTCCGCACTGTGCTCACTCCTCTACTTCCGCACTGTGCTCACTCCTCTACTGCCGCACCGTGCTCACTCCTCTACTCCCGCACTGTGCTCACTCCTCTACTCCCGCACAGTGCTCACTCCTCTACTCCCGTACCGTGCTCACTCCGCTACCCCCGCACAGTGCTCACTCCTCTACTCCCGCACTGTGCTCCCTCCTCTACTCCCGCACTGTGCTCACACGTCTACCCCCGCACTGTGCTCACTCCTCTACTCCCGCACCGTGCTCACTCCTCTACTTCTGCACCATGCTCACTCCTCTACCCCGCACTGTGCTCACTCCTCTACTCCCGCACGGTGCTCACTCCTCTGCATCCGCACTGTGCTCACTCCTCTACTCCCGCACTGTGCTCACTCCTCTACTCCCGCACTGTGCTCAATCCTCTACTCCCGCACTGTGCTCACTCCTCTAGTCCCGCACTGTGCTCACTCCTCTACTCCCGCATTGTGCTCACTCCTCTACTCCCGCACTGTGCTCACTCCTCTATTCCCGCACTTTGCTCACTCCTCTATTCCCGCACTGTGCTCACTCCTCTATTCCCGCACTGTGCTCACTCATCTACTCCCGCACTGTGCTCACACCTCCACTCCCGCACCGTGCTCACACCTCTACTCCCGCACTGTGCTCCCTCCTCTATTCCCGCACTGTGCTCACTCCTCTACTCCCGCACTGTGCTCACTCCTCTACTCCCGCACTGTGCTCACTCCTCTACTCCCGCACTCTGCTCATTCCTCTACTCCCTCACTGTGCTCACTCTTCTACTCCTCACCTGAGCTCACTCTTCTTCTCCCTCACTGTGCTCACTCCTCTACTTCCGCACTGTGCTCACTCCTCTACTTCCGCACTGTGCTCACTCCTCTACTCCCGCACTCTGCTCACTCCTCTACTCCCGCACTGTGCTCACTCCTCTACTCCCGCACTCTGCTCACTCCTCTACTCCCGCACTCTGCTCACTCCTCCAATCCAGCACTCTGCTCACTCCTCTACTCCCGCACTGTGCTCACACCTCTCCTCCCGCACCGTGCTCATTCCTCTACTCCCGCACGGTGCTCAGTCCTCAACTCCATCACTGTGCTCACTCCTCTACTCCTCCACTGATCTCACTCTTCTACTCCCTCACTGTGCTCACTCCTCTACTTCCGCACTGTGCTCACTCCTCTACTCCCGCACTGTGCTCACTCCTCTACTCGCGCACCGTGCTCACTCCTCTATTCCCGCACTGTGCTCACTCCTCTACGCCCGCACCTTGCTCACTCCTCAACTCCCGCACCGTGCTCACTCCTCTACTCCCGCACTGTGCCCTCTCCTCTACCCCCGCACCTTGCTCACTCCTCGACTCCCGCACCGTGCTCACTCCTCTACTCCCGCACCGTGCTCACTCCTGTACTCCCGCACCGTGCTCACTCCTCTATTCCCGCAATGTGCTCACTCCTCCACTCTCGCACGTTCTTCACTCCTCTACACCACACTGTTCTCACTCCTCGACTCCCGCACCATGCTCACTCCTCTATTCCCGCACCGTGCTCACTCCTCTACTCCCGCACCGTGTTCACTCCGCTACTCCCGCACTGTGCTCGCTCCTCTACTCCCTCACTGTGCTTGCTCCTCTACTCCCGGACTGTGCTCGCTCCTCTACTCCCGCACTGTGCTCAATCCTCTACTCCCGCACTGTGCTCACTCCTCTACTCCTGCACAGTTTTCACTCCTCTACTCCCGCACAGTGCTGACTCCTCTACTCCCTCACTGTGCTCATTCCTCTACTCCCGCAACTTGCTCACTCCTCCACTCCCGCACTGTGCCCACTCATCCACTCCCGCACTGTGCTCACTCCTCTACTCCCGCACTGTGCCCACTCCTCTACTCCTGCACTGTGCTCTCTCCTCTGCTTCCGCACTGTGCTCACTCCTCTACTCCCGCACTGTGCTCACTACTCTACTCCCGCACTGTGCTCACTCCTCTACTCACGCACTCCTCACTCCTCTACTCCCGCACCGTGCTCACTTCTCTACTCCCGCACTGTGCTCACTCCTCTACTCCCGCACCGTGCTGACTCCTCTACTCCCGCACCGTGCTCACTCCTCTACTCCCGCACTGTGCTCACACCTCTACTCCCGCACCGTGCTAACTCTTCTACCCCCGCACAGTGCTCACTGCTCTACTCCCGCACCGTGCTCACTCCTGTACTCCCGCACTCTGCTGAATCCTCTACTCCCGCATTGTGCTCACTCCTCTACTCCCGCATTCTGCTCACTCCTCCACTCGCGCACTTTGCTCACTCCTCTATCCCCGCACTCTGCTCACTCCTCTACTCCCGCACTGTACTCACTCCTCTACTCCCGCACTCTGATCACTCCTCTATTCCCGCACTCTGCTCACTCCTCTACTCCCGCACTGTGCCCACTCCTGTACTCCCGCACTGTGCTCACTCCTCTACTCCCGCACTGTGCTCACTCCTCTACTCCCACACTGTGCCCACTCCTCTTCCCCGCACTGTGTTAACTCCTCTACTCCCGCACTCTGCTCACTCCACTACTCCCGCACTGTGCGCAATCCTCTACTCCCCCAATGTGGTCGCTCCTCTATTCCCGCACCGTGCTCACTCCTCTACTCCCGCGCTGTGCTCACTCCTCTACTCCCGCCCCATGCTCACACGTCTACTCCCGCACTGTGCTCTCTCATCTACTCCCGGTCCCTGCTCACTCCTCAATTCCCAAAATGTGCTCACTCCTCTGCTCCCGCACCGTGCTCACTACTCTACTCCCGCACCCTGCTCACTACTCTACTCCCGCACCGTGCTCACTTCTCTACTCCCGCACTGTGCTCACTCCTCTACTCCCGCACTGTGCTCATCCTCTAATCCCGCACTCTGCTCACTCCTCTACTTCCGCACTGTGCTCACTCCTCTATCCCCGCACTGTGCTCACTCCTCTGCTCCCGCACCGTGCTCACACCTCTACTTCCGCACTGTGCTCACTCCTCTACTCCCGCACTGGGCTCACTCCTCTACTCCCGCACTGTGCTCACTCCTCTACTCCAACACTGTGCTCACTCCTCTTCTCCCGCACTGTGCTCACTCCTCTACTCCGCACTGTGCTCACTCCTCTACTTCCGCACTGTGCTCACTCCTCTACTCCGCACTGTGCTCACTCCTCTACTCCTGCACTGTGCTCTCTCCTCCACTCCTGCACTGTGCTCACTCCTCTACTCCCGCACTGTGCTCACTCCTCTACTCCCGCAATGTGCTCACTCCTCTACTCCTGCCCCGTGCTCACACGTCTGCTCCCGAAATGTGCTCACTCCTCTACTCCCGCACTGTGCTCACTCCTCTGCTCCCGCAGTCTGCTCAATCCTCTACTCCCGCACTGTGCTCACTCCTCTATTCCCGCACTCTGCTCACTCCTCTACTCCCGCACTCTGCTCACTCCTCCAATCCAGCACTCTGCTCACTCCTCTACTCCCGCACTGTGCTCACACCTCTCCTCCCGCACCGTGCTCATTCCTCTACTCCCGCACGGTGCTCAGTCCTCAACTCCATCACTGTGCTCACTCCTCTACTCCTCCACTGATCTCACTCTTCTACTCCCTCACTGTGCTCACTCCTCTACTTCCGCACTGTGCTCACTCCTCTACTCCCGCACTGTGCTCACTCCTCTACTCGCGCACCGTGCTCACTCCTCTATTCCCGCACTGTGCTCACTCCTCTACACCCGCACTGTGCCCACTCCTCTACGCCCGCACCTTGCTCACTCCTCAACTCCCGCACCGTGCTCACTCCTCTACTCCCGCACTGTGCCCTCTCCTCTACCCCCGCACCTTGCTCACTCCTCGACTCCCGCACCGTGCTCACTCCTCTACTCCCGCACCGTGCTCACTCCTGTACTCCCGCACCGTGCTCACTCCTCTATTCCCGCAATGTGCTCACTCCTCCACTCTCGCACGTTCTTCACTCCTCTACACCACACTGTTCTCACTCCTCGACTCCCGCACCATGCTCACTCCTCTATTCCCGCACCGTGCTCACTCCTCTACTCCCGCACCGTGTTCACTCCGCTACTCCCGCACTGTGCTCGCTCCTCTACTCCCTCACTGTGCTTGCTCCTCTACTCCCGGACTGTGCTCGCTCCTCTACTCCCGCACTGTGCTCAATCCTCTACTCCCGCACTGTGCTCACTCCTCTACTCCTGCACAGTTTTCACTCCTCTACTCCCGCACAGTGCTGACTCCTCTACTCCCTCACTGTGCTCATTCCTCTACTCCCGCAACTTGCTCACTCCTCCACTCCCGCACTGTGCCCACTCATCCACTCCCGCACTGTGCTCACTCCTCTACTCCCGCACTGTGCCCACTCCTCTACTCCTGCACTGTGCTCTCTCCTCTGCTTCCGCACTGTGCTCACTCCTCTACTCCCGCACTGTGCTCACTACTCTACTCCCGCACTGTGCTCACTCCTCTACTCACGCACTCCTCACTCCTCTACTCCCGCACCGTGCTCACTTCTCTACTCCCGCACTGTGCTCACTCCTCTACTCCCGCACCGTGCTGACTCCTCTACTCCCGCACCGTGCTCACTCCTCTACTCCCGCACTGTGCTCACACCTCTACTCCCGCACCGTGCTAACTCTTCTACCCCCGCACAGTGCTCACTGCTCTACTCCCGCACCGTGCTCACTCCTGTACTCCCGCACTCTGCTGAATCCTCTACTCCCGCATTGTGCTCACTCCTCTACTCCCGCATTCTGCTCACTCCTCCACTCGCGCACTTTGCTCACTCCTCTATCCCCGCACTCTGCTCACTCCTCTACTCCCGCACTGTACTCACTCCTCTACTCCCGCACTCTGATCACTCCTCTATTCCCGCACTCTGCTCACTCCTCTACTCCCGCACTGTGCCCACTCCTGTACTCCCGCACTGTGCTCACTCCTCTACTCCCGCACTGTGCTCACTCCTCTACTCCCACACTGTGCCCACTCCTCTTCCCCGCACTGTGTTAACTCCTCTACTCCCGCACTCTGCTCACTCCACTACTCCCGCACTGTGCGCAATCCTCTACTCCCCCAATGTGGTCGCTCCTCTATTCCCGCACCGTGCTCACTCCTCTACTCCCGCGCTGTGCTCACTCCTCTACTCCCGCCCCATGCTCACACGTCTACTCCCGCACTGTGCTCTCTCATCTACTCCCGGTCCCTGCTCACTCCTCAATTCCCAAAATGTGCTCACTCCTCTGCTCCCGCACCGTGCTCACTACTCTACTCCCGCACCCTGCTCACTACTCTACTCCCGCACCGTGCTCACTTCTCTACTCCCGCACTGTGCTCACTCCTCTACTCCCGCACTGTGCTCATCCTCTAATCCCGCACTCTGCTCACTCCTCTACTTCCGCACTGTGCTCACTCCTCTATCCCCGCACTGTGCTCACTCCTCTGCTCCCGCACCGTGCTCACACCTCTACTTCCGCACTGTGCTCACTCCTCTACTCCCGCACTGGGCTCACTCCTCTACTCCCGCACTGTGCTCACTCCTCTACTCCAACACTGTGCTCACTCCTCTACTCCCGCACAGTGCTCACTCCTCTACTCCCGTACCGTGCTCACTCCTCTACCCCCGCACAGTGCTCACTCCTCTACTCCCGCACTGTGCTCCCTCCTCTACTCCCGCACTGTGCTCACACGTCTACCCCCGCACTGTGCTCACTCCTCTACTCCCGCACCGTGCTCACTCCTCTACTTCTGCACCATGCTCACTCCTCTACCCCCGCACTGTGCTCACTCCTCTACTCCTGCACTGTGCTCACTCCTCTACATCCGCACTGTGCTCACTCCTCTACTCCCGCACTGTGCTCACTCCTCTACTCCCGCACTGTGCTCAATCCTCTACTCCCGCACTGTGCTCACTCCTCTAGTCCCGCACTGTGCTCACTCCTCTACTCCCTCATTGTGCTCACTCCTCTACTCCCGCACTGTGCTCACTCCTCTATTCCCGCACTTTGCTCACTCCTCTACTCCCGCACTGTGCTCACTCCTCTACTCCCGCACTGTGCTCACACCTCTACTCCCGCACTCTGCTCATTCCTCTACTCCCTCACTGTGCTCACTCTTCTACTCCTCACCTGAGCTCACTCTTCTTCGCCCTCACTGTGCTCACTCCTCTACTTCCGCACTGTGCTCACTCCTCTACTTCCGCACTGTGCTCACTCCTCTGCTCCCGCACTCTGCTCACTCCTCTACTCCCGCTCTGTGCTAACTCCTCTACTCCCATACTGTGCTCACTCCTCTACTCCCGCACTGTGCTCACTCCTCTGCTCCCGCACTGTGCTCACTCCTCTTCTCCCGAACTGTGCTCACTCCTCTACTCCCGCACTCTGCTCACTCCTCTACTCCCGCACTGTGCTCACTCCTCTACTCCCGCACCGTGCTCACTCCTCTACTCCCGCACCGTGCTGACTCCTCTACTCCCGCACTGTGCTCACTCCTCTGCTCGTGCACTGTTCCCACTCCTCTACTCCCGCACTGTGCTCACTCCTCTACTCCCGCTCTGTGCTCACACCTCTACTCCCCGAATGTGCTCGCTCCTCTATTCCCGCACGGAGCTCACTCCTCTACTCCCGCACCGTGCTCACTCCTCGACTCCCACACTGTGCTCACTCCTCTAATCCCGCACTGTGCTCACTCCTCTGCTCCTGCACTGTGCTCACTCCTCCACTCCTGCACTGTGCTCACTCCTCTACTCCCGCACTGTGCTCACTCATCTACTCCCGCAATGTGCTCACTCCTCTACTCCTGCCCCGTGCTCACACGTCTGCTCCCGAAATGTGCTCACTCCTCTACTCCCGCACTGTGCTCACTCCTCTACTCCCGCAGTCTGCTCAATCCTCTACTCCCGCACTGTGCTCACTCCTCTACTCCCGTACTCTGCTCACTCCTCTACTCCCGCACTCTGCTCACTCCTCCAATCCAGCACTCTGCTCACTCCTCTACTCCCGCACTGTGCTCACACCTCTCCTCCCGCACCGTGCTCATTCCTCTACTCCCGCACGGTGCTCAGTCCTCAACTCCATCACTGTGCTCACTCCTCTACTCCTCCACTGATCTCACTCCTCTACTCCCTCACTGTGCTCACTCCTCTACTTCCGCACTGTGCTCACTCCTCTACTCCGGCACTGTGCTCACTCCTCTACTCCCGCACCGTGCTCACTCCTCTATTCCCGCACTGTGCTCACTCCTCTACACCCGCACTGTGCCCACTCCTCTACGCCCGCACCTTGCTCACTCCTCAACTCCCGCACCGTGCTCACTCCTCTACTCCCGCACTGTGCCCTCTCCTCTACCCACGCACCTTGCTCACTCCTCGACTCCCGCACCGTGCTCACTCCTCTACTCCCGCACCGTGCTCACTCCTCTACTCCAGCACCGTGCTCACTCCTCTATTCCCGCAATGTGCTCACTCCTCCACTCTCGCACGTTCTTCACTCCTCAACACCCACACTGTTCTCACTCCTCGACTCCCGCACCATGCTCACTCCTCTATTCCCGCACCGTGCTCACTCCTCTACTCCCGCACCGTGTTCACTCCGCTACTCCCGCACTGTGCTCGCTCCTCTACTCCCTCACTGTGCTTGCTCCTCTACTCCCGGACTGTGCTCGCTCCTCTACTCCCGCACTGTGCTCAATCCTCTACTCCCGCACTGTGCTCACTCCTCTACTCCTGCACAGTTTTCACTCCTCTACTCCCGCACAGTGCTGACTCCTCTACTCCCTCACTGTGCTCATTCCTCTACTCCCGCAACTTGCTCACTCCTCCACTCCCGCACTGTGCCCACTCATCCACTCCCGCACTGTGCTCACTCCTCTACTCCCGCACTGTGCCCACTCCTCTACTCCTGCACTGTGCTCTCTCCTCTGCTTCCGCACTGTGCTCACTCCTCTACTCCCGCACTGTGCTCACTACTCTACTCCCGCACTGTGCTCACTCCTCTACTCCCGCACTGTGCTCACTCCTCTACTCCCGCACCGTGCTCACTCCTCTACTCCCGCACCGTGCTCACTCCTCTACTCCCGCACTGTGCTCACACCTCTACTCCCGCACCGTGCTAAATCCTCTACCCCCGCACAGTGCTCACTGCTCTACTCCCGCACCGTGCTCACTCCTGTACTCCCGCACTCTGCTGAATCCTCTACTCCCGCATTGTGCTCACTCCTCTACTCCCGCATTCTGCTCACTCCTCCACTCGCGCACTTTGCTCACTCCTCTACTCCCGCACTGTACTCACTCCTCTACTCCCGCACTGTGCTCACTCCTCTACTCCCGCACTGTGCTCACTCCTCCGCTCCCGCACTGTGCTCACTCCTCTACTCCCGCACTGTGCTCACTCCTCTACTCCCGCAATCTGCTCACTCCTCTGCTCCCGCACTGTGCTCACTCCTCTATCCCCGCACTGCGCTCACTCCTCTACTCCCGCACTTTCCTCACACCTCTACTCCCGCACCGTGCTCACTCCTCTGCTCCCGCACTGTGCTCACACCTCTACTCCCGCACTGTGCTCATTCCTCTACTCCCTCACTGTGCTCACTCCTCTACTCCTCCACTGAGCTCACTCTTGTGCTCCCTCACTGTGCTCACTCCTCTACTCCCGCACTGTGCTCACTCCTCTACTCCCGCACTATGCTCACTCCTCTATTCCCGCACCGTGCTCACTCCTCCACTCCCGCACTGTGTTCACTCCTCTACTCCCGCACTGTGCTCACTCCTCTACTCCCGCACTATGCTCACTCCTCTATTCCCGCACCGTGCTCACTCCTCCACTCCCGCACTGTGTTCACTCCTCTACTCCCGCACTGTGCTCACTCCTCTTCTCCCGCACTGTGTTCACTCCTATACTCCCGCAATGTGCTCACTCCTATACTCCCGCAATGTGCTCACTCCTCTACTCCCGCACTGTGCTGACTCCTCTACTCCCGAACTGTGCTCACTCCTCTCCTCCCGCACTGTGCTCACTCCTCTATTCCCGCAACTTGCTCACACCTCTACTCCCGCACCATGCTCACTCCTCTACTTCTGCACCGTTCTCACTCCTGTACTACCGCACCGTGCTCACTCCTCTATTCCCGCACCGAGCTCACTCCTCTACTCCCGCACTGTGCTCACTCCTCTACTCCCGCACTGTGCTCACTCCTCTACCCCCGCACTGTGCCCACTCCTCTACCCCCGCACCTTGCTCACTCCTCTACTCCCGCACTGTGCTCACTCCTCTACTCCCGCACCGTGCTCACTCCTTTACACCCGCACCATGCTCACTCCTCTATTCCCGCACTGTGCTCACTCCTCTACTCCCGCACTGTGCCCACTCCTCTACCCCCGCACCTTGCTCACTCCTCTACTCCCGCACCGTGCTCACTCCTCTACTCCTGCACTGTGCCCTCTCCTCTACCCCCGCACCTTGCTCACTCCTCTACTCCCGCACCGTGCTCACTCCTCTACTCCCGCACCGTGCTCACTCCTATACGCCCGCACCGTGCTCACTCCTCTATTCCCGCAATGTGCTCACTCCTCCACTCTCGCACGTTCTTCACTCCTCTACACCCACACTGCTCTCACTCCTCTACTCCCGCACCATGCTCACTCCTCTATTCCCGCACCGTGCTCGCTCCTCTACTCCCTCACTGTGCTTGCTCCTCTACTCCCGGACTGTGCTCGCTCCTCTACTCCTGCACTATGCTCAATCCTCTACTCCCGCACTGTGCTCACTCCTCTACTCCTGCACAGTTTTCACTCCTCTACTCCCGCACAGTGCTGACTCCTCTACTCCCTCACTGTGCTCACTCCTCTACTCCCGCAACTTGCTCACTCCTCCACTCCCGCACTGTGCCCACTCCTCCACTCCCGCACTGTGTTCACTCCTCTGCTCCCGCAATGTGCCCATTCCTCTACTCCTGCACTGTGCTCATTCCTCTGCTTCCGCACTGTGCTCACTCCTCTACTCCCGCACTGTGCTCACTACTCTACTCCCGCACTGAGCTCACTCCTCTACTCACGCACTGCTCACTCCTCTACTCCCGCACCGTTCTCAATCCTCTACTCCTGCACTGTGCTCACTCCTCTACTCCTGCACTGTGCTCACTCCTCTACTTCCGCACTGTGCTCACTCCTCTATTCCCGCACTGTGCTCACTCCTCTACTCCCGCACTGTGCTCAATCTCTATTCCCGCTCCGAGCTCACTCCTCTACTCCTGCACTGTGCTCACTCCTCTACTCCCGCACTGTGCTCACTCCTCGACTCCCGCACTGTGCTCACTCCTCTACCCCCGCAATGTGCCCACTCCTCTACCCCCGCACCTTGCTCACTCCTCTACTCCCGCACTGTGCTCACTCCTCTACTCCCGCACTGTGCCCACTCCTCTATTCCCGCACTGTGCTTACTCCTCCACTCCCGCACTGTGCTCACTCGTCTACTCCCGCACTGAGCTCACTCCTCTATTCCCGCACTCTGCTCACTCCTCTACCCCCGCAGTGTGCCCATCCTTCTAGTCGCGCACTGTGCCCACTCCTCTACTCCCGCACTGTGCTCACTCCACTACTCCCGCACTGTGCTCACTCCTCTACTCCCGCACCGTGCTCACTCCTCTTCTCCCGCACTGTGCTCACTCCTCTACTCCCGCACATTGCTCACTCCTCTACTGCCGCACCATGCTCACTCCTCTACTCCCGCACAGTGCTCACTCCTCTTCTCCCGTACCGTGCTCACTCCTCTACTCCCGCACCGTGCTCACTCCTCTTCTCCCACATTGTGCTCAGCCCTTTGCTCCCGCACTGTGCTCTCTCCTCTACAGCCGCAATATGCTCACTCCTCTACTCCCGCACTGTACTCACTCCTCTACTCCCGCACTCTGACCACTCCTCTATTCCCGCACTCTGCTCACTCCTCTACTCCCGCACTGTGCCCACTCCTGTACTCCCGCACTGTGCTCACTCCTCTACTCCCGCACTGTGCCCACTCCTCTACTCCCGCACTGTGCTCACTCCTCTTCTCCCGCACTGTGCCCACTCCTCTACCCCGCACTGTGTTAACTCCTCTACTCCCGCATTGTGCTCACTCCTCTACTCCCGCACTGTGCTCATCGTCTAATCCCGCACTCTGCTCACTCCTCTACTCCCGCACTGTGCTCACTCCTCTATCCCCGCACTGTGCTCACACCTCTACTCCCGCACCATGCTCACTCATCTGCTCCCGCACCGTGCTCACACCTCTACTTCCGCACTGTGCTCACTCCTCTACTCCCGCACTGTGCTAACTCCTCTACTCCCGCACTGTGCTCACTCCTCTACTCCAACACTGTGCTCACTCCTCTACTCCAGCACTGTGCTCACTCCTCTACTCCGCACTGTGCTCACTCCTCTACTCCCGCACTGTGCTCACTCCTCTACTCCCGCACCGTGCTCACTCCTCTACTCCCGCACAGTGCTCACTCCTCTACTCCCGCACAGTGCTCACTCCTCTTCTCCCGTACCGTGCTCACTCCTCTACCCCCGCACAGTGCTCACTCCTCTACTCCCGCACTGTGCTCCCTCCTCTACTCCCGCACTGTGCTCACACGTCTACCCCCGCACTGTGGTCACTCCTCCACTCCCGCACCGTGCTCACTCCTCTACTTCCGCACCATGCTCACTCCTCTACCCCCGCACTGTGCTCACTCCTCTACTCCCGCACTGTGCTCACTCCTCTACATCCGCACTGTGCTCACTCCTCTACTCCCGCACTGTGCTCACTCCTCCACTCCCGCACTTTGCTCAATCCTCTACTCCCGCACTGTGCTCACTCCTCTACTCCCGCACTCTGCTCACTCCTCTACTCCCGCACTGTGCTCACTCCTCTACTCCCGCACTGTGCTCACTCCTCTATTCCCGCACTTTGCTCACTCCTCTATTCCCGTACTGTGCTCATTCCTCTATTCCCGCACTGTGCTCACTTCTCTACTCCAGCACTGTGCTCACACCTCTACTCCTGCACCGTGCTCACACCACTACTCCCGCACTGTGCTCCCTCCTCTATTCCCGCACTGTGCTCACTCCTCTACTCCCGCACTGTGCTCACTCCTCTACTCCCGCACTGTGCTCACTCCTCTACTCCCGCACTGTGCTCACACGTTTACCCCCGCACTGTGCTCACTCCTCTACTCCCGCACCGTGCTCACTCCTCTACTTCTGCACCATGCTCACTCCTCTACCCCCGCACTGTGCTCACTCCTCTAGTCCTGCACTGTGCTCACTCCTCTACATCCGCACTGTGCTCACTCCTCTACTCCCGCACTGTGCTCACTCCTCTACTCCCGCACTGTGCTCAATCCTCTACTCCCGCACTGTGCTCACTCCTCTAGTCCCGCACTGTGCTCACTCCTCTACTCCCGCATTGTGCTCACTCCTCTACTCCCGCACTGTGCTCACTCCTCTATTCCCGCACTTTGCTCACTCCTCTACTCCCGCACTGTGCTCACTCCTCTACTCCCGCACTGTGCTCACACCTCTACTCCCGCACTCTGCTCATTCCTCTACTCCCTCACTGTGCTCACTCTTCTACTCCTCACCTGAGCTCACTCTTCTTCTCCCTCACTGTGCTCACTCCTCTACTTCCGCACTGTGCTCACTCCTCTACTTCCGCACTGTGCTCACTCCTCTACTCCCGCACTCTGCTCACTCCTCTACTCCCGCTCTGTGCTCACTCCTCTACTCCCATACTGTGCTCACTCCTCTACTCCCGCACTGTGCTCAATCCTCTGCTCCCGCACTGTGCTCACTCCTCTTCTCCCGAACTGTGCTCACTCCTCTACTCCCGCACTCTGCTCACTCCTCTACTCCCGCACTGTGCTCACTCCTCTACTCCCGCACCGTGCTCACTCCTCTACTCCCGCACCGTGCTGACTCCTCTACTCCCGCACTGTGCTCACTCCTCTGCTCGTGCACTGTTCCCACTCCTCTACTCCCGCACTGTGCTCACTCCTCTACTCCCGCTCTGTGCTCACACCTCTACTCCCCGAATGTGCTCGCTCCTCTATTCCCGCACGGAGCTCACTCCTCTACTCCCGCACCGTGCTCACTCCTCGACTCCCACACTGTGCTCACTCCTCTAATCCCGCACTGTGCTCACTCCTCTGCTCCTGCACTGTGCTCACTCCTCCACTCCTGCACTGTGCTCACTCCTCTACTCCCGCACTGTGCTCACTCATCTACTCCCGCAATGTGCTCACTCCTCTACTCCTGCCCCGTGCTCACACGTCTGCTCCCGAAATGTGCTCACTCCTCTACTCCCGCACTGTGCTCACTCCTCTACTCCCGCAGTCTGCTCAATCCTCTACTCCCGCACTGTGCTCACTCCTCTACTCCCGTACTCTGCTCACTCCTCTACACCCGCACTCTGCTCACTCCTCCAATCCAGCACTCTGCTCACTCCTCTACTCCCGCACTGTGCTCACACCTCTCCTCCCGCACCGTGCTCATTCCTCTACTCCCGCACGGTGCTCAGTCCTCAACTCCATCACTGTGCTCACTCCTCTACTCCTCCACTGATCTCACTCCTCTACTCCCTCACTGTGCTCACTCCTCTACTTCCGCACTGTGCTCACTCCTCTACTCCGGCACTGTGCTCACTCCTCTACTCCCGCACCGTGCTCACTCCTCTATTCCCGCACTGTGCTCACTCCTCTACACCCGCACTGTGCCCACTCCTCTACGCCCGCACCTTGCTCACTCCTCTACTCCCGCACTGTGCCCACTCCTCTACGCCCGCACCGTGCTCACTCCTCTACACCCGCACTGTGCCCACTCCTCTACGCCCGCACCGTGCTCACTCCTCTACTCCCGCACTGTGCCCTCTCCTCTACCCACGCACCTTGCTCACTCCTCGACTCCCGCACCGTGCTCACTCCTCTACTCCCGCACCGTGCTCACTCCTCTACTCCAGCACCGTGCTCACTCCTCTATTCCCGCAATGTGCTCACTCCTCCACTCTCGCACGTTCTTCACTCCTCTACACCCACACTGTTCTCACTCCTCGACTCCCGCACCATGCTCACTCCTCTATTCCCGCACCGTGCTCACTCCTCTACTCCCGCACCGTGTTCACTCCGCTACTCCCGCACTGTGCTCGCTCCTCTACTCCCTCACTGTGCTTGCTCCTCTACTCCCGGACTGTGCTCGCTCCTCTACTCCCGCACTGTGCTCAATCCTCTACTCCCGCACTGTGCTCACTCCTCTACTCCTGCACAGTTTTCACTCCTCTACTCCCGCACAGTGCTGACTCCTCTACTCCCTCACTGTGCTCATTCCTCTACTCCCGCAACTTGCTCACTCCTCCACTCCCGCACTGTGCCCACTCATCCACTCCCGCACTGTGCTCACTCCTCTACTCCCGCACTGTGCCCACTCCTCTACTCCTGCACTGTGCTCTCTCCTCTGCTTCCGCACTGTGCTCACTCCTCTACTCCCGCACTGTGCTCACTACTCTACTCCCGCACTGTGCTCACACCTCTACTCACGCACTGCTCACTCCTCTACTCCCGCACCGTGCTCCCTTCTCTACTCCCGCACTGTGCTCACTCCTCTACTCCCGCACCGTGCTCACTCCTCTACTCCCGCACCGTGCTCACTCCTCTACTCCCGCACTGTGCTCACACCTCTACTCCCGCACCGTGCTAACTCCTCTACCCCCGCACAGTGCTCACTGCTCTACTCCCGCACCGTGCTCACTCCTGTACTCCCGCACTCTGCTGAATCCTCTACTCCCGCATTGTGCTCACTCCTCTACTCCCGCATTCTGCTCACTCCTCCACTCGCGCACTTTGCTCACTCCTCTACTCCCGCACTGTACTCACTCCTCTACTCCCGCACTGTGCTCACTCCTCTACTCCCGCACTGTGCTCACTCCTCCGCTCCCGCACTGTGCTCACTCCTCCACTCCCGCACTGTGCTCACTCCTCTACTCCCGCAATCTGCTCACTCCTCTGCTCCCGCACTGTGCTCACTCCTCTATCCCCGCACTGCGCTCACTCCTCTACTCCCGCACTTTCCTCACACCTCTACTCCCGCACCGTGCTCACTCCTCTGCTCCCGCACTGTGCTCACACCTCTACTCCCGCACTGTGCTCATTCCTCTACTCCCTCAGTGTGCTCACTCCTCTACTCCTCCACTGAGCTCACTCTTGTGCTCCCTCACTGTGCTCACTCCTCTACTCCCACACTGTGCTCACTCCTCTACTCCCGCACTATGCTCACTCCTCTATTCCCGCACCGTGCTCACTCCTCTACTCCCGCACCGTGCTCACTCTGCTACTCCAGCACTGTGCTCACTCCTCCACTCCCGCACTGTGTTCACTCCTCTACTCCCGCACTGTGCTCACTCCTCTACTCCCGCACTGTGTTCACTCCTATACTCCCGCAATGTGCTCACTCCTATACTCCCGCAATGTGCTCACTCCTCTACTCCCGCACTGTGCTGACTCCTCTACTCCCGAACTGTGCTCACTCCTCTCCTCCCGCACTGTGCTCACTCCTCTATTCCCGCAACTTGCTCACACCTCTACTCCCGCACCATGCTCACTCCTCTACTTCTGCACTGTGCTCACTCCTGTACTACCGCACCGTGCTCACTCCTCTATTCCCGCACCGAGCTCACTCCTCTACTCCCGCACTGTGCTCACTCCTCTACTCCCGCACTGTGCTCACTCCTCTACCCCCGCACTGTGCCCACTCCTCTACCCCCGCACCTTGCTCACTCCTCTACTCCCGCACTGTGCTCACTCCTCTACTCCCGCACCGTGCTCACTCCTTTACACCCGCACCATGCTCACTCCTCTATTCCCGCACTGTGCTCACTCCTCTACTCCCGCACTGTGCCCACTCCTCTACCCCCGCACCTTGCTCACTCCTCTACTCCCGCACCGTGCTCACTCCTCTACTCCCGCACTGTGCCCTCTCCTCTACCCCCGCACCTTGCTCACTCCTCTACTCCCGCACCGTGCTCACTCCTCTACACCCGCACCGTGCTCACTCCTGTACGCCCGCACCGTGCTCACTCCTCTATACCCGCAATGTGCTCACTCCTCCACTCTCGCACGTTCTTCACTCCTCTACACCCACACTGCTCTCACTCCTCTACTCCCGCACCATGCTCACTCCTCTATTCCCGCACCGTGCTCACTCCTCTACTCCCGCACCATGCTCACTCCGCTACTCCCGCACTGTGCTCGCTCCTCTACTCCCTCACTGTGCTTGCTCCTCTACTCCCGGACTGTGCTCGCTCCTCTACTCCCGCACTATGCTCAATCCTCTACTCCCGCACTGTGCTCACTCCTCTACTCCTGCACAGTTTTCACTCCTCTACTCCCGCACAGTGCTGACTCCTCTACTCCCTCACTGTGCCAACTCCTCTACTCCCGCAACTTGCTCACTCCTCCACTCCCGCACTGTGCCCACTCCTCCACTCCCGCAATGTGCTCACACCTCTGCTCCCGCAATGTGCCCATTCCTCTACTCCTGCACTGTGCTCATTCCTCTGCTTCCGCACTGTGCTCACTCCTCTACTCCCGCACTGTGCTCACTACTCTACTCCCGCACTGAGCTCACTCCTCTACTCACGCACTGCTCACTCCTCTACTCCCGCACCGTTCTCAATCCTCTACTCCTGCACTGTGCTCACTCCTCTACTCCTGCACTGTGCTCACTCCTCTACTTCCGCACTGTGCTCACTCCTCTATTCCCGCACTGTGCTCACTCCTCTACTCCCGCACTGTGCTCAATCTCTATTCCCGCTCCGAGCTCACTCCTCTACTCCTGCACTGTGCTCACTCCTCTACCCCCGCAATGTGCCCACTCCTCTACCCCCGCACCTTGCTCACTCCTCTACTCCCGCACTGTGCTCACTCCTCTACTCCCGCACTGTGCCCACTCCTCTATTCCCGCACTGTGCTTACTCCTCCACTCCCGCACTGTGCTCACTCGTCTACTCCCGCACTGAGCTCACTCCTCTATTCCCGCACTCTGCTCACTCCTCTACCCCCGCAGTGTGCCCATCCTTCTAGTCGCGCACTGTGCCCACTCCTCTACTCCCGCACTGTGCTCACTCCACTACTCCCGCACTGTGCTCACTCCTCTACTCCCGCACCGTGCTCACTCCTCTTCTCCCGCACTGTGCTCACTCCTCTACTCCCGCACATTGCTCACTCCTCTACTGCCGCACCATGCTCACTCCTCTACTCCCGCACAGTGCTCACTCCTCTTCTCCCGTACCGTGCTCACTCCTCTACTCCCGCACCGTGCTCACTCCTCTTCTCCCACATTGTGCTCAGCCCTTTGCTCCCGCACTGTGCTCTCTCCTCTACAGCCGCAATATGCTCACTCCTCTACTCCCGCACTGTACTCACTCCTCTACTCCCGCACTCTGATCACTCCTCTATTCCCGCACTCTGCTCACTCCTCTACTCCCGCACTGTGCCCACTCCTGTACTCCCGCACTGTGCTCACTCCTCTACTCCCGCACTGTGCCCACTCCTCTACTCCCGCACTGTGCTCACTCCTCTTCTCCCGCACTGTGCCCACTCCTCTACCCCGCACTGTGTTAACTCCTCTACTCCCGCATTGTGCTCACTCCTCTACTCCCGCACTGTGCTCATCCTCTAATCCCGCACTCTGCTCACTCCTCTACTCCCGCACTGTGCTCACTCCTCTATCCCCGCACTGTGCTCACAACTCTACTCCCGCACCATGCTCACTCCTCTGCTCCCGCACCGTGCTCACACCTCTACTTCCGCACTGTGCTCACTCCTCTACTCCCGCACTGTGCTAACTCCTCTACTCCCGCACTGTGCTCACTCCTCTACTCCAACACTGTGCTCACTCCTCTACTCCAGCACTGTGCTCACTCCTCTACTCCGCACTGTGCTCACTCCTCTACTCCCGCACTGTGCTCACTCCTCTACTCCCGCACCGTGCTCACTCCTCTACTCCCGCACCGTGCTCACTCCTCTACTCCCGCACAGTGCTCACTCCTCTTCTCCCGTACCGTGCTCACTCCTCTACCCCCGCATAGTGCTCACTCCTCTACTCCCGCACTGTGCTCACACGTCTACCCCCGCACTGTGGTCACTCCTCCACTCCCGCACCGTGCTCACTCCTCTACTTCCGCACCATGCTCACTCCTCTACCCCCGCACTGTGCTCACTCCTCTACTCCCGCACTGTGCTCACTCCTCTACATC
The DNA here is from genome assembly GCF_052327205.1 of Somniosus microcephalus. Classification (NCBI taxonomy): domain Eukaryota; kingdom Metazoa; phylum Chordata; class Chondrichthyes; order Squaliformes; family Somniosidae; genus Somniosus; species Somniosus microcephalus. Next base: position 56,507,631 of record NC_140988.1, read on the forward strand.
CGCACTGTGCTCACTCCTCTACTCCCGCACTTTGCTCACTCCTCTACTCCCGCACTGTGCTCAATCCTCTACTCCCGCACTGTGCTCACTCCTCTACTCCCGCACTCTGCTCACTCCTCTACTCCCGCACTGTGCTCACTCCTCTACTCCCGCACTGTGCTCACTCCTCTATTCCCGCACTTTGCTCACTCCTCTATTCCCGTACTGTGCTCACTCCTCTATTCCCGCACTGTGCTCACTTCTCTACTCCAGCACTGTGCTCACACCTCTACTCCTGCACCGTGCTCACACCACTACTCCCGCACTGTGCTCCCTCCTCTATTCCCGCACTGTGCTCACTCCTCTACTCCCGCACTGTGCTCACTCCTCTCCTCCCGCACTGTGCTCACTCCTCTACTCCCGCACTGTGCTCATTCCTCTACTCCCCCACTGTGCTCACTCCTCTACTCCTCACCTGAGCTCACTCTTCTTCTCCCTCACTGTGCTCACTCCTCTACTTCCGCACTGTGCTCACTCCTCTACTTCCGCACTGTGCGCACTCCTCTACTCCCGCACTCTGCTCACTCCTCTACTCCCGCTCTGTGCTCACTCCTCTACTCCCAAACTGTGCTCACTCCTCTGCTCCCGCACTGTGCTCACTCCTCTACTCCCGCACTGTGCTCACTCCTCTCCTCCCGCACAGTGCTCACTCCTCTACTCCCGCTCTGTGCTCACTCCTCTACTCCCAAACTGTGCTCACTCCTCTACTCCCGCACTGTGCTCCCTCCTCTACTCCCGCACTGTGCTCACACGTCTACCCCCGCACTGTGGTCACTCCTCCACTCCCGCACCGTGCTCACTCCTCTACTTCCGCACCATGCTCACTCCTCTACCCCCGCACTGTGCTCACTCCTCTACTCCCGCACTGTGCTCACTCCTCTACATCCGCACTGTGCTCACTCCTCTACTCCCGCACTGTGCTCACTCCTCTACTCCCGCACTGTGCTCAATCCTCTACTCCCGCACTGTGCTCACTCCTCTACTCCCGCACTCTGCTCACTCCTCTACTCCAGCACTGTGCTCACTCCTCTACTCCCGCACTGTGCTCACTCCTCTATTCCCGCACTTTGCTCACTCCTCTATTCCCGTACTGTGCTCACTCCTCTATTCCCGCACTGTGCTCACTCCTCTACTCCAGCACTGTGCTCACTCCTCTACTCCAGCACTGTGCTCACACCTCTACTCCCGCACTGTGCTCCCTCCTCTATTCCCGCACTGTGCTCACTCCTCTACTCCCGCACTGTGCTCACTCCTCTACTCCCGCACTGTGCTCACTCCTCTACTCCCGCACTGTGCTCATTCCTCTACTCCCCCACTGTGCTCACTCCTCTACTCCTCACCTGAGCTCACTCCTCTACTCCCGCACATTGCTCACTCCTCTACTGCCGCACCATGCTCACTCCTCTACTCCCGCACAGTGCTCACTCCTCTTCTCCCGTACCGTGCTCACTCCTCTACTCCCGCACCGTGCTCACTCCTCTTCTCCCACATTGTGCTCAGCCCTTTGCTCCCGCACTGTGCTCTCTCCTCTACAGCCGCAATATGCTCACTCCTCTACTCCCGCACTGTACTCACTCCTCTACTCCCGCACTCTGATCACTCCTCTATTCCCGCACTCTGCTCACTCCTCTACTCCCGCACTGTGCCCACTCCTGTACTCCCGCACTGTGCTCACTCCTCTACTCCCGCACTGTGCCCACTCCTCTACTCCCGCACTGTGCTCACTCCTCTTCTCCCGCACTGTGCCCACTCCTCTACCCCGCACTGTGTTAACTCCTCTACTCCCGCATTGTGCTCACTCCTCTACTCCCGCACTGTGCTCATCCTCTAATCCCGCACTCTGCTCACTCCTCTACTCCCGCACTGTGCTCACTCCTCTATCCCCGCACTGTGCTCACAACTCTACTCCCGCACCATGCTCACTCCTCTGCTCCCGCACCGTGCTCAAACCTCTACTTCCGCACTGTGCTCACTCCTCTACTCCCGCACTGTGCTAACTCCTCTACTCCCGCACTGTGCTCACTCCTCTACTCCAACACTGTGCTCACTCCTCTACTCCAGCACTGTGCTCACTCCTCTACTCCGCACTGTGCTCACTCCTCTACTCCCGCACTGTGCTCACTCCTCTACTCCCGCACCGTGCTCACTCCTCTACTCCCGCACCGTGCTCACTCCTCTACTCCCGCACAGTGCTCACTCCTCTTCTCCCGTACCGTGCTCACTCCTCTACCCCCGCATAGTGCTCACTCCTCTACTCCCGCACTGTGCTCACACGTCTACCCCCGCACTGTGGTCACTCCTCCACTCCCGCACCGTGCTCACTCCTCTACTTCCGCACCATGCTCACTCCTCTACCCCCGCACTGTGCTCACTCCTCTACTCCCGCACTGTGCTCACTCCTCTACATCCGCACTGTGCTCACTCCTCTACTCCCGCACTGTGCTCACTCCTCTACTCCCGCACTGTGCTCAATCCTCTACTCCCGCACTGTGCTCACTCCTCTACTCCCGCACTCTGCTCACTCCTCTACTCCCGCACTGTGCTCACTCCTCTACTCCCGCACTGTGCTCACTCCTCTATTCCCGCACTTTGCTCACTCCTCTATTCCCGTACTGTGCTCACTCCTCTATTCCCGCACTGTGCTCACTTCTCTACTCCAGCACTGTGCTCACACCTCTACTCCTGCACCGTGCTCACACCACTACTCCCGCACTGTGCTCCCTCCTCTATTCCCGCACTGTGCTCACTCCTCTACTCCCGCACTGTGCTCACTCCTCTCCTCCCGCACTGTGCTCACTCCTCTACTCCCGCACTGTGCTCATTCCTCTACTCCCCCACTGTGCTCACTCCTCTACTCCTCACCTGAGCTCACTCTTCTTCTCCCTCACTGTGCTCACTCCTCTACTTCCGCACTGTGCTCACTCCTCTACTTCCGCACTGTGCGCACTCCTCTACTCCCGCACTCTGCTCACTCCTCTACTCCCGCTCTGTGCTCACTCCTCTACTCCCAAACTGTGCTCACTCCTCTGCTCCCGCACTGTGCTCACTCCTCTACTCCCGCACTGTGCTCACTCCTCTCCTCCCGCACAGTGCTCACTCCTCTACTCCCGCTCTGTGCTCACTCCTCTACTCCCAAACTGTGCTCACTCCTCTACTCCCGCACTGTGCTCCCTCCTCTACTCCCGCACTGTGCTCACACGTCTACCCCCGCACTGTGGTCACTCCTCCACTCCCGCACCGTGCTCACTCCTCTACTTCCGCACCATGCTCACTCCTCTACCCCCGCACTGTGCTCACTCCTCTACTCCCGCACTGTGCTCACTCCTCTACATCCGCACTGTGCTCACTCCTCTACTCCCGCACTGTGCTCACTCCTCTACTCCCGCACTGTGCTCAATCCTCTACTCCCGCACTGTGCTCACTCCTCTACTCCCGCACTCTGCTCACTCCTCTACTCCAGCACTGTGCTCACTCCTCTACTCCCGCACTGTGCTCACTCCTCTATTCCCGCACTTTGCTCACTCCTCTATTCCCGTACTGTGCTCACTCCTCTATTCCCGCACTGTGCTCACTCCTCTACTCCAGCACTGTGCTCACTCCTCTACTCCAGCACTGTGCTCACACCTCTACTCCCGCACTGTGCTCCCTCCTCTATTCCCGCACTGTGCTCACTCCTCTACTCCCGCACTGTGCTCACTCCTCTACTCCCGCACTGTGCTCACTCCTCTACTCCCGCACTGTGCTCATTCCTCTACTCCCCCACTGTGCTCACTCCTCTACTCCTCACCTGAGCTCACTCTTCTTCTCCCTCACTGTGCTCACTCCTCTACTTCCGCACTGTGCTCACTCCTCTACTTCCGCACTGTGCGCACTCCTCTACTCCCGCACTCTGCTCACTCCTCTACTCCCGCTCTGTGCTCACTCCTCTACTCCCAAACTGTGCTCACTCCTCTACTCCCGCACTGTGCTCACTCCTCTACTCCCGCACTGTGCTCACTCCTCTCCTCCCGCACAGTGCTCACTCCTCTACTCCCGCACTGTGCTCACTCCTCTACCCCCGCACTGTGCTCACTCCTCTACCCACGCACTGTGCTCACTCCTCTACTCCCGCACCCTGCTCACTCCTCTACTCCCGCACTCTGCTCACTCCTCTACCCCCGCACTGTGCTCACTCCTCTACTCCCACACCGTGCTCACTCCTCTACTCCCGCACGGTGCTCACTCCTCTACTCCCGCACTGTGCCCAGTCCTCTACTTCCGCACTTTGCTCACTCCTCTACTCCTGCACTGTGCTCACTTCTCTTCTCCCGAACTGTGCTCACTCCTCTACTCCCGCACTGTGCTCACTCCTCTACTCCCGCACCGTGCTCACTCCTCTACTCCCGCACCGTGCTCTCTCCTCTACTCCCGCATCGTGCTCACTCCTCTACTCCCGCACTGTGCTCACTGCTCTGCTCGTGCACTGTTCCCACTCCTCTACTCCCGCACTGTGCTCACTCCTCTACTCCCGCTCTGTGCTCACACCTCTACTCCCCGAATGTGCTCGCTCCTCTATTCCCGCACGGAGCTCACTCCTGTACTCCCGCACCGTGCTCACTCCTGTACTCCCGCACCTTGCTCACTCCTCTATTCCCGCACCGTGTTCACTCCTCTACTCCCGCACCGTGTTCACTCCGCTACTCCCTCACTGTGCTTGCTCCTCTACTCCCGGACTGTGCTCGCTCCTCTACTCCCGCACTGTGCTCAATGCTCTACTCCCGCACTGTGCTCACTCCTCTACTCCTGCACAGTTTTCACTCCTCTACCCCCGCACTGTGCTCACTCCTCTACTCCCGCACCCTGCTCACTCCTCTACTCCCGCACTGTGCTCACTCCTCTACTCCCGCTCTGTGCTCACACCTCTACTCCCCGAATGTGCTCGCACCTCTATTCCCGCACGGAGCTCACTCCTGTACTCCCGCACCGTGCTCACTCCTGTACTCCCGCACCTTGCTCACTCCTCTATTCCCGCACCGTGTTCACTCCTCTACTCCCGCACCGTGTTCACTCCGCTACTCCCTCACTGTGCTTGCTCCTCTACTCCCGGACTGTGCTCGCTCCTCTACTCCCGCACTGTGCTCAATGCTCTACTCCCGCACTGTGCTCACTCCTCTACTCCTGCACAGTTTTCACTCCTCTACTCCCGCACAGTGCTGACTCCTCTACTCCCTCACTGTTCTCATTCCTCTACTCCCGCAACTTGCTCACCCCTCCACTCCCGCACTGTGCCCACTCCTCCACTCCCGCACTGTGCTCACTCCTCTACTCCCGCACTGAGCCCACTCCTCTACTCCTGCACTGTGCTCACTCCTCTGCTTCCGCACTGTGCTCACTCCTCTACTCCCGCACTGTGCTCACTACTCTACACCCGCACTGTGCTCACTCCTCTACTCACGCACTGGTCACTCCTCTACTCCCGCACCGTACTCACTTCTCTACTCCTGCACTGTGCTCACTCCTCTACTCCCGCACCGTGCTCACACCTCTACCCCCGCACAGTGCTCACTGCTCTACTCCCGCACAGTGCTCACTGCTCTACTCCCGCACAGTGCTCACTGCTCTACTCCCGCACCGTGCTCACTCCTGTACTCCCGCACTCTGCTGAATCATCTACTCCCGCATTGTGCTCACTCCTCTACTCACGCATTCTGCTCACTCCTCTACTCGCGCACTGTGCTCACTCCTCTACACCCGCACCGTGCTCACGCCTCTACTCCCGCACAATGCTCACTCCTCTACTCCCGCACAGTGCTCACTCCTCTTCTCCCGTACCGTGCTCACTCCTCTACCCCCGCACAGTGCTCACTCCTCTACTCCCGCACTGTGCTCCCTCCTCTACTCCCGCACTGTGCTCACACGTCTACCCCCGCACTGTGGTCACTCCTCCACTCCCGCACCGTGCTCACTCCTCTACTTCCGCACCATGCTCACTCCTCTACCCCCGCACTGTGCTCACTCCTCTACTCCCGCACTGTGCTCACTCCTCTACATCCGCACTGTGCTCACTCCTCTACTCCCGCACTGTGCTCACTCCTCTACTCCCGCACTGTGCTCAATCCTCTACTCCCGCACTGTGCTCACTCCTCTACTCCCGCACTGTGCTCACTCCTCTATTCCCGCACTTTGCTCACTCCTCTATTCCCGTACTGTGCTCACTCCTCTATTCCCGCACTGTGCTCACTCCTCTACTCCAGCACTGTGCTCACTCCTCTACTCCAGCACTGTGCTCAAACCTCTACTCCCGCACTGTGCTCCCTCCTCTATTCCCGCACTGTGCTCACTCCTCTACTCCCGCACTGTGCTCACTCCTCTACTCCCGCACTGTGCTCACTCCTCTACTCCCGCACTGTGCTCATTCCTCTACTCCCCCACTTTGCTCACTCCTCTACTCCTCACCTGAGCTCACTCTTCTTCTCCCTCACTGTGCTCACTCCTCTACTTCCGCACTGTGCTCACTCCTCTACTTCCGCACTGTGCGCACTCCTCTACTCCCGCACTCTGCTCACTCCTCTACTCCCGCTCTGTGCTCACTCCTCTACTCCCAAACTGTGCTCACTCCTCTACTCCCGCACTGTGCTCACTCCTCTACTCCCGCACTGTGCTCACTCCTCTCCTCCCGCACAGTGCTCACTCCTCTACTCCCGCACTGTGCTCACTCCTCTACCGCCGCACTGTGCTCACTCCTCTACCCCCGCACTGTGCTCACTCCTCTACTCCCGCACCCTGCTCACTCCTCTACTCCCGCACTCTGCTCACTCCTCTACCCCCGCACTGTGCTCACTCCTCTACTCCCACACCGTGCTTACTCCTCTACTCCCGCACTGTGCTCACTCCTCTACTCCCGCACTGTGCTCACTCCTCTACTCCCGCACCGTGCTCACTCCTCTACTCCCGCACCGTGCTCTCTCCTCTACTCCCGCATCGTGCTCACTCCTCTACTCCCGCACTGTGCTCACTGCTCTGCTCGTGCACTGTTCCCACTCCTCTACTCCCGCACTGTGCTCACTCCTCTACTCCCGCTCTGTGCTCACACCTCTACTCCCCGAATGTGCTCGCTCCTCTATTCCCGCACGGAGCTCACTCCTCTACTCCCGCACCGTGCTCACTCCTCGACTCCCGCACTGTGCCCTCTCCTCTTCCCCCGCACCTTGCTCACTCCTCGAATCCCGCACCGTGCTCACTCCTGTACTCCCGCACCGTGCTCACTCCTGTACTCCCGCACCTTGCTCACTCCTCTATTCCCGCACCGTGTTCACTCCTCTACTCCCGCACCGTGTTCACTCCGCTACTCCCGCACTGTGCTCGCTCCTCTACTCCCTCACTGTGCTTGCTCCTCTACTCCCGGACTGTGCTCGCTCCTCTACTCCCGCACTGTGCTCAATGCTCTACTCCCGCACTGTGCTCACTCCTCTACTCCTGCACAGTTTTCACTCCTCTACTCCCGCACAGTGCTGACTCCTCTACTCCCTCACTGTGCTCATTCCTGTACTCCCGCAACTTGCTCACCCCTCCACTCCCGCACTGTGCCCACTCCTCCACTCCTGCACTGTGCTCACTCCTCTGCTTCCGCACTGTGCTCACTCCTCTACTCCCGCACTGTGCTCACTACTCTACACCCGCACTGTGCTCACTCCTCTACTCACGCACTGGTCACTCCTCTACTCCTGCACCGTGCTCACTTCTCTACTCCTGCACTGTGCTCACTCCTCTACTCCCGCACCGTGCTCACACCTCTACCCCCGCACAGTGCTCACTGCTCTACTCCCGCACAGTGCTCACTGCTCTACTCCCGCACAGTGCTCACTGCTCTACTCCCGCACCGTGCTCACTCCTGTACTCCCGCACTCTGCTGAATCATCTACTCCCGCATTGTGCTCACTCCTCTACTCACGCATTCTGCTCACTCCTCTACTCGCGCACTTTGCTCACTCCGCTATCCCCGCACTCTGCTCACTCCTCTACTCCCGCACTGTGCTCACTCCTCTACTCCCGCACTGTGCTCACTCAACTACTCCCGCACTGTGCTCACTCCTCCACTCCCGCACTGTGCTCACTCCTCCACTCCCGCACTGTGCTCACTCCTCTACTCCCGCAATCTGCCCTCTCTTCTACTCCCGCACTGTGCTCACTCCTCTACTCCCTCACTGTGCTCACTCCTCTACTCCTCCACTAAGTTCAATCTTGTACTCCCTCACTGTGCTCACTCCTCTACTCCCGCACTTTCCTCACACCTCTACTCCCGCACCGTGCTCACTCCTCTGCTCCCGCACTGTGCTCACACCTCTACTCCCGCACTGTGCTCATTCCTCTACTCCCTCACTGTGCTCACTCCTCTACTCCTCCACTAAGCTCACTCTTGTACTCCCTCACTGTGCTCACTCCTCTACTCCCACACTGTGCTCACTCCTCTACTCCCGCACTGTGCTCACTCCTCTACTCCCGCACTGTGCTCACTCCTCCACTCCCGCACTGTGTTCACTCCTCTACTCCCGCAATGTGCTCACTCTTCTACTCCCGCACTGTGTTCACTCCTTTACTCCCGCAATGTGCTCACTCCTCTACTCCCGCACTGTGCACACTCCTCTACTCCCACACTGTGCTCACTCCTATACTCCCGCAATGTGCTCACTCGTCAACTCCCGCACTGTGCTGACTCCTCTACTCCCGAACTGTGCTCACTCCTCTACTCCGGCACTGTGTTCACTCCTCTATTCCCGCAACTTGCTCACACCTCTACTCCCGCACCATGCTCACTCCTCTACTTCTGCACCGTGCTCACTCCTGTACTACCGCACCGTGCTCACTCCTCTATTCCCGCACCGAGCTCACTCCTCTACTCCCGCACTGTGCTCACTCCTCTACTCCCGCACTGTGCTCACTCCTCTACCCCCGCACTGTGCCCACTCCTCTACCCCCGCACCTTGCTCACTCCTCTACTCCCGCACTGTGCTCACTCCTCTACTCCCGCACCGTGCTCCCTCCTTTACACCCGCACCGTGCTCTCTCCTCTATTCCCGCACTGTGCTCACTCCTCTACTCCCGCACTGTGCCCACTCCTCTACCCCCGCACCTTGCTCACTCCTCTACTCCCGCACCGTGCTCACTCCTCTAATCCCGCACTGTGCCCACTCATCTACCCCCGCACCGTGCTCACTCCTGTACTCCCGCACCGTGCTCACTCCTCTATTCCCGCAATGTGCTCACTCCTCCACTCTCGCACGTTCTTCACTCCTCTACACCCACACTGTTCTCACTCCTCTTACTCCCGCACCATGCTCACTCCTCTATTCCCGCACCGTGCTCACTCCTCTATTCCCGCACCGTGCTCACTCCTCTACTCCCGCACCGTGCTCACTCCGCTACTCCCGCACTGTGCTCGCTCCTCTACTCCCTCACTGTGCTTGCTCCTCTACTCCCGGACTTTGCTCGCTCCTCTACTCCCGCACTATGCTCAATCCTCTACTCCCGCACTGTGCTGACTCCTCTACACCTGCACAGTTTTCACTCCTCTACTCCCGCACAGTGCTGACTCCTCTACTCCCTCACTGTGCCCACTCCTCTACTCCCGCAACTTGCTCACTCCTCCACTCCCGCACTGTGCCCACTCCTCCACTCCCGCACTGTGCTCACTCCTCTACTCCCGCAATGTGCCCACTCCTCTACTCCTGCACTGTGCTCATTCCTCTGCTTCCGCACTGTGCTCACTCCTCTACTCCCGCACTGTGCTCACTCCTCTACTCCCGCACCGTGCTCACTCCTCTACTCCTGCACTGTGCTCACTCCTCTACTCCTGCACTGTGCTCACTCCTCTACTTCCGCACTGTGCTCACTCCTCTACTCCCGCACTGTGCTCACTCCTCTACTCCCGCACTGTGCTCACTCTCTATTCCCGCTCCGAGCTCCCTCCTCTACTCCCGCACTGTGCTCACTCCTCTACTCCTGCACTGTGCTCACTCCTCTACTCCCGCACTGTGCTCACTCCTCTACTCCCGCACTGTGTTCACTCCTCTACCCCGGCAATGTGCCCACTCCTCTACCCCCGCACCTTGCTCACTCCTCTACTCCCGCACTGTGCTCACTCCTCTACTCCCGCACTGTGCCCACTCCTCTATTCCCGCACTGTGCTTACTCCTCCACTCCCGCACTGTGCTCACTCGTCTACTCCCGCACTGAGCTCACTCCTCTATTCCCGCACTCTGCTCACTCCTCTACTCCCGCAGTGTGCACACCCCTCTAGTCGCGCACTGTGCCCACTCCTCTACTCCCGCACTGTGCTCACTCCACTACTCCCGCACTGTGCTCACTCCTCTACTCCCGCACCGTGCTCACTCCTCTTCTCCCGCACTGTGCTCACTCCTCTACTCCCGCACATTGCTCACTCCTCTACTGCCGCACCATGCTCACTCCTCCAGTCCCGCACAGTGCTCACTCCACTACTCCCGCACTTTGCGCACTCCTCAACTCACGCACTTTTCTCACTCCTCTACTCCCGCACTGTGCTCAATCCTCTACTCCCGCACTGAGCCCACTCCTCTACTCCTGCACTGTGCTCACTCCTCTGCTTCCGCACTGTGCTCACTCCTCTACTCCCGCACTGTGCTCACTACTCTACACCCGCACTGTGCTCACTCCTCTACTCACGCACTGGTCACTCCTCTACTCCCGCACCGTGCTCACTTCTCTGCTCCTGCACTGTGCTCACTCCTCTACTCCCGCACCGTGCTCACTCCTCTACCCCCGCACAGTGCTCACTGCTCTACTCCCGCACAGTGCTCACTGCTCTACTCCCGCACCGTGCTCACTCCTGTACTCCCGCAATCTGCTGAATCATCTACTCCCGCATTGTGCTCACTCCTCTACTCACGCATTCTGCTCACTCCTCTACTCGCGCACTTTGCTCACTCCGCTATCCCCGCACTCTGCTCACTCCTCTACTCCCGCACTGTGCTCACTCCTCTACTCCCGCACTGTGCTCACTCAACTACTCCCGCACTGTGCTCACTCCTCCACTCCCGCACTGTGCTCACTCCTCTACTCCCGCACTGTGCTCACTCCTCTACTCCCGCAATCTGCTCACTCCTCGACTCCCGCACTGTGCTCACTCCTCTACTCCCTCACTGTGCTCACTCCTCTACTCCTCCACTAAGCTCAATCTTGTACTCCCTCACTGTGCTCACTCCTATACTCCCGCACTTTCCTCACACCTCTACTCCCGCACCGTGCTCACTCCTCTGCTCCCGCACTGTGCTCACACCTCTACTCCCGCACTGTGCTCACTCCTCTACTCCCACACTGTGCTCACTCCTCTACTCCCGCACTGTGCTCACTCCTCTACTCCCGCACTGTGATCACTCCTCCACTCCCGCACTGTGTTCACTCCTCTACTCCCGCAATGTGCTCACTCTTCTACTCCCGCACTGTGTTCACTCCTTTACTCCCGCAATGTGCTCACTCCTCTACTCCCGCACTGTGCACACTCCTCTACTCCCGCACTGTGCTCACTCCTATACTCCCGCAATGTGCTCACTCGTCTACTCCAGCACTGTGCTGACTCCTCTACTCCCGAACTGTGCTCACTCCTCTACTCCCGCACTGTGTTCACTCCTCGATTCCCGCAACTTGCTCACACCTCTACTCCCGCACCATGCTCACTCCTCTACTTCTGCACCGTGCTCACTCCTGTACTACCGCACCGTGCTCACTCCTCTATTCCCGCACCGAGCTCACTCCTCTACTCCCGCACTGTGCTCACTCCTCTACTCCCGCACTGTGCTCACTCCTCTACCCCCGCACTGTGCCCACTCCTCTACCCCCGCACCTTGCTCACTCCTCTACTCCCGCACTGTGCTCACTCCTCTACTCCCGCACCGTGCTCACTCCTTTACACCCGCACCGTGCTCTCTCCTCTATTCCCGCACTGTGCTCACTCCTCTACTCCCGCACTGTGCCCACTCCTATACCCCCGCACCTTGCTCACTCCTCTACTCCCGCACCGTGCTCACTCCTCTACTCCCGCACTGTGCCCACTCATCTACCCCCGCACCGTGCTCACTCTTGTACTCCCGCACCGTGCTCACTCCTCTATTCCCGCAATGTGCTCACTCCTCCACTCTCGCACGTTCTTCACTCCTCTACACCCACACTGTTCTCACTCCTCTGCTCCCGCACCATGCTCACTCCTCTATTCCCGCACCGTGCTCACTCCTCTACTCCCGCACCGTGCTCACTCCGCTACTCCCGCACTGTGCTCGCTCCTCTACTCCCTCACTGTGCTTGCTCCTCTACTCCCGGACTTTGCTCGCTCCTCTACTCCCGCACTATGCTCAATCCTCTACTCCCTCACTGTGCCCACTCCTCTACTCCCGCAACTTGCTCTCTCCTCCACTCCCGCTCTGTGCCCACTCCTCCACTCCCGCACTGTGCTCACTCCTCTACTCCCGCAATGTGCCCACTCCTCTACTCCTGCACTGTGCTCATTCCTCTGCTTCCGCACTGTGCTCACTCCTCTACTCCCGCACTGTGCTCACTACTCTACTCCCGCACTGTGCTCACTCCTCTACTCACGCACTGCTCACTCCTCTACTCCCGCACCGTGCTCACTCCTCTACTCCTGCACTGTGCTCACTCCTCTACTCCTGCACTGTGCTCACTCCTCTACTTCCGCACTGTGCTCACTCCTCTACTCCCGCACTGTGCTCACTCCTCTACTCCCGCACTGTGCTCACTCTCTATTCCCGCTCCGAGCTCCCGCACTGTGCTCACTCCTCTACTCCCGCAATGTGCCCACTCCTCTACTCCTGCACTGTGCTCATTCCTCTGCTTCCGCACTGTGCTCACTCCTCTACTCCCGCACCGTGCTCACTCCTCTACTCCTGCACTGTGCTCACTCCTCTACTCCCGCACTGTGCTCACTCCTCTACTCCTGCACTGTGCTCACTCATCTACTCCCGCACTGTGCTCACTCCTCTGCTCCCGCACTGTGCTCACTCCTCTACCCCGGCAATGTGCCCACTCCTCTACCCCCACACCTTGCTCACTCCTCTACTCCCGCACTGTGCTCACTCCTCTACTCCCGCACTGTGCCCACTCCTCTATTCCCGCACTGTGCTTACTCCTCCACTCCCGCACTGTGCTCACTCGTCTACTCCTGCACTGAGCTCACTCCTCTATTCCCGCACTCTGCTCACTCCTCTACTCCCGCACTGTGCTCACTCCTCTACTCCCGCACTGTGCCCACTCCTCTATTCCCGCACTGTGCTTACTCCTCCACTCCCGCACTGTGCTCACTCGTCTACTCCCGCACTGAGCTCACTCCTCTATTCCCGCACTCTGCCCACTCCTCTATTCCCGCACTGTGCTTACTCCTCCACTCCCGCACTGTGCTCACTCGTCTACTCCCGCACTGAGCTCACTCCTCTATTCCCGCACTCTGCTCACTCCTCTACTCCCGCACTGTGCCCACCCCTCTAGTCGCGCACTGTGCCCACTCCTCTACTCCCGCACTGTGCTCACTCCACTACTCCCGCACTGTGCTCACTCCTCTACTCCCGCACCGTGCTCACTCCTCTTCTCCCGCACTGTGCTCACTCCTCTACTCCCGCTCATTGCTCACTCCTCTACTGCCGCACCATGCTCACTCCTCTACTCCCGCACAGTGCTCACTCCACTACTCCCGCACTTTGCGCACTCCTCTACTCACGCACTTTTCTCACTCCTCTACTCCCGCACTGTGCTCAATCCTCTACTCCCGCACTGTGCCCACTCCTCTACTCCCGCAACTTGCTCACTCCTCTACTCCCGCAATGTGCCCACTCCTCTACTCCTGCACTGTGCTCATTCCTCTGCTTCCGCACTGTGCTCACTCCTCTACTCCCGCACTGTGCTCACTACTCTACTCCCGCACTGTGCTCACTCCTCTACTCACGCACTGCTCACTCCTTTACTCCCGCACCGTGCTCACTCCTCTACTCCTGCACTGTGCTCACTCCTCTACTCCTGCACTGTGCTCACTCCTCTACTTCCGCACTGTGCTCACTCCTCTACTCCCGCACTGTGCTCACTCCTCTACTCCCGCACTGTGCTCACTCTCTATTCCCGCTCCGAGCTCCCTCCTCTACTCCCGCACTGTGCTCACTCCTCTACTCCTGCACTGTGCTCACTCCTCTACTCCCGCACTGTGCTCACTCCTCTGCTCCCGCACTGTGCTCACTCCTCTACCCCGGCAATGTGCCCACTCCTCTACCCCCACACCTTGCTCACTCCTCTACTCCCGCACTGTGCTCACTCCTCTACTCCCGCACTGTGCCCACTCCTCTATTCCCGCACTGTGCTTACTCCTCCACTCCCGCACTGTGCTCACTCGTCTACTCCCGCACTGAGCTCACTCCTCTATTCCCGCACTCTGCTCACTCCTCTACTCCCGCAGTGTGCCCACCCCTCTAGTCGCGCACTGTGCCCACTCCTCTACTCCCGCACTGTGCTCACTCCACTACTCCCGCACTGTGCTCACTCCTCTACTCCCGCACCGTGCTCACTCCTCTTCTCCCGCACTGTGCTCACTCCTCTACTCCCGCTCATTGCTCACTCCTCTACTGCCGCACCATGCTCACTCCTCTACTCCCGCACAGTGCTCACTCCACTACTCCCGCACTTTGCGCACTCCTCTACTCACGCACTTTTCTCACTCCTCTACTCCCGCACTGTGCTCAATCCTCTACTCCCGCACTGAGCCCACTCCTCTACTCCTGCACTGTGCTCACTCCTCTGCTTCCGCACTGTGCTCACTCCTCTACTCCCGCACTGTGCTCACTACTCTACACCCGCACTGTGCTCACTCCTCTACTCACGCACTGGTCACTCCTCTACTCCCGCACCGTGCTCACTTCTCTACTCCTGCACTGTGCTCACTCCTCTACTCCCGCACCGTGCTCACTCCTCTACCCCCGCACAGTGCTCACTGCTCTACTCCCGCACAGTGCTCACTGCTCTACTCCCGCACCGTGCTCACTCCTGTACTCCCGCACTCTGCTGAATCATCTACTCCCGCATTGTGCTCACTCCTCTACTCACGCATTCTGCTCACTCCTCTACTCGCGCACTTTGCTCACTCCGCTATCCCCGCACTCTGCTCACTCAACTACTCCCGCACTGTGCTCACTCCTCCACTCCCGCACTGTGCTCACTCCTCTACTCCCGCACTGTGCTCACTCCTCTACTCCCGCAATCTGCTCACTCCTCTACTCCCGCACTGTGCTCACTCCTCTACTCCCGCACTGTGCTCACTCCTCCACTCCCGCACTGTGCTCACTCCTCTACTCCCGCACTGTGCTCACTCCTCTACTCCCGCAATCTGCTCACTCCTCTACTCCCGCACTGTGCTCACTCCTCTACTCCCTCACTGTGCTCACTCCTCTACTCCTCCACTAAGCTCAATCTTGTACTCCCTCACTGTGCTCACTCCTATACTCCCGCACTTTCCTCACACCTCTACTCCCGCACCGTGCTCACTCCTCTGCTCCCGCACTGTGCTCACACCTCTACTCCCGCACTGTGCTCATTCCTCTACTCCCTCACTGTGCTCACTCCTCTACTCCTCCACTAAGCTCACTCTTGTACTCCCTCACTGTGCTCACTCCTCTACTCCCACACTGTGCTCACTCCTCTACTCCCGCACTGTGCTCACTCCTCTACTCCCGCACTGTGCTCACTCCTCCACTCCCGCACTGTGTTCACTCCTCTACTCCCGCAATGCGCTCACTCTTCTACTCCCGCACTGTGTTCACTCCTTTACTCCCGCAATGTGCTCACTCCTCTACTCCCGCACTGTGCACACTCCTCTACTCCCGCACTGTGCTCACTCCTATACTCCCGCAATGTGCTCACTCGTCTACTCCCGCTCTGTGCTGACTCCTCTACTCCCGAACTGTGCTCACTCCTCTACTCCCGCACTGTGTTCACTCCTCTATTCCCGCAACTTGCTCACACCTCTACTCCCGCACCATGCTCACTCCTCTACTTCTGCACCGTGCTCACTCCTGTACTACCGCACCGTGCTCACTCCTCTATTCCCGCACCGAGCTCACTCCTCTACTCCCGCACTGTGCTCACTCCTCTACTCCCGCACTGTGCTCACTCCTCTACCCCCGCACTGTGCCCACTCCTCTACCCCCGCACCTTGCTCACTCCTCTACTCCCGCACTGTGCTCACTCCTCTACTCCCGCACCGTGCTCACTCCTTTACACCCGCACCGTGCTCTCTCCTCTATTCCCGCACTGTGCTCACTCCTCTACTCCCGCACTGTGCCCACTCCTATACCCCCGCACCTTGCTCACTCCTCTACTCCCGCACCGTGCTCACTCCTCTACTCCCGCACTGTGCCCACTCATCTACCCCCGCACCGTGCTCACTCCTGTACTCCCGCACCGTGCTCACTCCTCTATTCCCGCAATGTGCTCACTCCTCCACTCTCGCACGTTCTTCACTCCTCTACACCCACACTGTTCTCACTCCTCTACTCCCGCACCATGCTCACTCCTCTATTCCCGCACCGTGCTCACTCCTCTACTCCCGCACCGTGCTCACTCCGCTACTCCCGCACTGTGCTCGCTCCTCTACTCCCTCACTGTGCTTGCTCCTCTACTCCCGGACTTTGCTCGCTCCTCTACTCCCGCACTATGCTCAATCCTCTACTCCCTCACTGTGCCCACTCCTCTACTCCCGCAACTTGCTCACTCCTCCACTCCCGCTCTGTGCCCACTCCTCCACTCCCGCACTGTGCTCACTCCTCTACTCCCGCAATGTGCCCACTCCTCTACTCCTGCACTGTGCTCATTCCTCTGCTTCCGCACTGTGCTCACTCCTCTACTCCCGCACTGTGCTCACTACTCTACTCCCGCACTGTGCTCACTCCTCTACTCACGCACTGCTCACTCCTCTACTCCCGCACCGTGCTCACACCTCTACTCCTGCACTGTGCTCACTCCTCTACTCCTGCACTGTGCTCACTCCTCTACTTCCGCACTGTTCTCACTCCTCTACTCCCGCACTGTGCTCACTCCTCTACTCCCGCACTGTGCTCACTCTCTATTCCCGCTCCGAGCTCCCTCCTCTACTCCCGCACTGTGCTCACTCCTCTACTCCTGCACTGTGCTCACTCCTCTACTCCCGCACTGTGCTCACTCCTCTACTCCCGCACTGTGCTCACTCCTCTACCCCGGCAATGTGCCCACTCCTCTACCCCCACACCTTGCTCACTCCTCTACTCCCGCACTGTGCTCACTCCTCTACTCCCGCACTGTGCCCACTCCTCTATTCCCGCACTGTGCTTACTCCTCCACTCCCGCACTGTGCTCACTCGTCTACTCCTGCACAGTTTTCACTCCTCTACTCCCGCACAGTGCTGACTCCTCTACTCCCTCACTGTGCCCACTCCTCTACTCCCGCAACTTGCTCACTCCTCCGCTCCCGCACTGTGCCCACTCCTCCACTCCCGCACTGTGCTCACTCCTCTACTCCCGCACTGTGCTCACTCCTCTACTCCTGCACTGTGCTCACTCCTCTACTCCCGCACTGTGCTCACTCCTCTACTCCCGCACTGTGCTCACTCCTCTACCCCGGCAATGTGCCCACTCCTCTACTCCCGCACTGTACTCACTCCTCTACTCCCGCACTGTGCCCACTCCTCTATTCCCGCACTGTGCTTACTCCTCCACTCCCGCACTGTGCTCACTCGTCTACTCCCGCACTGAGCTCACTCCTCTATTCCCGCACTCTGCTCACACCTCTACTCCCGCAGTGTGCCCCCCCCTCTAGTCGCGCACTGTGCCCACTCCTCTACTCCCGCACTGTGCTCACTCCACTACTCCCGCACTGTGCTCACTCCTCTACTCCCGCACCGTGCTCACTCCTCTTCTCCCGCACTGTGCTCACTCCTCTACTCCCGCACATTGCTCACTCCTCTACTGCCGCACCATGCTCACTCCTCTACTCCCGCACAGTGCTCACTCCACTACTCCCGCACTTTGCGCACTCCTCTACTCACGCACTGTTCTCACTCCTCTACTCCCGCACTGTGCTCAATCCTCTACTCCCGCACCTTGCTCACTCCTCTACTCTAGCACTGTGCTCACTCCTCGACTCCCACATTGTGCTCACCCCTTTACTCCCGCACTGTGCTCTCTCCTCTACAGCCGCAATATGCTCACTCCTCTACTCCCGCACTGTACTCACTCCTCTACTCCCGCACTCTGATCACTCCTCTATTCCCGCACTCTGCTCACTCCTCTACTTCCGCACCATGCTCACTCCTCTACATCCGCACTGTGCTCACTCCTCTACTCCCGCACTGTGCTCACTCCTCTACTCCCGCACTGTGCTCACTCCTCTACTCCCGCACTGTGCTCACTCCTCTACCCCGGCAATGTGCCCACTCCTCTACCCCCGCACCTTGCTCACTCCTCTACTCCCGCACTGTGCTCACTCCTCTACTCCCGCACTGTGCCCACTCCTCTATTCCCGCACTGTGCTTACTCCTCCACTCCCGCACTGTGCTCACTCGTCTACTCCCGCACTGAGCTCACTCCTCTATTCCCGCACTCTGCTCACTCCTCTACTCCCGCAGTGTGCCCACCCCTCTAGTCGCGCACTGTGCCCACTCCTCTACTCCCGCACTGTGCTCACTCCACTACTCCCGCACTGTGCTCACTCCTCTACTCCCGCACCGTGCTCACTCCTCTTCTCCCGCACTGTGCTCACTCCTCTACTCCCGCACATTGCTCACTCCTCTACTGCCGCACCATGCTCACTCCTCTACTCCCGCACTGTGCTCACTCCTCTACTCACGCACTTTTCTCACTCCTCTACTCCCGCACTGTGCTCAATCCTCTACTCCCGCACTGAGCCCACTCCTCTACTCCTGCACCGTGCTCACTCCTCTGCTTCCGCACTGTGCTCACTCCTCTACTCCCGCACTGTGCTCACTACTCTACACCCGCACTGTGCTCACTCCTCTACTCACGCACTGGTCACTCCTCTACTCCCGCACCGTGCTCACTTCTCTACTCCTGCACTGTGCTCACTCCTCTACTCCCGCACCGTGCTCACTCCTCTACCCCCGCACAGTGTTCACTGCTCTACTCCCGCACCGTGCTCACTCCTGTACTCCCGCACTCTGCTGAATCATCTACTCCCGCATTGTGCTCACTCCTCTACTCACGCATTCTGCTCACTCCTCTACTCGCGCACTTTGCTCACTCCGCTATCCCCGCACTCTGCTCACTCCTCTACTCCCGCACTGTGCTCACTCCTCTACTCCCGCACTGTGCTCACTCAACTACTCCCGCACTGTGCTCACTCCTCCACTCCCGCACTGTGCTCACTCCTCTACTCCCGCACTGTGCTCACTCCTCTACTCCCGCAATCTGCTCACTCCTCTACTCCCGCACTGTGCTCACTCCTCTACTCCCTCACTGTGCTCACTCCTCTACTCCTCCACTAAGCTCAATCTTGTACTCCCTCACTGTGCTCACTCCTCTACTCCCGCACTTTCCTCACACCTCTACTCCCGCACCGTGCTCACTCCTCTGCTCCCGCACTGTGCTCACACCTCTACTCCCGCACTGTGCTCATTCCTCTACTCCCTCACTGTGCTCACTCCTCTACTCCTCCACTAAGCTCACTCTTGTACTCCCTCACTGTGCTCACTCCTCTACTCCCACACTGTGCTCACTCCTCTACTCCCGCACTGTGCTCACGCCTCTACTCCCGCACTGTGCTCACTCCTCCACTCCCGCACTGTGTTCACTCCTCTACTCCCGCAATGTGCTCATTCTTCTACTCCCGCACTGTGTTCACTCCTTTACTCCCGCAATGTGCTCACTCCTCTACTCCCGCACTGTGCACACTCCTCTACTCCCGCACTGTGCTCACTCCTCTACTCCCGCACTGTGCTCACTCCTCTGCTTCCGCACTGTGCTCACTCCTCTACTCCCGCACTGTGCTCACTACTCTACACCCGCACTGTGCTCACTCCTCTACTCACGCACTGGTCACTCCTCTACTCCCGCACCGTGCTCACTTCTCTACTCCTGCACTGTGCTCACTCCTCTACTCCCGCACCGTGCTCACTCCTCTACCCCCGCACAGTGCTCACTGCTCTACTCCCGCACAGTGCTCACTGCTCTACTCCCGCACCGTGCTCACTCCTGTACTCCCGCACTCTGCTGAATCATCTACTCCCGCATTGTGCTCACTCCTCTACTCACGCATTCTGCTCACTCCTCTACTCGCGCACTTTGCTCACTCCGCTATCCCCGCACTCTGCTCACTCCTCTACTCCCGCACTGTGCTCACTCCTCTACTCCCGCACTGTGCTCACTCAACTACTCCCGCACTGTGCTCACTCCTCCACTCCCGCACTGTGCTCACTCCTCTACTCCCGCACTGTGCTCACTCCTCTACTCCCGCAATCTGCTCACTCCTCTACTCCCGCACTGTGCTCACTCCTCTACTCCCTCACTGTGCTCACTCCTCTACTCCTCCACTAAGCTCAATCTTGTACTCCCTCACTGTGCTCACTCCTCTACTCCCGCACTTTCCTCACACCTCTACTCCCGCACCGTGCTCACTCCTCTGCTCCCGCACTATGCTCACACCTCTACTCCCGCACTGTGCTCATTCCTCTACTCCCTCACTGTGCTCACTCCTCTACTCCTCCACTAAGCTCACTCTTGTACTCCCTCACTGTGCTCACTCCTCTACTCCCACACTGTGCTCACTCCTCTACTCCCGCACTGTGCTCACTCCTCTACTCCCGCACTGTGCTCACTCCTCCACTCCCGCACTGTGTTCACTCCTCTACTCCCGCAATGTGCTCATTCTTCTACTCCCGCACTGTGTTCACTCCTTTACTCCCGCAATGTGCTCACTCCTCTACTCCCGCACTGTGCACACTCCTCTACTCCCGCACTGTGCTCACTCCTATACTCCCGCAATGTGCTCACTCGTCTACTCCCGCACTGTGCTGACTCCTCTACTCCCGAACTGTGCTCACTCCTCTACTCCCGCACTGTGTTCACTCCTCTATTCCCGCAACTTGCTCACACCTCTACTCCCGCACCATGCTCACTCCTCTACTTCTGCACCGTGCTCACTCCTGTACTACCGCACCGTGCTCACTCCTCTATTCCCGCACCGAGCTCACTCCTCTACTCCCGCACTGTGCTCACTCCTCTACTCCCGCACTGTGCTCACTCCTCTACCCCCGCACTGTGCCCACTCCTCTACCCCCGCACCTTGCTCACTCCTCTACTCCCGCACTGTGCTCACTCCTCTACTCCCGCACCGTGCTCACTCCTTTACACCCGCACCGTGCTCTCTCCTCTATTCCCGCACTGTGCTCACTCCTCTACTCCCGCACTGTGCCCACTCCTATACCCCCGCACCTTGCTCACTCCTCTACTCCCGCACCATGCTCACTCCTCTACTCCCGCACTGTGCCCACTCATCTACCCCCGCACCGTGCTCACTCCTGTACTCCCGCACCGTGCTCACTCCTCTATTCCCGCAATGTGCTCACTCCTCCACTCTCGCACGTTCTTCACTCCTCTACACCCACACTGTTCTCACTCCTCTACTCCCGCACCATGCTCACTCCTCTATTCCCGCACCGTGCTCACTCCTCTACTCCCGCACCGTGCTCACTCCGCTACTCCCGCACTGTGCTCGCTCCTCTACTCCCTCACTGTGCTTGCTCCTCTACTCCCGGACTTTGCTCGCTCCTCTACTCCCGCACTATGCTCAATCCTCTACTCCCGCACTGTGCTTACTCCTCTACTCCTGCACAGTTTTCACTCCTCTACTCCCGCACAGTGCTGACTCCTCTACTCCCTCACTGTGCCCACTCCTCTACTCCCGCAACTTGCTCACTCCTCCACTCCCTCACTGTGCCCACTCCTCCACTCCCGCACTGTGCTCACTCCTCTACTCCCGCAATGTGCCCACTCCTCTACTCCCGCACTGTGCTCACTCCTCTACTCCTGCACCGTGCTCACTCCTCTACTCCCGCACCGTGCTCACTCCTCTACTCCCGCACCCTGCTCACTCCTCTACTCCCGCACTGTGCTCACTCCTCGGCTCGTGCACTGTTCCCAATCCTCTACTCCCGCACTGTGCTCACTCCTCTACTCCCGCTCTGTGCTCACACCTCTACTCCCCGAATGTGCTCGCTCCTCTATTCCCGCACGGAGCTCACTCCTCTACTCCAGCACCATGCTCACTCCTCGGCTCCCACACTGTGCTCACTCCTCTAATCCCGCACTGTGCTCACTCCTCTACTCCTGCACTGTGCTCACTCCTCCACTCCTGCACTGTGCTCACTCCTCTACTCCCGCACTGTGCTCACTCCTCTACTCCCGCAATGCGCTCACTCCTCTACTCCTGCCCCGTGCTCACACGTCTGCTCCCGAACTGTGCTCACTCCTCTACTCCCGCACCGTGCTCACTCCTCTACTTCCGCACCGTGCTCACTCCTCTACCCCCGCACAGTGTTCACTGCTCTACTCCCGCTCCGTGCTCACTCCTCTACTCCCGCACTGTGCTCACTCCTCTACTCCCGCAGTCTGCTGAATCCTCTACTCCCGCACTGTGCTCACTCCTCTACTCCCGCACTCTGCTCACTCCTCTACTCCCGCACTCTGCTCACTCCTCTACTCCCGCACTCTGCTCACTCCTCTACTCCCGCACTGTGCTCACACCTCTGCTCCCGCACCGTGCTGATTCCTCTACTCCCTCACTGTGCTCACTCCTCTACTCCTCACCTGAGCTCACTCTTCTTCTCCCTCACTGTGCTCACTCCTCTACTTCCGCACTGTGCGCACTCCTCTACTCCCGCACTCTGCTCACTCCTCTACTCCCGCACTGTGCTCACTCCTCTACTGCCGCACCATGCTCACTCCTCTACTCCCGCACAGTGCTCACTCCACTACTCCCGCACTTTGCGCACTCCTCTACTCACGCACTGTTCTCACTCCTCTACTCCTCCACTGATCTCACTCTTCTACTCCCACACTGTGCTCACTCCTCTACTCCCGCACCGTGCCCACTACTCTACTCCCGCACTGTGCTCACTACTCTACTCCCGCACCGTGCTCACTTCTCTACTCCCGCACTGTGCTCACTCCTCTACTCCCGCACTGTGCTCATCCTCTAATTCCGCACTCTGCTCACTCCTCTACTCCCGCACTGTGCTCAATCCTCTATCCCCGCACTGTGCCCACACCTCTACTCCCGCACTGTGCTCACTCCTCTACTCCCGCACTGTGCTCACTCCTCTATTCCCGCACTGCGCTCACTCCTCTACTCCTGCACTGTTCTCACTCCTCCACTCCCGCACTATGCTCACTCCTCTACTCCCGCACTGTGCTCACTCCTCTACTCCCGCACTGTGCTCACTCCTCTATTCCCGCCCCGTGCTCACACCTCTACCCCCGCACTGTGCTCACTCCTCTACTCCCGCCCCGTGCTCACACGTCTACTCCCGAACTGTGCTCATTCCTCTACTCCCGCACTGTGCTCACTCCTCTACTTCCGCACCGTGCTCACTCCTCTACCCCAGCACAGTGCTCACTGCTCTACTCCCGCTCCGTGCTCACTCCTCTACTCCCGCACTGTGCTCACTCCTCCACTCCCGCAGTCTGCTCAATCTTCTACTCCCGCACTGTGCTCACTCCTTTACTCCCGCACTCTGCTCACTCCTCTACTCCCGCACTCTGCTCACTCCTCTGCTCCCGCACCGTGCTCACTTCTCTACTCCCGCACGGTGCTCAGTCCTCTACTCCCGCACTGTGCTCACTCCTCTACTCCCTCACTGTGCTCATTCCTCTATTCCCGCACTGTGCTCACTCCTCTCCTCTGCACTGTGCTCACTCCTCTTCTCCCGCACTGTGTCACTCCTCTACTCCCGCACTGTGCTCACTCCTCTGCTCCCGCACTGTGCTCACTCCTCTACTCCCGCTCTGTACTCTCTCCTCTACTCCCGCACTGTCCTCACTCCTCTACTCCCGCACTGTGCTCACTCCTCTGCTCCCGCACTGTGCTCACTCCTCTACTCCCGCTCTGTACTCACTCCTCTACTCCCGCACTGTGCTCACTCCTCTACTCCCACATTGAGCTCACCCCTCTACTGCCCCAATATGCTCGCTCCTCTACTCTTGCATTGTGCTCACTCCTCTACTCCCGCACTGTGCTCACTCCTCTAATCTCGCACTGTGCTCACTCCTCTACTCCCGCACTGTGCTCAATCCTCTACTCCCACACTGTGCTCACTCCTCTAGACTCAAACTGTGCTCACTACATTAATCCCGCACTGTGCTCACTCCTCTACTCCCGCATCTTGCTCACTCCTCTACTCCGGACCGTGCTCACTCTTCGACTCCCACATTGTGCTCACCATTTACTCCTGCACTGTGCTCACACCTCTACTCCCCCAATGTGATCGCTCCTCTATTACCGCAAGGAGCTCACTCCTCTACTCCCGCAATGTGCTCACTCCTCTACTCCTGCACTGTGCTCAATACTCTACTACCGCACTCTGATCTCTCCTCTATTCCCGCACTCTGCTCACTCCTCTACTCCCGCACTGTTTCCACTCCTCTACTCCTGCACTGTGCTCACTCCTCCATCCTGCACTGTGCTCACTCCTCTACTCCCGCACTGTGCCGACTCCTCTACTCGCCGCACTGTGCTCACTCCTCTACTCCCGCACTGTGCTCACTCCTCTACTCCCGCACTGTGCTCACTCCTCTACTCCCGCACTGTGCTCACTCCACTACTCCCGCACTGTGCTCAATCCTCTACTCCCCCAATGTGCTCGCTCCTCTATTCCCGCACCGTGCTCACTCCTCTACACCCGAAATGTGCTCACTCCTCTAATCTCGCACTGTGCTCACTCCTCTACTCCCCCAATGTGCTCGCTACTCTATTCCCGCACAGTGCTCACTCCTCTACTCTCGCAATGTGCTCACTCCTCTACTCCCGCGCTGTGCTCACTCCTCTACTCCCGCCCCGTGCTCACTGCTCTAATCCCGCTCCGTGCTCACTCCTCTACTCCCGCACTGTGCTCACTCCTCTACTCCCGAACAGTGCTCACTGCTCTAATCCCGCTCCGTGCTCACACCTCTACTCCCGCACCGTGCTCACTCCTCTACTCCCGCACCGTGCCCGCTCCTCTACTCCCGCACTGTGCTCACTCCTGTACTCCCGCACTGTGCTCACTCCTGTACTCCCGCACAGTGCTCACTCCTGTACTCCCGCACTGTGCTCACTCCTGTACTCCCGCACTGTGCTCACTCCTGTACTCCCGCACTGTGCTCACTCCTCTACTCCCGCACTTTGCTCACTCCTCTACTCCCGCACTGTGCCCACTCCTCTACTCCCGCACTGTGTGCACTCCTCTACTCCCGCACAGTGCTCACTCCACTACTCCCGCACTGTGGTCACTCCTCTATTCCCGCACCTTGCTCACTACTCGACTCCAGCACCGTGCTCACTTCTCTACTCCCGCACTGTGCTCACTCCTCTACTCCCGCACTGTGCTCACTCCTCTACTCCCGCACTGTGCTCACTCCTCTACTCCCGCACTGTGCTCACTCCTCTGCTCCCGCACTATGCTCACTCCTCTACTCCCGCACTGTGCTCACTCCTCTACTCCCTCAATCTGCTCACTCCTCTACTCCCGCACTGTGCTCACTCCTCTATCCCCGCACTGTGCTCACTCCTCTACTCCCGCACTGTGCTCACTCCTCTACTCCCGCACCGTGCTCACACCTCTGCTCCCGCACCGTGCTCACACCTCTACTCCCGCACTGTGCTCATTCCTCTACTCCCTCACTGTGCTCACTCCTCTTCTCCTCCACTGAGCTCACTCTTGTACTCCCTCACTGTGCTCACTCCTCTACTTCCGCACTGTGCGCACTCCTCTACTCCCGCACTCTGCTCACTCATCTACTCCCGCTTTGTGCTCACTCCTCTACACCCAAACCGTGCTCACTCCTCTACTCCCGCACTGTGCTCACTCCTCTACTCCCGCACTGTGCTCACTCCTCTCCTCCCGCACTGTGCTCACTCCTCCACTCCCGCACTGTGCTCACTCCTCTACCCCCGCACTGTGCTCACTCCTCTACCCCCGCACTGTGCTCACTCCTCTACACCCGCACTGTGCTCACTCCTCTACTCCCGCACCTTGCTCACTCCTCTACTCCCGCACTCTGCTCACTCCTCTACCCCCGCACTGTGCTCACTCCTCTACTCCCACACCGTGCTCACTCCTCTACTCCCGCACGGTGCTCACTCCTCTACTCCCGCACTGTGCCCAGTCCTCTACTCCCGCACTTTGCTCAATCCTCTACTCCTGCACTGTGCTCACTCCTCTTCTCCCGAACTGTGCTCACTCCTCTACTCCCGCACTGTGCTCACTCCTCTACTCCTGCACCGTGCTCACTCCTCTACTCCCGCACCGTGCTCACTCCTCTACTCCCGCACCGTGCTCACTCCTCTACTCCCGCACTGTGCTCACTCCTCGGCTCGTGCACTGTTCCCACTCCTCTACTCCCGCACTGTGCTCACTCCTCTACTCCCGCTCTGTGCTCACACCTCTACTCCCCGAATGTGCTCGCTCCTCTATTCCCGCACGGAGCTCACTCCTCTACTCCAGCACCGTGCTCACTCCTCGGCTCCCACACTGTGCTCACTCCTCTAATCCCGCACTGTGCTCACTCCTCTACTCCTGCACTGTGCTCACTCCTCTACTCCCGCACTGTGCTCACTCCTCTACACCCGCAATGCGCTCACTCCTCTACTCCTGCCCCGTGCTCACACGTCTGCTCCCGAACTGTGCTCACTCCTCTACTCCCGCACCGTGCTCACTCCTCTACTTCCGCACCGTGCTCACTCCTCTACCCCCGCACAGTGTTCACTGCTCTACTCCCGCTCCGTGCTCACTCCTCTACTCCCGCACTGTGCTCACTCCTCTACTCCCGCAGTCTGCTGAATCCTCTACTCCCGCACTGTGCTCACTCCTCTACTCCCGCACTCTGCTCACTCCTCTACTCCCGCACTCTGCTCACTCCTCTACTCCCGCACTCTGCTCACTCCTCTACTCCCGCACTGTGCTCACACCTCTGCTCCCGCACCGTGCTGATTCCTCTACTCCCTCACTGTGCTCACTCCTCTACTCCTCACCTGAGCTCACTCTTCTTCTCCCTCACTGTGCTCACTCCTCTACTTCCGCACTGTGCTCACTCCTCTACTTCCGCACTGTGCGCACTCCTCTACTCCCGCACTCTGCTCACTCCTCTACTCCCGCACTGTGCTCACTCCTCTACTGCCGCACCATGCTCACTCCTCTACTCCCGCACAGTGCTCACTCCACTACTCCCGCACTTTGCGCACTCCTCTACTCACGCACTGTTCTCACTCCTCTACTCCTCCACTGATCTCACTCTTCTACTCCCACACTGTGCTCACTCCTCTACTCCCGCACCGTGCCCACTACTCTACTCCCGCACCGTGCTCACTACTCTACTCCCGCACCGTGCTCACTTCTCTACTCCCGCACTGTGCTCACTCCTCTACTCCCGCACTGTGCTCATCCTCTAATTCCGCACTCTGCTCACTCCTCTACTCCCGCACTGTGCTCAATCCTCTATCCCCGCACTGTGCCCACACCTCTACTCCCGCACTGTGCTCACTCCTCTACTCCCGCACTGTGCTCACTCCTCTATTCCCGCACTGCGCTCACTCCTCTACTCCTGCACTGTTCTCACTCCTCCACTCCCGCACTATGCTCACTCCTCTACTCCCGCACTTTGCTCACTCCTCTACTCCCGCACTGTGCTCACTCCTCTATTCCCGCCCCGTGCTCACACCTCTACTCCCGCACTGTGCTCACTCCTCTACTCCCGCCCCGTGCTCACACGTCTACTCCCGAACTGTGCTCATTCCTCTACTCCCGCACCGTGCTCACTCCTCTACTTCCGCACCGTGCTCACTCCTCTACCCCAGCACAGTGCTCACTGCTCTACTCCCGCTCCGTGCTCACTCCTCTACTCCCGCACTGTGCTCACTCCTCCACTCCCGCAGTCTGCTCAATCTTCTACTCCCGCACTGTGCTCACTCCTTTACTCCCGCACTCTGCTCACTCCTCTACTCCCGCACTCTGCTCACTCCTCTGCTCCCGCACCGTGCTCACTTCTCTACTCCTGCACGGTGCTCAGTCCTCTACTCCCGCACTGTGCTCACTCCTCTACTCCCGCACTGTGCTCATTCCTCTATTCCCGCACTGTGCTCACTCCTCTCCTCTGCACTGTGCTCACTCCTCTGCTCCCGCACTGTGTCACTCCTCTACTCCCGCACTGTGCTCACTCCTCTGCTCCCGCACTGTGCTCACTCCTCTACTCCCGCTCTGTACTCTCTCCTCTACTCCCGCACTGTCCTCACTCCTCTACTCCCGCACTGTGCTCACTCCTCTGCTCCCGCACTGTGCTCACTCCTCTACTCCCGCTCTGTACTCACTCCTCTACTCCCGCACTGTGCTCACTCCTCTACTCCCACATTGAGCTCACCCCTCTACTGCCCCAATATGCTCGCTCCTCTACTCTTGCATTGTGCTCACTCCTCTACTCCCGCACTGTGCTCACTCCTCTAATCTCGCACTGTGCTCACTCCTCTACTCCCGCACTGTGCTCAATCCTCTACTCCCGCACTGTGCTCACTCCTCTAGCCTCAAACTGTGCTCACTACATTAATCCCGCACTGTGCTCACTCCTCTACTCCCGCATCTTGCTCACTCCTCTACTCCCGGACCGTGCTCACTCTTCGACTCCCACATTGTGCTCACCATTTACTCCTGCACTGTGCTCACACCTCTACTCCCCCAATGTGATCGCTCCTCTATTACCGCAAGGAGCTCACTCCTCTACTCCCGCAATGTGCTCACTCCTCTACTCCTGCACTGTGCTCAATACTCTACTACCGCACTCTGATCTCTCCTCTATTCCCGCACTCTGCTCACTCCTCTACTCCCGCACTGTTTCCACTCCTCTACTCCTGCACTGTGCTCACTCCTCCATCCTGCACTGTGCTCACTCCTCTACTCCCGCACTGTGCCGACTCCTCTACTCCCGCACTGTGCTCACTCCTCTACTCCCGCACTGTGCTCACTCCTCTACTCCCGCACTGTGCTCACTCCTCTACTCCCGCACTGTGCTCACTCCACTACTCCCGCACTGTGCTCAATCCTCTACTCCCCCAATGTGCTCGCTCCTCTATTCCCGCACCGTGCTCACTCCTCTACACCCGAAATGTGCTCACTCCTCTAATCTCGCACTGTGCTCACTCCTCTACTCCCCCAATGTGCTCGCTACTCTATTCCCGCACAGTGCTCACTCCTCTACTCTCGCAATGTGCTCACTCCTCTACTCCCGCGCTGTGCTCACTCCTCTACTCCCGCCCCGTGCTCACTGCTCTAATCCCGCTCCGTGCTCACTCCTCTACTCCCGCACTGTGCTCACTCCTCTACTCCCGAACAGTGCTCACTGCTCTAATCCCGCTCCGTGCTCACACCTCTACTCCCGCACCGTGCTCACTCCTCTACTCCCGCACCGTGCCCGCTCCTCTACTCCCGCACTGTGCTCACTCCTGTACTCCCGCACTGTGCTCACTCCTGTACTCCCGCACAGTGCTCACTCCTGTACTCCCGCACTGTGCTCACTCCTGTACTCCCGCACTGTGCTCACTCCTGTACTCCCGCACTGTGCTCACTCCTCTACTCCCGCACTTTGCTCACTCCTCTACTCCCGCACTGTGCCCACTCCTCTACTCCCGCACTGTGTTCACTCCTCTACTCCCGCACAGTGCTCACTCCACTACTCCCGCACTGTGGTCACTCCTCTATTCCCGCACCTTGCTCACTACTCGACTCCAGCACCGTGCTCACTTCTCTACTCCCGCACTGTGCTCACTCCTCTACTCCCGCACTGTGCTCACTCCTCTACTCCCGCACTGTGCTCACTCCTCTACTCCCGCACTGTGCTCACTCCTCTGCTCCCGCACTATGCTCACTCCTCTACTCCCGCACTGTGCTCACTCCTCTACTCCCTCAATCTGCTCACTCCTCTACTCCCGCACTGTGCTCACTCCTCTATCCCCGCACTGTGCTCACTCCTCTACTCCCGCACTGTGCTCACTCCTCTACTCCCGCACCGTGCTCACACCTCTGCTCCCGCACCGTGCTCACACCTCTACTCCCGCACTGTGCTCATTCCTCTACTCCCTCACTGTGCTCACTCCTCTTCTCCTCCACTGAGCTCACTCTTGTACTCCCTCACTGTGCTCACTCCTCTACTCCCGCACTGTGCTCACTCCTCTACTCCCGCACTGTGCTCACACCTCTACTCCCGCACTGTGCTCACTCCTCTACTCCCGCACTGTGCTCACTCCTCTACTCCAGCACTGTGCTCACTCCTCTACTCCCGCACCGTGGTCACTCCTCTACTCCCGCACTGTGCTCACTCCTCTACTCCCGCACTGTGTTCACTCCTTTACTCCCGCACTGTGCTCAGTTGTCTATTCCCGCACTGTGCACACTCCTCTACTCCCGCACTGTGCTCTCTCCTATACTCCCGCAATGTGCTGACTCCTCTACTCCCGCACTGTGCTGACTCCTCTACTCCCGAACTGTGCTCACTCCTCTATTCCCGCAACTTGCTCACACCTCTACTCCCGCACCATGCTCACTCCTCTACTTCCGCAATGTGCTCACTCCTGTACTCCCGCACCGTGCTCACTCCTCTATTCCCGCACCGAGCTCACTCCTCTACTCCCGCACTCTGCTCACTCCTCTACTCCCGCACTCTGCTCACTCCTCTACCCCCGCACTGTGCCCACTCCTCTACCCCCGCACCTTGCTCACTCCTCTACTCCCGCACCGTGCTCACTCCTCTACTCCCGCACCGTGCTCACTCCTCTACTCCCGCACCGTGCTCACTCCTCTTTTCCCGCACTGTGCTCACTCCTCTACTCCCGCACTGTGCCCACTCCTCTACCCCCGCACCTTGCTCACTCCTCTACTCCCGCACCGTGCTCACTCCTCTGCTCCCGCACTGTGCCCTCTCCTCTACCCTCGCACCTTGCTCACTCCTCTACTCCCGCACCGTGCTCACTCCTCTACTCCCGCACCGTGCTCACTCCTCTACTCCCGCACTGTGCTCACTCCTCTACTCCCGCACAGTGCTCACTGCTCTAATCCCGCTCCGTGCTCACACCTCTACTCCCGCACCTTGCTCACTCCTCTACTCCCGCACCGTGCCCGCTCCTCTACTCCCGCACTGTGCTCACTCCTGTACTCCCGCACTGTGCTCACTCCTGTACTCCCGCACAGTGCTCACTCCTGTACTCCCGCACTGTGCTCACTCCTGTACTCCCGCACTGTGCTCACTCCTCTACTCCCGCACTTTGCTCACTCCTCTACTCCCTCACTGTGCCCACTCCTCTACTCCCGCACTGTGTTCACTCCTCTATTCCCGCACAGTGCTCACTCCACTACTCCCGCACTGTGGTCACTCCTCTATTCCCGCACCGTGCTCACTACTCGACTCCAGCACCGTGCTCACTTCTCTACTCCCGCACTGTGCTCACTCCTCTACTCCCGCACTGTGCTCACTCCTCTGCTCCCGCACTGTGCTCACTCCTCTACTCCCGCACTGTACTCACTCCTCTACTCCCTCAATCTGCTCACTCCTCTACTCCCGCACTGTGCTCACTCCTCTACTCCCGCACTGTGCTCACTCCTCTACTCCCGCACTGTGCTCACTCCTCTGCTCCCGCACTATACTCACTCCTCTACTCCCGCACTGTGCTCACTCCTCTACTCCCTCAATCTGCTCACTCCTCTACTCCCGCACTGTGCTCACTCCTCTATCCCCGCACTGTGCTCACTCCTCTACTCCCGCACTGTGCTCACTCCTCTACTCCCGCACCGTGCTCACACCTCTGCTCCCGCACCGTGCTCACACCTCTACTCCCGCACTGTGCTCATTCCTCTACTCCCTCACTGTGCTCACTCCTCTTCTCCTCCACTGAGCTCACTCTTGTACTCCCTCACTGTGCTCACTCCTCTACTCCCGCACTGTGCTCACTCCTCTACTCCCGCACTGTGCTCACACCTCTACTCCCGCACTGTGCTCACTCCTCTACTCCCGCACTGTGCTCACTCCTCTACTCCAGCACTGTGCTCACTCCTCTACTCCCGCACCGTGGTCACTCCTCTACTCCCGCACTGTGCTCACTCCTCTACTCCCGCACTGTGTTCACTCCTTTACTCCCGCACTGTGCTCAGTTGTCTATTCCCGCACTGTGCACACTCCTCTACTCCCGCACTGTGCTCTCTCCTATACTCCTGCAATGTGCTCACTCCTCTACTCCCGCACTGTGCTGACTCCTCTACTCCCGAACTGTGCTCACTCCTCTATTCCCGCAACTTGCTCACACCTCTACTCCCGCACCATGCTCACTCCTCTACTTCCGCAATGTGCTCACTCCTGTACTCCCGCACCGTGCTCACTCCTCTATTCCCGCACCGAGCTCACTCCTCTACTCCCGCACTGTGCTCACTCCTCTACTCCCGCACTCTGCTCACTCCTCTACACCCGCACTGTGCCCACTCCTCTACCCCCGCACCTTGCTCACTCCTCTACTCCCGCACCGTGCTCACTCCTCTACGCCCGCACCGTGCTCACTCCTCTACTCCCGCACCGTGCTCACTCCTCTATTCCCGCACTGTGCTCACTCCTCTACTCCCGCACTGTGCCCACTCCTCTACCACCGCACCTTGCTCACTCCTCTACTCCCGCACCGTGCTCACTCCTCTGCTCCCGCACTGTGCCCTCTCCTCTACCCTCGCACCTTGCTCACTCCTCTACTCCCGCACCGTGCTCACTCCTCTACTCCCGCACCGTGCTCACTCCTCTACTCCCGCACCGTGCTCACTCCTCTATTCCCGCAATGTGCTCACTCCTCCACCCTCGCACGTTCTTCACTCCTCTACACCCACACTGTTCTCTCTCCTCGACTCCCGCACCATGCTCACTCCTCTATTCCCGCACCGTGCTCACTCCTCTACTCCTGCACCGTGCTCACTCCGCTACTCCCTCACTGTGCTTGCTCCTCTACTCCCGGACTGTGCTCGCTCCTCTACTCCCGCACTGTGCTCAATCCTCTACTCCCGCACTGTGCTCACTCCTCTACTCCTGCACAGTTTTCACTCCTCCACTCCCGCACAGTGCTGACTCCTCTACTCCCTCACTGTGCTCACTCCTCTACTCCCGCAACTTGCTCACTCCTCCACTCCCGCACTGTGCCCACACCTCCACTCCTGCACTGTGCTCACTCCTCTACTTCCGCACTGTGCCCACTCCTCTACTCCTGCACTGTGCTCACTCCTCTGCTTCCGTGCTGTGCTCACTCCTCTACTCCCGCACTGTGCTCACTCCTCTACTCACGCACTGCTCACTCCTCTACTCCCGCACCTTGCTCACTTCTCTACTCCCGCTCTGTGCTCACTCCTCTACTCCCGCACCGTGCTAACTCCTCTACCCCCGCACAGTGCTCACTGCTCTACTCCCGCACCGTGCTCACTCCTGTACTCCCGCACTCTGCTGAATCCTCTACTCCCGCATTGTGCTCACTCATCTACTCCCGCATTCTGCTCACTCCTCTACTCCCGCACTGTGCTCACTCCTCTACCCCCGCACTATGCCCACTCCTCTACCCCCGCACCTTGCTCACTCTTCTACTCCCGCACCGTGCTCACTCCTCTACTCCCGCACCGTGCTCACTCCTTTACTCCCGCACCGTGCTCACTCCTCTATTCCCGCACTGTGCTCACTCCTCTACTCCCGCACTGTGCCCACTCCTCTACCCCCGCAACTTGCTCACACCGCTACTCCCGCACCGTGCTCACTCCTCTACTCCCGCACTGTGCCCTCTCCTCTACCCCCGCACTGTGCTCACTCCTCCACTCTCGCACGTTCTTCACTCCTCTACACCCACACTGTTCTCACTCCTCTACTCCCGCACCATGCTCACTCCTCTACTCCCGCACCGTGCTCACTCCTCTACTCCCGCACCGTGCTCACTCCTCTATTCCCGCAATGTGCTCACTCCTCCACTCTCGCACGTTCTTCACTCCTCTACACCCACACTGTTCTCACTCCTCTACTCCCGCACCATGCTCACTCCTCTATTCCCGCACCGTGCTCACTCCTCTACTCCCGCACCGTGCTCACTCCGCTACTCCCGCACTGTGCTCACTCCTCTACTCCCTCACGGTGCTTGCTCCTCTACTCCCGGACTGTGCTCGCTCCTCCACTCCCGCACTGTTCTCAATCCTCTACTCACGCACTGTGCTCACTCCTCTACTCCTGCACAGTTTTCACTCCTCTACTCCCGCACAGTGCTGACTCCTCTACTCCCTCACTGTGCTCACTCCTCTACTCCCGCAACTTGCTCACTCCTCCACTCCCGCACTGCGCCCACTCCTCCACTCCCGCACTGTGCTCACTCATCTACTCCCGCACTGTGCCCACTCCTCTACTCCTGCACTGTGCTCAATCCTCTGCTTCCGCACTGTGCTCACTCCTCCACTCCCGCACTGTGCTCACTACTCTACTCACGCACTGCTCACTCCTCTACTCCCGCACCGAGCTCACTCCTCTACTCCCGCACCGTGCTCACTCCTCTACTCCCGCACCATGCTCACTCCTCTATTCCCGCAATGTGCTCACTCCTCCACTCTCGCACGTTCTTCACTCCTCTACACCCACACTGTTCTCACAACTCTACTCCCGCACCATGCTCACTCCTCTATTCCCGCACCGTGCTCACTCCTCTACTCCCGCACCGTGCTCACTCCGCGACTCCCGCACTGTGCTCGCTCCTCTACTCCCTCACTGTGCTCGCTCCTCTACTCCCGCACTGTGCTCAATCCTCTACTCCCGCACTGTGCTCACTCCTCTACTCCTGCACAGTTTTCACTCCTCTACTCCCGCACAGTGCTGACTCCTCTACTCCCTCACTGTGCTCACTCCTCTACTCCCGCAACTTGCTCACTTCTCCACTCCCGCACTGTGTCCACTCCTCCACTCCCGCACTGTGCTCACTCATCTACTCCCGCACTGTGCCCACTCCTCTATTCCTGCACTGTGCTCACTCCTCTGCTTCCGCACTGTGCTCACTCCTCTACTCTCGCAATGTGCTCACTCCTCTACTCCCGCGCTGTGCTCACTCCTCTACTCCCGCCCCGTGCTCACTGCTCTAATCCCGCTCCGTGCTCACTCCTCTACTCCCGCACTGTGCTCACTCCTCTACTCCCGAACAGTGCTCACTGCTCTAATCCCGCTCCGTGCTCACACCTCTACTCCCGCACCGTGCTCACTCCTCTACTCCCGCACCGTGCCCACTCCTCTACTCCCGCACTGTGCTCACTCCTGTACTCCCGCACTGTGCTCACTCCTGTACTCCCGCACAGTGCTCACTCCTGTACTCCCGCACTGTGCTCACTCCTGTACTCCCGCACTGTGCTCACTCCTGTACTCCCGCACTGTGCTCACTCCTCTACTCCCGCACTTTGCTCACTCCTCTACTCCCGCACTGTGCCCACTCCTCTACTCCCGCACTGTGTTCACTCCTCTACTCCCGCACAGTGCTCACTCCACTACTCCCGCACTGTGGTCACTCCTCTATTCCCGCACCTTGCTCACTACTCGACTCCAGCACCGTGCTCACTTCTCTACTCCCGCACTGTGCTCACTCCTCTACTCCCGCACTGTGCTCACTCCTCTACTCCCGCACTGTGCTCACTCCTCTACTCCCGCACTGTGCTCACTCCTCTGCTCCCGCACTATGCTCACTCCTCTACTCCCGCACTGTGCTCACTCCTCTACTCCCTCAATCTGCTCACTCCTCTACTCCCGCACTGTGCTCACTCCTCTATCCCCGCACTGTGCTCACTCCTCTACTCCCGCACTGTGCTCACTCCTCTACTCCCGCACCGTGCTCACACCTCTGCTCCCGCACCGTGCTCACACCTCTACTCCCGCACTGTGCTCATTCCTCTACTCCCTCACTGTGCTCACTCCTCTTCTCCTCCACTGAGCTCACTCTTGTACTCCCTCACTGTGCTCACTCCTCTACTCCCGCACTGTGCTCACTCCTCTACTCCCGCACTGTGCTCACACCTCTACTCCCGCACTGTGCTCACTCCTCTACTCCCGCACTGTGCTCACTCCTCTACTCCAGCACTGTGCTCACTCCTCTACTCCCGCACCGTGGTCACTCCTCTACTCCCGCACTGTGCTCACTCCTCTACTCCCGCACTGTGTTCACTCCTTTACTCCCGCATTGTGCTCAGTTGTCTATTCCCGCACTGTGCACACTCCTCTACTCCCGCACTGTGCTCTCTCCTATACTCCCGCAATGTGCTGACTCCTCTACTCCCGCACTGTGCTGACTCCTCTACTCCCGAACTGTGCTCACTCCTCTATTCCCGCAACTTGCTCACACCTCTACTCCCGCACCATGCTCACTCCTCTACTTCCGCAATGTGCTCACTCCTGTACTCCCGCACCGTGCTCACTCCTCTATTCCCGCACCGAGCTCACTCCTCTACTCCCGCACTGTGCTCACTCCTCTACTCCCGCACTCTGCTCACTCCTCTACCCCCGCACTGTGCCCACTCCTCTACCCCCGCACCTTGCTCACTCCTCTACTCCCGCACCGTGCTCACTCCTCTACTCCCGCACCGTGCTCACTCCTCTACTCCCGCACCGTGCTCACTCCTCTTTTCCCGCACTGTGCTCACTCCTCTACTCCCGCACTGTGCCCACTCCTCTACCCCCGCACCTTGCTCACTCCTCTACTCCCGCACCGTGCTCACTCCTCTGCTCCCGCACTGTGCCCTCTCCTCTACCCTCGCACCTTGCTCACTCCTCTACTCCCGCACCGTGCTCACTCCTCTACTCCCGCACCGTGCTCACTCCTCTACTCCCGCACTGTGCTCACTCCTCTACTCCCGCACAGTGCTCACTGCTCTAATCCCGCTCCGTGCTCACACCTCTACTCCCGCACCTTGCTCACTCCTCTACTCCCGCACCGTGCCCGCTCCTCTACTCCCGCACTGTGCTCACTCCTGTACTCCCGCACTGTGCTCACTCCTGTACTCCCGCACAGTGCTCACTCCTGTACTCCCGCACTGTGCTCACTCCTGTACTCCCGCACTGTGCTCACTCCTCTACTCCCGCACTTTGCTCACTCCTCTACTCCCTCACTGTGCCCACTCCTCTACTCCCGCACTGTGTTCACTCCTCTACTCCCGCACAGTGCTCACTCCACTACTCCCGCACTGTGGTCACTCCTCTATTCCCGCACCGTGCTCACTACTCGACTCCAGCACCGTGCTCACTTCTCTACTCCCGCACTGTGCTCACTCCTCTACTCCCGCACTGTGCTCACTCCTCTGCTCCCGCACTGTGCTCACTCCTCTACTCCCGCACTGTACTCACTCCTCTACTCCCTCAATCTGCTCACTCCTCTACTCCCGCACTGTGCTCACTCCTCTACTCCCGCACTGTGCTCACTCCTCTACTCCCGCACTGTGCTCACTCCTCTGCTCCCGCACTATACTCACTCCTCTACTCCCGCACTGTGCTCACTCCTCTACTCCCTCAATCTGCTCACTCCTCTACTCCCGCACTGTGCTCACTCCTCTATCCCCGCACTGTGCTCACTCCTCTACTCCCGCACTGTGCTCACTCCTCTACTCCCGCACCGTGCTCACACCTCTGCTCCCGCACCGTGCTCACACCTCTACTCCCGCACTGTGCTCATTCCTCTACTCCCTCACTGTGCTCACTCCTCTTCTCCTCCACTGAGCTCACTCTTGTACTCCCTCACTGTGCTCACTCCTCTACTCCCGCACTGTGCTCACTCCTCTACTCCCGCACTGTGCTCACACCTCTACTCCCGCACTGTGCTCACTCCTCTACTCCCGCACTGTGCTCACTCCTCTACTCCAGCACTGTGCTCACTCCTCTACTCCCGCACCGTGGTCACTCCTCTACTCCCGCACTGTGCTCACTCCTCTACTCCCGCACTGTGTTCACTCCTTTACTCCCGCACTGTGCTCAGTTGTCTATTCCCGCACTGTGCACACTCCTCTACTCCCGCACTGTGCTCTCTCCTATACTCCCGCAATGTGCTCACTCCTCTACTCCCGCACTGTGCTGACTCCTCTACTCCCGAACTGTGCTCACTCCTCTATTCCCGCAACTTGCTCACACCTCTACTCCCGCACCATGCTCACTCCTCTACTTCCGCAATGTGCTCACTCCTGTACTCCCGCACCGTGCTCACTCCTCTATTCCCGCACCGAGCTCACTCCTCTACTCCCGCACTGTGCTCACTCCTCTACTCCCGCACTCTGCTCACTCCTCTACACCCGCACTGTGCCCACTCCTCTACCCCCGCACCTTGCTCACTCCTCTACTCCCGCACCGTGCTCACTCCTCTACTCCCGCACCGTGCTCACTCCTCTACTCCCGCACCGTGCTCACTCCTCTATTCCCGCACTGTGCTCACTCCTCTACTCCCGCACTGTGCCCACTCCTCTACCACCGCACCTTGCTCACTCCTCTACTCCCGCACCGTGCTCACTCTTCTGCTCCCGCACTGTGCCCTCTCCTCTACCCTCGCACCTTGCTCACTCCTCTACTCCCGCACCGTGCTCACTCCTCTACTCCCGCACCGTGCTCACTCCTCTACACCCGCACCGTGCTCACTCCTCTATTCCCGCAATGTGCTCACTCCTCCACCCTCGCACGTTCTTCACTCCTCTACACCCACACTGTTCTCTCTCCTCGACTCCCGCACCATGCTCACTCCTCTATTCCCGCACCGTGCTCACTCCTTTACTCCTGCACCGTGCTCACTCCGCTACTCCCTCACTGTGCTTGCTCCTCTACTCCCGCACTGTGCTCAATCCTCTACTCCCGCACTGTGCTCACTCCTCTACTCCTGCACAGTTTTCACTCCTCCACTCCCGCACAGTGCTGACTCCTCTACTCCCTCACTGTGCTCACTCCTCTACTCCCGCAACTTGCTCACTCCTCCACTCCCGCACTGTGCCCACACCTCCACTCCTGCACTGTGCTCACTCCTCTACTTCCGCACTGTGCCCACTCCTCTACTCCTGCACTGTGCTCACTCCTCTGCTTCCGTGCTGTGCTCACTCCTCTACTCCCGCACTGTGCTCACTACTCTACTCCCGCACTGTGCTCACTCCTCTACTCACGCACTGCTCACTCCTCTACTCCCGCACTGTGCTCACACCTCTACTCCCGCACCGTGCTAACTCCTCTACCCCCGCACAGTGCTCACTGCTCTACTCCCGCACCGTGCTCACTCCTGTACTCCCGCACTCTGCTGAATCCTCTACTCCCGCATTGTGCTCACTCATCTACTCCCGCATTCTGCTCACTCCTCTACTCCCGCACTGTGCTCACTCCTCTACTCCCGCACTGTGCTCACTCCTCTACCCCCGCACTATGCCCACTCCTCTACCCCCGCACCTTGCTCACTCTTCTACTCCCGCACCGTGCTCACTCCTCTACTCCCGCACCGTGCTCACTCCTTTACTCCCGCACCGTGCTCACTCCTCTATTCCCGCACTGTGCTCACTCCTCTACTCCCGCACTGTGCCCACTCCTCTACCCCCGCAACTTGCTCACACCGCTACTCCCGCACCGTGCTCACTCCTCTACTCCCGCACTGTGCCCTCTCCTCTACCCCCGCACTGTGCTCACTCCTCCACTCTCGCACGTTCTTCACTCCTCTACACCCACACTGTTCTCACTCCTCTACTCCCGCACCATGCTCACTCCTCTACTCCCGCACCGTGCTCACTCCTCTACTCCCGCACCGTGCTCACTCCTCTATTCCCGCAATGTGCTCACTCCTCCACTCTCGCACGTTCTTCACTCCTCTACACCCACACTGTTCTCACTCCTCTACTCCCGCACCATGCTCACTCCTCTATTCCCGCACCGTGCTCACTCCTCTACTCCCGCACCGTGCTCACTCCGCTACTCCCGCACTGTGCTCACTCCTCTACTCCCTCACGGTGCTTGCTCCTCTACTCCCGGACTGTGCT
Source organism: Somniosus microcephalus (assembly GCF_052327205.1). NCBI lineage: Eukaryota > Metazoa > Chordata > Chondrichthyes > Squaliformes > Somniosidae > Somniosus > Somniosus microcephalus. Next base: position 56,547,965 of record NC_140988.1, read on the forward strand.
CGCTCCTCCACTCCCGCACTGTTCTCAATCCTCTACTCACGCACTGTGCTCACTCCTCTACTCCTGCACAGTTTTCACTCCTCTACTCCCGCACAGTGCTGACTCCTCTACTCCCTCACTGTGCTCACTCCTCTACTCCCGCAACTTGCTCACTCCTCCACTCCCGCACTGCGCCCACTCCTCCACTCCCGCACTGTGCTCACTCATCTACTCCCGCACTGTGCCCACTCCTCTACTCCTGCACTGTGCTCAATCCTCTGCTTCCGCACTGTGCTCACTCCTCCACTCCCGCACTGTGCTCACTACTCTACTCACGCACTGCTCACTCCTCTACTCCCGCACCGAGCTCACTCCTCTACTCCCGCACCGTGCTCACTCCTCTACTCCCGCACCATGCTCACTCCTCTATTCCCGCAATGTGCTCACTCCTCCACTCTCGCACGTTCTTCACTCCTCTACACCCACACTGTTCTCACAACTCTACTCCCGCACCATGCTCACTCCTCTATTCCCGCACCGTGCTCACTCCTCTACTCCCGCACCGTGCTCACTCCGCGACTCCCGCACTGTGCTCGCTCCTCTACTCCCTCACTGTGCTCGCTCCTCTACTCCCGCACTGTGCTCAATCCTCTACTCCCGCACTGTGCTCACTCCTCTACTCCTGCACAGTTTTCACTCCTCTACTCCCGCACAGTGCTGACTCCTCTACTCCCTCACTGTGCTCACTCCTCTACTCCCGCAACTTGCTCACTTCTCCACTCCCGCACTGTGTCCACTCCTCCACTCCCGCACTGTGCTCACTCATCTACTCCCGCACTGTGCCCACTCCTCTACTCCTGCACTGTGCTCACTCATCTGCTTCCGCACTGTGCTCACTCCTCTACTCCCGCACTGTGCTCACTACTCTACTCACGCACTGCTCACTCCTCTACTCCCGCACCGTGCTCACTCCTCTACTCCTGCACTGTGCTCACTCCTCTACTCCCGCACTGTGCTCACTCCTCTACTTCCGCACTGTGCTCACTCCTCTACTCCCGCACTGTGCTCACTCCTCCACTCCCGCACTGTGCTCACTCCTCTACTCCCGCACTGTGCCCACTCCTCCACTCCTGCACTGTGCTCACTCCTCTACTCCCGCACTGTGCTCACTACTCTACTCCCGCACTGTGCTCACTCCTCTACTCACGCACTGCTCACTCCTCTACTCCCGCACCTTGCTCACTTCTCTACTCCCGCACTGTGCTCACTCCTCTACTCCCGCACCGTGCTCACTCCTCTACTCCCGCACTGTGCTCACACCTCTACTCCCGCACCGTGCTCACTTCTCTACTCCCGCACTGTGCTCACTCCTCTACTCCCGCACCGTGCTCACTTCTCTACTCCCGCACTGTGCTCACTCCTCTACTCCCGCACCGTGCTCACTCCTCTACTCCCGCACTGTGCTCACTCCTCTACCCCCGCACTGTGCCCACTCCTCTACACCCGCACCTTGCTCACTCCTCTTCTCCCGCACCGTGCTCACTCCTCTACTCCCGCACCGTGCTCACTCCTTTACTCCCGCACCGTGCTCACTCCTCTATTCCCGCACTGTGCTCACTCCTCTACTCCCGCACTGTGCCTACTCCTCTACCCCCGCACCTTGCTCACTCCTCTACTCCCGCACTGTGCCCTCTCCTCTACCCCCGCACCTTGCTCACTCCTCGACTCCCGCACCGTGCTCACTCCGCTACTCCCGCACTGTGCTCGCTCCTCTACTCCCTCACTGTGCTTGCTCCTCTACTCCCGGACTGTGCTCGCTCCTCTACTCCCGCAATTTTCTCAATCCTCTACTCCCGCACTGTGCTCACTCCTCTACTCCTGCACAGTTTTCACTCCTCTACTCCCGCACAGTGCTGACTCCTCTACTCCCTCACTGTGCTCACTCCTCTACTCCCGCAACTTGCTCACTCCTCCACTCCTGCACTGTGCTCCCTCCTCTACTCCCGCACTGTGCCCACTCCTCTACTCCTGCACTGTGCTCACTCCTCTGCTTCCGCACTGTGCTCACTCCTCTACTCCCGCACTGTGCTCACTCCTCTATTCCCGCACCGAGCTCACTCCTCTACTCCCGCACCGTGCTCACTCCTCTACTCCTGCACTGTGCTCACTCCTCTACTCCCGCACCGTGCTCACTCCTCTACTCCTGCACTGTGCTCACTCCTCTACTCCCGCACTGTGCTCACTCCTTTACTCCCGCACTGTGCTCACTCCTCTACTCCCGCACTGTGCTCACTCCTCTACCCCCGCAATGTGCCCACTCCTCTTCCCCCGCACCTTGCTCACTCCACTACTCCCGCACCGTGCTCACTCCTCTACTCCCGCACCGTGCTCACTCCTCTACTCCCGCACCATGCTCACTCCTCTATTCCAGCACTGTGCTCACTCCTCTACTCCCGCACTGTGCCCACTCCTCTATTCCCGCACTGTGCTCACTCCTCTACTCCCGCACTGTGCTCACTCGTCTACTTCCGCACTGAGCTCACTCCTCTATTCCCGCACTCTGCTCACTCCTCTACTCCCGCACTGTGCCCACCCCGCTAGTCCAGCACTGTGCCCACTCCTCTGCTCCCGCACTGTGCTCACTCCACTACTCCCGCACTGTGCTCACTCCTCTACTCCCGCACCGTGCTCACTCCTCTTCTCCCGCACTGTGCTCACTCCTCTACTCCCGCACATTGCTCACTCCTCTACTGCCGCACCATGCTCACTCCTCTACTCCCGCACAGTGCTCACTCCTCTACTCCCGCACATTGCGCACTCCTCTACTCACGCACTGTTCCCACTCCTCTTCTCCCGCACTGTGCTCAATCCTCTACTCCCGCACCTTGCTCACTCCTCTACTCCCGCACTGTGCTCACTCCTCGACTCCCACATTGTGCTCACCCCTTTACTCCCGCACTGTGCTCTCTCCTCTACAGCCGCAATATGCTCACTCCTCTACTCCCGCACTGTACTCACTCCTCTACTCCCGCACTCTGATCACTCCTCTATTCACGCACTCTGCTCACTCCTCTACTCCCGCACTGTGCCCACTCCTGTACTCCCGCACTGTGCTCACTCCTCTACTCCCGCACTGTTCTCACTCCTCTACTCCCGCACTGTGCCCACTCCTCCACTCCCGCGCTGTATTAACTCCTCTACTCCCGCACTGTGCTCACTCCACTACTCCCGCACTGTGCGCAATCCTCTACTCCCCCAATGTGGTCGCTGCTCTATTCCCGCACTGTGATCACTCCTCTACTCCCGCTCTGTGCTCACTCCTCTACTCCCGCCCCGTGCTCACACGTCTACTCCCGCACTGTGCTCACTCATCTGCTCCCGCACCGTGCTCACTACTCTACTCCCGCACTGTGCTCACTACTCTACTCCCGCACCGTGCTCACTTCTCTACTCCCGCACTGTGCTCACTCCTCTGCTCCCGCACTGTGCTCATCCTCTACTCCCGCAGTCTGCTCACTCCTCTACTCCCGCACTGTGCTCACTCCTCTATCCCCGCACTGTGCTCACACCTCTACTCCCGCACCATGCTCACTCCTCTGCTCGCGCACCGTGCTCACACCTCTACTCCCGCACTGTGCTCACTCCTCTACTCCCGCACTGTGCTCACTCCTCTACTCCGACACTGTGCTCACTCCTCTACTCCCGCACTGTGCTCACTGCTCTACTCCGCACTGTGCTCACTCCTCTACTCCCGCACTGTGCTCACTCCTCTACTCCCGCACCGTGCTCACTCCTCTACTCCCGCACTGTGCTCACTCCTCTACTCCCGCACAGTGCTCACTCCTCTCCTGCCGCACAGCGCTCACACGTCTACCCCCGCACTGTGCTCACTCCTCCACTCCTGCACCGTGCTCACTCCTCTACTTCCGCACCGTGCTCACTCCTCTACCCCCGCACTGTGCTCACTCCTCTACTCCCGCACTGTGCTAACTCCTCTACATCCGCACTGTGCTCACTACTCTACTCCCGCACTGTGCTCACTCCTCTACTCCCGCACTGTGCTCAATCTTCTACTCCCGCACTGTGCTCACTCCTCTACTCCCGCACTCCGCTCACTCCTCTACTCCCGCACTGTGCTCACTCCTCCACTCCTGCACTGTGCTCACTCCTCTATTCCCGCACTGTGCTCACTCCTCTATTCCCGCACTGTGCTCACTCCTCTATTCCCGCACTGTGCTCACTCCTCTGCTCCCGCACTGTGCTCATACCTCTACTCCCGCACTGTGCTCACTCCTCTCGTCCCGCACTGTGCTCACTCCTCTCGTCCCGCACTGTGCTCACTCATCTGCTCCCGCACTGTGCTCATTCCTCTACTCCCTCACTGTGCCCACTCCTCTACTTCCGCACTGTGCTCACTCCTCTACTCCCGCACTCTGCTCACTCCTCTACTCCCGCACTGTGCTCACACCTCTACACCCAAACTGTGCTCTCTCCTCTACTCCCGCACTGTGCTCACTCCTCTACTCCCGCACTGTGCTCACTCCTCTCCTCCCGCACTGTGCTCACTCCTCCACTCCCGCACTGTGCTCACTCCTCTACCCCCGCACTGTTCTCACTCCTCTACCCCCGCACTGTGCTCACTCCTCCACTCCCGCACCGTGCTCACTCCTCTACTCCCGCACTGTGCTCACTCCTCTACCATCGCACTGTGCTCACTCCTCTACTCCCACACCGTGCTCACTCCTCTACTCCCGCACGGTGCTCACTCCTCTACTCGTGCACTGTGCCCAGTCCTCTACTCCCGCACTTTGTTCACTCCTCTATTCCCGCACTGTGCTCACTCCTCTTCTCCCGAACTGTGCTAACTCCTCTACTCCCGCACTGTGCTCACTCCTCCACTCCCGCACCGTGCTCACTCCTCTACTCCCGCACTGTGCTCACTCCTCTGCTCCTGCACTGTTCCCACTCCTCTACTCCCGCACTGTGCTCACTCCTCTACTCCCGCTCTGTGCTCACACCTCTACTCCCCGAATGTGCTCGCTCCTCTATTCCCGCACGGAGCTCACTTCCCTACTCCCGCACCGTGCTCACTCCTCGATTCCCACACTGTGCTCACTCCTCTAATCCCGCACTGTGCTCACTCCTCTACTCCTGCACTGTGCTCACTCCTCCACTCCTGCACTGTGCTCACTCCTCTACTCCCGCACGGTGCTCACTCCTCTACTCCCTCATTGTGCTCACTCCTCTACTCCCGCCCCGTGCTCACACGTCTGCTCCCGAACTGTGCTCACTCCTCCACTCCCGCACCGTGCTCACTCCTCTACTTCCGCACCGTGCTCACTCCTCTACCCCCGCACAGTGTTCACTGCTCTCCTCCCACTCCGTGCTCACTCCTCTACTCCCGCACTGTGCTCACTCCTCTACTCCCGCAGTCTGCTCAATCCTCTACTCCCGCACTGTGCTCACTCCTCTACTCCCGCACTCTGCTCACTCCTCTACTCCCGCACTCTGCTCACTCCTCTACTCCCGCACTGTGCTCACACCTCTGCTCCCGCACCGTGCTCACTCCTCTACTCCTCCACTGATCTCACTCTTCTACTCCCTCACTGTGCTCACTCCTGTACTTCCGCACTGTGCTCACTCCTCTTCTCCCGCACTGTGCTCACTCCTCTATTCCCGCACTGTGCTCACTCCTCTACTCTGCACTGTGCTCACTCCTCTACTCCCGCACTCTGCTCACTCCTCTACCCCCGCACTGTGCTCACTCCTCTACTCCCGCTCTGTACTCATTCCTCTACTGCTGCACTGTGCTCACTGCTCTACTCCAGCATTGTGCTCACTCCGCTAATCCCGCACTGTTCTCACTCCTCGACTCCCACATTGAGCTCACCCCTTTACTCCCGCACTGTGTTCACTCCTCTACTCCCGCACTGTGCTCACTCCTCCACTCCCGCACTGTGCTCACACCTCTACTCCCGCACTGTTCTCACTCCTCGACTCCCACATTGAGCTCACCCCTTTACTCCCGCACTGTGTTCACTCCTCTACTCCCGCACTGTGTTCCCTCCTCTACTCCCGCACTGTGCTCACTCCTCTACTCCCGCACTGTGCTCACACCTCTACTCCCGCACTGTTCTCACTCCTCGACTCCCACATTGAGCTCACCCTTTACTCCCGCACTGTGCTCACTCCTCTACTCCCGCAATGTGCTCACTCCTCTGCTCCTGCACTGTGCTCACTCCTCTGCTCCCACACTATGTTCACTCCTCCACTCCCGCACTGTGCTCACTCCTCTATTCCCACACTGTGCTCACTCCTCTACTCCTGCACTGTGCTCACTCCTCCACTCCCGCACCTTGCTCACTCCTCTACTCCCGGACCGTGCTCACTCTTCAACTCCCACATTGTGCTCACCCTTTACTCCCGCACTGTGCTCACACCTCTACTCCCCCAATGTGATTGCTCCTCTATTCCCGCACGGAGCTCACTCCTCTACTCCCGCACTGTGCCCACTCCTCTACTCATGCACTGTGCTCACTCCTCTACTCCAGCACTGTGCTCACGCATCTACTCCCGCACTGTGCCCACTCTTCTACTCCCGCACTGTACTTACTCCTCTACTCCCGCACTGTGCTCACTCCTCTATTCCCGCACTGTGCTCACTCCTCTGCTCCCCCACTGTGCTCACTCCTCTACTCCCGCACTGTGCTCCCACCTCTACTCCCCCAATGTGCTCGCTCCTCTATTCCCGCACCGTGCTCACTCCTCTACTCCCGAATTGTGCTCACTCCTCAAATCTCGCCTGTGCTCACTCCTCTACTCCCCCAATGTGCTCGCTCCTCTATTCCCGCACAGTGCTCACACCTCTACTCTCGAAATATGCTCACTCCTCTAATCTCGCACTGTGCTCACTCCTCTACTCCCGCCCCGTTCTCACACGTCTACTCCCGCACTGTGCTCACTCCTCTGCTCCTGCACTGTGCTCAATCCTCTACTCCAGCACTGTGCTCACTCCTCTACTCCCGCACTGTGCCCACTCCTCTACTCCCGCACTGTGCTCACTCCTCTACTCCCGCACTGTGCCCACTCCTCTACTCCCGCACTGTGCTCACTCCTCTACTCCCGCACTGTGCTCACACCTCTACTCCCCCATGTGCTCGCTCCTCTATTCCCGCACGGAGCTCACTCCTCTACTCCCGCAGCGTGCTCACTCCTCGACTCCCTCATTGTGCTCACCCCTTTACTCCCGCACTGTGCTCACTCCTCTACAGCCGCAATGTGCTCACTCCTCTACTCCCGCACTGTGCTCACTCCTCTACTCCCGCACTCTGATCATTCCTCTATTCCCGCACTCTGCTCACTCCTCTACTCCCGCACTGTCCTCACTCCTGTACTCCTGCACTGTGCTCACTCCTCCACTCCCGCACTGTGCTCACTCCTCTACTCCCGCACTGTGCTCAATCCTCTACTCCCGCACTGTGCCCACTCCTCTACTCCCGCACTGTGCTCACTCCTCTATTCCCGCACGGAGCTCACTCCTCTACTCCCGCACGGTGCTCACTCCTCGACTCCCACACTATGTCCACCCCTTTACTCCCGCACTGTGCTCACTCCTCTACAGCCGCAATGTGCTCACTCCTCTACTCCCGCACTGTGCTCACTCCTCTACTCCCGCACTGTACTCACTCCTCTATTCCCGCACTGTGCTCACTCCTCTACTCCTGCACTGTGTTCACTCCTCTACTCCCGCACTGTGCTCACTCCTCAACTCCCGCACTGTGCTCACTCCTCCAGTCCCGCACTGTGCTCACTCCTCCACCGCCGCACAGTGCTCACTGCTCTACTCCCGCTCCGTGCTCACTCCTCTACTCCCGCACTGTGCTCACTCCTCTACTCCCGCAGTCTGCACAATCCTCTACTCCTGCACTGTGCTCACTCGTCCACTCCCGCACTGTGCTCACTCCTCTACTCCCGCACTGTGCTCACTCCTCTACTCCCGCACTGTGCTCACTCCTCTACTCCCGCACTGTGCTCACTCATCTACTCCCGCACTGTGCTCACTCCTCTACTTCCACACCGTGCTCACTCCTCTACCCCCGCACAGTGTTCACTGCTCTACTCCCGCTCCGTGCTCACTCCTCTACTCCCGCACTGTGCTCACTTCTCTACTCCCGCAGTCTGCTCAATCCTCTACTCCCGCACTGTGCTCACTCCTCTACTCCCGCACTCTGCTCACTCCTCTACTCCCGCACTCTGCTCACTCCTCTACTCCCGCACTCTTCTCACTCCTACACTCCCGCACTGTGCTCACACGTCTGCTCCCGCACCGTGCTCATTCCTCTACTCCCGCACGGTGCTCAGTCCTCTACTCCCGCACTGTGCTCACTCCTCTACTCCCGCACTGTGCTCACTCATCTACTCCATCACTGTGCTCACTCCTCTACTCCTCCACTGAGCTCACTCTTCTACTCCCTCACTGTGCTCACTCCTCTACTTCCGCACTGTGCTCACTCCTCTACTCCAGCACTGTGCTCACTCCTCTACTCCCGCACTGTGCTCACTCCTCTACTCCCGCACTTTGCTCACTCCTCTACTCCCGCACTGTGCTCACTCCTCGACTCCCGCTCTGTACTCACTCCTCTACTCCCGCACTGTGCTCACTCCTCTACTCCCGCACTGTGCTCACTCCTCTACTGCCGCACTGTGCTCACTGCTCTACTCCAGCATTGTGCTCACTCCGCTAATCCTGCATAGAATCACTCCTCTACTCTCACACTGTGCTCACTCCTCTACTCCCGCACCGTGCTCACTCCTAGACTCCCACATAGAGCTCACCATTTTACTCCCACACTGTGCTCACTCCTCTACTCCCCCAATGTGCTCGCTCCTCTACTCCTGCATTGTGCTCACTCCTCTACTCCCGCACTATGCTCACTCCTCTACTCCCGCACTGTGCTCACTCCTCTAGCCTCACACTGTGCTCACTCCTCAAATCCCGCACTGTGCTCACTCCTCTACTCCCGCAATGTGCTCACTCCTCTACTCCCGCACCTTGCTGACTTCTCTACTCCCGGACCGTGCTCACTCTTCGACTCGTACATTGTGCTCACCCTTTACTCCCGCATTGTGCTAACTCCTCTACTCCCCCATTGTGATCGCTCCTCTATTCCCGCACGGAGCTCAGTCCTCTACTACCGCACTCTGATCACTCCTCTAATCCCGCACTCTGCTCTCTCCTCCACTCCCGCACTGTGCTCACTCACCTGCTCCCGCACTGTGCTCACTCCTCTACTCCCGCACTGTGCTCACTCCTCTACTCCCGCACTATGCTCACTCCTCTACACCCGCACTGTGCTCACTCCTCTATTTCCGCACCTGGCTCCCTCCTCTACTCCCGCACCGTGCTCACTCCTCTACTCCCGCACCTTGCTCACTCCTCTACCCCTGCACCGTGCTCACTCCTCTACTCCCGCACCGTGCTCACTCCTCTACTCCCGCACCATGCTCACTCCTCTACTCCCGCACCTTGCTCACTCCTCTACCCCTGCACCGTGCTCACTCCTCTACTCCCGCACCGTGCTCACTCCTCTACTCCCGCACTGTGCTCACTCCTCTACTCCCGCACCGTGCTCACTCCTCTACTCCCGCACTGTGCTCACTCCTCTACTCCCGCAATGTGCTCACTCCTCTACTCCCGCACTGTGCTCACTCCCCTACTCCCGCACTATGCTCACTACTCTACTCCCGTACCGGGGTCAATCATATCATCGCGCACCGATCTCACTCCTCTACTCCCGCACTGTGTTCACCCCTCTGCTCCCGCACTGTGCTCACTCCTCTACTCCCGCACTGTGCTCACTCCTCTACTCCCGCTCTGTGCTCACTCCTCTACTCCCGCACTCTGCTCACTCCTCTACTCCCGCACTGTGCTTACTCCTCTTCTCCTGCACTGTGCTCACTCCTCTACTCCTGCACTTTGCTCACTCCTCTACTCCCGCACTGTGCTCACGTCTCTACTCCCGCAATGTGCTCACAACTCTACTCCCGCACTCTGCTCACTCCTCTATTCCTGCACTGTGCTCACTCCTCTACTCCCACACTGTGCTCACTCCTCTACTCCCGCACTGTGCTCACTCCTCTACTCCCCCAAAATGCTCGCTCCTCTATTCCCGCACCGTGCTCACTCCTCTACTCCCGAAATGTGCTCACTCCTCTAATCTCGCACTGTGCTCACTCCTCTACTCCCCCAATGTGCTCGGTCCTCTATTCCCACTCAGTGCTCACTCCTCTACTCTCGAAATGTGCTCACTCCTCTAATCTTGCACTGTGCTCACTCCTCTACTCCCGCACTGTGCTCACTCCTCTACTCCAGCACTGTGCTCACTCCTCTACTCCCACACTGTGCTCACTCCTCTACTCCCGCACTTTGCTCACTCCTCCACTCCCGCACTGTGCTTGCTCCTCTTCTCCTGCACTGTGCTCACTCCTCTACTCCCGCAGAGTGATCAATCCTCTACTCCCGCAGAGTGCTCACTCCTGTACTCGCGGACTGTGCTCACTCCTCTACTCCCGCACTGTGCTCACTCCTCTACTCCCGCACTGTGCTCACTCCACTACCCCCGCACCATGCTCAGACCTCTTCTCCCGCACCGTGCTCACTCCTCTACTCCCGCACCGTGCTCACTCCTCTACTCCCGCACCGTGCTCACTCCTCTACTCCCGCACCGTGCTCACTCCTCTACTCCCGCACTTTGCTCACTCCTCTACTCCCGCACTGTGCTCACTCCTCTACTCCCGCTCTGTACTCACTCCTCTACTCCCGCACTGTGCTCACTCCTCTTCTCCCGCACTGTGCTCTCTCCTCTACTGCCGCACTGTGCTCACTGCTCTGCTCCAGCATTGTGCTCACTCCGCTAATCCCGCATAGAATCACTCCTCTACTGTCACACTGTGCTCACTCCTCTACTCCCGCACTGTGCTCACTCCTCTACTCCCTCAATGTGCTCGCTCCTCTACTCCTGCATTGTGCTCACTCCTCTACTCCCGCACTATGCTCACTCCTCTACTCCCGCACTGTGCTCACTCCTCTAGCCTCACACTGTGCTCACTCCTCAAATCCCGCACTGTGCTCACTCCTCTACTCCCGCAATGTGCTCACTCCTCTGCTCCCGCACCGTGCTCACTCCTCTACTCCCGCACCGTGCTCACTCCTCTACTCCCGCTCCGTGCTCACTCCTCTATTCCCGCACTGTGCTCACTCCTCTACTCCCGCACTATGCACACTCCTCTACTCCCGCACTGTGCCCACTCCTCTACTCCCGCACTGTGGTCACTCCTCTACTCCCGCACTGTGCTCACTCCTCTAACCCCGCACTGATTTCACTCCACTATTCCCGCAATGTCCTCACTCCTCCACTCTCGCACGGTGCCCTCTCCTCTACTCCCACACTGTTCTCACTCCTCTACTCCCGCACCGTTCTCACTCCTCTACTCCTGCACCGTGCTCACTCCTCTACTCCCGCACCGTGCTCACTCCTCTACTCCTGCACCTTGCTCACTGCTCTATTACCGCACTGTGCTCACTCCTCTACTCCCGCACTGTGGTCACTCCTCTACTCCCGCACTGTGCTCACTCCTCTACTCCCGCACTGTGCTCACTCCTCTACTCCCGCTCTATGCTCACTCCTCTACACCCGCACTGTGCTCACTCCTCTATTCCCGCACCTTGCTCCCTCCTCTACCCCCGCACCATGCTCACTCCTCTACTCCCGCACCTTGCTCACTCCTCTACCCCTGCACCGTGCTCACTCCTCTACTCCCGCACCGTGCTCACTCCTCTACTCCCGCACCGTGCTCACTTCTCTACTCCCTCACCATGCACACTCCTCTATTCCCGCACTGTGCTCACTCCTCTACTCCTGCACTTTGCTCACTCCTCTACACCTGCACTGTGCTCACGCCTCTACTCCCGCACTGTGCTCACTCCTCTACTCCTGCACTCTGCTCACTGCTCTACTCCTGCACTGTGCTCACTCCTCTACTCCTGCACTTTGCTCACTCCTCTCCTCCTGCACTGTGCTCACGCCTCTACTCCCGCAATGTGCTCACTCCTCTATTCCTGCACTTTGCTCACTCCTCTACTCCTGCACTTTGCTCACTCCTCTACTCCTGCACTGTGCTCACGCCTCTACTCCCGCACTCTGCTCACTCCTCTATTCCTGCACTGTGCTCACTCCTCTACTCCCACACTGTGCTCACTCCTCTACTCCCGCACTGGGATCAGTCCTCTACTCCCGCACTGTGCTCACACCTCTACTCCCGCACTGTGCCCACTCCTCTACTCCCGCACTTTGCTCACTCCTCCACTCCCGCACTCCCGCACTGTGCTTACTCCTCTTCTCCTGCACTGTGCTCACTCCTCTACTCCCGCAGAGTGCTCAATCCTCTACTCCCGCAGAATGCTCTCTCCTGTACTCACGGACTGTGCTCACTCCTCTACTCCCGCACTGTGCTCACTCCTCTACTCCCGCACTGTGCTCACTCCTCTACTCCCGCACTGTGCTCACTCCTCTACTCGCGCACTGTGCTCACTCCTCTATTTCCGCTATGTGCTCACTCCTCTACTCCTTCACTGTGCTCACTCTTCTACTCCTCCACTGAGCTCACTCTTCTACTCCCGCACTGTGCTCACTCCTCTACACCTGCGCCGTGCTCACTCCTCTACTCCTGCACTGTGCTCACTGCTCTACTCTCGCAGTGTGCTCACTCCTCTACTCGCGGACTGTGCCTACTCATCTACTCCCGCACTGTGCTCACTCCTCTACTCCCGCACTGTGCTCACTCCTCTACTCCCTCAATGTGCTCGCTCCTCTACTCCTGCATTGTGCTCACTCCTCTACTCCCGCACTATGCTCACTCCTCTACTCCCGCACTGTGCTCACTCCTCTAGCCTCACACTGTGCTCACTCCTCAAATCCCGCACTGTGCTCACTCCTCTACTCCCGCAATGTGCTCACTCCTCTACTCCCGCACCGTGCTCACTCCTCTACTCCCGCACCGTGCTCACTCCTCTACTCCCGCTCCGTGCTCACTCCTCTATTCCCGCACTGTGCTCACTCCTCTACTCCCGCACTATGCACACTCCTCTACTCCCGCACTGTGCCCACTCCTCTACTCCCGCACTGTGGTCACTCCTCTACTCCCGCACTGTGCTCACTCCTCTAACCCCGCACTGATTTCACTCCACTATTCCCGCAATGTCCTCTCTCCTCCACTCTCGCACGGTGCCCTCTCCTCTACTCCCACACTGTTCTCACTCCTCTACTCCCGCACCGTGCTCACTCCTCTACTCCTGCACCGTGCTCACTCCTCTACTCCCGCACCGTGCTCACTCCTCTACTCCTGCACCTTGCTCACTGCTCTATTACCGCACTGTGCTCACTCCTCTACTCCCGCACTGTGGTCACTCCTCTACTCCCGCACTGTGCTCACTCCTCTACTCCCGCACTGTGCTCACTCCTCTTCTCCCGGTCTATGCTCGCTCCTCTACAGCCGCACTGTGCTCTCTCCTCTATTCCCGCACCTTGCTCCCTCCTCTACCCCCGCACCGTGCTCACTCCTCTACTCCCGCACCTTGCTCACTCCTCTACCCCTGCACCGTGCTCACTCCTCTACTCCCGCACCGTGCTCACTCCTCTACTCCCGCACCGTGCTCACTTCTCTACTCCCTCACCATGCACACTCCTCTATTCCCGCACTGTGCTCACTCCTCTACTCCTGCACTTTGCTCACTCCTCTACACCTGCACTGTGCTCACGCCTCTACTCCCGCACTGTGCTCACTCCTCTACTCCTGCACTCTGCTCACTGCTCTACTCCTGCACTGTGCTCACTCCTCTACTCCTGCACTTTGCTCACTCCTCTCCTCCTGCACTGTGCTCACGCCTCTACTCCCGCAATGTGCTCACTCCTCTATTCCTGCACTTTGCTCACGCCTCTACTCCCGCACTCTGCTCACTCCTCTATTCCTGCACTGTGCTCACTCCTCTACTCCCACACTGTGCTCACTCCTCTACTCCCGCACTGGGATCAGTCCGCTACTCCCGCACTGTGCTCACACCTCTACTCCCGCACTGTGCCCACTCCTCTACTCCCGCACTTTGCTCACTCCTCCACTCCCGCACTCCCGCACTGTGCTTACTCCTCTTCTCCTGCATTGTGCTCACTCCTCTACTCCCGCAGAGTGCTCAATCCTCTACTCCCGCAGAATGCTCTCTCCTGTACTCGCGGACTGTGCTCACTCCTCTACTCCCGCACTGTGCTCACTCCTCTACTCCCGCACTGTGCTCACTCCTCTACTCCCGCACTGTGCTCACTCCTCTACTCGCGCACTGTGCTCACTCCTCTATTTCCGCTATGTGCTCACTCCTCTACTCCTTCACTGTGCTCACTCTTCTACTCCTCCACTGAGCTCACTCTTCTACTCCCGCACTGTGCTCACTCCTCTACACCTGCGCCGTGCTCACTCCTCTACTCCTGCACTGTGCTCACTGCTCTACTCTCGCAGTGTGCTCACTCCTCTCCCCGCGGACTGTGCCTACTCATCTACTCCCGCACTGTGCTCACTCCTCTACTCCCGCACTGTGCTCACACCTCTACTCCCGCACCGCACTCACTCCTCTACTCCCACACGGTGCTCAGTCCTCTACTCCCGCACTGTGCTCACACCTCTACTCCCGCACCGTACTCACTCCTCTACTCCCGTACGGTGCTCAGTCCTCTACCCCCGCACTGTGCTCACACCTCTACTCCCGCACCGTACTCACTCCTCTACACCCGCACTGTGCTCACTCCTCTACTCCCACACTGTGGTCACTCCTCTACTCCCACACTGTGCTCACTCCTCTACTCCCGCTCTGTGTTCACTCCTCTACTCCCGCACCGTGCTCACTCATCTACTCCCGCACTGTGCTCACTCCTCTACTCCCGCACTGTGCTCACTCCTGTACTCCTCCACTGAGCTCACTCTTCTACTCCCTCACTGTGCTCACTCCTCTAGTTCCGCACTGTGCTCACTCCTCTACTCCCACACCGTGCTCACTCCTCTACTCCCGCACCGTGCTCACTCATCTACTCCCGCACTGTGCTCACTCCTCTACTCCCGCACTGTGCTCAGTCCTCTACTCCCGCACTCTGCTCCTTCCTCTACTCCATCACTGTGCTCACTCCTCTACTCCTCCACTGAGCTCACTCTTCTACTCCCTCACTGTGCTCACTCCTCTACTTCCGCACTGTGCTCACTCCTCTACTCCCGCACTGTGCTCACTCCTCTACTCCTGCACTGTGCTCACTCCTCTACTCCCGCACTTTGCTCACTCCTCTACTCCCGCACTGTGCTCACTCCTCTACTTCCGCACTGTGCTCACTCCTCTACTCCCGCACTGTGCTCACTCCTCGACTCCCGCACTGTGCTCACTCCTCTACTCCCGCACTTTGCTCACTCCTCTACTCCCTCACTGTGCTCACTCCTCTACTTCCGCACTGTGCTCACTCCTCTACTCCCGCACTGTGCTCACTCCTCTACTCCCGCTCTGTACTCACTCCTCTACTCTTGCACTGTGCTCACTCCTCTACTCCCGCACTGTGCTCACTCCTCGACTGCCGCACTGTGCTCACTGCTCTACTCCAGCATTGTGCTCACTCTGCTAATCCCGCATAGAATCACTCCTCTACTCTCACACTGTGCTCACTTCTCTACTCCAGCACCGTGCTCACTCCTTGACTCCCACATTGAGCTCACCCTTTTCTCCCACACTGTGCTTACTCCTCTACTCCCCCAATGTGCTCGCTCCTCTACTCCTGCATTTTGCTCCCTCCTCTACTCCCGCACTGTGCTCACTCCTCTAATCTCGCACTATGCTCACTCCTCTACTCCCGCACTGTGCTCACTCCTCTAGCCTCACACTGTGCTCACTCCTCAAATCCCGCACTGTGCACACTCCTCCACTCCCGCAATGTGCTCACTCCTCTACTCCCGCACCTTGCTAATTTCTCTACTCCCGGACCGTGCTCACTCTTCGACTGCCACATTGTGCTCACCCTTTACTCCCGCACTGTGCTCACTCCTCTACTCCCCCATTGTGATTGCTCCTCTATTCCCGCACGGAGCTCAGTCCTCTACTCCCGCAACGTGCTCAGTCCTGTGCTCCCGCACTGTGCTCAATCCTCTACTCCCGCACTCTGATCACTCCTCTAATCCCGCACTCTGCTCACTCCTCTACTCCCGCACCGTACTCACTCCTCTGCACCCGCACTGTGCTCACTCCTCTACTCCCACACTGTGGTCACTCCTCTACTCCCACACTGTGCTCACTCCTCTACTCCCGCTCTGTGCTCACTCCTCTACTCCCGCACCGTGCTCACTCATCTACTCCCGCACTGTGCTCACTCCTCTACTCCCGCACTGTGCTCACTTCTCTACTCCCGCACTCTGCTCCCTCCTCTACTCCATCACTGTGCTCACTCCTCTACTCCTCCACTGAGCTCACTCTTCTACTCCCTCACTGTGCTCACTCCTCTACTTCCGCACTGTGCTCACTCCTCTACTCCCGCATTGTGCTCACTCCTCTACTGCCGCACTGTGCTCACTGCTCTACTCCAGCACTGTGCTCACTCCTCTACTCCCGCACGGTGCTCACTCCTCTACTCCCGCACTTTGCTCACTCCTCTACTCCCGCACTGTGCTCACTGCTCTACTCCCGCACTATGCTCATTCTTCTACTCCCGCACTGTGCTCACTCCTCTACTCCCGCACTGTGCTCACTCCTCCACTCCCGCACTGTGCTCACTCCTCTACTCCCGCACTTTGCTCACTCCTCTACTCCCGCACCATGATCACTCCTCTACTCCCACACTCTGCTCACTCCTCTACTCCTGCATTACGCTCACTCCTATACCCCCGCAATGTGCTCACTCCTTTACACCCGCACTGTGCTCACTCCTCTACTCCCGCACAGTGCTCACTCCTCAACTCCTGCACTGTGCTCACTCCTCTACTCCTGCACAGTGCTCACTCCTCTACTCCCGCACTGTGCTCACTCATCTGCTCCCGCACTGTGCTCACTCCTCTACTCCCTCACTGTGCTCACTCCTCTACTTCCGCACTGTGCTTCTCCTCTACTCCCGCATTGTGCTCACTCCTCTACTGCCGCACTGTGCTCACTGCTCTACTCCAGCATTGTGCTCACTCCGCTAAACCCGCATAGAATCACTCCTCTACTCTCACACTGTGCTCACTCCTCTACTCCCGCACGGTGCTCACTCCTCTACTCCCGCACTTTGTTCACTCCTCTACTCCCGCTCTGTACTCACTCCTCTACTCCCGCACCGTGCTCACTCCTTGACTCCCACATTGAGCTCACCCCTTTACTCCCGCACTGTGCTCACTCCTCTACTCCCGCACCGTGCTCACTCCTCTACTCCCGCATCTTGCTCACTCCTCTACCCCCGCACCGTGCTCACTCCTCTACTCCCGCACCGTGCTCACTCCTCTACTCCCGCACCGTGCTCACTCCTCTACTCCCGCACCGTGCTCACTCCTCTACTCCCGCACTGTGCTCACTCCTCTAGCCTCACACTGTGCTCACTCCTCAAATCCCGCACTGTGCACACTCCTCCACTCCCGCAATGTGCTCACTCCTCTACTCCCGCACCTTGCTGACTTCTCTACTCCCGGACCGTGCTCACTCTTCGACTCCCACATTGTGCTCACCCTTTACTCCCGCTCTGTGCTCACTCCTCTACTCCCGCACCGTGCTCACTCATCTACTCCCGCACTGTGCTCACTCCTCTACTCCCGCACTGTGCTCACTCCTCTACTCCCGCACTCTGCTCCTTCCTCTACTCCATCACTGTGCTCACTCTTCCACTCCCTCACTGTGCTCACTCCTCTACTTCCGCACTGTGCTCACTCCTCTACTCCCGCACTGTGCTCACTCCTCTACTCCCGCACTGTGCTCACTCCTCTACTCCCGCACTTTGCTCACTCCTCTACTCCTGCACTGTGCTCACTGCTTTACTCCCGCTCTGTACTCACTCCTCTACTCCTGCACTGTGCTCACTCCTCAACTCCCGCACTCTGCTCACTCCTCTACTCCCGCACTGTGCTCACTCCTCTACTCCCGCACAGTGCTCACCCCTCTACTGCCGCACTGTGCTCACTCCTCTACTCCCGCACCGTGCTCACTCCTCTACTCCCGCACTGTGCTCACTCCTCTACTCCCGCACCGTGCTCACTCCTCTACTCCCGCACCGTGCTCACTCCTCTACTCCCGCACTGTGCACACTCCTCTACTCCCGCACCTTGCTCACTCCTCTACCCCCGCACCGTGCTCACTCCTCTACTCCCGCACCGTCCTCACTCCTCTACTCCCGCACCGTGCTCACTCCTCTACTCCCGCACGATGCTCACTCCTCTACTCCCGCACTTTGCTCACTCCTGTACTCCCGCACTGTGCTCACTCCTCTACTCCCGCACTGTGCTCACTCCTCTACTCCCGCACTGTGCTCACTCCTGTACTCCCGCACTGTGCTCACTCCTCTACTCCCGCACCGTGCTCACTCCTCTACTCCCGCACCGTGCTCACTCCTCTACTCCCGCACTGTGCACACTCCTCTACTCCCGCACATTGCTCACTCCTCTACCCCCGCACCGTGCTCACTCCTCTACTCCCGCACCGTGCTCACTCCTCTACTCCCGCACCGTGCTCACTACTCTACTCCCGCACGATGCTCACTCCTCTACTCCCGCACTGTGCTCACTCCTGTACTCCCGCACTGTGCTCACTCCTCTACTCCCGCACTGTGCTCACTCCTCTACTCCTGCACTGTGCTCACTCCTGTACTCCCGCACTGTGCTCACTCCTCTACTCCCGCAATGTGCTCACTCCTCTACTCCCGCACTGTGCTCACTCCTGTACTCCCGCACTGTGCTCACTCCTCTACTCCCGCACTGTGCTCACTCCTCTACTCCCGCACTGTGCTCACTCCTGTACTCCCGCACTGTGCTCACTCCTCTACTCCCGCACTATGCTCACTCCTCTACTCCCGCACTGTGCTCACTCCTGTACTCCCGCACTGTGCTCACTCCTCTACTCCCGCACTGTGCTCACTCCTCTACTCCCGCTCTGTGCTCACTCCTCTACTCCCGCACTCTGCTCACTCCTCTACACCAGCACTGTGCTCACTCCTCTACTCCTGCACTTTGCTCACTCCTCTCCTCCCGCACTGTGCTCAGGCCTCTACTCCCGCAATGTGCTCACAACTCTACTCCCGCACTCTGCTCACTCCTCTACTCCCGCACTGGGCTCAGTCCTCTACTCCCGCATTCTGCTCACTCCTCTGCTCCCGCACTATGCTCACTCCTCTACTCCCGCACTGTGCTCGCTCCTCTACTCCCGCACTTTGCTCACTCCTCCACTCCCGCACTCCCGCACTGTGCTTACTCCTCTTCTCCTGCACTGTGCTCACTCCTCTACTCCCGCAGAGTGCTCAATCCTCTACTCCCGCAGAGTGCTCACTGCTGTACTCGCGGACTGTGCTCACTCCTCTACTCCCACACTGTGCTCACTCCTCTACTCCCGCACTGTGCTCATTCCTCGACTCCCGCACTGTTCTCACTCCTCTACTCGTGCACAGTGCTCAATCCTCTACTCCCGCTATGTGCTCACTCCTCTACTCCTTCACTGTGCTCACTCTTCTACTCCTCCACTGAGCTCACTCTTCTACTCCCGCACTTTGCTCACTCCTCTACTCCCGCACTGTGCTCACTCCTCTACACCTGCGCCGTGCTCACTCCTCTACTCCCGCACTGTGCTCACTGCTCTACTCTCGCAGTGTGCTCACTCCTCTACTCGCGGACTGTGCTCAATCATCTACTCCCGCACTGTGCTCACTCCTCTACTCCCGCACTGTGCTCACACCTCTACTCCCGCACCGTACTCACTCCTCTACTCCCACACGGTGCTCAGTCCTCTACTCCCGCACTGTGCTCACACCTCTACTCCGCACCGTACTCACTCCTCTACTCCCGCACGGTGCTCAGTCCTCTACTCCCGCACGGTGCTCTGTCCATTACTCCCGCACTGTGCTCACACCTCTACTCCCGCACCGTACTCACTCCTCTACTCCCGCACGGTGCTCAGTCCTCTACCCCCGCACTGTGCTCACACCTCTACTCCCGCACCGTACTCACTCCTCTACTCCCGCACTGTGGTCTCTCCTCTACTCCCGTACCGGGGTCAATCATATAATCCCGCACCGATCTCACTCCTCTACTCCCGCACTGTGCTCACTCCTGTACTCCCGCACTTTGCTCACTCCTCTACTCCCGCACTGTGCTCACTCCTCTACTCCCGCTCTGTGCTCACTCCTCTACTCCCGCACTCTGCTCACTCCTCTACTCCCGCACTGTGCTCACAACTCTACTCCCGCACTCTGCTCACTCCTCTATTCCTGCACTGTGCTCACTCCTCTGCTCCCACACTGTGCTCACTCCTCTACTCCCGCACTGGGCTCAGTCCTCTACTCCCGCACTGTGCTCAC
This sequence comes from Somniosus microcephalus, assembly GCF_052327205.1. NCBI lineage: Eukaryota > Metazoa > Chordata > Chondrichthyes > Squaliformes > Somniosidae > Somniosus > Somniosus microcephalus. Next base: position 56,568,544 of record NC_140988.1, read on the forward strand.
TCCTCTACTCCGCCAATATGCTCGCTCCTCTATTCCCGCACCGTGCTCACTCCTCTACTCCCGAAATGTGCTCTCTCCTCTAATCTCGCACTGTGCTCACTCCTCTACTCCCACAATGTGCTCGCTCCTCCATTCCCGCACAGTGCTCACTCCTCTACTCCCGCAGAGTGCTCAATCCTCTACTCCCGCAGAGTGCTCACTCCTGTACTCGCGGACTGTGCTCACTCCTCTACTCCCGCACCGTGCTCACTCCTCTACTCCCGCACCGTGCTCATTCTTCTACTCCCGCACTGTGCTCACTCTTCTACTCCCGCTCTGTGCTCACTCCTCTACCCCCGCACCGTGCTCACACCTCTTCTCCCGCACCGTGCTCACTCCTCTACTCCCGCACTGTGCTCACTGCTCTACTCCCGCTCTGTACTCACTCCTCTACTCCTGCACTGTGCTCACTCCTCTACTCCGCACTGTGCCCACTCCTCTACTGCCGCACTGTGCTCACTGCTCTACTCCAGCATTGTGCTCACTCCGCTAAACCCGCAGAGAATCACTCCTCTACTCCCGCACCGTGCTCACTCCTCGACTCCCACATTGAGCTCACCCCTTCACTCCCGCACTGTGCTCACTCCTCTACTCCCGCACTGTGCTCACTCCTCTACTCCCGCACTGTGCTCACTCCTCTACTCCCGCACTGTGCCCACTCCTCTACTGCCGCACTGTGCTCACTCCTCTACTCCCGCACTGTGCTCACTGCTCTACTCCCGCACCGTGCTTACTCCTTGACTCCCACATTGAGCTCACCCCTTTACTCCCGCACTGTGCTCACTCCTCTACTCCCGCACCGTGCTCACTCCTCTACTCCCGCACCTTGCTCACTCTTCTTCCCCCGCACCGTGCTCACTCCTCTACTCCCGCACCGTGCTCACTCCTCTACTCCCGCACCGTGCTCACTCCTCTACTCCCGCACTATGCTCACTCCTCTACTCCCGCACTGTGCTCACTCCTCTAGCCTCACAGTGTGCTCACTCCTCAATTCCCGCACTGTGAACACTCCTCCACTCCCGCAATGTGCTCACTCCTCTACTCACGCACCTTGCTGACTTCTCTACTCCCGGACCGTGCTCACTCCTCTACTCCCCCATTGTGATCGCAACTCTATTCCCGCACGGAGCTCAGTCCTCTACTCCCGCAACGTGCTCAGTCCTCTACTTCGCACTGTGCTCAATCCTCTACTCCTGCACTCTGATCACTCCTCTAATCCCGCACTCTGCTCACTCCTCTACTCCCACAATGTGGTCACTCCTCTACTCCCACACTGTGCTTACTCCTCTACACCCGCTCTGTGCTCACTCCTCTACTCCCGCACCGTGCTCACTCATCTACTCCCGCACTGTGCTCACTCCTCTACTCCCGCACTGTGCTCACTCCTCTACTCCCGCACTCTGCTCCTTCCTCTACTCCATCACTGTGCTCACTCCTCTACTCCTCCACTGAGCTCACTCTTCTACTCCCTCACTGTGCTCACTCCTCTACTTCCGCACTGTGCTCACTCCTCTACTCCCGCACTGTGCTCACTCCTCTGCTCCCGCACTGTGCTCACTCCTCTACTTCCGCACTTTGCTCACTCCTCTACTCCTGCACTGTGCTCACTGCTTTACTCCCGCTCTGTACTCACTCCTCTACTCCTGCACTGTGCTCACTCCTCTACTCCCGCACCGTGCTCACTCCTCTACTCCCGCACCTTGCTCACTCCTCTACCCCCGCACCGTGCTCACTCCTCTACTCCCGCACCGTGCTCACTCCTCTACTCCCGCACCGTGCTCACTCCTCTACTCCCGCTTTGTGCACACTCCTCTACTCCCGCACTGTGCTCACTCCACCACTCCCGCAATGTGCTCACCCCTCTACTCCCGCACTGTGCTCACTCCTCTACTCCCGCACTATGCTCACTCCTCTACTCCCGTACCGGGGTGAATCATATAATCCCGCACCGATCTCACTCCTCTACTCCCGCACTGTGTTCACTCATCTACTCCCGCACTGTGCTCACTCCTCTACTCCCGCACTGTGCTCACTCCTCTACTCCCGCTCTGTGTTCCCTCCTCTACTCCCGCACTCTGCTCACTCCTCTACTCCCGCACTGTGCTCACTCCTCTACTCCCGCACTGTGCTCACGCCTCCACTCCCGCAATGTGCTCACAACTCTACTCCCGCACTCTGCTCACTCCTCTATTCCTGCACTGTGCTCACTCCTCTACTCCCACACTGTGCTCACTCCTCTACACCCGCACTGGGCTCAGTCCTCTACTCCCGCACTGTGCTCACTCCTCTACTCTGCCAATATGCTCGCTCCTCTATTCCCGCACCGTGCTCACTCCTCTACTCCCGAAATGTGCTCACTCCTCTAATCTCGCACTGTGCTCACTCCTCTACTCCCACAATGTGCTCGCTCCTCTATTCCCGCACAGTGCTCACTCCTCTACTCTCGAAATGTGCTCACTCCTCTAATCTCGCACTGTGCTCACTCCTCTACTCCCGCACTGTGCTCACTCCTCTACTCCAGCACTGTGCTCGCTCCTCTACTCCCGCACTGTGCTTACTCCTCTTCTCCTGCACTGTGCTCACTCCTCTACTCCCGCAGAGTGCTCAATCCTCTACTCCCGCAGAGTGCTCACTCCTGTACTCGCGGACTGTGCTCACTCCTCTACTCCCGCACTGTGCTCACTCCTCTACTCCCGCACTGTGCTCACTCTTCTACTCCCGCACTGTGCTCACTCTTCTACTCCCGCACCGTGCTCACTCCTCTACCCCCGCACCGTGCTCACACCTCTTCTCCCGCACCGTGCTCACTCCTCTACTCCCACACCGTGCTCACTCCTCTACTCCGCACCGTGCTCAATCCTCTGCTCCCGCACCGTGCTCACTCCTCTATTCCCGCACTGTGCTTTCTCCTCTACTCCCGCACTGTGCACACTCCTCTACTCCCGCACTGTGCCCACTCCTCTTCTCCCGCACTGTGGTCACTCCTCTACTCCCGCACTGTGCTCACTCCTCTACTCCCGCACTGTGCTCACTCCTCTACCCCCGCACTGAGTTCACTCCACTATTCCCGCAATGTCCTCACTCCTCCACTCTCGCACGGTGCCCTCTCCTCTACTCCCACACTGTTCTCACTCCTCTACTCCTGCACCGTGCTCACTCATGTACTCCCGCACCGTGCTCACTCCTCTATTGCCGCACCGTGCTCACTCCTCTACTCCCGCACTGTGCCCACTCCTCTACTGCCGCACTGTGCTCACTCCTCTACCCCCGCACCGTGCTCACACCTCTTCTCCCGCACCGTGCTCATTGCTCTACTCCCGCTCTGTACTCACTCCTCTACTCCTGCACTGTGCTCACTCCTCTACTCCGCACTGTGCCCACTCCTCTACTCCCGCACTGTGCCCACTCCTCTACTCCCGCACCGTGCTCACTCCTCGACTCCCACATTGAGCTCACCCCTTCACTCCCGCACTGTGCTCACTCCTCTACTCCCGCACTGTGCTCACTCCTCTACTCCCGCACTGTGCTCACTCCTCTACTCCCGCACTGTGCCCACTCCTCTACTCCCGCACTGTGCTCACTCCTCTACTCCCGCACTGTGCTCACTCCTCTACTCCCGCACTGTTCTCTCTCCTCTACTCCCGCTCTGTGCTCACTCCTCTACTCCCGCACTCTGCTCACTCCTCTGCTCCCGCACTGTGCTCTCTCCTCTACTCCTGCACTTTGCTCACTCCTCTACTCCCGCACTGTGCTCACGCCTCTACTCCCGCAATGTGCTCACAACTCTACTCCCGCACTCTGCTCACTCCTCTATTCCTGCACTGTGCTCACTCCTCTACTCCCACACTGTGCTCACTCCTCTACTCCCGCACTGGGCTCAGTCCTCTACTCCCGCATTCTGCTCACTCCTCTGCTCCCGCACTGTGCTCACTCCTCTACTCCCGCACTGTGCTCGCTCCTCTACTCCCGCACTTTGCTCACTCCTCCACTCTCGCACTCCCGCACTGTGCTTACTCCTCTTCTCCTGCACTGTGCTCACTCCTCTACTCCCGCAGAGTGCTCAATCCTCTACTCCCGCAGAGTGCTCACTGCTGTACTCGCGGACTGTGCTCACTCCTCTACTCCCACACTGTGCTCACTCCTCTACTCCCGCACTGTGCTCATTCCTCGACTCCCGCACTGTTCTCACTCCTCTACTCGTGCACAGTGCTCAATCCTCTACTCCCGCTATGTGCTCACTCCTCTACTCCTTCACTGTGCTCACTCTTCTACTCCTCCACTGAGCTCACTCTTCTACTCCCGCACTTTGCTCACTCCTCTACTCCCGCACTGTGCTCACTCCTCTACACCTGCGCCGTGCTCACTCCTCTACTCCCGCACTGTGCTCACTGCTCTACTCTCGCAGTGTGCTCACTCCTCTACTCGCGGACTGTGCTCAATCATCTACTCCCGCACTGTGCTCACTCCTCTACTCCCGCACTGTGCTCACACCTCTACTCCCGCACCGTACTCACTCCTCTACTCCCACACGGTGCTCAGTCCTCTACTCCCGCACTGTGCTCACACCTCTACTCCGCACCGTACTCACTCCTCTACTCCCGCACGGTGCTCAGTCCTCTACTCCCGCACGGTGCTCTGTCCTCTACTCCCGCACTGTGCTCACACCTCTACTCCCGCACCGTACTCACTCCTCTACTCCCGCACTGTGGTCTCTCCTCTACTCCCGTACCGGGGTCAATCATATAATCCCGCACCGATCTCACTCCTCTACTCCCGCACTGTGCTCACTCCTGTACTCCCGCACTTTGCTCACTCCTCTACTCCCGCACTGTGCTCACTCCTCTACTCCCGCTCTGTGCTCACTCCTCTACTCCCGCACTCTGCTCACTCCTCTACTCCCGCACTGTGCTCACAACTCTACTCCCGCACTCTGCTCACTCCTCTATTCCTGCACTGTGCTCACTCCTCTGCTCCCACACTGTGCTCACTCCTCTACTCCCGCACTGGGCTCAGTCCTCTACTCCCGCACTGTGCTCACTCCTCTACTCCGCCAATATGCTCGCTCCTCTATTCCCGCACCGTGCTCACTCCTCTACTCCCGAAATGTGCTCTCTCCTCTAATCTCGCACTGTGCTCACTCCTCTACTCCCACAATGTGCTCGCTCCTCCATTCCCGCACAGTGCTAACTCCTCTACTCCCGCAGAGTGCTCAATCCTCTACTCCCGCAGAGTGCTCACTCCTGTACTCGCGGACTGTGCTCACTCCTCTACTCCCGCACTGTGCTCACTCCTCTACTCCCGCACCGTGCTCATTCTTCTACTCCCGCACTGTGCTCACTCTTCTACTCCCGCTCTGTGCTCACTCCTCTACCCCCGCACCGTGCTCACACCTCTTCTCCCGCACCGTGCTCACTCCTCTACTCCCGCACTGTGCTCACTGCTCTACTCCCGCTCTGTACTCACTCCTCTACTCCTGCACTGTGCTCACTCCTCTACTCCGCACTGTGCCCACTCCTCTACTCCCGCACTGTGCCCACTCCTCTACTGCCGCACTGTGCTCACTGCTCTACTCCAGCATTGTGCTCACTCCGCTAAACCCGCATAGAATCACTCCTCTACTCCCGCACCGTGCTCACTCCTCGACTCCCACATTGAGCTCACCCCTTCACTCCCGCACTGTGCTCACTCCTCTACTCCCGCACTGTGCTCACTCCTCTACTGCCGCACTGTGCTCACTCCTCTACTCCCGCACTGTGCTCACTGCTCTACTCCCGCACCGTGCTCACTCCTTGACTCCCACATTGAGCTCACCCCTTTACTCCCGCACTGTGCTCACTCCTCTACTCCCGCACCGTGCTCACTCCTCTACTCCCGCACCTTGCTCACTCCTCTACCCCCGCACCGTGCTCACTCCTCTACTCCCGCACCGTGCTCACTCCTCTACTCCCGCACCGTGCTCACTCCTCTACTCCCGCACTATGCTCACTCCTCTACTCCCGCACTGTGCTCACTCCTCTAGCCTCACAGTGTGCTCACTCCTCAATTCCCGCACTGTGAACACTCCTCCACTCCCGCAATGTGCTCACTCCTCTACTCCCGCACCTTGCTGACTTCTCTACTCCCGGACCGTGCTCACTCCTCTACTCCCCCATTGTGATCGCAACTCTATTCCCGCACGGAGCTCAGTCCTCTACTCCCGCAACGTGCTCAGTCCTCTACTTCGCACTGTGCTCAATCCTCTACTCCTGCACTCTGATCACTCCTCTAATCCCGCACTCTGCTCACTCCTCTACTCCCACATTGTGGTCACTCCTCTACTCCCAAACTGTGCTCACTCCTCTACACCCGCTCTGTGCTCACTCCTCTACTCCCGCACCGTGCTCACTCATCTACTCCCGCACTGTGCTCACTCCTCTACTCCCGCACTGTGCTCACTCCTCTACTCCCGCACTCTGCTCCTTCCTCTACTCCATCACTGTGCTCACTCCTCTACTCCTCCACTGAGCTCACTCTTCTACTCCCTCACTGTGCTCACTCCTCTACTTCCGCACTGTGCTCACTCCTCTACTCCCGCACTGTGCTCACTCCTCTGCTCCCGCACTGTGCTCACTCCTCTACTTCCGCACTTTGCTCACTCCTCTACTCCTGCACTGTGCTCATTGCTTTACTCCCGCTCTGTACTCACTCCTCTACTCCTGCACTGTGCTCACTCCTCTACTCCCGCACTGTGCTCACTCCGCTACTCCCGCACCGTGCTCACTCCTCTACTCCCGCACCTTGCTCACTCCTCTACCCCCGCACCGTGCTCACTCCTCTACTCCCGCACCGTGCTCACTCCTCTACTCCCGCACCGTGCTCACTCCTCTACTCCCGCTTTGTGCACACTCCTCTACTCCCGCACTGTGCTCACTCCACCACTCCCGCAATGTGCTCACCCCTCTACTCCCGCACTGTGCTCACTCCTCTACTCCCGCACTATGCTCACTCCTCTACTCCCGTACCGGGGTGAATCATATAATCCCGCACCGATCTCACTCCTCTACTCCCGCACTGTGCTCACTCCTCTACTCCCGCACTCTATTCACTCCTCTACTCCCGCACTGTGCTCACTCCTCTACTCCCGCTCTGTGTTCCCTCCTCTACTCCCGCACTCTGCTCACTCCTCTACTCCCGCACTGAGCTCACTCCTCTACTCCTGCACTTTGCTCACTCCTCTACTCCCGCACTGTGCTCACGCCTCTACTCCCGCAATGTGCTCACAACTCTACTCCCGCACTCTGCTCACTCCTCTATTCCTGCACTGTGCTCACTCCTCTACTCCCACACTGTGCTCACTCCTCTACTCCCGGACTGGGCTCAGTCCTCTACTCCCGCACTGTGCACACTCCTCTACTCCGCCAATCTGCTCGCTCCTCTATTCCCGCACCGTGCTCACTCCTCTACTCCCGAAATGTGCTCACTCCTCTAATCTCGCACTGTGCTCACTCCTCTACTCCCACAATGTGCTCGCTCCTCTATTCCCGCACAGTGCTCACTCCTCTACTCTCGAAATGTGCTCACTCCTCTAATCTCGCACTGTGCTCACTCCTCTACTCCCGCACTGTGCTCACTCCTCTACTCCAGCACTGTGCTCGCTCCTCTACTCCCGCACTGTGCTTACTCCTCTTCTCCTGCACTGTGCTCACTCCTCTACTCCCGCAGAGTGCGCAATCCTCTACTCCCGCAGAGTGCTCACTCCTGTACTCGCGGACTGTGCTCACTCCTCTACTCCCGCACTGTGCTCACTCCTCTACTCCCGCACTGTGCTCACTCTTCTACTCCCGCACTGTGCTCACTCTTCTACTCCCGCACTGTGCTCACTCCTCTACCCCCGCACCGTGCTCACACCTCTTCTCCCGCACCGTGCTCACTCCTCTACTCCCGCACCTTGCTCACACCTCTACTCCCGCACCGTGCTCACTCCTCTACTCCCGCACCGTGCTCACTCCTCTACTCCGCACCGTGCTCAATCCTCTGCTCCCGCACCGTGCTCACTCCTCTATTCCCGCACTGTGCTCTCTCCTCTACTCCCGCACTGTGCACACTCCTCTACTCCCGCACTGTGCCCACTCCTCTACTCCCGCACTGTGGTCACTCCTCTACTCCCGCACTGTGCTCACTCCTCTACTCCCGCACTGTGCTCACTCCTCTACCCCCGCACTGAGTTCACTCCACTATTCCCGCAATGTCCTCACTCCTCCACTCTCGCACGGTGCCCTCTCCTCTACTCCCACACTGTTCTCACTCCTCTACTCCTGCACCGTGCTCACTCCTCTACTCCCGCACTGTGCTCACTCCTCTACTCCCACACTGTGCTCACTCCTCTACTCCCGCACCGTGCTCACTCCTCTATTCCCGCACCGTGCTCACTCCTCTACTCCCGCACTGTGCTCACTCCTCTACTCCCGCACTGTTCTCACTCATCTACTCCCGCACTGTGCTCACTCCTCTATTCCCGCACCTTGCTCACTCCTCTACCCCCGCACCGTGCTCACTCCTCTACTCCCGCACTGTGCTCACTCCTATACTCCCGGACTGTGCTCACTCCTCTATTCCCGCACCTTGCTCGCTCCTCTACTCCCGCACCGTGCTCACTCCTCTACTCCCGCACCGTGCTCACTCCTCTACTCCCGCACCGTGCTCACTCCTCTACTCCCGCACCTTGCTCACTCCTCTATTACTGCACTGTGCTCACTCCTCTACTCCCGCACTGTGGTCACTCCTCTACTCCCGCACTGTGCTCACTCCTCTACTCCCGCACTGTGCTCACTCCTCTCCTCCCGCACTGTGCTCACTCCTCTACTCCCGCACTGTGCTCACTCCTCTACTCCCGCACTCTGCTCACTCCTCTACACCCGCACTGTGCTCACTCCTCTATTCCCGCACCTTGCTCCCTCCTCTACTCCCGCACCGTGCTCACTCCTCTACTCCCGCACCTTGCTCACTCCTCTACTCCCGCACCGTGCTCACTTCTCTACTCCCTCACCGTGCGCACTCCTCTATTCCCGCACTGTGCTCACTCCTCTACTCCCGCACTGTGCACACTCCTCTACTCCCGCACTGTGCTCACTCCACCACTCCCGCAATGTGCTCACTCCTCTACTCCCGCACTGTGCTCACTCCTCTACTGCCGCCCTATGCTCACTCCTCTACTCCCGTAACGGGGTCAATCATATAATCCCGCACCGATCTCACTCCTCTACTCCCGCACTGTGCACACTCCTCTACTCCCGCACTGTGCTCACTCCACCACTCCCGCAATGTGCTCACTCCTCTACTCCCGCACTGTGCTCACTCCTCTACTCCCGCACTGTGCTCACTCCTCTACTCCCGCACTGTGCTCACTCCTCTACTCCCGCTCTGTGCTCACTCCTCTACTCCCGCACTCTACTCACTCCTCTACTCCCGCACTGTGCTCTCTCCTCTACTCCTGCACTTTGCTCACTCCTCTACTCCCGCACTGTGCTCACGCCTCTACTCCCGCAATGTGCTCACAACTCTACTCCCGCACTCTGCTCACTCCTCTATTCCTGCACTGTGCTCACTCCTCTACTCCCACACTGTGCTCACTCCTCTACTCCCGCACTGGGCTGAGTCCTCTACTCCCGCATTGTGCTCACTCCTCTACTCCCGCACTGTGCTCACTCCTCTACTCCCGCACTGTGCTCTCTCCTCCACTCCCGCACTTTGCTCACTCCTCCACTCCCGCACTCCCGCACTGTGCTTACTCCTCTTCTCCTGCACTGTGCTCACTCCTCTACTCCCGCAGAGTGCTCAATCCTCTCCTCCCGCAGAGTGCTCACTGCTGTACTCGCGGACTGTGCTCACTCCTCTACTCCCGCACTGTGCTCACTCCTCTACTCCCGCACTGTGCTCATTCCTCTACTCCCGCACTGTGCTCACTCCTCTACTCGTGCACTGTGCTCAATCCTCTACTCCCGCTATGTGCTCACTCCTCTACTCCTTCACTGTGCTCACTCTTCTACTCCTCCACTGAGCTCACTCTTCTACTCCCGCACTTTGCTCACTCCTCTACTCCCGCACTGTGCTCTCTCCTCTACACCTGCGCCGTGCTCACTCCTCTACTCCCGCACTGTGCTCACTGCTCTACTCTCGCAGTGTGCTCACTCCGCTACTCGCGGACTGTGCTCAATCATCTACTCCCGCACTGTGCTCACACCTCTACTCCGCACCGTACTCACTCCTCTACTCCCGCACGGTGCTCAGTCCTCTACTCCCGCACGGTGCTCTGTCCTCTACTCCCGCACTGTGCTCACACCTCTACTCCCGCACCGTACTCACTCCTCTACTCCCGCACGGTGCTCAGTCCTCTACCCCCGCACTGTGCTCACACCTCTACTCCCGCACCGTACTCACTCTTCTACTCCCGCACTGTGGTCACTCCTCTACTCCCACACTGTGCTCACTCCTCTACTCCCGCTCTGTGCTCACTCCTCTACTCCCGCACCGTGCTCACTCCTCTACTCCCGCACTGTGCTCACTCCTCTACTCCCGCACTGTGCTCACTCCTCTACTCCCGCACTGTGGTCACTCCTCTACTCCCACACTGTGCTCACTCCTCTACTCCCGCTCTGTGCTCACTCCTCTACTCCCGCACCGTGCTCACTCCTCTACTCCCGCACTGTGCTCACTCCCCTACTCCCGCACTGTGCTCACTCCTCTATTCCCGCACCTTGCTCACTCCTCTACTCCCGCACCGTGCTCACTCCTCAACAACCGCGCTATGTTCACTCCTCTACTCCCGCACTGTGCTCACTCCTCTACTCCCGCACTGTGCTCACTCCTCTACTCCCAAACTGTGCTCACTCCTCTACCCCCGCACCGTACTCGCTCCTCTGCTCCTGCACTGTGCCCACTCCACTACACCCGCACTGTGGTCAATCCTCTACTCCCGCACTGTGCTCACTCCTCTACTCCCGCACTGTGCTCACTCCTATACCCCCGCACTGTGTTCACTCCGCTATTCCCGCAATTTCCTCACTCCTCCCCTCTCGCACATTGCTCACTCCTCTACTCCCGCACTGTCCTCACTCCTCTACTCCCTCACCGTGTTCACTGCTCTACTCCAGCACTGTGCTCACTCCTCTTCTGCCGCACTGTGCTCACTCATCTACTCCAGCACCATGCTCACTCCATTACTCCTGCAGTGAGCTCACTCCTCTACTCCCGCACTGTGCTCACTCCTCTACTCTCGCACTGTTCTCACTCCTCTACTCCCGCACTGTGCTCACTCCATTACTCCTGCACTGTGCTCACCCCTCTACTCTCGCACTGTGCTCACTCCTCTACTCCTGCACCGAGCTCACTCCTCTGCTCCAGCACTGTGCTCACTCCTCCACTCCCGCACTGTGCTCACTCCTCTACAACCGCACTGTGCTCACTCCTCTATTCCCGCTCCTTGCTCACTCCTCTACTCCCACACCGTGCTCACTCCTCTACTCCCACACCGTGCTCGCTCCTCTACTCCCGCACCGTGCTCACTCCTCTACTCCCACACCGTGCTCACTCCTCTACTCCCGCACCCTGCTCACTCCTCTACTCCCGCACCGTGCTCACTCCTCTACTCCCGCACCGTGCTCACTCCTCTACTCCCGCACTGTGCTCACTCCTCTACTCCCGCACTATGCTCGCTCCTCTACTCCCGCACCGTACTCACTCCTCTACTCCCGCACGGTGCTCAGTCCTCTACCCCCGCACTGTGCTCACACCTCTACTCCCGCACCGTACTCACTCCTCTCCACCCGCACTGTGCTCACTCCTCTACTCTCACACTGTGGTCACTCCTCTACTCCCACACTGTGCTCACTCCTCTACCCCCGCTCTGTGCTCACTCCTCTACTCCCGCAAAGTGATCACTCCTCTACTCCCGCACTGTGCTCACTCCTCTACTCCCGCACTGTGCTCACTCCTCTACTCCCGCACTGTGCTCACTCCTCTACTGCCGCACTATGCTCACTCCTCTACACCCGCACTGTGCTCACTCCTCTATTCCCGCACCTTGCTCCCTCCTCTACTCCCGCACCGAGCTCACTCCTCTACGCCTGCACCTTGCTCACTCCTCTAACCCCGCACCGTGCTCACTCCTCTACTCCCGCACCGTGCTCACTCCTCTACTCCCGCACTGTGCACACTCCTCTACTCCCGCACTGTGCTCACTCCACCACTCCCGCAATGTGCTCACTCCTCTACTCCCGCACTGCGCTCACTCCTCTACTCCCGCACTGTGCTCACTCCTCTACTCCCGTACCGGGGTCATTCATATAATCCCGCACCGATCTCACTCCTCTAATCCCGCACTGTGCTCACTCCTCTACTCCCGCACTGCGCTCACTCCTCTACTCGCGCATTGTGCTCACTCCTCTACTCCCGATCTGTGCTCACTCCTCTACTCACTCACTCTGCTCACTCCTCTACTCCCGCACTCTGCTCACGCCTCTACTCCCGCAATGTGCTCACAACTCTACTCCCGCACTCTGCTCACTCCTCAATTCCTGCACTGTGCTCACTCCTCTACTCCCCTACTGTGCTCACTCCTCTACACCCGCACTGGGCTCAGTCCTCTACTCCCGCACTGTGCTCACTCCTCTACTCCCCCAATATGCTCGCTCCTCTATTCCCACACGGTGCTAACTCCTCTACTCCCGAAATGTGCTCACTCCTCTAATCTCGCACTGTGCTCACTCCTCTACTCCCACAATGTGCTCGCTCCTCTATTCCCGCACAGTGCTCACTCCTCCACTCTCGAAATGTGCTCACTCCTCTAATCTCGCACTGTGCTCACTCCTCTACTCCCGCACTGTGCTCACTCCTCTACTCCAGCACTGTGCTCACTCCTCTACTCCCGCACCGCGCTCACTCCTCTACTCCCGAAATGTGCTCACTCCTCCAATCTCGCACTGTGCTCACTCCTTTACTCCCACAATGTGCTCGCTCCTCTATTCCCGCACAGTGCTCACTCCTCTGCTCTCGAAATGTGCTCACTCCTCTAATCTCGCACTGTGCTCACTCCTCTAACCCCGCACCGTGCTCACTCCTCTGCTCCCGCACCGTGCTCACTCCTCTACTCCCGCACCGCGCTCACTTCTCTACTCCCTCACCGTGCGCACTCCTCTATTCCCGCACTGTACTCACTCCTCTCCTCCCGCACTGTGCACACTCCTCTACTCCCGCACTTTGCTCACTCCACCACTCCCGCAATGTGCTCACTCCTCTACTCCCGCACTGTGCTCACTCCTCTACTCCCGCACTGTGCTCACTCCTCTACTCCCGTACCGGGGTCAATCATATAATCCCGCACCGATCTCAGTCCTCTACTCCCGCACTGTGCTGACTCCTCTACTCCCGCACTGTGCTCACTCCTCTACTCGCACACTGTGCTCACTCCTCTACTCCCGCTCTGTGCTCACTCCTCTACTCCCGCACTCTGCTCATCCTCTACTCCCGCACTGTGCTCACGCCTCTACTACCGCAATGTGCTCACAACTCTACTCCCGCACTCTGCTCACTCCTCAATTCCTGCATTGTGCTCACTCCTCTACTCCCATACTGTGCTCACTCCTCTACTCCCGCACTGTGCTCACTCCTCTACTCCCCCAATATGCTCGCTCCTCTATTCCCGCACCGTGCTCACTCCTCTACTCCCCCAATATGCTCGCTCCTCTATTCCCGCACTGTGCTCACTCCTCTACTCCCGAAATGTGCTCACTCCTCTAATCTCGCACTGTGCTCACTCCTCTACTCCCACAATGTGCTCGCTCCTCTATTCCCGCACAGTGCTCACTCCTCTACTCTCGAAATGTGCTCACTCCTCTAATCTCGCACTGTGCTCACTCCTCTACTCCCCCAATATGCTCGCTCCTCTATTCCCGCACCGTGCTCACTCCTCTACTCCCCCAATATGCTCGCTCCTCTATTCCCGCACTGTGCTCACTCCTCTACTCCCGAAATGTGCTCACTCCTCTAATCTCGCACTGTGCTCACTCCTCTACTCCCACAATGTGCTCGCTCCTCTATTCCCGCACAGTGCTCACTCCTCTACTCTCGAAATGTGCTCACTCCTCTAATCTCGCACTGTGCTCACTCCTCTACTCCCGCACTGTGCTCACTCCTCTACTCCAGCACTGTGCTCACTCATCTACTTCCGCACTGTGCTCACTCCTCTACTCCCGCACTTTGCTCACTCCTCTACTCCCGCAGAGTGCTCAATCCTTTACTCCCGCAGAGTGCTCACTCCTGTACTCGCGGACTGTGCTCACTCCTCTACTCCCGCACTGTGCTCACTCTTCTACTCCCGCATTGTGCTCACTCTTCTACTCCCGCACTGTGCTCACTCCTCTACCCCCGCACCGTGCTCACACCTCTTCTCCCGCACCGTGCTCACTCCTCTACTCCCGCACCGTGCTCACTCCTCTACTCCCGCACCGTGCTCACTCCTCTACTCCCGCACCGTGCTCACTCCTCTACTCCGCACCGTACTCAATCCTCTACTCCCGCACAGTGCTCACTCCTCTATTCCCGCACTGTGCTCACTCCTCTACTCCCGCACTGTGGTCACTCCTCTACTCCCGCACTGTGCTCACTCCTCTACTCCCGCACTGTGCTCACTCCTCTACCCCCGCACTGAGTTCACTCCACTATTCCCGCAATGTCCTCACTCCTCCACTCTCGCACGGTGCCCTCTCCTCTACTCCCACACTGTTCTCACTCCTCTACTCCCGCACCGTGCTCACTCCTCTACTCCCGCACCGTGCTCACTCCTCTATTCCCGCACCGTGCTCACTCCTCTACTCCCGCACCGTGCTCACTCCTCTACTCCCGCAATGTTCTCACTCATCTACTCCCGCACTGTGCTCACTCCTCTATTCCCGCACCTTGCTCACTCCTCTACGCCCGCGCCATGCTCACTCCTCTACTCCCGGACTGTGCTCACTCCTCTATTCCCGCACCTTGCTCGCTCCTCTACTCCCGCACCGTGCTCTCTCCTCTACTCCCGCACCGTGCTCACTCCTCTACTCCCGCACCGTGCTCACTCCTCTACTCCCGCTCCTTGCTCACTCCTCCATTACCGCACTGTGCTCACTCCTCTACTACCGCACTGTGGTCACTCCTCTACTCCCACACTGTGCTCACTCCTCTACCCCCGCATCGTACTCACTCCTCTACTCCTGCACTGTGCCCACTCCTCTACACCCGCACTGTGGTCAATCCTCTACTCCCGCACTGTGCTCACTCCTCTACTCCCGCACTGTGCTCACTCCTATACCCCTGCACTGTGTTCATTCCGCTATTCCCGCAATTTCCTCACTCCTCCCCTCTCGCACATTGCTCACTCCTCTACTCCCGCACTGTCCTCACTCCTCTACTCGCTCACCGTGTTCACTCCTCTACTCCAGCACTGTGCTCACTCCTCTTCTCCCGCACTGTGCTCACTCCTCTACTCCCGCACCATGCTCACTCCGTTACTCCTGCACTGAGCTCACTCCTCTACTCTCGCACTGTGCTCACTCCTATACTCCCGCACCGTGCTCACTCCTCTACTCCCGCACCATGCTCACTCCATTACTCCTGCACTGTGCTCACTCCTCTACTCTCGCACTATGCTCACTCCTCTGCTCCCGCACTGTGCTCACTCCTCTACTCTCGCACTGTGCTCACTCCTCTACTCCCGCACTGTGCTCACTCCATTACTCCTGCACTGTGCTCACCCCTCTACTCTCGCACTGTGCTCACTCCTCTACTCCTGCACCGAGCTCACTCCTCTACTCCAGCACTGTGCTCACTCTTCCACTCCCGCACTGTGCTCACTCCTCTACTACCGCACTGTGCTCACTCCTCTATTCCCGCACCTTGCTCACTCCTCTACTCCCGCACCGTGCTCACACCTCTTCTCCCGCTCCGTGCTCACTCCTCTACTCCCACACCGTGCTCACTCCTCTACTCCCGCACCGTGCTCACTCCTCTACTCCCGCACCGTGCTCACTCCTCTACTCCCGCACTGTGCTCACTCCTCTACTCCCGCACTGTGCTCACTCCTCTACTCCCGTACCGGGGTCAATCATATAATCCCGCACCGATCTCACTCCTCTAATCCCGCACTGTGCTCACTCCTCTAC
This sequence comes from Somniosus microcephalus, assembly GCF_052327205.1. Classification (NCBI taxonomy): domain Eukaryota; kingdom Metazoa; phylum Chordata; class Chondrichthyes; order Squaliformes; family Somniosidae; genus Somniosus; species Somniosus microcephalus. Next base: position 56,584,755 of record NC_140988.1, read on the forward strand.
TCCCGCACTGTGCTCACTCCTCTACTCGCGCACTGTGCTCACTCCTCTACTCCCGCTCTGTGCTCACTCCTCTACTCCCGCACTCTGCTCACTCCTCTACTCCCGCACTGTACTCACGCCTCTACTCCCGCAATGTGCTCACAACTCTAATCCCGCACTCTGCTCACTCCTCAATTCCTGCACTGTGCTCACTCCTCTACTCCCATACTGTGCTGACTCCTCTACACCCGCACTGGGCTCAGTCCTCTACTCCCGCACTGTGCTCACTCCTCTACTCCCCCAATATGCTCGCTCCTCTATTCCCGCACCGTGCTAACTCCTCTACTCCCGAAATGTGCTCACTCCTCTAATCTCGCACTGTGCTCACTCCTCTACTCCCACAATGTGCTCGCTCCTCTATTCCCGCACAGTGCTCACTCCTCTACTCTCGAAATGTGCTCACTCCTCTAATCTCGCACTGTGCTCACTCCTCTACTCCCGCACTGTGCTCACTCCTCTACTCCAGCACTGTGCTCACTCCTTTACTCCCGCACCGCGCTCACTCCTCTACTCCCGAAATGTGCTCACTCCTCCAATCTCGCACTGTGCTCACTCCTCTACTCCCACAATGTGCTCGCTCCTCTATTCCCGCACAGTGCTCACTCCTCTGCTCTCGAAATGTGCTCACTCCTCTAATCTCGCACTGTGCTCACTCCTCTAACCCCGCACCATGCTCACTCCTCTACTCCCGCACCGTGCTCACTCCTCTACTCCCGCACCGCGCTCACTTCTCTACTCCCTCACCATGCGCACTCCTCTACTCCCGCACTGTGCTCACTCCACCACTCCCGCAATGTGCTCACTCCTCTACTCCCGCGCTGTGCTCACTCCTCTACTCCCGCACTGTGCTCACTCCTCTACTCCCGTACCGGGGTCAATCATATAATCCCGCACCGATCTCACTCCTCTACTCCCGCACTGTGCTCACTGCTCTACTCCCGCACTGTGCTCACTCCTCTACTCCCGCACTGTGCTCACGCCTCTACTCCCGCAATGTGCTCACAACTCTACTCCCGCACTCTGCTCACTCCTCTATTCCTGCACTGTGCTCACTCCTTAACTCCCACACTGTGCTCACTCCTCTACTCCCGCACTGGGCTCAGTCCTCTACTCCCGCACTGTGCTCACTCCTCTACTCTGCCAATATGCTCGCTCCTCTATTCCCGCACCGTGCTCACTCCTCTACTCCCGAAATGTGCTCACTCCTCTACTCCCACAATGTGCTCGCTCCTCTATTCCCGCACAGTGCTCACTCCTCTACTCTCGAAATGTGCTCACTCCTCTAATCTCGCACTGTGCTCACTCCTCTACTCCCGCACTGTGCTCACTCCTCTACTCCAGCACTGTGCTCGCTCCTCTACTCCCGCACTGTGCTTACTCCTCTTCTCCTGCACTGTGCTCACTCCTCTACTCCCGCAGAGTGCTCAATCCTCTACTCCCGCAGAGTGCTCACTCCTGTACTCGCGGACTGTGCTCACTCCTCTACTCCCGCACTGTGCTCACTCCTCTACTCCCGCACTGTGCTCACTCTTCTACTCCCGCACTGTGCTCACTCTTCTACTCCCGCACCGTGCTCACTCCTCTACCCCCGCACCGTGCTCACACCTCTTCTCCCGCACCGTGCTCACTCCTCTACTCCCGCACCGTTCTCACACCTCTACTCCCGCACCGTGCTCACTCCTCTACTCCCGCACCGTGCTCACTCCTCTACTCCGCACCGTGCTCAATCCTCTGCTCCCGCACCGTGCTCACTCCTCTATTCCCGCACTGTGCTCTCTCCTCTACTCCCGCACTGTGCACACTCCTCTACTCCCGCACTGTGCCCACTCCTCTACTCCCGCACTGTGGTCACTCCTCTACTCCCGCACTGTGCTCACTCCTCTACTCCCGCACTGTGCTCACTCCTCTACCCCCGCACTGAGTTCACTCCACTATTCCCGCAATGTCCTCACTCCTCCACTCTCGCACGGTGCCCTCTCCTCTACTCCCACACTGTTCTCACTCCTCTACTCCTGCACCGTGCTCACTCATGTACTCCCGCACCGTGCTCACTCCTCTATTCCCGCACCGTGCTCACTCCTCTGCTCCCGCACTGTGCCCACTCCTCTACTGCCGCACTGTGCTCACTGCTCCACTCCAGCATTGTGCTCACTCCGCTAAACCCGCATAGAATCACTCCTCTACTCCCGCACCGTGCTCACTCCTCGACTCCCACATTGAGCTCACCCCTTCACTCCCGCACTGTGCTCACTCCTCTACTCCCGCACTGTGCTCACTCCTCTACTCCCGCACTGTGCTCACTCCTCTACTCCCGCACTGTGCCCACTCCTCTACTCCCGCACTGTGCTCACTCCTCTACTCCCGCACTGTGCTCACTCCTCTACTCCCGCACTGTTCTCTCTCCTCTACTCCCGCTGTGTGCTCACTCCTCTACTCCCGCACTCTGCTCACTCCTCTGCTCCCGCACTGTGCTCTCTCCTCTACTCCTGCACTTTGCTCACTCCTCTACTCCCGCACTGTGCTCACGCCTCTACTCCCGCAATGTGCTCACAACTCTACTCCCGCACTCTGCTCACTCCTCTATTCCTGCACTGTGCTCACTCCTCTACTCCCACACTGTGCTCACTCCTCTACTCCCGCACTGGGCTCAGTCCTCTACTCCCGCATTCTGCTCACTCCTCTGCTCCCGCACTGTGCTCACTCCTCTACTCCCGCACTGTGCTCGTTCCTCTGCTCCCGCACGTTGCTCACTCCTCCACTCCCGCACTCCCGCACTGTGCTTACTCCTCTTCTCCTGCACTGTGCTCACTCCTCTACTCCCGCAGAGTGCTCAATCCTCTACTCCCGCAGAGTGCTCACTGCTGTACTCGCGGACTGTGCTCACTCCTCTACTCCCACACTGTGCTCACTCCTCTACTCCCGCACTGTGCTCATTCCTCGACTCCCGCACTGTACTCTCTCCTCTACTCGTGCACAGTGCTCAATTCTCTACTCCCGCTATGTGCTCACTCCTCTACTCCTTCACTGTGCTCACTCTTCTACTCCTCCACTGAGCTCACTCTTCTACTCCCGCACTTTGCTCACTCCTCTACTCCCGCACTGTGCTCACTCCTCTACACCTGCGCCGTGCTCACTCCTCTACTCCCGCACTGTGCTCACTGCTCTACTCTCGCAGTGTGCTCACTCCTCTACTCGCGGACTGTGCTCAATCATCTACTCCCGCACTGTGCTCACTCCTCTACTCCCGCACTGTGCTCACACCTCTACTCCCGCACCGTACTCACTCCTCTACTCCCACACGGTGCTCAGTCCTCTACTCCCGCACTGTGCTCACACCTCTACTCCGCACCGTACTCACTCCTCTACTCCCGCACGGTGCTCAGTCCTCTACTCCCGCACGGTGCTCTGTCCTCTACTCCCGCACTGTGCTCACACCTCTACTCCCGCACCGTACTCACTCCTCTACTCCCACACGGTGCTCACTCCTCTACTCCCGCAGAGTGCTCAATCCTCTACTCCCGCAGAGTGCTCACTCCTGTACTCGCGGACTGTGCTCACTCCTCTACTCCCGCACTGTGCTCACTCCTCTACTCCCGCACCGTGCTCACTCTTCTACTCCCGCACTGTGCTCACTCTTCTACTCCCGCACTGTGCTCACTCCTCTACCCCCGCACCGTGCTCACACCTCTTCTCCCGCACGGTGCTCAGTCCTCTACTCCCGCACGGTGCTCTGTCCTCTACTCCCGCACTGTGCTCACACCTCTACTCCCGCACCGTACTCACTCCTCTACTCCCGCACGGTGCTCAGTCCTCTACCCCCGCACTGTGCTCACACCTCTACTCCCGCACCGTACTCACTCCTCTACTCCCGCACTGTGGTCTCTCCTCTACTCCCGTACCGGGGTCAATCATATAATCCCGCACCGATCTCACTCCTCTACTCCCGCACTGTGCTCACTCCTGTACTCCCGCACTTTGCTCACTCCTCTACTCCCGCACTGTGCTCACTCCTCTACTCCCGCTCTGTGCTCACTCCTCTACTCCCGCACTCTGCTCACTCCTCTACTCCCGCACTGTGCTCACAACTCTACTCCCGCACTCTGCTCACTCCTCTATTCCTGCACTGTGCTCACTCCTCTGCTCCCACACTGTGCTCACTCCTCTACTCCCGCACTGGGCTCAGTCCTCAACTCCCGCACTGTGCTCACTCCTCTACTCCGCCAATATGCTCGCTCCTCTATTCCCGCACCGTGCTCACTCCTCTACTCCCGAAATGTGCTCTCTCCTCTAATCTCGCACTGTGCTCACTCCTCTACTCCCACAATGTGCTCGCTCCTCCATTCCCGCACAGTGCTCACTCCTCTACTCCCGCAGAGTGCTCAATCCTCTACTCCCGCAGAGTGCTCACTCCTGTACTCGCGGACTGTGCTCACTCCTCTACTCCCGCACTGTGCTCACTCCTCTACTCCCGCACCGTGCTCATTCTTCTACTCCCGCACTGTGCTCACTCTTCTACTCCCGCTCTGTGCTCACTCCTCTACCCCCGCACCGTGCTCACACCTCTTCTCCCGCACCGTGCTCACTCCTCTACTCCCGCACTGTGCTCACTGCTCTACTCCCGCTCTGTACTCACTCCTCTACTCCTGCACTGTGCTCACTCCTCTACTCCGCACTGTGCCCACTCCTCTACTCCCGCACTGTGCCCACTCCTCTACTGCCGCACTGTGCTCACTGCTCTACTCCAGCATTGTGCTCACTCCGCTAAACCCGCATAGAATCACTCCTCTACTCCCGCACCGTGCTCACTCCTCGACTCCCACATTGAGCTCACCCCTTCACTCCCGCACTGTGCTCACTCCTCTACTCCCGCACTGTGCTCACTCCTCTACTCCCGCACTGTGCTCACTCCTCTACTCCCGCACTGTGCCCACTCCTCTACTGCCGCACTGTGCTCACTCCTCTCCTCCCGCACTGTGCTCACTGCTCTACTCCCGCACCGTGCTCACTCCTTGACTCCCACATTGAGCTCACCCCTTTACTCCCGCACTGTGCTCACTCCTCTACTCCCGCACCGTGCTCACTCCTCTACTCCCGCACCTTGCTCACTCCTCTACCCCCGCACCGTGCTCACTCCTCTACTCCCGCACCGTGCTCACTCCTCTACTCCCGCACCGTGCTGACTCCTCTACTCCCGCACTATGCTCACTCCTCTACTCCCGCACTGTGCTCACTCCTCTAGCCTCACAGTGTGCTCACTCCTCAATTCCCGCACTGTGAACACTCCTCCACTCCCGCAATGTGCTCACTCCTCTACTCCCGCACCTTGCTGACTTCTCTACTCCCGGACCGTGCTCACTCCTCTACTCGCCCATTGTGATCGCAACTCTATTCCCGCACGGAGCTCAGTCCTCTACTCCCGCAACGTGCTCAGTCCTCTACTTCGCACTGTGCTCAATCCTCTACTCCTGCACTCTGATCACTCCTCTAATCCCGCACTCTGCTCACTCCTCTACTCCCACAATGTGGTCACTCCTCTACTCCCACACTGTGCTCACTCCTCTACACCCGCTCTGTGCTCACTCCTCTACTCCCGCACCGTGCTCACTCATCTACTCCCGCACTGTGCTCACTCCTCTACTCCCGCACTGTGCTCACTCCTCTACTCCCGCACTCTGCTCCTTCCTCTACTCCATCACTGTGCTCACTCCTCTACTCCTCCACTGAGCTCACTCTTCTACTCCCTCACTGTGCTCACTCCTCTACTTCCGCACTGTGCTCACTCCTCTACTCCCGCACTGTGCTCATTCCTCGACTCCCGCACTGTACTCTCTCCTCTACTCGTGCACAGTGCTCAATTCTCTACTCCCGCTATGTGCTCACTCCTCTACTCCTTCACTGTGCTCACTCTTCTACTCCTCCACTGAGCTCACTCTTCTACTCCCGCACTTTGCTCACTCCTCTACTCCCGCACTGTGCTCACTCCTCTACACCTGCGCCGTGCTCACTCCTCTACTCCCGCACTGTGCTCACTGCTCTACTCTCGCAGTGTGCTCACTCCTCTACTCGCGGACTGTGCTCAATCATCTACTCCCGCACTGTGCTCACTCCTCTACTCCCGCACTGTGCTCACACCTCTACTCCCGCACCGTACTCACTCCTCTACTCCCACACGGTGCTCAGTCCTCTACTCCCGCACTGTGCTCACACCTCTACTCCGCACCGTACTCACTCCTCTACTCCCGCACGGTGCTCAGTCCTCTACTCCCGCACGGTGCTCTGTCCTCTACTCCCGCACTGTGCTCACACCTCTACTCCCGCACCGTACTCACTCCTCTACTCCCACACGGTGCTCACTCCTCTACTCCCGCAGAGTGCTCAATCCTCTACTCCCGCAGAGTGCTCACTCCTGTACTCGCGGACTGTGCTCACTCCTCTACTCCCGCACTGTGCTCACTCCTCTACTCCCGCACTGTGCTCACTCTTCTACTCCCGCACTGTGCTCACTCTTCTACTCCCGCACTGTGCTCACTCCTCTACCCCCGCACCGTGCTCACACCTCTTCTCCCGCACGGTGCTCAGTCCTCTACTCCCGCACGGTGCTCACACCTCTACTCCCGCACCGTACTCACTCCTCTACTCCCGCACGGTGCTCAGTCCTCTACCCCCGCACTGTGCTCACACCTCTACTCCCGCACCGTACTCACTCCTCTACTCCCGCACTGTGGTCTCTCCTCTACTCCCGTACCGGGGTCAATCATATAATCCCGCACCGATCTCACTCCTCTACTCCCGCACTGTGCTCACTCCTGTACTCCCGCACTTTGCTCACTCCTCTACTCCCACACTGTGCTCACTCCTCTACTCCCGCTCTGTGCTCACTCCTCTACTCCCGCACTCTGCTCACTCCTCTACTCCCGCACTGTGCTCACAACTCTACTCCCGCACTCTGCTCACTCCTCTATTCCTGCACTGTGCTCACTCCTCTGCTCCCACACTGTGCTCACTCCTCTACTCCCGCACTGGGCTCAGTCCTCAACTCCCGCACTGTGCTCACTCCTCTACTCCGCCAATATGCTCGCTCCTCTATTCCCGCACCGTGCTCACTCCTCTACTCCCGAAATGTGCTCTCTCCTCTAATCTCGCACTGTGCTCACTCCTCTACTCCCACAATGTGCTCGCTCCTCCATTCCCGCACAGTGCTCACTCCTCTACTCCCGCAGAGTGCTCAATCCTCTACTCCCGCAGAGTGCTCACTCCTGTACTCGCGGACTGTGCTCACTCCTCTACTCCCGCACTGTGCTCACTCCTCTACTCCCGCACCGTGCTCATTCTTCTACTCCCGCACTGTGCTCACTCTTCTACTCCCGCTCTGTGCTCACTCCTCTACCCCCGCACCGTGCTCACACCTCTTCTCCCGCACCGTGCTCACTCCTCTACTCCCGCACTGTGCTCACTGCTCTACTCCCGCTCTGTACTCACTCCTCTACTCCTGCACTGTGCTCACTCCTCTACTCCGCACTGTGCCCACTCCTCTACTCCCGCACTGTGCCCACTCCTCTACTGCCGCACTGTGCTCACTGCTCTACTCCAGCATTGTGCTCACTCCGCTAAACCCGCATAGAATCACTCCTCTACTCCCGCACCGTGCTCACTCCTCGACTCCCACATTGAGCTCACCCCTTCACTCCCGCACTGTGCTCACTCCTCTACTCCCGCACTGTGCTCACTCCTCTACTCCCGCACTGTGCTCACTCCTCTACTCCCGCACTGTGCCCACTCCTCTACTGCCGCACTGTGCTCACTCCTCTCCTCCCGCACTGTGCTCACTGCTCTACTCCCGCACCGTGCTCACTCCTTGACTCCCACATTGAGCTCACCCCTTTACTCCCGCACTGTGCTCACTCCTCTACTCCCGCACCGTGCTCACTCCTCTACTCCCGCACCTTGCTCACTCCTCTACCCCCGCACCGTGCTCACTCCTCTACTCCCGCACCGTGCTCACTCCTCTACTCCCGCACCGTGCTGACTCCTCTACTCCCGCACTATGCTCACTCCTCTACTCCCGCACTGTGCTCACTCCTCTAGCCTCACAGTGTGCTCACTCCTCAATTCCCGCACTCTGAACACTCCTCCACTCCCGCAATGTGCTCACTCCTCTACTCCCGCACCTTGCTGACTTCTCTACTCCCGGACCGTGCTCACTCCTCTACTCGCCCATTGTGATCGCAACTCTATTCCCGCACGGAGCTCAGTCCTCTACTCCCGCAACGTGCTCAGTCCTCTACTTCGCACTGTGCTCAATCCTCTACTCCTGCACTCTGATCACTCCTCTAATCCCGCACTCTGCTCACTCCTCTACTCCCACAATGTGGTCACTCCTCTACTCCCACACTGTGCTCATTCCTCTACACCCGCTCTGTGCTCACTCCTCTACTCCCGCACCGTGCTCACTCATCTACTCCCGCACTGTGCTCACTCCTCTACTCCCGCACTGTGCTCACTCCTCTACTCCCGCACTCTGCTCCTTCCTCTACTCCATCACTGTGCTCACTCCTCTACTCCTCCACTGAGCTCACTCTTCTACTCCCTCACTGTGCTCACTCCTCTACTTCCGCACTGTGCTCACTCCTCTACTCCCGCACTGTGCTCACTCCTCTGCTCCCGCACTGTGCTCACTCCTCTACTTCCGCACTTTGCTCACTCCTCTACTCCTGCACTGTGCTCATTGCTTTACTCCCGCTCTGTACTCACTCCTCTACTCCTGCACTGTGCTCACTCCTCTACTCCCGCACTGTGCTCACTCCGCTACTCCCGCACCGTGCTCACTCCTCTACTCCCGCACCTTGCTCACTCCTCTACCCCCGCACCGTGCTCACTCCTCTACTCCCGCACCGTGCTCACTCCTCTACTCCCGCACCGTGCTCACTCCTCTACTCCCGCTTTGTGCACACTCCTCTACTCCCGCACTGTGCTCACTCCACCACTCCCGCAATGTGCTCACCCCTCTACTCCCGCACTGTGCTCACTCCTCTACTCCCGCACTATGCTCACTCCTCTACTCCCGTACTGGGGTGAATCATATAATCCCGCACCGATCTCACTCCTCTACTCCCGCACTGTGCACACTCCTCTACTCCCGCACTGTGCTCACTCCTCTACTCCCGCACTGTGCTCACTCCTCTACTCCCGCTCTGTGTTCCCTCCTCTACTCCCGCACTCTGCTCACTCCTCTACTCCCGCACTGTGCTCACTCCTCTACTCTTGCACTTTGCTCACTCCTCTACTCCCGCACTGTGCTCACGCCTCTACTCCCGCAATGTGCTCACAACTCTACTCCCGCACGCTGCTCACTCCTCTATTCCTGCACTGTGCTCACTCCTCTACTCCCACACTGTGCTCACTCCTCTACTCCCGCACTGGGCTCAGTCCTCTACTCCCGCACTGTGCTCACTCCTCTACTCCGCCAATCTGCTCGCTCCTCTATTCCCGCACCGTGCTCACTCCTCTACTCCCGAAATGTGCTCACTCCTCTAATCTCGCACTGTGCTCACTCCTCTACTCCCACAATGTGCTCGCTCCTCTATTCCCGCACAGTGCTCACTCCTCTACTCTCGAAATGTGCTCACTCCTCTAATCTCGCACTGTGCTCACTCCTCTACTCCCGCACTGTGCTCACTCCTCTACTCCAGCACTGTGCTCGCTCCTCTACTCCCGCACTGTGCTTACTCCTCTTCTCCTGCACTGTGCTCACTCCTCTACTCCCGCAGAGTGCTCAATCCTCTACTCCCGCAGAGTGCTCACTCCTGTACTCGCGGACTGTGCTCACTCCTCTACTCCCGCACTGTGCTCACTCCTCTACTCCCGCACTGTGCTCACTCTTCTACTCCCGCACTGTGCTCACTCTTCTACTCCCGCACTGTGCTCACTCCTCTACCCCCGCACCGTGCTCACACCTCTTATCCCGCACCGTGCTCACTCCTCTACTCCCGCACCGTGCTCACACCTCTAATCCCGCACCGTGCTCACTCCTCTACTCCCGCACCGTGCTCACTCCTCTACTCCGCACCGTGCTCAATCCTCTGCTCCCGCACCGTGCTCACTCCTCTATTCCCGCACTGTGCTCTCTCCTCTACTCCCGCACTGTGCACACTCCTCTACTCCCGCACTGTGCCCACTCCTCTACTCCCGCACTGTGGTCACTCCTCTACTCCCGCACTGTGCTCACTCCTCTACTCCCGCACTGTGCTCACTCCTCTACCCCCGCACTGAGTTCACTCCACTATTCCCGCAATGTCCTCACTCCTCCACTCTCGCACGGTGCCCTCTCCTCTACTCCCACACTGTTCTCACTCCTCTACTCCTGCACCGTGCTCACTCCTCTACTCCCGCACTGTGCTCACTCCTCTACTCCCGCACTGTGCTCACTCCTCTACTCCCGCACCGTGCTCACTCCTCTATTCCCACACCGAGCTCACTCCTCTACTCCCGCACTGTGCTCACTCCTCTACTCCCGCACTGTTCTCACTCATCTACTCCCGCACTGTGCTCACTCCTCTATTCCCGCACCTTGCTCACTCCTCTACCCCCGCACCGTGCTCACTCCTCTACTCCCGCACAGTGCTCACTCCTATACTCCCGGACTGTGCTCACTCCTCTATTCCCGCACCTTGCTCGCTCCTCTACTCCCGCACAGTGCTCACTCCTATACTCCCGGACTGTGCTCACTCCTCTATTCCCGCACCTTGCTCGCTCCTCTACTCCCGCACCGTGCTCACTCCTCTACTCCCGCACCGTGCTCACTCCTCTACTCCCGCACCATGCTCACTCCTCTATTACTGCACTGTGCTCACTCCTCTACTCCCGCACTGTGGTCACTCCTCGACTCCCGCACTGTGCTCACTCCTCTACTCCCGCTCTGTGCTCACTCCTCTACTCCCGCACTGTGCTCACTCCTCTACTCCCGCACTGTGCTCACTCCTCTACTCCCGCACTCTGCTCACTCCTCTACACCCGCCCTGTGCTCACTCCTCTATTCCCGCACCTTGCTCCCTCCTCTACTCCCGCACCGTGCTCACTCCTCTACTCCCGCACCTTGCTCACTCCTCTACTCCCGCACCGTGCTCACTTCTCTACTCCCTCACCGTGCGCACTCCTCTATTCCCGCACTGTGCTCACTCCTCTACTCCCGCACTGTGCACACTCCTCTACTCCCGCACTGTGCTCACTCCACCACTCCCGCAATGTGCTCACTCCTCTACTCCCGCACTGTGCTCACTCCTCTACTGCCGCCCTATGCTCACTCCTCTACTCCCGTACCGGGGTCAATCATATAATCCCGCACCGATCTCACTCCTCTGCTCCCGCACTGTGCTCACTCCACCATTCCGCAATGTGTTCACTCCTCTACTCCCGCACTGTGCTCACTCCTCTACTGCCGCCCTATGCTCACTCCTCTACTCCCGTACCGGGGTCAATCATATAATCCCGCACCGATCTCACTCCTCTACTCCCGCACTGTGCTCACTCCTCTACTCCCGCACTGTGCTCACTCCTCTACTCCCGCACTGTGCTCACTCCTCTACTCCCGCTCTGTGCTCACTCCTCTACTCCCGCACTCTGCTCACTCCTCTACTCCCGCACTGTGCTCTCTCCTCTACTCCTGCACTTTGCTCACTCCTCTACTCCCGCACTGTGCTCACGCCTCTACTCCCGCAATGTGCTCACAACTCTACTCCCGCACTCTGCTCACTCCTCTATTCCTGCACTGTGCTCACTCCTCTACTCCCACACTGTGCTCACTCCTCTACTCCCGCACTGGGCTCAGTCCTCTACTCCCGCATTGTGCTCACTCCTCTACTCCCGCACTGTGCTCACTCCTCTACTCCCGCACTGTGCTCTCTCCTCCACTCCCGCACTTTGCTCACTCCTCCACTCCCGCACTCCCGCACTGTGCTTACTCCTCTTCTCCTGCACTGTGCTCACTCCTCTACTCCCGCAGAGTGCTCAATCCTCTCCTCCCGCAGAGTGCTCACTGCTGTACTCGCGGACTGTGCTCACTCCTCTACTCCCGCACTGTGCTCACTCCTCTACTCCCGCACTGTGCTCATTCCTCTACTCCCGCACTGTTCTCACTCCTCTACTCGTGCACTGTGCTCAATCCTCTACTCCCGCTATGTGCTCACTCCTCTACTCCCGCACGGTGCTCAGTCCTCTACTCCCGCACGGTGCTCAGTCCTCTACTCCCGCACGGTGCTCAGTCCTCTACCCCCGCACTGTGCTCACACCTCTACTCCCGCACCGTACTCACTCTTCTACTCCCGCACTGTGGTCACTCCTCTACTCCCACACTGTGCTCACTCCTCTACTCCCACTCTGTGCTCACTCCACTACTCCCGCACCGTGCTCACTCCTCTACTCCCGCACTGTGCTCACTCCTCTACTCCCGCACTGTGCTCACTCCTCTACTCCCACACTGTGGTCACTCCTCTACTCCCACACTGTGCTCACTCCTCTACTCCCGCTCTGTGCTCACTCCTCTACTCCCGCACCGTGCTCACTCCTCTACTCCCGCACTGTGCTCACTCCCCTACTCCCGCACTGTGCTCACTCCTCTATTCCCGCACCTTGCTCACTCCTCTACTCCCGCACCGTGCTCACTCCTCAACAACCGCGCTATGTTCACTCCTCTACTCCCGCACTGTGCTCACTCCTCTACTCCCGCACTGTGCTCACTCCTCTACTCCCACACTGTGCTCACTCCTCTACCCCCGCACCGTACCCGCTCCTCTACTCCTGCACTGTGCCCACTCCACTACACCCGCACTGTGGTCAATCCTCTACTCCCGCACTGTGCTCACTCCTCTACTCCCGCACTCTGCTCACTCCTATACCCCCGCACTGTGTTCACTCCGCTATTCCCGCAATTTCCTCACTCCTCCCCTCTCGCACATTGCTCACTCCTCTACTCCCGCACTGTCCTCACTCCTCTACTCCCTCACCGTGTTCACTGCTCTACTCCAGCACTGTGCTCACTCCTCTTCTGCCGCACTGTGCTCACTCATCTACTCCCGCACCATGCTCACTCCATTACTCCTGCAGTGAGCTCACTCCTCTACTCCCGCACTGTGCTCACTCCTCTACTCTCGCACTGTTCTCACTCCTCTACTCCCGCACTGTGCTCACTCCATTACTCCTGCACTGTGCTCACCCCTCTACTCTCGCACTGTGCTCACTCCTCTACTCCTGCACCGAGCTCACTCCTCTACTCCAGCACTGTGCTCACTCCTCCACTCCCGCACTGTGCTCACTCCTCTACTACCGCACTGTGCTCACTCCTCTATTCCCGCTCCTTGCTCACTCCTCTACTCCCACACCGTGCTCACTCCTCTACTCCCACACCGTGCTCGCTTCTCTACTCCCGCACCGTGCTCACTCCTCTACTCCCACACCGTGCTCACTCCTCTACTCCCGCACCCTGCTCACTCCTCTACTCCCGCACCGTGCTCACTCCTCTACTCCCGCACCGTGCTCACTCCTCTACTCCCGCACTGTGCTCACTCCTCTACTCCCGCACTATGCTCGCTCCTCTACTCCCGCACCGTACTCACTCCTCTACTCCCGCACGGTGCTCAGTCCTCTACCCCCGCACTGTGCTCACACCTCTACTCCCGCACCGTACTCACTCCTCTACACCCGCACTGTGCTCACTCCTCTACTCTCACACTGTGGTCACTCCTCTACTCCCACACTGTGCTCACTCCTCTACCCCCGCTCTGTGCTCACTCCTCTACTCCCGCAAAGTGATCACTCCTCTACTCCCGCACTGTGCTCACTCCTCTACTCCCGCACTGTGCTCACTCCTCTACTCCCGCACTGTGCTCACTCCTCTACTGCCGCACTATGCTCACTCCTCTACACCCGCACTGTGCTCACTCCTCTATTCCCGCACCTTGCTCCCTCCTCTACTCCCGCACCGAGCTCACTCCTCTACTCCTGCACCTTGCTCACTCCTCTAACCCCGCACCGTGCTCACTCCTCTACTCCCGCACCGTGCTCACTCCTCTACTCCCGCACTGTGCACACTCCTCTACTCCCGCACTGTGCTCACTCCACCACTCCCGCAATGTGCTCACTCCTCTACTCCCGCACTGCGCTCACTCCTCTACTCCCGCACTGTGCTCACTCCTCTACTCCCGTACCGGGGTCAATCATATAATCCCGCACCGATCTGACTCCTCTAATCCCGCACTGTGCTCACTCCTCTACTCCCGCACTGTGCTCACTCCTCTACTCGCGCATTGTGCTCACTCCTCTACTCCCGATCTGTGCTCACTCCTCTACTCCCGCACTCTGCTCACTCCTCTACTCCCGCACTGTGCTCACGCCTCTACTCCCGCAATGTGCTCACAACTCTACTCCCGCACTCTGCTCACTCCTCAATTCCTGCACTATGCTCACTCCTCTACTCCCCTACTGTGCTCACTCCTCTACACCCGCACTGGGCTCAGTCCTCTACTCCCGCACTGTGCTCACTCCTCTACTCCCCCAATATGCTCGCTCCTCTATTCCCACACGGTGCTAACTCCTCTACTCCCGAAATATGCTCACTCCTCTAATCTCGCACTGTGCTCACTCCTCTACTCCCACAATGTGCTCGCTCCTCTATTCCCGCACAGTGCTCACTCCTCCACTCTCGAAATGTGCTCACTCCTCTAATCTCGCACTGTGCTCACTCCTCTACTCCCGCACTGTGCTCACTCCTCTACTCCAGCACTGTGCTCACTCCTCTACTCCCGCACCGCGCTCACTCCTCTACTCCCGAAATGTGCTCACTCCTCCAATCTCGCACTGTGCTCACTCCTTTACTCCCACAATGTGCTCGCTCCTCTATTCCCGCACAGTGCTCACTCCTCTGCTCTCGAAATGTGCTCACTCCTCTAATCTCGCACTGTGCTCACTCCTCTAACCCCGCACCGTGCTCACTCCTCTGCTCCCGCACCGTGCTCACTCCTCTACTCCCGCACCGCGCTCACTTCTCTACTCCCTCACCGTGCGCACTCCTCTATTCCCGCACTGTACTCACTCCTCTCCTCCCGCACTGTGCACACTCCTCTACTCCCGCACTTTGCTCACTCCACCACTCCCGCAATGTGCTCACTCCTCTACTCCCGCACTGTGCTCACTCCTCTACTCCCGCACTGTGCTCACTCCTCTACTCCCGTACCGGGGTCAATCATATAATCCCGCACCGATCTCAGTCCTCTACTCCCGCACTGTGCTCACTCCTCTACTCCCGCACTGTGCTCACTCCTCTACTCACACACTGTGCTCACTCCTCTACTCCCGCTCTGTGCTCACTCCTCTACTCCCGCACTCTGCTCATCCTCTACTCCCGCACTGTGCTCACGCCTCTACTACCGCAATGTGCTCACAACTCTACTCCCGCACTCTGCTCACTCCTCAATTCCTGCATTGTGCTCACTCCTCTACTCCCATACTGTGCTAACTCCTCTACTCCCGCACTGTGCTCACTCCTCTACTCCCCCAATATGCTCGCTCCTCTATTCCCGCACCGTGCTCACTCCTCTACTCCCCCAATATGCTCGCTCCTCTATTCCCGCACTGTGCTCACTCCTCTACTCCCGAAATGTGCTCACTCCTCTAATCTCGCACTGTGCTCACTCCTCTACTCCCACAATGTGCTCGCTCCTCTATTCCCGCACAGTGCTCACTCCTCTACTCTCGAAATGTGCTCACTCCTCTAATCTCGCACTGTGCTCACTCCTCTACTCCCCCAATATGCTCGCTCCTCTATTCCCGCACCGTGCTCACTCCTCTACTCCCCCAATATGCTCGCTCCTCTATTCCAGCACTGTGCTCACTCCTCTACTCCCGAAATGTGCTCACTCCTCTAATCTCGCACTGTGCTCACTCCTCTACTCCCACAATGTGCTCGCTCCTCTATTCCCGCACAGTGCTCACTCCTCTACTCTCGAAATGTGCTCACTCCTCTAATCTCGCACTGTGCTCACTCCTCTACTCCCGCAATGTGCTCACTCCTCTACTCCAGCACTGTGCTCACTCATCTACTTCCGCACTGTGCTCACTCCTCTACTCCCGCACTTTGCTCACTCCTCTACTCCCGCAGAGTGCTCAATCCTTTACTCCCGCAGAGTGCTCACTCCTGTACTCGCGGACTGTGCTCACTCCTCTACTCCCGCACTGTGCTCACTCCTCTACTCCCGCACTGTGCTCACTCTTCTACTCCCGCATTGTGCTCACTCTTCTACTCCCGCACTGTGCTCACTCCTCTACCCCCGCACCGTGCTCACACCTCTTCTCCCGCACCGTGCTCACTCCTCTACTCCCGCACCGTGCTCACTCCTCTACTCCCGCACCGTGCTCACTCCTCTACTCCCGCACCGTGCTCACTCCTCTACTCCGCACCGTACTCAATCCTCTACTCCCGCACAGTGCTCCCTCCTCTATTCCCGCACTGTGCTCACTCCTCTACTCCCGCACTGTGGTCACTCCTCTACTCCCGCACTGTGCTCACTCATCTACTCCCGCACTGTGCTCACTCCTCTACCCCCGCACTGAGTTCACTCCACTATTCCCGCAATGTCCTCACTCCTCCACTCTCGCACGGTGCCCTCTCCTCTACTCCCACACTGTTCTCACTCCTCTACTCCCGCACCGTGCTCACTCCTCTACTCCCGCACCGTGCTCACTCCTCTATTCCCGCACCGTGCTCACTCCTCTACTCCCGCACCGTGCTCACTCCTCTACTCCCGCACTGTTCTCACTCATCTACTCCCGCACTGTGCTCACTCCTCTATTCCCGCACCTTGCTCACTCCTCTACGCCCGCACCATGCTCACTCCTCTACTCCTGCACCTTGCTCACTCCTCTAACCCCGCACCGTGCTCACTCCTCTACTCCCGGACTGTGCTCACTCCTCTATTCCCGCACCTTGCTCGCTCCTCTACTCCCGCACCGTGCTCACTCCTCTACTCCCGCACCGTGCTCACTCCTCTACTCCCGCACCGTGCTCACTCCTCTACTCCCGCACCTTGCTCACTCCTCTATTACCGCACTGTGCTCACTCCTCTACTCCCGCACTGTGGTCACTCCTCAGCTCCCGCACTGTGCTCACTCCTCTACTCCCGCACTGTGCTCACTCCTCTGCTCCCGCACTGTGCTCACTCCTCTACTCCCGCACTGTGCTCACTCCTCTACTCCCGCACTATGCTCACTCCTCTACACCCGCACTGTGCTCACTCCTCTATTCCCGCACCTTGCTCCCTCCTCTACTCCCGCACCGTGCTCACTCCTCTACTCCCGCACCTTGCTCACTCCTCTACCCCCGCACCGTGCTCACTCCTCTACTCCCGCACCGTGCTCACTCCTCTACTCCCGCACCGTTCTCACTTCTCTACTCCCTCACCGTGCGCACTCCTCTATTCCCGCACTGTGCTCACTCCTCTACTCCCGCACTGTGCACACTCCTCTACTCCCGCACTGTGCTCACTCCACAACTCCCGCAATGTGCTCACTCCTCTACTCCCGCTCTGTGCTCACTCCTCTACTCCCGCTCTGTGCTCACTCCTCTACTCCCGCACTCTGCTCACTCCTCTACTCCCGCACTGTGCCCACTCATCTACTCCTGCCCTTTGCTCACTCCTCTACTCCCGCACTGTGCTCACGCCTCTACTCCCGCAATGTGCTCACTCATCTACTCCCGCACTGTGCTCACTCCTCTACTCCCGCAATGTGCTCACAACTCTACTCCCGCACTCTGCTCACTCCTCTATTCCTGCACTTTGCTCACTCCTCTACTCCCGCACTGTGCTCACACCTCTACTCCCGCACCGTACTCACTCCTCTACTCCCACACGGTGCTCAGTCCTCTACTCCCGCACTGTGCTCACACCTCTACTCCGCACCGTACTCACTCCTCTACTCCCGCACGGTGCTCAGTCCTCTTCTCCCGCACGGTGCTCTGTCCTCTACTCCCGCACTGTGCTCACACCTCTACTCCCGCACCGTACTCACTCCTCTACTCCCGCACTGTGCTCACTCCTCTACTCCCACACTGTGGTCACTCCTCTACTCCCACACTGTGCTCACTCCTCTACTCCCGCTCTGTGCTCACTCCTCTTCTCCCGCACCGTGCTCACTCCTCTACTCCCGCACTGTGCTCACTCCTCTACTCCCGCACTGTGCTCACTCCTCTATTCCCGCAACTTGCTCACTCCTCTACTCCCGCACCGTGCTCACTCCTCAACAACCGCACTGTGCTCACTCCTCTACTCCCGCGCTGTGCTCACTCCTCTACTCCCACACTGTGCTCACTCCTCTACCCCCGCATCGTACTCACTCCTCTACTCCTGCACTGTGCCCACTCCTCTACACCCGCACTGTGGTCAATCCTCTACTCCCGCACTGTGCTCACTCCTCTACTCCCGCACTGTGCTCACTCCTATACCCCTGCATTGTGTTCACTCCGCTATTCCCGCAATTTCCTCACTCCTCCCCTCTCGCACATTGCTCACTCCTCTACTCCCGCACTGTCCTCACTCCTCTACTCCCTCACCGTGTTCACTCCTCTACTCCAGCACTGTGCTCACTCCTCTTCTCCCGCACTGTGCTCACTCCTCTACTCCCGCACCATGCTCACTCCGTTACTCCTGCACTGAGCTCACTCCTCTACTCTCGCACTGTGCTCACTCCTCTACTCCCGCACTGTGCTCACTCCTCTACCCTCGCACTGTGCTCACTCCTCTACTCCCGCACCGTGCTCACTCCTCTACTCCCGCACCATGCTCACTCCATTACTCCTGCACTGTGCTCACTCCTCTACTCTCGCACTATGCTCACTCCTCTACTCCCGCACTGTGCTCACTCCTCTACTCTCGCACTGTGCTCACTCCTCTACTCCCGCACTGTGCTCACTCCATTACTCCTGCACTGTGCTCACCCCTCTACTCTCGCACTGTGCTCACTCCTCTACTCCTGCACCGAGCTCACTCCTCTACTCCAGCACTGTGCTCACTCTTCCACTCCCGCACTGTGCTCACTCCTCTACTACCGCACTGTGCTCACTCCTCTATTCCCGCACCTTGCTCACTCCTCTACTCCCGCACCGTGCTCACACCTCTTCTCCCGCTCCGTGCTCACTCCTCTACTCCCACACCGTGCTCACTCCTCTACTCCCGCACCGTGCTCACTCCTCTACTCCCGCACTGTGCTCACTCCTCTACTCCCGCACTGTGCTCACTCCTCTACTCCCGTACCGGGGTCAATCATATAATCCCGCACCGATCTCACTCCTCTAATCCCGCACTGTGCTCACTCCTCTACTCCCGCACTGTGCTCACTCCTCTACTCGCGCACTGTGCTCACTCCTCTACTCCCGCTCTGTGCTCACTCCTCTACTCCCGCACTCTGCTCACTCCTCTACTCCCGCACTGTACTCACGCCTCTACTTCCGCAATGTGCTCACAACTCTACTCCCGCACTCTGCTCACTCCTCAATTCCTGCACTGTGCTCACTCCTCTACTCCCATACTGTGCTCACTCCTCTACTCCCCCAATATGCTCGCTCCTCTATTCCCGCACCGTGCTAACTCCTCTACTCCCGAAATGTGCTCACTCCTCTAATCTCGCACTGTGCTCACTCCTCTACTCCCACAATGTGCTGGCTCCTCTATTCCCGCACAGTGCTCACTCCTCTACTCTCGAAATGTGCTCACTCCTCTAATCTCGCACTGTGCTCACTCCTCTACTCCCGCACTGTGCTCACTCCTCTACTCCAGCACTGTGCTCACTCCTCTACTCCCGCACCGCGCTCACTCCTCTACTCCCGAAATGTGCTCACTCCTCCAATCTCGCACTGTGCTCACTCCTCTACTCCCACAATGTGCTCGCTCCTCTATTCCCGCACAGTGCTCACTCCTCTTCTCTCGAAATGTGCTCACTCCTCTAATCTCGCACTGTGCTCACTCCTCTAACCCCGCACCATGCTCACTCCTCTACTCCCGCACCGTGCTCACTCCTCTACTCCCGCACCGCGCTCACTTCTCTACTCCCTCACCGTGCGCACTCCTCTACTCCCGCACTGTGCTCACTCCACCACTCCCGCAATGTGCTCACTCCTCTACTCCCGCGCTGTGCTCACTCCTCTACTCCCGCACTGTGCTCACTCCTCTACTCCCGTACCGGGGTCAATCATATAATCCCGCACCGATCTCACTCCTCTACTCCCGCACTGTGCTCACTGCTCCACTCCCACACTGTGCTCACTCCTCCACTCGCGCACTGTGCTCACTCCTCTACTCCCGCTCTGTGCTCACTCCTCTACTCCCGCACTCTGCTCACTCCTCTACTCCTGCACTGTGCTCACGCCTCTACTCCCGCAATGTGCTCACAACTCTACTCCCGCACTCTGCTCACTCCTCAATTCCTGCATTGTGCTCACTCCTCTACTCCCATACTGTGCTCACTCCTCTACTCCCGCACTGTGCTCACTCCTCTACTCCCGCGCTGTGCTAACTCCTCTACTCCCACACTGTGCTCACTCCTCTACCCCCGCATCGTACTCACTCCTCTACTCCTGCACTGTGCCCACTCCTCTACACCCGCATTGTGGTCAATCCTCTACTCCCGCACTGTGCTCACTCCTCTACTCCCGCACTGTGCTCACTCCTATACCCCTGCACTGTGTTCACTCCGCTATTCCCGCAATTTCCTCACTCCTCCCCACTCGCACATTGCTCACTCCTCTACTCCCGCACTGTCCTCACTCCTCTACTCCCTCACCGTGTTCACTCCTCTACTCCAGCACTGTGCTCACTCCTCTTCTCCCGCACTGTGCTCACTCCTCTACTCCCGCACCATGCTCACTCCGTTACTCCTGCACTGAGCTCACTCCTCTACTCTCGCACTGTGCTCACTCCTCTACTCCCGCACTGTGCTCACTCCTCTACCCTCGCACTGTGCTCACTCCTCTACTCCCGCACCGTGCTCACTCCTCTACTCCCGCACCATGCTCACTCCATTACTCCTGCACTGTGCTCACTCCTCTACTCTCGCACTATGCTCACTCCTCTACTCCCGCACTGTGCTCACTCCTCTACTCTCGCACTGTGCTCACTCCTCTACTCCCGCACTGTGCTCACTCCATTACTCCTGCACTGTGCTCACCCCTCTACTCTCGCACTGTGCTCACTCCTCTACTCCTGCACCGAGCTCACTCCTCTACTCCAGCACTGTGCTCACTCTTCCACTCCCGCACTGTGCTCACTCCTCTACTACCGCACTGTGCTCACTCCTCTATTCCCGCACCTTGCTCACTCCTCTACTCCCGCACCGTGCTCACACCTCTTCTCCCGCTCCGTGCTCACTCCTCTACTCCCACACCGTGCTCACTCCTCTACTCCCGCACCGTGCTCACTCCTCTACTCCCGCACCGTGCTCACTCCTCTACTCCCGCACTGTGCTCACTCCTCTACTCCCGCACTGTGCTCACTCCTCTACTCCCGTATCGGGGTCAATCATATAATCCCGCACCGATCTCACTCCTCTAATCCCGCACTGTGCTCACTCCTCTACTCCCGCACTGTGCTCACTCCTCTACTCGCGCACTGTGCTCACTCCTCTACTCCCGCTCTGTGCTCACTCCTCTACTCCCGCACTCTGCTCACTCCTCTACTCCCGCACTGTACTCACGCCTCTACTCCCGCAATGTGCTCACAACTCTACTCCCGCACTCTGCTCACTCCTCAATTCCTGCACTGTGCTCACTCCTCTACTCCCATACTGTGCTCACTCCTCTACACCCGCACTGGGCTCAGTCCTCTACTCCCGCACTGTGCTCACTCCTCTACTCCCCCAATATGCTCGCTCCTCTATTCCCGCACCGTGCTAACTCCTCTACTCCCGAAATGTGCTCACTCCTCTAATCTCGCACTGTGCTCACTCCTCTACTCCCACAATGTGCTCGCTCCTCTATTCCCGCACAGTGCTCACTCCTCTGCTCTCGAAATGTGCTCACTCCTCTAATCTCGCACTGTGCTCACTCCTCTAACCCCGCACCATGCTCACTCCTCTACTCCCGCACCGTGCTCACTCCTCTACTCCCGCACCGCGCTCACTTCTCTACTCCCTCACCGTGCGCACTCCTCTACTCCCGCACTGTGCTCACTCCACCACTCCCGCAATGTGCTCACTCCTCTACTCCCGCGCTGTGCTCACTCCTCTACTCCCGCACTGTGCTCACTCCTCTACTCCCGTACCGGGGTCAATCATATAATCCCGCACCGATCTCACTCCTCTACTCCCGCACTGTGCTCACTGCTCTACTCCCGCACTGTGCTCACTCCTCCACTCGCGCACTGTGCTCACTCCTCTACTCCCGCTCTGTGCTCACTCCTCTACTCCCGCACTCTGCTCACTCCTCTACTCCCGCACTGTGCTCACGCCTCTACTCCCGCAATGTGCTCACAACTCTACTCCCGCACTCTGCTCACTCCTCAATTCCTGCATTGTGCTCACTCCTCTACTCCCATACTGTGCTCACTCCTCTACTCCCGCACTGTGCTCACTCCTCTACTCCCCCAATATGCTCGCTCCTCTATTCCCGCACCGTGCTCACTCCTCTACTCCCCCAATATGCTCGCTCCTCTATTCCCGCACTGTGCTCACTCCTCTACTCCGCCAATATGCTCGCTCCTCTATTCCCGCACCGTGCTCACTCCTCTACTCCCGAAATGTGCTCACTCCTCTAATCTCGCACTGTGCTCACTCCTCTACTCCCACAATGTGCTCGCTCCTCTATTCCCGCACAGTGCTCAGTCCTCTACTCTCGAAATGTGCTCACTCCTCTAATCTCGCACTGTGCTCACTCCTCTACTCCCGCACTGTGCTCACTCCTCTACTCCAGCACTGTGCTCACTCCTCTACTTCCGCACTGTGCTCACTCCTCTACTCCCGCACTTTTCTCACTCCTCCACACCCGCACTCCCGCACTGTGCTTACTCCGCTTCTCCTGCACTGTGCTCACTCCTCTACTCCCGCAGAGTGCTCAATCCTTTACTCCCGCAGAGTGCTCACTCCTGTACTCGCGGACTGTGCTCACTCCTCTACTCCCGCACTGTGCTCACTCCTCTACTCCCGCACTGTGCTCACTCTTCTACTCCCGCATTGTGCTCACTCTTCTACTCCCGCACTGTGCTCACTCCTCTACCCCCGCACCGTGCTCACACCTCTTCTCCCGCACCGTGCTCACTCCTCTACTCCCGCACCGTGCTCACTCCTCTACTCCGCACCGTACTCAATCCTCTACTCCCGCACCGTGCTCACTCCTCTATTCCCGCACTGTGCTCACTCCTGTACTCCCGCACTGTGGTCACTCCTCTACTCCCGCACTGTGCTCACTCCTCTACTCCCGCACTGTGCTCACTCCTCTACCCCCGCACTGAGTTCACTCCACTATTCCCGCAATGTCCTCACTCCTCAACTCTCGCACGGTGCCCTCTCCTCTACTCCCACACTGTTCTCACTCCTCTACTCCCGCACCGTGCTCACTCCTCTACTCCCGCACCGTGCTCACTCCTCTATTCCCGCACCGTGCTCACTCTTCTACCCCCGCACCGTGCTCACTCCTCTACTCCCGCACTGTTCTCACTCATCTACTCCCGCACTGTGCTCACTCCTCTATTCCCGCACCTTGCTCACTCCTCTACTCCCGCGCCGTGCTCACTCCTCTACTCCTGCACCTTGCTCACTCCTCTAACCCCGCACCGTGCTCACTCCACTACTCCCGCACTGTGCTCACTCCTATACTCCCGGACTGTGCTCACTCCTCTATTCCCGCACCTTGCTCGCTCCTCTACTCCCGCACCGTGCTCACTCCTCTACTCCCGCACCGTGCTCACTCCTCTACTCCCGCACCGTGCTCACTCCTCTACTCCCGCACCTTGCTCACTCCTCTATTACCGCACTGTGCTCACTCCTCTACTCCCGCACTGTGGTCACTCCTCAACTCCCGCACTGTGCTCACTCCTCTACTCCCGCACTGTGCTCACTCCTCTGCTCCCGCACTGTGCTCACTCCTCTACTCACGCACTGTGCTCACTCCTCTACTCCCGCACGATGCTCACTCCTCTACACTCGCACTGTGCTCACTCCTCTATTCCCGCACCTTGCTCCCTCCTCTACTCCCGCACCGTGCTCACTCCTCTACTCCCGCACCTTGCTCACTCCTCTACCCCCGCACCGTGCTCACTCCTCTACTCCCGCACCGTGCTCACTCCTCTACTCCCGCACCGTGCTCACTTCTCTACTCCCTCACCGTGCGCACTCCTCTATTCCCGCACTGTGCTCACTCCTCTACTCCCGCACTGTGCACACTCCTCTACTCCCGCACTGTGCTCACTCCGCAACTCCCGCAATGTGCTCACTCCTCTACTCCCGCACTGTGCTCACTCCTCCACTCCCGCACTATGCTCACTCCTCTACTCGCGTACCGGTGTCAATCATATAATCCCGCACCGATCTCACTCCTCTGCTCCCGCACTGTGCTCACTCCTCTACTCCCGCACTGTGCTCACTCCGCTACTCCCGCACTGTGCTCACTCCTCTACTCCCGCTCTGTGCTCACTCCTCTACTCCCGCACTCTGCTCACTCCTCTACTCCCGCACTGTGCTCATTCCTCTACTCCTGCACTTTCCTCACTCCTCTACTCCCGCACTGTGCTCACGCCTCTACTCCCGCAATGTGCTCACTCATCTACTCCCGCACTGTGCTCACTCCTCTACTCCCGCAATGTGCTCACAACTCTACTCCCGCACTCTGCTCACTCCTCTATTCCTGCACTTTGCTCACTCCTCTACTCCCGCACTGTGCTCACACCTCTACTCCCGCACCGTACTCACTCCTCTACTCCCACACGGTGCTCAGTCCTCTACTCCCGCACTGTGCTCACACCTCTACTCCGCACCGTACTCACTCCTCTACTCCCGCACGGTGCTCAGTCCTCTACTCCCGCACGGTGCTCTGTCCTCTACTCCCGCACTGTGCTCACACCTCTACTCCCGCACCGTACTCGCTCCTCTACTCCCGCACGGTGCTCAGTCCTCTATCCCCGCACTGTGCTCACACCTCTACTCCCGCACCGTACTCACTCCTCTACTCCCGCACTGTGCTCACTCCTCTACTCCCACACTGTGGTCACTCCTCTACTCCCACACTGTGCTCACTCCTCTACTCCCGCTCTGTGCTCACTCCTCTACTCCCGCACCGTGCTCACTCCTCTACTCCCGCACTGTGCTCACTCCTCTACTCCCGCACTGTGCTCACTCCTCTACTCCCGCACTGTGCTCACTCCTCTATTCCCGCACCGTGCTCACTCCTCAACAACCGCACTATGTTCACTCCTCTACTCCCGCACTGTGCTCACTCCTCTACTCCCGCACTGTGCTCACTCCTCTACTCCCACACTGTGCTCACTCCTCTACCCCCGCATCGTACTCACTCCTCTACTCCTGCACTGTGCTCACTCCTCTTCTCCCGCACTGTGCTCACTCCTCTACTCCCGCACCATGCTCACTCCGTTACTCCTGCACTGAGCTCACTCGTCTACTCTCGCACTGTGCTCACTCCTCTACTCCCGCACTGTGCTCACTCCTCTCCTCTCGCACTGTGCTCACTCCTCTACTCCCGCACCGTGCTCACTCCTCTACTCCCGCACCATGCTCACTCCATTACTCCTGCACTGTGCTCACTCCTCTACTCTCGCACTATGCTCACTCCTCTACACCCGCACTGTGCTCACTCCTCTACTCTCGCACTGTGCTCACTCCTCTACTCCTGCACTGTGCTCACTCCAATACACCTGCACTGTGCTCACCCCTCTACTCTCGCACTGTGCTCACTCCTCTACTCCTGCACCGAGCTCACTCCTCTACTCCAGCACTGTGCTCACTCCTCCACTCCCGCACTGTGCTCACTCCTCTACTACCGCACCTTGCTCACTCCTCTACTCCCGCACTGTGCTCACTCCTCTATTCCCGCACCTTGCTCACTCCTCTACTCCCGCACCATGCTCACACCTCTTCTCCCGCACCGTGCTCACTCCTCTACTCCCGCACCGTGCTCACTCCTCTACTCCCGCACCGTGCTCACTCCTCTACTCCCGCACCGTGCTCACTCCTCTACTCCCGCACCGTGCTCACTCCTCTACTCCCGCACCCTGCTCACTCCTCTACTCCTGCACCGTGCTCACTCCTCTACTGCCGCACCGTGCTCACTCCTCTACTCCCGCACTGTGCTCACTCCTCTACTCCCGCACGGTGCTCAGTCCTCTACCCCCGCACTGTGCTCACACCTCTACTCCCGCACCGTACTCACTCCTCTACACCCGCACTGTGCTCACTCCTCTACTCCCACACTGTGGTCACTCCTCTACTCCCACACTGTGCTCACTCCTCTACTCCCGCTCTGTGATCACTCCTCTACTCCCGCAAAGTGATCACTCCTCTACTCTCGCACTGTGCTCTCTCCTCTACTCCCGCACTGTGCTCACTCCTCTACTCCCGCACTGTGCTCACTCCTCTACTGCCGCACTATGCTCACTCCTCTACACCCGCACTGTGCTCACTCCTCTATTCCCGCACCTTGCTCCCTCCTGTACTCCCGCACCGTGCTCACTCCTCTACTCCCGCAACCTGCTCACTCCTCTAACCCCGCACCGTGCTCACTCCTCTACTCCCGCACCGTGCTCACTCCTCTACTCCCGCACCGCGCTCACTTCTCTACTCCCTCACCGTGCGCACTCCTCTATTCCCGCACTGTGCTCACTCCTCTACTCCCGCTCTGTGCACACTCCTCTACTCCCGCACTGTGCTCACTCCACCACTCCCGCAATGTGCTCACTCCTCTACTCCCGCACTGTGCTCACTCCTCTACTCCCGCACTGTGCTCACTCCTCTACTCCCGTACCGGGGTCAATCATATAATCCCGCACCGATCTCACTCCTCTACTCCCGCACTGTGCTCACTCCTCTACTCCCGCACCGCGCTCACTCCTCTACTCCCGCACCGTGCTCACTCCTCTACTCGCGCACTGTGCTCACTCCTCTACTCCCGCTCTGTGCTCACTCCTCTACTCCCGCACTCTGCTCACTCCTCTGCTCCCGCACTGTGCTCACGCCTCTACTCCCGCAATGTGCTCACAACTCTACTCCCGCACTCTGCTCACTCCTCAATTCCTGCACTGTGCTCACTCCTCTACTCCCATACTGTGCTCACTCCTCTACTCCCGCACTGGGCTCAGTCCTCTACTCCCGCACTGTGCTCACTCCTCTACTCCCCCAATATGCTCGCTCCTCTATTCCCGCACCGTGCTCACTCTTCTACTCCCGAAATGTGCTCACTCCTCTAATCTCGCACTGTGCTCACTCCTCTACTCCCACAATGTGCTCGCTCCTCTATTCCCGCACAGTGCTCACTCCTCTACTCTCGAAATGTGCTCACTCCTCTAATCTCGCACTGTGCTCACTCCTCTACTCCCGCACTGTGCTCACTCCTCTGCTCCAGCACTGTGCTCACTCCTCTACTTCCGCACTGTGCTCACTGCTCTGCTCCCGCACTTTGCTCACTCCTCCACACCCGCACTTCCGCACTGTGCTTACTCCTCTTCTCCTGCACTGTGCTCACTCCTCTACTCCCGCAGAGTGCTCAATCCTTTACTCCCGCAGAGTGCTCACACCTGTATTCGCGGACTGTGCTCACTCCTCTACTCCCGCACTGTGCTCACTCCTCTACTCCCGCACTGTGCTCACTCTTCTACTCCCGCATTGTGCTCACTCTTCTACTCCCGCACTGTGCTCACTCCTCTACCCCCGCACCGTGCTCACACCTCTTTTCCCGCACCGTGCTCACTCCTCTAATCCCGCACCGTGCTCACTCCTCTACTCCCGCACCGTGCTCACTCCTCTACTCCCGCACCGTGCTCACTCCTCTACTCCGCACCGTACTCAATCCTCTACTCCCGCACCGTGCTCACTCCTCTATTCCCGCCCTGTGCTCACTCCTCTACTCCCGCACTGTGCACACTCCTCTACTCCCGCACTGTGCCCACTCCTCCAATCTCGCACTGTGCTCACTCCTCTACTCCCACAATGTGCTCGCTCCTCTATTCCCGCACAGTGCTCACTCCTCTGCTCTCGAAATGTGCTCACTCCTCTAATCTCGCACTGTGCTCACTCCTCTAACCCCGCACCATGCTCACTCCTCTACTCCCGCACCGTGCTCACTCCTCTACTCCCGCACCGCGCTCACTTCTCTACTCCCTCACCATGCGCACTCCTCTATTCCCGCACTGTACTCACTCCTCTACTCCCGCACCGCGCTCACTCCTCTACTCCCGAAATGTGCTCACTCCTCCAATCTCGCACTGTGCTCACTCCTCTACTCCCACAATGTGCTCGCTCCTCTATTCCCGCACAGTGCTCACTCCTCTGCACTCGAAATGTGCTCACTCCTCTAATCTCGCACTGTGCTCACTCCTCTAACCCCGCACCATGCTCACTCCTCTACTCCCGCACCGTGCTCACTCCTCTACTCCCGCACCGCGCTCACTTCTCTACTCCCTCACCGTGCGCACTCCTCTACTCCCGCACTGTGCTCACTCCACCACTCCCGCAATGTGCTCACTCCTCTACTCCCGCGCTGTGCTCACTCCTCTACTCCCGCACTGTGCTCACTCCTCTACTCCCGTACCGGGGTCAATCATATAATCCCGCACCGATCTCACTCCTCTACTCCCGCACTGTGCTCACTGCTCTACTCCCGCACTGTGCTCACTCCTCCACTCGCGCACTGTGCTCACTCCTCTACTCCCGCTCTGTGCTCACTCCTCTACTCCCGCACTCTGCTCACTCCTCTACTCCCGCACTGTGCTCACGCCTCTACTCCCGCAATGTGCTCACAACTCTACTCCCGCACTCTGCTCACTCCTCAATTCCTGCATTGTGCTCACTCCTCTACTCCCATACTGTGCTCACTCCTCTACTCCCGCACTGTGCTCACTCCTCTACTCCCCCAATATGCTCGCTCCTCTATTCCCGCACCGTGCTCACTCCTCTACTCCCCCAATATGCTCGCTCCTCTATTCCCGCACTGTGCTCACTCCTCTACTCCGCCAATATGCTCGCTCCTCTATTCCCGCACCGTGCTCACTCCTCTACTCCCGAAATGTGCTCACTCCTCTAATCTCGCACTGTGCTCACTCCTCTACTCCCACAATGTGCTCGCTCCTCTATTCCCGCACAGTGCTCAGTCCTCTACTCTCGAAATGTGCTCACTCCTCTAATCTCGCACTGTGCTCACTCCTCTACTCCCGCACTGTGCTCACTCCTCTACTCCAGCACTGTGCTCACTCCTCTACTTCCGCACTGTGCTCACTCCTCTACTCCCGCACTTTTCTCACTCCTCCACACCCGCACTCCCGCACTGTGCTTACTCCGCTTCTCCTGCACTGTGCTCACTCCTCTACTCCCGCAGAGTGCTCAATCCTTTACTCCCGCAGAGTGCTCACTCCTGTACTCGCGGACTGTGCTCACTCCTCTACTCCCGCACTGTGCTCACTCCTCTACTCCCGCACTGTGCTCACTCTTCTACTCCCGCATTGTGCTCACTCTTCTACTCCCGCACTGTGCTCACTCCTCTACCCTCGCACCGTGCTCACACCTCTTCTCCCGCACCGTGCTCACTCCTCTACTCCCGCACCGTGCTCACTCCTCTACTCCGCACCGTACTCAATCCTCTACTCCCGCACCGTGCTCACTCCTCTATTCCCGCACTGTGCTCACTCCTGTACTCCCGCACTGTGGTCACTCCTCTACTCCCGCACTGTGCTCACTCCTCTACTCCCGCACTGTGCTCACTCCTCTACCCCCGCACTGAGTTCACTCCACTATTCCCGCAATGTCCTCACTCCTCAACACTCGCACGGTGCCCTCTCCTCTACTCCCACACTGTTCTCACTCCTCTACTCCCGCACCGTGCTCACTCCTCTACTCCCGCACCGTGCTCACTCCTCTATTCCCGCACCGTGCTCACTCTTCTACCCCCGCACCGTGCTCACTCCTCTACTCCCGCACTGTTCTCACTCATCTACTCCCGCACTGTGCTCACTCATCTATTCCCGCACCTTGCTCACTCCTCTACTCCCGCGCCGTGCTCACTCCTCTACTCCTGCACCTTGCTCACTCCTCTAACCCCGCACCGTGCTCACTCCTCTACTCCCGCACTGTGCTCACTCCTATACTCCCGGACTGTGCTCACTCCTCTATTCCCGCACCTTGCTCGCTCCTCTACTCCCGCACCGTGCTCACTCCTCTACTCCCGCTCCGTGCTCACTCCTCTACTCCCGCACCGTGCTCACTCCTCTACTCCCGCACCTTGCTCACTCCTCTATTACCGCACTGTGCTCACTCCTCTACTCCCGCACTGTGGTCACTCCTCAACTCCCGCACTGTGCTCACTCCTCTACTCCCGCACTGTGCTCACTCCTCTGCTCCCGCACTGTGCTCACTCCTCTACTCACGCACTGTGCTCACTCCTCTACTCCCGCACTATGCTCACTCCTCTACACCCGCACTGTGCTCACTCCTCTATTCCCGCACCTTGCTCCCTCCTCTACTCCCGCACCGTGCTCACTCCTCTACTCCCGCACCTTGCTCACTCCTCTACCCCGCACCGTGCTCACTCCTCTACTCCCGCACCGTGCTCACTCCTCTACTCCCGCACCGTGCTCACTTCTCTACTCCCTCACCGTGCGCACTCCTCTATTCCCGCACTGTGCTCACTCCTCTACTCCCGCACTGTGCACACTCCTCTACTCCCGCACTGTGCTCACTCCGCAACTCCCGCAATGTGCTCACTCCTCTACTCCCGCACTGTGCTCACTCCTCCACTCCCGCACTATGCTCACTCCTCTACTCGCGTACCGGTGTCAATCATATAATCCCGCACCGATCTCACTCCTCTGCTCCCGCACTGTGCTCACTCCTCTACTCCCGCACTGTGCTCACTCCTCTACTCCCGCACTGTGCTCACTCCTCTACTCCCGCTCTGTGCTCACTCCTCTACTCCCGCACTCTGCTCACTCCTCTACTCCCGCACTGTGCTCACTCCTCTACTCCTGCACTTTGCTCACTCCTCTACTCCCGCACTGTGCTCACGCCTCTACTCCCGCAATGTGCTCACTCATCTACTCCCGCACTGTGCTCACTCCTCTACTCCCGCAATGTGCTCACAACTCTTCTCCCGCACTCTGCTCACTCCTCTATTCCTGCACTTTGCTCACTCCTCTACTCCCGCACTGTGCTCACACCTCTACTCCCGCACCGTACTCACTCCTCTACTCCCACACGGTGCTCAGTCCTCTACTCCCGCACTGTGCTCACACCTCTACTCCGCACCGTACTCACTCCTCTACTCCCGCACGGTGCTCAGTCCTCTACTCCCGCACGGTGCTCTGTCCTCTACTCCCGCACTGTGCTCACACCTCTACTCCCGCACTGTGCTCACTCCTCTGCTCCCGCACTGTGCTCACTCCTCTATTCCCGCACCTTGCTCCCTCCTCTACTCCCGCACCGTGCTCACTCCTCTACTCCCGCACCTTGCTCACTCCTCTACCCCCGCACCGTGCTCACTCCTCTACTCCCGCACCGTGCTCACTCCTCTACTCCCGCACCGTGCTCACTTCTCTACTCCCTCACCGTGCGCACTCCTCTATTTCCGCACTGTGCTCACTCCTCTACTCCCGTGCTGTGCTCACTCCTCTACTCCCGCACTGTGCTCACTCCTCTACTCCCGTACCGGGTTCAATCATATAATCCCGCACCGATCTCACTCCTCTACTCCCGCACTGTGCTCACTGCTCTACTCCCGCACTGTGCTCACTCCTCCACTCGCGCACTGTGCTCACTCCTCTACTCCCGCTCTGTGCTCACTCCTCTACTCCCGCACTCTGCTCACTCCTCTACTCCCGCACTGTGCTCACGCCTCTACTCCCGCAATGTGCTCACAACTCTACTCCCGCACTCTGCTCACTCCTCAATTCCTGCATTGTGCTCACTCCTCTACTCCCATACTGTGCTCACTCCTCTACTCCCGCACTGTGCTCACTCCTCTACTCCCTCACCGTGCGCACTCCTCTATTTCCGCACTGTGCTCACTCCTCTACTCCCGCACTGTGCACACTCCTCTACTCCCGCACTGTGCTCACTCCGCAACTCCCGCAATGTGCTCACTCCTCTTCTCCCGCACTGTGCTCACTCCTCCACTCCCGCACTATGCTCACTCCTCTACTCGCGTACCGGTGTCAATCATATAATCCCGCACCGATCTCACTCCTCTGCTCCCGCACTGTGCTCACTCCTCTACTCCCGCACTGTGCTCACTCCTCTACTCCCGCACTGTGCTCACTCCTCTACTCCCGCTCTGTGCTCACTCCTCTACTCCCGCACTCTGCTCACTCCTCTACTCCCGCACTGTGCTCACTCCTCTACTCCTGCACTTTGCTCACTCCTCTACTCCCGCACTGTGCTCACGCCTCTACTCCCGCAATGTGCTCACTCATCTACTCCCGCACTGTGCTCACTCCTCTACTCCCGCAATGTGCTCACAACTCTACTCCCGCACTCTGCTCACTCCTCTATTCCTGCACTTTGCTCACTCCTCTACTCCCGCACTGTGCTCACACCTCTACTCCCGCACCGTACTCACTCCTCTACTCCCACACGGTGCTCAGTCCTCTACTCCCGCACTGTGCTCACACCTCTACTCCGCACCGTACTCACTCCTCTACTCCTGCACGGTGCTCAGTCCTCTACTCCCGCACAGTGCTCTGTCCTCTACTCCCGCACTGTGCTCACACCTCTACTCCCGCACCGTACTCACTCCTCTACTCCCGCACGGTGCTCAGTCCTCTACTTCCGCACCGTGCTCACTCCTCAACAACCGCACTATGTTCACTCCTCTACTCCCGCACTGTGCTCACTCCTCTACTCCCGCACTATGCTCACTCCTCTACTCCCACACTGTGCTCACTCCTCTACCCCCGCATCGTACTCACTCCTCTACTCCTGCACTGTGCTCACTCCTCTTCTCCCGCACTGTGCTCACTCCTCTACTCCCGCACCATGCTCACTCCGTTACTCCTGCACTGAGCTCACTCGTCTACTCTCGCACTGTGCTCACTCCTCTACTCCCGCACCGTGCTCACTCCTCTACTCCCGCACCATGCTCACTCCATTACTCCTGCACTGTGCTCACTCCTCTACTCTCGCACTATGCTCACTCCTCTACTCCCGCACTGTGCTCACTCCTCTTCTCCCGCACTGTGCTCACTCCTCTACTCCCGCACCATGCTCACTCCGTTACTCCTGCACTGAGCTCACTCGTCTACTCTCGCACTGTGCTCACTCCTCTACTCCCGCACCGTGCTCACTCCTCTACTCCCGCACCATGCTCACTCCATTTCTCCTGCACTGTGCTCACTCCTCTACTCTCGCACTATGCTCACTCCTCTACTCCCGCACTGTGCTCACTCCTCTACTCTCGCACTGTGCTCACTCCTCTACTCCTGCACTGTGCTCACTCCAATACACCTGCACTGTGCTCACCCCTCTACTCTCGCACTGTGCTCACTCCTCTACTCCTGCACCGAGCTCACTCCTCTACTCCAGCACTGTGCTCACTCCTCCACTCCCGCACTGTGCTCACTCCTCTATTCCCGCACCTTGCACACTCCTCTACTCCCGCACCGTGCTCACACCTCTTCTCCCGCACCGTGCTCACTCCTCTACTCCCGCACCGTGCTCACTCCTCTACTCCCGCACCGTGCTCACTCCTCTACTCCCGCACCGTGCTCACTCCTCTACTCCCGCACCGTGCTCACTCCTCTACTCCCGCACCCTGCTCACTCCTCTACTCCTGCACCGTGCTCACTCCTCTACTGCCGCACCGTGCTCACTCCTCTACTCCCGCACTGTGCTCACTCCTCTACTCCCGCACTGTGCTCACTCCACCACTCCCGCAATGTGCTCACTCCTCTACTCCCGCACTGTGCTCACTCCTCTACTCCTGCACCGTGCTCACTCCTCTACTCCCGCACCCTGCTCACTCCTCTACTCCTGCACCGTGCTCACTCCTCTACTGCCGCACCGTGCTCACTCCTCTACTCCCGCACGGTGCTCAGTCCTCTACCCCCGCACTGTGCTCACACCTCTACTCCCGCACCGTACTCACTCCTCTACACCCGCACTGTGCTCACTCCTCTACTCCCACACTGTGGTCACTCCTCTACTCCCGCTCTGTGATCACTCCTCTACTCCCGCAAAGTGATCACTCCTCTACTCTCGCACTGTGCTCACTCCTCTACTCCCGCACTGTGCTCACTCCTCTACTCCCGCACTGTGCTCACTCCTCTACTGCCGCACTATGCTCACTCCTCTACACACGCACTGTGCTCACTCCTCTATTCCCGCACCTTGCTCCCTCCTCTACTCCCGCACCGTGCTCACTCCTCTACTCCCGCACCTTGCTCACTCCTCTAACCCCGCACCGTGCTCACTCCTCTACTCCCGCACCGTGCTCACTCCTCTACTCCCGCACCGCGCTCACTTCTCTACTCCCTCACCGTGCGCACTCCTCTATTCCCGCACTGTGCTCACTCCTCTACTCCCGCACTGTGCACACTCCTCTACTCCCGCACTGTGCTCACTCCACCACTCCCGCAATGTGCTCACTCCTCTACTCCCGCACTGTGCTCACTCCTCTACTCCCGCACTGTGCTCACTCCTCTACTCCCGTACCGGGGTCAATCATATAATCCCGCACCGATCTCACTCCTCTACTCCCGCACTGTTCTCACTCCTCTACTCCCGCACTGTGCTCACTCCTCTACTCGCGCACTGTGCTCACTCCTCTACTCCCGCTCTGTGCTCACTCCTCTACTCCCGCACTCTGCTCACTCCTCTACTCCCGCACTGTACTCACGCCTCTACTCCCGCAATGTGCTCACAACTCTACTCCCGCACTCTGCTCACTCCTCAATTCCTGCACTGTGCTCACTCCTCTACTCCCATACTGTGCTCACTCCTCTACACCCGCACTGGGCTCAGTCCTCTACTCCCGCACTGTGCTCACTCCTCTACTCCCCCAATATGCTCGCTCCTCTATTCCCGCACCGTGCTAACTCCTCTACTCCCGAAATGTGCTCACTCCTCTAATCTCGCACTGTGCTCACTCCTCTACTCCCACAATGTGCTCGCTCCTCTATTCCCGCACAGTGCTCACTCCTCTACTCTCGAAATGTGCTCACTCCTCTAATCTCGCACTGTGCTCACTCCTCTACTCCAGCACTGTGCTCACTCCTCTACTCCCGCACCGCGCTCACTCCTCTACTCCCGAAATGTGCTCACTCCTCCAATCTCGCACTGTGCTCACTCCTCTACTCCCACAATGTGCTCGCTCCTCTATTCCCGCACAGTGCTCACTCCTCTGCTCTCGAAATGTGCTCACTCCTCTAATCTCGCACTGTGCTCACTCCTCTAACCCCGCACCATGCTCACTCCTCTACTCCCGCACCGTGCTCACTCCTCTACTCCCGCACCGCGCTCACTTCTCTACTCCCTCACCGTGCGCACTCCTCTACTCCCGCACTGTGCTCACTCCACCACTCCCGCAATGTGCTCACTCCTCTACTCCCGTGCTGTGCTCACTCCTCTACTCCCGCACTGTGCTCACTCCTCTACTCCCGTACCGGGGTCAATCATATAATCCCGCACCGATCTCACTCCTCTACTCCCGCACTGTGCTCACTGCTCTACTCCCGCACTGTGCTCACTCCTCCACTCGCGCACTGTGCTCACTCCTCTACTCCCGCTCTGTGCTCACTCCTCTACTCCCGCACTCTGCTCACTCCTCTACTCCCGCACTGTGCTCACGCCTCTACTCCCGCAATGTGCTCACAACTCTACTCCCGCACTCTGCTCACTCCTCAATTCCTGCATTGTGCTCACTCCTCTACTCCCATACTGTGCTCACTCCTCTACTCCCGCACTGTGCTCACTCCTCTACTCCCGCGCTGTGCTCACTCCTCTACTCCCACACTGTGCTCACTCCTCTACCCCCGCATCGTACTCACTCCTCTACTCCTGCACTGTGCCCACTCCTCTACACCCGCACTGTGGTCAATCCTCTACTCCCGCACTGTGCTCACTCCTCTACTCCCGCACTGTGCTCACTCCTATACCCCTGCACTGTGTTCACTCCGCTATTCCCGCAATTTCCTCAATCCTCCCCTCTCGCACATTGCTCACTCCTCTACTCCCGCACTGTCCTCACTCCTCTACTCCCTCACCGTGTTCACTCCTCTACTCCAGCACTGTGCTCACTCCTCTTCTCCCGCACTGTGCTCTCTCCTCTACTCCCGCACCATGCTCACTCCGTTACTCCTGCACTGAGCTCACTCCTCTACTCTCGCACTGTGCTCACTCCTCTACTCCCGCACTGTGCTCACTCCTCTACCCTCGCACTGTGCTCACTCCTCTACTCCCGCACCGTGCTCACTCCTCTACTCCCGCACCATGCTCACTCCATTACTCCTGCACTGTGCTCACTCCTCTACTCTCGCACTATGCTCACTCCTCTACTCCCGCACTGTGCTCACTCCTCTACTCTCGCACTGTGCTCACTCCTCTACTCCCGCACTGTGCTCACTCCATTACTCCTGCACTGTGCTCACCCCTCTACCCTCGCACTGTGCTCACTCCTCTACTCCTGCACCGAGCTCACTCCTCTACTCCAGCACTGTGCTCACTCTTCCACTCCCGCACTGTGCTCACTCCTCTACTACCGCACTGTGCTCACTCCTCTATTCCCGCACCTTGCTCACTCCTCTACTCCCGCACCATGCTCACACCTCTTATCCCGCTCCGTGCTCACTCCTCTACTCCCACACCGTGCTCACTAGTCTACTCCCGCACCGTGCTCACTCCTCTACTCCCGCACCGTGCTCACTCCTCTACTCCCGCACTGTGCTCACTCCTCTACTCCCGCACTGTGCTCACTCCTCTACTCCCGTACCGGGGTCAATCATATAATCCCGCACCGATCTCACTCCTCTAATCCCGCACTGTGCTCACTCCTCTACTCCCGCACTGTGCTCACTCCTCTACTCGCGCACTGTGCTCACTCCTCTACTCCCGCTCTGTGCTCACTCCTCTACTCCCGCACTCTGCTCACTCCTCTACTCCCGCACTGTACTCACGCCTCTACTCCCGCAATGTGCTCACAACTCTACTCCCGCACTCTGCTCACTCCTTAATTCCTGCACTGTGCTCACTCCTCTACTCCCATACTGTGCTCACTCCTCTACACCCGCACTGGGCTCAGTCCTCTACTCCCGCACTGTGCTCACTCCTCTACTCCCCCAATATGCTCGCTCCTCTATTCCCGCACCGTGCTAACTCCTCTACTCCCGAAATGTGCTCACTCCTCTAATCTCGCACTGTGCTCACTCCTCTACTCCCACAATGTGCTCGCTCCTATATTCCCGCACAGTGCTCACTCCTCTACTCTCGAAATGTGCTCACTCCTCTAATCTCGCACTGTGCTCACTCCTCTACTCCCGCACTGTGCTCACTCCTCTACTCCAGCACTGTGCTCACTCCTCTACTCCCGCACCGCGCTCACTCCTCTACTCCCGAAAT
Organism: Somniosus microcephalus; assembly: GCF_052327205.1. Taxonomy (NCBI): domain Eukaryota; kingdom Metazoa; phylum Chordata; class Chondrichthyes; order Squaliformes; family Somniosidae; genus Somniosus; species Somniosus microcephalus. Next base: position 56,622,582 of record NC_140988.1, read on the forward strand.
GTGCTCACTCCTCCAATCTCGCACTGTGCTCACTCCTCTACTCCCACAATGTGCTCGCTCCTCTATTCCCGCACAGTGCTCACTCCTCTGCCCTCGAAATGTGCTCACTCCTCTAATCTCGCACTGTGCTCACTCCTCTAACCCCGCACCATGCTCACTCCTCTACTCCCGAAATGTGCTCACACCTCCAATCTCGCACTGTGCTCACTCCTCTACTCCCACAATGTGCTCGCTCCTCTATTCCCGCACAGTGCTCACTCCTCTGCACTCGAAATGTGCTCACTCCTCTAATCTCGCACTGTGCTCACTCCTCTAACCCCGCACCATGCTCACTCCTCTACTCCCGCACCGTGCTCACTCCTCTACTCCCGCACCGCGCTCACTTCTCTACTCCCTCACCGTGCGCACTCCTCTACTCCCGCACTGTGCTCACTCCACCACTCCCGCAATGTGCTCACTCCTCTACTCCCGTGCTGTGCTCACTCCTCTACTCCCGCACTGTGCTCACTCCTCTACTCCCGTACCGGGGTCAATCATATAATCCCGCACCGATCTCACTCCTCTACTCCCGCACTGTGCTCACTGCTCTACTCCCGCACTGTGCTCACTCCTCCACTCGCGCACTGTGCTCACTCCTCTACTCCCGCTCTGTGCTCACTCCTCTACTCCCGCACTCTGCTCACTCCTCTACTCCCGCACTGTGCTCACGCCTCTACTCCCGCAATGTGCTCACAACTCTACTCCCGCACTCTGCTCACTCCTCAATTCCTGCATTGTGCTCACTCCTCTACTCCCATACTGTGCTCACTCCTCTACTCCCGCACTGTGCTCACTCCTCTACTCCCGCGCTGTGCTCACTCCTCTACTCCCACACTGTGCTCACTCCTCTACCCCCGCATCGTACTCACTCCTCTACTCCTGCACTGTGCCCACTCCTCTACACCCGCACTGTGGTCAATCCTCTACTCCCGCACTGTGCTCACTCCTCTACTCCCGCACTGTGCTCACTCCTATACCCCTGCACTGTGTTCACTCCGCTATTCCCGCAATTTCCTCAATCCTCCCCTCTCGCACATTGCTCACTCCTCTACTCCCGCACTGTCCTCACTCCTCTACTCCCTCACCGTGTTCACTCCTCTACTCCAGCACTGTGCTCACTCCTCTTCTCCCGCACTGTGCTCTCTCCTCTACTCCCGCACCATGCTCACTCCGTTACTCCTGCACTGAGCTCACTCCTCTACTCTCGCACTGTGCTCACTCCTCTACTCCCGCACTGTGCTCACTCCTCTACCCTCGCACTGTGCTCACTCCTCTACTCCCGCACCGTGCTCACTCCTCTACTCCCGCACCATGCTCACTCCATTACTCCTGCACTGTGCTCACTCCTCTACTCTCGCACTATGCTCACTCCTCTACTCCCGCACTGTGCTCACTCCTCTACTCTCGCACTGTGCTCACTCCTCTACTCCCGCACTGTGCTCACTCCATTACTCCTGCACTGTGCTCACCCCTCTACCCTCGCACTGTGCTCACTCCTCTACTCCTGCACCGAGCTCACTCCTCTACTCCAGCACTGTGCTCACTCTTCCACTCCCGCACTGTGCTCACTCCTCTACTACCGCACTGTGCTCACTCCTCTATTCCCGCACCTTGCTCACTCCTCTACTCCCGCACCATGCTCACACCTCTTCTCCCGCTCCGTGCTCACTCCTCTACTCCCACACCGTGCTCACTAGTCTACTCCCGCACCGTGCTCACTCCTCTACTCCCGCACCGTGCTCACTCCTCTACTCCCGCACTGTGCTCACTCCTCTACTCCCGCACTGTGCTCACTCCTCTACTCCCGTACCGGGGTCAATCATATAATCCCGCACCGATCTCACTCCTCTAATCCCGCACTGTGCTCACTCCTCTACTCCCGCACTGTGCTCACTCCTCTACTCGCGCACTGTGCTCACTCCTCTACTCCCGCTCTGTGCTCACTCCTCTACTCCCGCACTCTGCTCACTCCTCTACTCCCGCACTGTACTCACGCCTCTACTCCCGCAATGTGCTCACAACTCTACTCCCGCACTCTGCTCACTCCTTAATTCCTGCACTGTGCTCACTCCTCTACTCCCATACTGTGCTCACTCCTCTACACCCGCACTGGGCTCAGTCCTCTACTCCCGCACTGTGCTCACTCCTCTACTCCCCCAATATGCTCGCTCCTCTATTCCCGCACCGTGCTAACTCCTCTACTCCCGAAATGTGCTCACTCCTCTAATCTCGCACTGTGCTCACTCCTCTACTCCCACAATGTGCTCGCTCCTATATTCCCGCACAGTGCTCACTCCTCTACTCTCGAAATGTGCTCACTCCTCTAATCTCGCACTGTGCTCACTCCTCTACTCCCGCACTGTGCTCACTCCTCTACTCCAGCACTGTGCTCACTCCTCTACTCCCGCACCGCGCTCACTCCTCTACTCCCGAAATGTGCTCACTCCTCCAATCTCGCACTGTGCTCACTCCTCTACTCCCACAATGTGCTCGCTCCTCTATTCCCGCACAGTGCTCACTCCTCTGCCCTCGAAATGTGCTCACTCCTCTAATCTCGCACTGTGCTCACTCCTCTAACCCCGCACCATGCTCACTCCTCTACTCCCGCACCGTGCTCACTCCTCTACTCCCGCACCGCGCTCACTTCTCTACTCCCTCACCGTGCGCACTCCTCTCCTCCCGCACTGTGCTCACTCCACCACTCCCGCAATGTGCTCACTCCTCTACTCCCGCGCTGTGCTCACTCCTCTACTCCCGCACTGTGCTCACTCCTCTACTCCCGTACCGGGGTCAATCATATAATCCCGCACCGATCTCACTCCTCTACTCCCGCACTGTGCTCACTGCTCTACTCCCGCACTGTGCTCACTCCTCCACTCGCGCACTGTGCTCACTCCTCTACTCCCGCTCTGTGCTCACTCCTCTACTCCCGCACTCTGCTCACTCCTCTACTCCCGCACTGTGCTCACGCCTCTACTCCCGCAATGTGCTCACAACTCTACTCCCGCACTCTGCTCACTCCTCAATTCCTGCATTGTGCTCACTCCTCTACTCCCATACTGTGCTCACTCCTCTACTCCCGCACTGTGCTCACTCCTCTACTCCCCCAATATGCTCGCTCCTCTATTCCCGCACCGTGCTCACTCCTCTACTCCCCCAATATGCTCGCTCCTCTATTCCCGCACTGTGCTCACTCCTCTACTCCGCCAATATGCTCGCTCCTCTATTCCCGCACCGTGCTCACTCCTCTACTCCCGAAATGTGCTCACTCCTCTAATCTCGCACTGTGCTCACTCCTCTACTCCCACAATGTGCTCGCTCCTCTATTCCCGCACAGTGCTCAGTCCTCTACTCTCGAAATGTGCTCACTCCTCTAATCTCGCACTGTGCTCACTCCTCTACTCCCGCACTGTGCTCACTCCTCTACTCCAGCACTGTGCTCACTCCTCTACTTCCGCACTGTGCTCACTCCTCTACTCCCGCACTTTTCTCACTCCTCCACACCCGCACTCCCGCACTGTGCTTACTCCGCTTCTCCTGCACTGTGCTCACTCCTCTACTCCCGCAGAGTGCTCAATCCTTTACTCCCGCAGAGTGCTCACTCCTGTACTCGCGGACTGTGCTCACTCCTCTACTCCCGCACTGTGCTCACTCCTCTACTCCCGCACTGTGCTCACTCTTCTACTCCCGCATTGTGCTCACTCTTCTACTCCCGCACTGTGCTCACTCCTCTACCCCCGCACCGTGCTCACACCTCTTCTCCCGCACCGTGCTCACTCCTCTACTCCCGCACCGTGCTCACTCCTCTACTCCGCACCGTACTCAATCCTCTACTCCCGCACCGTGCTCACTCCTCTATTCCCGCACTGTGCTCACTCCTGTACTCCCGCACTGTGGTCACTCCTCTACTCCCGCACTGAGCTCACTCCTCTACTCCCGCACTGTGCTCACTCCTCTACCCCCGCACTGAGTTCACTCCACTATTCCCGCAATGTCCTCACTCCTCAACTCTCGCACGGTGCCCTCTCCTCTACTCCCACACTGTTCTCACTCCTCTACTCCCGCACCGTGCTCACTCCTCTACTCCCGCACCGTGCTCACTCCTCTATTCCCGCACCGTGCTCACTCTTCTACCCCCGCACCGTGCTCACTCCTCTACTCCCGCACTGTTCTCACTCATCTACTCCCGCACTGTGCTCACTCCTCTATTCCCGCACCTTGCTCACTCCTCTACTCCCGCGCCGTGCTCACTCCTCTACTCCTGCACCTTGCTCACTCCTCTAACCCCGCACCGTGCTCACTCCTCTATTACCGCACTGTGCTCACTCCTCTAATCCCGCACTGTGGTCACTCCTCAACTCCCGCACTGTGCTCACTCCTCTACTCCCGCACTGTGCTCACTCCTCTGCTCCCGCACTGTGCTCACTCCTCTACTCACGCACTGTGCTCACTCCTCTACTCCCGCACGATGCTCACTCCTCTACACCCGCACTGTGCTCACTCCTCTATTCCCGCACCTTGCTCCCTCCTCTACTCCCGCACCGTGCTCACTCCTCTACTCCCGCACCTTGCTCACTCCTCTACCCCCGCGCCGTGCTCATTCCTCTACTCCCGCACCGTGCTCACTCCTCTACTCCCGCACCGTGCTCACTTCTCTACTCCCTCACCGTGCGCACTCCTCTATTCCCGCACTGTGCTCACTCCTCTACTCCCGCACTGTGCACACTCCTCTACTCCCGCACTGTGCTCACTCCGCAACTCCCGCAATGTGCTCACTCCTCTACTCCCGCACTGTGCTCACTCCTCCACTCCCGCACTATGCTCACTCCTCTACTCGCGTACCGGTGTCAATCATATAATCCCGCACCTATCTCACTCCTCTGCTCCCGCACTGTGCTCACTCCTCTACTCCCGCACTGTGCTCACTCCTCTACTCCCGCACTGTGCTCACTCCTCTACTCCCGCTCTGTGCTCACTCCTCTACTCCCGCACTCTGCTCACTCCTCTACTCCCGCACTGTGCTCCCTCCTCTACTCCTGCACTTTGCTCACTCCTCTACTCCCGCACTGTGCTCACGCCTCTACTCCCGCAATGTGCTCACTCATCTACTCCCGCACTGTGCTCACTCCTCTACTCCCGCAATGTGCTCACAACTCTACTCCCGCACTCTGCTCACTCCTCTATTCCTGCTCTTTGCTCACTCCTCTACTCCCGCACTGTGCTCACACCTCTACTCCCGCACCGTACTCACTCCTCTACTCCCACACGGTGCTCAGTCCTCTACTCCCGCACTGTGCTCACACCTCTACTCCGCACCGTACTCACTCCTCTACTCCCGCACGGTGCTCAGTCCTCTACTCCCGCACGGTGCTCTGTCCTCTACTCCCGCACTGTGCTCACACCTCTACTCCCGCACTGTGCTCACTCCTCTACTCCCGCACTGTGCTCACACCTCTACTCCCGCACCGTACTCACTCCTCTACTCCCGCACGGTGCTCAGTCCTCTACCCCCGCACTGTGCTCACACCTCTACTCCCGCACCGTACTCACTCCTCTACTCCCGCACTGTGCTCACTCCTCTACTCCCACACTGTGGTCACTCCTCTACTCCCACACTGTGCTCACTCCTCTACTCCCGCTCTGTGCTCACTCCTCTACTCCCGCACCGTGCTCACTCCTCTACTCCCGCACTGTGCTCACTCCTCTACTCCCGCACTGTGCTCACTCCTCTACTCCCGCACTGTGCTCACTCCTCTATTCCCGCACCGTGCTCACTCCTCAACAACCGCACTATGTTCACTCCTCTACTCCCGCACTGTGCTCACTCCTCTACTCCCGCACTGTGCTCACTCCTCTACTCCCACACTGTGCTCACTCCTCTACCCCGCATCGTACTCACTCCTCTACTCTTGCACTGTGCTCACTCCTCTTCTCCCGCACTGTGCTCACTCCTCTACTCCCGCACCATGCTCACTCCGTTACTCCTGCACTGAGCTCACTCGTCTACTCTCGCACTGTGCTCACTCCTCTACTCCCGCACTGTGCTCACTCCTCTCCTCTCGCACTGTGCTCACTCCTCTACTCCCGCACCGTGCTCACTCCTCTACTCCCGCACCATGCTCACTCCATTACTCCTGCACTGTGCTCACTCCTCTACTCTCGCACTATGCTCACTCCTCTACACCCGCACTGTGCTCACTCCTCTACTCTCGCACTGTGCTCACTCCTCTACTCCTGCACTGTGCTCACTCCAATACACCTGCACTGTGCTCACCCCTCTACTCTCGCACTGTGCTCACTCCTCTACTCCTGCACCGAGCTCACTCCTCTACTCCAGCACTGTGCTCACTCCTCCACTCCCGCACTGTGCTCACTCCTCTACTACCGCACCTTGCTCACTCCTCTACTCCCGCACTGTGCTCACTCCTCTATTCCCGCACCTTGCTCACTCCTCTACTCCCGCACCGTGCTCACACCTCTTCTCCCGCACCGTGCTCACTCCTCTACTCCCGCACCGTGCTCACTCCTCTACTCCCGCACCGTGCTCACTCCTCTACTCCCGCACCGTGCTCACTCCTCTACTCCCGCACCGTGCTCACTCCTCTACTCCCGCACCGTGCTCACTCCTCTACTCCCGCACCCTGCTCACTCCTCTACTCCTGCACCGTGCTCACTCCTCTACTGCCGCACCGTGCTCACTCCTCTACTCCCGCACTGTGCTCACTCCTCTACTCCCGCACGGTGCTCAGTCCTCTACCCCCGCACTGTGCTCACACCTCTACTCCCGCACCGTACTCACTCCTCTACACCCGCACTGTGCTCACTCCTCTACTCCCACACTGTGGTCACTCCTCTACTCCCACACTGTGCTCACTCCTCTACTCCCGCTCTGTGCTCACTCCTCTACTCCCGCACCGTGCTCACTCCTATACTCCCGCAGTGTGCTCACTCCTCTACTCCCGCACTGTGCTCACTCCTCTACTGCCGCACTATGCTCGCTCCTCTATTCCCGCACTGTGCTCACTCCTCTATTCCCGCACCTTGCCCCCTCCTCTACTCCCGCACCGTGCTCACTCCTCTACTCCCGCAACCTGCTCACTCCTCTAACCCCGCACCGTGCTCACTCCTCTACTCTCGCACTGTGCTCTCTCCTCTACTCCCGCACTGTGCTCACTCCTCTACTGCCGCACTATGCTCACTCCTCTACACCCGCACTGTGCTCACTCCTCTATTCCCGCACCTTGCTCCCTCCTCTACTCCCGCACCGTGCTCACTCCTCTACTCCCGCAACCTGCTCACTCCTCTAACCCCGCACCGTGCTCACTCCTCTACTCCCGCACCGTGCTCACTCCTATACTCCCGCACCGCGCTCACTTCTCTACTCCCTCACCGTGCGCACTCCTCTATTCCCGCACTGTGCTCACTCCTCTACTCCCGCACTGTGCACACTCCTCTACTCCCGCACTGTGCTCACTCCACCACTCCCGCAATGTGCTCACTCCTCTACTCCCGCACTGTGCTCACTCCTCTACTCCCGCACTGTGCTCACTCCTCTACTCCCGTACCGGGGTCAATCATATAATCCCGCACCGATCTCACTCCTCTACTCCCGCACTGTGCTCACTCCTCTACTCCCGCACCGCGCTCACTCCTCTACTCCCGCACCGTGCTCACTCCTCTACTCGCGCACTGTGCTCACTCCTCTACTCCCGCTCTGTGCTCACTCCTCTACTCCTGCACTCTGCTCACTCCTCTGGTCCCGCACTGTGCTCACGCCTCTACTCCCGCAATGTGCTCACAACTCTACTCCCGTTCTCTGCTCACTCCTCAATTCCTGCACTGTGCTCACTCCTCTACTCCCATACTGTGCTCACTCCTCTACTCCCGCACTGGGCTCAGTCCTCTACTCCCGCACTGTGCTCACTCCTCTACTCCCCCAATATGCTCGCTCCTCTATTCCCGCACCGTGCTCACTCTTCTACTCCCGAAATGTGCTCACTCCTCTAATCTCGCACTGTGCTCACTCCTCTACTCCCACAATGTGCTCGCTCCTCTATTCCCGCACAGTGCTCACTCCTCTACTCTCGAAATGTGCTCACTCCTCTAATCTCGCACTGTGCTCACTCCTCTACTCTCGCACTGTGCTCACTCCTCTGCTCCAGCACTGTGCTCACTCCTCTACTTCCGCACTGTGCTCACTGCTCTGCTCCCGCACTTTGCTCACTCCTCCACACCCGCACTCCCGCACTGTGCTTACTCCTCTTCTCCTGCACTGTGCTCACTCCTCTACTCCCGCAGAGTGCTCAATCCTTTACTCCCGCAGAGTGCTCACACCTGTATTCGCGGACTGTGCTCACTCCTCTACTCCCGCACTGTGCTCACTCCTCTACTCCCGCACTGTGCTCACTCTTCTACTCCCGCATTGTGCTCACTCTTCTACTCCCGCACTGTGCTCACTCCTCTACCCCCGCACCGTGCTCACACCTCTTCTCCCGCACCGTGCTCACTCCTCTAATCCCGCACCGTGCTCACTCCTCTACTCCCGCACCGTGCTCACTCCTCTACTCCCGCACCGTGCTCACTCCTCTACTCCGCACCGTACTCAATCCTCTACTCCCGCACCGTGCTCACTCATCTATTCCCGCCCTGTGCTCACTCCTCTACTCCCGCACTGTGCACACTCCTCTACTCCCGCACTGTGCCCACTCCTCCAATCTCGCTCTGTGCTCACTCCTCTACTCCCACAATGTGCTCGCTCCTCTATTCCCGCACAGTGCTCACTCCTCTGCTCTCGAAATGTGCTCACTCCTCTAATCTCGCACTGTGCTCACTCCTCTAACCCCGCACCATGCTCACTCCTCTACTCCCGCACCGTGCTCACTCCTCTACTCCCGCACCGCGCTCACTTCTCTACTCCCTCACCGTGCGCACTCCTCTATTCCCGCACTGTACTCACTCCTCTACTCCCGCACTGTGCACACTCCTCTACTCCCGCACTGTGCTCACTCCACCACTCCCGCAATGTGCTCACTCCTCTACTCCCGCGCTGTGCTCACTCCTCTACTCCCGCACTGTGCTCACTCCTCTATCCCCGTACCGGGGTCAATCATATAATCCCGCACCGATCTCACTCCTCTACTCCCGCACTGTGCTCACTGCTCTACTCCCGCACTGTGCTCACTCCTCTACTCGCGCACTGTGCTCACTCCTCTACTCCCGCTCTGTGCTCACTCCTCTACTCCCGCACTCTGCTCACTCCTCTACTCCCGCACTGTGCTCACGCCTCTACTCCCGCAATGTGCTCACAACTCTACTCCCGCACTCTGCTCACTCCTCAATTCCTGCATTGTGCTCACTCCTCTACTCCCATACTGTGCTCACTCCTCTACTCCCGCACTGTGCTCACTCCTCTACTCCCCCAATATGCTCGCTCCTCTATTCCCGCACCGTGCTCACTCCTCTACTCCCCCAATATGCTCGCTCCTCTATTCCCGCACTGTGCTCACTCCTCTACTCCGCCAATATGCTCGCTCCTCTATTCCCGCACCGTGCTCACTCCTCTACTCCCGAAATGTGCTCACTCCTCTAATCTCGCACTGTGCTCACTCCTCTACTCCCACAATGTGCTCGCTCCTCTATTCCCGCACAGTGCTCAGTCCTCTACTCTCGAAATGTGCTCAATCCTCTAATCTCGCACTGTGCTCACTCCTCTACTCCCGCACTGTGCTCACTCCTCTACTCCAGCACTGTGCTCACTCCTCTACTTCCGCACTGTGCTCACTCCTCTACTCCCGCACTTTTCTCACTCCTCCACACCCGCACTCCCGCACTGTGCTTACTCCGCTTCTCCTGCACTGTGCTCACTCCTCTACTCCCGCAGAGTGCTCAATCCTTTACTCCCGCAGAGTGCTCACTCCTGTACTCGCGGACTGTGCTCACTCCTCTACTCCCGCACTGTGCTCACTCCTCTACTCCCGCACTGTGCTCACTCTTCTACTCCCGCATTGTGCTCACTCTTCTACTCCCGCACTGTGCTCACTCCTCTACCCCCGCACCGTGCTCACACCTCTTCTCCCGCACCGTGCTCACTCCTCTACTCCCGCACCGTGCTCACTCCTCTACTCCGCACCGTACTCAATCCTCTACTCCCGCACCGTGCTCACTCCTCTATTCCCGCACTGTGCTCACTCCTGTACTCCCGCACTGTGGTCACTCCTCTACTCCCGCCCTGTGCTCACTCCTCTACTCCCGCACTGTGCTCACTCCTCTACCCCCGCACTGAGTTCACTCCACTATTCCCGCAATGTCCTCACTCCTCAACTCTCGCACGGTGCCCTCTCCTCTACTCCCACACTGTTCTCACTCCTCTACTCCCGCACCGTGCTCACTCCTCTACTCCCGCACCGTGCTCACTCCTCTATTCCCGCACCGTGCTCACTCTTCTACCCCCGCACCGTGCTCACTCCTCTACTCCCGCACTGTTCTCACTCATCGACTCCCGCACTGTGCTCACTCCTCTATTCCCGCACCTTGCTCACTCCTCTACTCCCGCGCCGTGCTCACTCCTCTACTCCTGCACCTTGCTCACTCCTCTAACCCCGCACCGTGCTCACTCCTCTACTCCCGCACTGTGCTCACTCCAATACTCCCGGACTGTGCTCACTCCTCTATTCCCGCACCTTGCTCGCTCCTCTACTCCTGCACCGTGCTCACTCCTCTACTCCCGCTCCGTGCTCACTCCTCTACTCCCGCACCGTGCTCACTCCTCTACTCCCGCACCTTGCTCACTCCTCTATTACCGCACTGTGCTCACTCCTCTACTCCCGCACTGTGGTCACTCCTCAACTCCCGCACTGTGCTCACTCCTCTACTCCCGCACTGTGCTCACTCCTCTGCTCCCGCACTGTGCTCACTCCTCTACTCACGCACTGTGCTCACTCCTCTACTCCCGCACTATGCTCACTCCTCTACACCCGCACTGTGCTCACTCCTCTATTCCCGCACCTTGCTCCCTCCTCTACTCCCGCACCGTGCTCACTCCTCTACTCCCGCACCTTGCTCACTCCTCTACCCCGCACCGTGCTCACTCCTCTACTCCCGCACCGTGCTCACTCCTCTACTCCCGCACCGTGCTCACTTCTCTACTCCCTCACCGTGCGCACTCCTCTATTCCCGCACTGTGCTCACTCCTCTACTCCCGCACTGTGCACACTCCTCTACTTCCGCACTGTGCTCACTCCGCAACTCCCGCAATGTGCTCACTCCTCTACTCCCGCACTGTGCTCACTCCTCCACTCCCGCACTATGCTCACTCCTCTACTCGCGTACCGGTGTCAATCATATAATCCCGCACCGATCTCACTCCTCTGCTCCCGCACTATGCTCACTCCTCTACTCCCGCACTGTGCTCACTCCTCTACTCCCGCACTGTGCTCACTCCTCTACTCCCGCTCTGTGCTCACTCCTCTACTCCCGCACTCTGCTCACTCCTCTACTCCCGCACTGTGCTCACTCCTCTACTCCTGCACTTTGCTCACTCCTCTACTCCCGCACTGTGCTCACGCCTCTACTCCCGCAATGTGCTCACTCATCTACACCCGCACTGTGCTCACTGCTCTACTCCCGCAATGTGCTCACAACTCTACTCCCGCACTCTGCTCACTCCTCTATTCCTGCACTTTGCTCACTCCTCTACTCCCGCACTGTGCTCACACCTCTACTCCCGCACCGTACTCACTCCTCTACTCCAACACGGTGCTCAGTCCTCTACTCCCGCACTGTGCTCACACCTCTACTCCGCACCGTACTCACTCCTCTACTCCCGCACGGTGCTCAGTCCTCTACTCCCGCACGGTGCTCTGTCCTCTACTCCCGCACTGTGCTCACACCTCTACTCCCGCACTGTGCTCACTCCTCTGCTCCCACACTGTGCTCACTCCTCTACTCACGCACTGTGCTCACTCCTCTACTCCCGCACTATGCTCACTCCTCTACACCCGCACTGTGCTCACTCCTCTATTCCCGCACCTTGCTCCCTCCTCTACTCCCGCACCGTGCTCACTCCTCTACTCCCGCACCTTGCTCACTCCTCTACCACCGCACCGTGCTCACTCCTCTACTCCCGCACCGTGCTCACTCCTCTACTCCCGCACCGTGCTCACTTCTCTACTCCCTCACCGTGCGCACTCCTCTATTCCCGCACTGTGCTCACTCCTCTACTCCCGCACTGTGCACACTCCTCTACTCCCGCACTGTGCTCACTCCGCAACTCCCGCAATGTGCTCACTCCTCTTCTCCCGCACTGTGCTCACTCCTCCACTCCCGCACTATGCTCGCTCCTCTACTCGCGTACCGGTGTCAATCATATAATCCCGCACCGATCTCACTCCTCTGCTCCCGCACTGTGCTCACTCCTCTACTCCCGCACTGTGCTCACTCCTCTACTCCCGCACTGTGCTCACTCCTCTACTCCCGCTCTGTGCTCACACCTCTACTCCCGCACTCTGCTCACTCCTCTACTCCCGCACTGTGCTCACTCCTCTACTCCTGCACTTTGTTCACTCCTCTACTCCCGCACTGTGCTCACGCCTCTACTCCCGCAATGTGCTCACTCATCTACTCCCGCACTGTGCTCACTCCTCTACTCCCGCAATGTGCTCACAACTCTACTCCCGCACTCTGCTCACCCCTCTATTCCTGCACTTTGCTCACTCCTCTACTCCCGCACTGTGCTCACACCTCTACTCCCGCACCGTACTCACTCCTCTACTCCCACACGGTGCTCAGTCCTCTACTCCCGCACTGTGCTCACACCTCTACTCCGCACCGTACTCACTCCTCTACTCCCGCACGGTGCTCAGTCCTCTACTCCCGCACGGTGCTCTGTCCTCTACTCCCGCACTGTGCTCACACCTCTACTCCCGCACCGTACTCACTCCTCTACTCCCGCACGGTGCTCAGTCCTCTACCCCCGCACTGTGCTCACACCTCTACTCCCGCACCGTACTCACTCCTCTACTCCCGCACTGTGCTCTCTCCTCTACTCCCACACTGTGGTCACTCCTCTACTCCCACACTGTGCTCACTCCTCTACTCCCGCTCTGTGCTCACTCCTCTACTCCCGCACCGTGCTCACTCCTCTACTCCCGCACTGTGCTCACTCCTCTACTCCCGCACTGTGCTCACTCCTCTACTCCCGCACTGTGCTCACTCCTCTATTCCCGCAACTTGCTCACTCCTCTACTTCCGCACCGTGCTCACTCCTCAACAACCGCACTATGTTCACTCCTCTACTCCCGCACTGTGCTCACTCCTCTACTCCCGCACTATGCTCACTCCTCTACTCCCACACTGTGCTCACTCCTCTACCCCCGCATCGTACTCACTCCTCTACTCCTGCACTGTGCTCACTCCTCTTCTCCCGCACTGTGCTCACTCCTCTACTCCCGCACCATGCTCACTCCGTTACTCCTGCACTGAGCTCACTCGTCTACTCTCGCACTGTGCTCACTCCTCTACTCCCGCACCGTGCTCACTCCTCTACTCCCGCACCATGCTCACTCCATTACTCCTGCACTGTGCTCACTCCTCTACTCTCGCACTATGCTCACTCCTCTACTCCCGCACTGTGCTCACTCCTCTTCTCCCGCACTGTGCTCACTCCTCTACTCCCGCACCATGCTCACTCCGTTACTCCTGCACTGAGCTCACTCGTCTACTCTCGCACTGTGCTCACTCCTCTACTCCCGCACCGTGCTCACTCCTCTACTCCCGCACCATGCTCACTCCATTTCTCCTGCACTGTGCTCACTCCTCTACTCTCGCACTATGCTCACTCCTCTACTCCCGCACTGTGCTCACTCCTCTACTCTCGCACTGTGCTCACTCCTCTACTCCTGCACTGTGCTCACTCCAATACACCTGCAATGTGCTCACTCCTCCACTCCCGCACTGTGCTCACTCCTCTATTCCCGCACCTTGCACACTCCTCTACTCCCGCACCGTGCTCACACCTCTTCTCCCGCACCGTGCTCACTCCTCTACTCCCGCACCGTGCTCACTCCTCTACTCCCGCACCGTGCTCACTCCTCTACTCCCGCACCGTGCTCACTCCTCTACTCCCGCACCGTGCTCACTCCTCTACTCCCGCACCCTGCTCACTCCTCTACTCCTGCACCGTGCTCACTCCTCTACTGCCGCACCGTGCTCACTCCTCTACTCCCGCACTGTGCTCACTCCTCTACTCCCGCACGGTGCTCAGTCCTCTACCCCCGCACTGTGCTCACACCTCTACTCCCGCACCGTACTCACTCCTCTACACCCGCACTGTGCTCACTCCTCTACTCCCACACTGTGGTCACTCCTCTACTCCCACACTGTGCTCACTCCTCTATTCCCGCAAAGTGATCACTCCTCTACTCTCGCACTGTGCTCACTCCTCTACTCCCGCACTGTGCTCACGCCTCTACTCCCGCACTGTGCTCACTCCTCTATTCCCGCACCTTGCTCCCTCCTCTACTCCCGCACCGTGCTCACTCCTCTACTCCCGCACCTTGCTCACTCCTCTAACCCCGCACCGTGCTCACTCCTCTACTCCCGCACCGTGCTCACTCCTCTACTCCCGCACCGCGCTCACTTCTCTACTCCCTCACCGTGCGCACTCCTCTATTCCCGCACTGTGCTCACTCCTCTACTCCCGCACTGTGCACACTCCTCTACTCCCGCACTGTGCTCACTCCACCACTCCCGCAATGTGCTCACTCCTCTACTCCCGCACTGTGCTCACTCCTCTACTCCCGCACTGTGCTCACTCCTCTACTCCCGTACCGGGGTCAATCATATAATCCCGCACCGATCTCACTCCTCTACTCCCGCACTGTGCTCACTCCTCTACTCCCGCACTGTGCTCACTCCTCTACTCGCGCACTGTGCTCACTCCTCTACTCCCGCTCTGTGCTCACTCCTCTACT
Source organism: Somniosus microcephalus (assembly GCF_052327205.1). NCBI lineage: Eukaryota > Metazoa > Chordata > Chondrichthyes > Squaliformes > Somniosidae > Somniosus > Somniosus microcephalus. Next base: position 56,637,590 of record NC_140988.1, read on the forward strand.
CCCGCACTCTGCTCACTCCTCTGCTCCCGCACTGTGCTCACGCCTCTACTCCCGCAATGTGCTCACAACTCTACTCCCGCACTCTGCTCACTCCTCAATTCCTGCACTGTGCTCACTCCTCTACTCCCATACTGTGCTCACTCCTCTACTCCCGCACTGGGCTCAGTCCTCTACTCCCGCACTGTGCTCACTCCTCTACTCCCCCAATATGCTCGCTCCTCTATTCCCGCACCGTGCTCACTCTTCTACTCCCGAAATGTGCTCACTCCTCTAATCTCGCACTGTGCTCACTCCTCTACTCCCACAATGTGCTCGCTCCTCTATTCCCGCACAGTGCTCACTCCTCTACTCTCGAAATGTGCTCACTCCTCTAATCTCGCACTGTGCTCACTCCTCTACTCCCGCACTGTGCTCACTCCTCTGCTCCAGCACTGTGCTCACTCCTCTACTTCTGCACTCCCGCACTGTGCTTACTCCTCTTCTCCTGCACTGTGCTCACTCCTCTACTCCCGCAGAGTGCTCAATCCTTTACTCCCGCAGAGTGCTCACACCTGTACTCGCGGACTGTGCTCACTCCTCTACTCCCGCACTGTGCTCACTCCTCTACTCCCGCACTGTGCTCACTCTTCTACTCCCGCATTGTGCTCACTCTTCTACTCCCGCACTGTGCTCACTCCTCTACCCCCGCACCGTGCTCACACCTCTTCTCCCGCACCGTGCTCACTCCTCTACTCCCGCACCGTGCTCACTCCTCTACTCCCGCACCGTGCTCACTCCTCTACTCCCGCACCGTGCTCACTCCTCTACTCCGCACCGTACTCAATCCTCTACTCCCGCACCGTGCTCACTCCTCTATTCCCGCCCTGTGCTCACTCCTCTACTCCCGCACTGTGCACACTCCTCTACTCCCGCACTGTGCCCACTCCTCTACTCCCGCACTGTGGTCACTCCTCTACTCCCGCACTGTGCCCACTCCTCTACTCCCGCCCTGTGCTCACTCCTCTACTCCCGCACTGTGCACACTCCTCTACTCCCGCACTGTGCCCACTCCTCTACTCCCGCCCTGTGCTCACTCCTCTACTCCCGCACTGTGCACACTCCTCTACTCCCGCACTGTGCCCACTCCTCTACTCCCGCACTGTGCCCACTCCTCTACTCCCGCACCGTGCTCACTCCTCTACTCCCGCACCGTGCTCACTCCTCTACTCCGCACCGTACTCAATCCTCTACTCCCGCACCGTGCTCACTCCTCTATTCCCGCCCTGTGCTCACTCCTCTACTCCCGCACTGTGCACACTCCTCTACTCCCGCACTGTGCCCACTCCTCTACTCCCACACTGTTCTCACTCCTCTACTCCCGCACCGTGCTCACTCCTCTACTCCCGCACCGTGCTCACTCCTCTATTCCCGCACCGTGCTCACTCCTCTACTCCCGCACCGTGCTCACTCCTCTACTCCCGCATTGTTCTCACTCATCTACTCCCGCACTGTGCTCACTCCTCTATTCCCGCACCTTGCTCACTCCTCTACTCCCGCGCCGTGCTCACTCCTCTACTCCTGCGCCTTGCTCACTCCTCTAACCCCGCACCGTGCTCACTCCTCTACTCCCGCACTGTGCTCACTCCTATACTCCCGGACTGTGCTCACTCCTCTATTCCCGCACCTTGCTCGCTCCTCTACTCCCGCACCGTGCTCACTCCTCTACTCCCGCACCGTGCTCACTCCTCTACTCCCGCACCGTGCTCACTCCTCTACTCCCGCACCTTGCTCACTCCTCTATTACCGCACTGTGCTCACTCCTCTACTCCCGCACTGTGGTCACTCCTCTACTCCCACACTCTGCTCACTCCTCTACTCCCGCACTGTGCTCACTCCTCTGCTCCCGCACTGTGCTCACTCCTCTGCTCCCGCACTGTGCTCACTCCTCTGCTCCCGCACTGTGCTCACTCCTCCATTCCCGCACCTTGCTCCCTCCTCTACTCCCGCACCGTGCTCACTCCTCTACTCCCGCACCTTGCTCACTCCTCTACCCCCGCACCGTGCTCACTCCTCTACTCCCGCACCGTGCTCACTCCTCTACTCCCGCACCGTGCTCACTTCTCTACTCCCTCACCGTGCGCACTCCTCTATTCCCGCACTGTGCTCACTCCTCTACTCCCGCACTGTGCACACTCCTCTACTCCCGCACTGTGCTCACTCCACAACTCCCGCAATGTGCTCACTCCTCTACTCCCGCACTGTGCTCACTCCTCCACTCCCGCACTATGCTCACTCCTCTACTCGCGTACCGGGGTCAATCATATAATCCCGCACCGATCTCACTCCTCTACTCCCGCACTGTGCTCACTCCTCTACTCCCGCACTGTGCTCACTCCTCTACTCCCGCACTGTGCTCACTCCTCTACTCCCGCTCTGTGCTCACTCCTCTACTCCCGCACTCTGCTCACTCCTCTACTCCCGCACTGTGCTCACTCCTCTACTCCTGCACTTTGCTCACTCCTCAACTCCCGCACTGTGCTCACGCCTCTACTCCCGCAATGTGCTCACAACTCTACTCCCGCACTCTGCTCACTCCTCTATTCCTGCACTTTGCTCACTCCTCTACTCCCACACTGTGCTCACTCCTCTACTCCCGCACTGGGCTCAGTCCTCTACTCCCGCACTGTGCTCACTCCTCTACTCCCGCACTGTGCTCACTCCTCTACTCCCGCACTGTGCTCACTCCTCTACTCGCGCACTGTGCTCAATCCTCTACTCCCGCTGTGTGCTCACTCCTCTACTCCTTCACTGTGCTCACTCTTCTACTCCTCCACTGAGCTCACTCTTCTACTCCCGCACTTTGCTCACTCCTCTACTCCCGCACTGTGCTCACTCCTCGATACCTGCGCCGTGCTCACTCCTCTACTCCCGCACTGTGCTCATTGCTCTACTCTCGGAGTGTGCTCACTCCTCTACTCGCGGACTGTGCTCACACCTCTACTCCCGCACCGTACTCACTCCTCTACTCCCACACGGTGCTCAGTCCTCTACTCCCGCACTGTGCTCACACCTCTACTCCGCACTGTGCTCACTCCTCTACACCCGCACTGTGCTCACTCCTCTACTCCCGCACTGTGCTCGCTCCTCTACTCCCGCACTTTGCTCACTCCTCCACTCCCGCACTCCCGCACTGTGCTTACTCCTCTACTCCCGCACTGTGCTCACTCCTCTACTCCCGCACTGTGCTCACTCCTCTACTCCCGCACTGTGCTCACTCCTCTACTCGCGCACTGTGCTCAATCCTCTACTCCCGCTGTGTGCTCACTCCTCTACTCCTTCACTGTGCTCACTCTTCTACTCCTCCACTGAGCTCACTCTTCTACTCCCGCACTTTGCTCACTCCTCTATACCTGCGCCGTGCTCACTCCTCTACTCCCGCACTGTGCTCATTGCTCTACTCTCGGAGTGTGCTCACTCCTCTACTCGCGGACTGTGCTGACACCTCTACTCCCACACCGTACTCACTCCTCTCCTCCCGCACGGTGCTCAGTCCTCTACCCCCGCACTGTGCTCACACCTCTACTCCCGCACCGTACTCACTCCTCTACTCCCGCACTGTGCTCACTCCTCTACTCCCACACTGTGGTCACTCCTCTACTCCCACACTGTGCTCACTCCTCTACTCCCGCTCAGTGCTCACTCCTCTACTCCCGCACCATGCTCACTCCTCTACTCCCGCACTGTGCTCACTCCTCTACTCCCGCACTGTGCTCACTCCTCTTCTCCCGCACTGTGCTCACTCCTCTATTCCCGCACCTTGCTCACTCCTCTACTCCCTCACCGTGCTCACTCCTCTACTCCCGCACCGTGCTCACTCCGCTACAACCGCACTATGTTCACTCCTCTACTCCCGCACTGTGCTCACTCCTCTACTCCCACACTATGCTCATTCCTCTACCCCCGCACCGTACTCACTGCTCTACTCCCGCACTGTGCTCACTCCTATACCCCCGCACTGTGTTCACTCCGCTATTCCCGCAATTTCCTCACTCCTCCCCTCTCGCACATTGCTCACTCCTCTACTCCCGCACTGTCCTCACTCCTCTACTCCCGCACCGTGTTCACTCCTCTACTCCAGCACTGTGCTCACTCCTCTACTCCAGCACTGTGCTCACTCCTCTACTCCCTCACCGTGCTCACTCCTCTGCTCCCGCACCGTGCTCACTCCGCAACAACCGCACTATGTTCACTCCTCTACTCCCGCACTGTGCTCACTCCTCTACTCCCGCACTGTGCTCACTCCTCTACTCCCACACTGTGCTCATTCCTCTACCCCCACACCGTACTCACTGCTCTACTCCTGCACTGTGCCCACTCCTCTACACCCGCACTGTGGTCAATCCTCTACTCCCGCACTGTGCTCACTCCTCTACTCCCGCACTGTGCTCACTCCTATACCCCCGCACTGTGTTCACTCCGCTATTCCCGCAATTTCCTCTCTCCTCCCCTCTCGCACATTGCTCACTCCTCTACTCCCGCACTGTCCTCACTCCTCTACTCCCGCACCGTGTTCACTCCTCTACTCCAGCACTGTGCTCACTCCTCTACTCCCGCACTGTGCTCACTCCTCTACTCCCGCACCATGCTCACTCCATTACTCCTGCACTGTGCTCACTCCTCTGCTCTCGCACTGTGCTCACTCCTCTACTCCCGCACTGTGCTCACTCCTCTACTCTCGCACTGTGCTCACCCCTCTACTCCCGCACCGTGCTCAGTCCTCTACTCCCGCACCATGCTCACTCCATTACTCCTGCACTGTGCTCACTCCTCTACTCTCGCACTGTGCTCACCCCTCTACTCCCGCACTGTGCTCACTCCTCTACTCTCGCACAGTGCTCACTCCTCTACTCCCGCACTGTGCTCACTCCATTACTCCTGCACTGTGCTCACCCCTCTACTCTCGCACTGTGCTCACTCCTCTACTCCCGCACCGAGCTCACTCCTCGACTCCAGCACTGTGCTCACTCCTCCACTCCCGCACTGTGCTCACTCCTCTACTACCGCACTGTGCTCACTCCTCTATTCCCGCACCGAGCTCACTCCTCGACTCCAGCACTGTGCTCACTCCTACACTCCCGCACTGTGCTCACTCCTCTACTACCGCACTGTGCTCACTCCTCTATTCCCTCACCTTGCTCACTCCTCTACTCCCACACCGTGCTCACTCCTCTACTCCTGCACCGTGCTCACTCCTCTACTCCCGCACCGTGCTCACTCCTCTACTCCCGCACTGTGCTCACTCCTCTACTCCCGCACTGTGCTCGCTCCTCTAATCCCGCACCGTATTAACTCCTCTACTCCCGCACGGTGCTCAGTCCTCTACCGCCGCACTGTGCTCACACCTCTAATCTCGCACTGTGCTCACTTCTCTACTCCTGCACTGTGCTCATTCCTCTAGCCTCACACTGTGCTCAGTCCTCAAATCCCGCACTGTGCTCACTCCTCTACTCCTGCAATGTGCTCACTCCTCTACTCCCGCACCTTGCTGACTTCTCTACTCCCGGACCTATCTCACTCTTCGACTCCCACATTGTGCTCACCCTTTACTCCCGCACTGTGCTCACTCCTCTACTCCCCCATTGTGATCGCTCCTCTATTCCCGCACGGAGCTCAGTCCTCTACTCCCGCAATGTGCTCAGTCCTCTACTCCCGCACTGTGCTCAATCCTCTACTACCGCACTCTGATCACTCCTCTAATCCCGCACTCTGCTCACTCCTCTTCTCCCGCACTGTGCTCACTCCTCTCCTCCCGCACTGTGCTCACTCCTCTACTCCCGCAGTGCGCTCACTCCTCTACTGCCGCAAAATGCTCACTCCTCTACACCCGCACGGTGCTCACTCCTCTATTCCCGCACCTTGCTCCCTCCTCTACTCCCGCACCATGCTCACTCCTCTACTCCCGCACCTTGCTCACTCCTCTACCCCCGCACCGTGCTCACTCCTCTACTCCCGCACCGTGCTCACTCCTCTATCCCGCACCGTGCTCACTTCTCTACTCCCTCACCGTGCGCACTCCTCTATTCCCGCACTGTGCTCACTCCTCTACTCCCGCACTGTGCACACTCCTCTACTCCTGCACTGTGCTCACTCCACCACTCCCGCAATGTGCTCACTCCTCTACTCCCGCACTGTGCTCACTCCTCTACTCCCGTACCGGGGTCAATCATTTAATCCTGCACCGATCTCACTCCTCTACTCCCGCACTGTGCTCACTCCACCACTCCCGCACTGTGCTCACTCCTCTACTCCCGCACTGTGCTCACTCCTCTACTCCCGTACCGGGGTCAATCATATAATCCCGCACCGATCTCACTCCTCTACTCCCGCACTGTGCTCACTCCTCTACTCCCGCACTGTGCTCACTCCTCTACTCCCGCACTGTGCTCACTCCTCTACTCCCGCTCTGTGCTCACTCCTCTACTCCCGCACTCTGCTCACTCCTCTACTCCCGCACTGTGCTCACTCCTCTACTCCTGCACTTTGCTCACTCCTCTACTCCCGCACTGTGCTCACGCCTCTACTCCCGCAATGTGCTCACAACTCTACTCCTGCACTCTGCTCACTCCTCTATTCCTGCACTGTGCTCACTCCTCTACTCCCGCACTGTGCTCACTCCTCTACTCCCGCACTGGGCTCAGTCCTCCACTCCCCCAATGTTCTTGCTCCTCTATTCCTGCACCGTGCTCACTCCTCTACTCCCGAAATGTGGTCACTCCTCTAATCTCGCACTGTGCTCACTCCTCTATTCCCCAATGTGCTCGCTCCTCTATTCCCGCACAGTGCTCACTCCTCTACTCTCGAAATGTGCTCACTCCTCTAATCTCGCACTGTGCTCACTCCTCTACTCCCGCACTGTGCTCACTCCTCTACTCCAGCACTGTGCTCACTCCTCTACTCCCGCACTGTGCTCACTCCTCTACTCCCGCACTTTGCTCACTCCTCCACTCCCGCACTCCCGCACTGTGCTTACTCCTCTTCTCCTGCACTGTGCTCACTCCTCTACTCCCGCAGAGTGCTCAATCCTCTACTCCCGCAGAGTGCTCACTCCTGTACTCGCGGACTGTGCTCACTCCTCTACTCCCGCACTGTGCTCACTCCTCTACTCCCGCACTGTGCTCACTCCTCTACTCCCGCACTGTGCTCACTCTTCTACTCCCGCACTGTGCTCACACCTCTTCTCCCGCACCGTGCTCACTCCTCTACTCCCGCACCGTGCTCACTCCTCTACTCCCGCACCGTGCTCACTCCTCTACTCCCACACCGTGCTCACTCCTCTACTCCGCACCGTACTCAATCCTCTACTCCCGCACCGTGCTCACTCCTCTATTCCCGCACTGTGCTCACTCCTCTACTCCCGCACTGTGCACACTCCTCTACTCCCGCACTGTGCCCACTCCTCTACTCCCGCAATGTGGTCACTCCTCTACTCCCGCATTGTGCTCACACCTCTACTCCCGCACTGTGCTCACTCCTCTATCCCCGCACTGAGTTCACTCCACTATTCCCGCAATGTCCTCACTCCTCCACTCTCGCACGGTGCCCTCTCCTCTACTCCCACACTGTTCTCACTCCTCTACTCCCGCACCGTGCTCACTCCTCTACTCCCGCACCGTGCTCACTCCTCTATTCCCACACCGTGCTCACTCCTCAACTCCCGCACTGTGCTCACTCCTCTACTCCCGCACTGTTCTCACTCATCTACTCCCGCCCTGTGCTCACTCCTCTATTCCCGCACCTTGCTCACTCCTCTACTCCCGCGCCGTGCTCACTCCTCTACTCCCGCAACTTGCTCACTCCTCTACCCTCGCACCGTGCTCACTCCACTACTCCCGCACTGTGCTCACTCCTATACTCCCGCACTGTGCTCACTCCTCTATTCCCGCACCTTGCTCACTCCTCTACTCCCGCACCGTGCTCACTCCTCTACTCCCGCACCGTGCTCACTCCTCTACTCCCGCACCGTGCTCACTCCTCTACTCCCGCACCTTGCTCACTCCTCTATTACCGCACTGTGCTCACTCCTCTACTCCCGCACTGTGGTCACTCATCTACTCCCGCACTGTGCTCACTCCTCTACTCCTGCACTGTGCTCACAGCTCTACTCCCGCACCGTACTCACTCCTCTACTCCCACACTGTGCTCAGTCCTCTACTCCCGCACTGTGCTCACACCTCTACTGCGCACCGTACTCACTCCTCTACTCCCGCACGGTGCTCAGTCCTCTACTCCCGCACTGTGCTCACACCTCTACTCCCGCACCGTACTCACTCCTCTACTCCCGCACGGTGCTCAGTCCTCTACCCCCGCACTGTGCTCACACCTCTAATCCCACACTGTGGTCACTCCTCTACTCCCACACTGTTCTCACTCCTCTACTCCCGCACCGTGCTCACTCCTCTACTCCCGCACCGTGCTCACTCCTCGATTCCCACACCGTGCTCACTCCTCAACTCCCGCACTGTGCTCACTCCTCTACTCCCGCACTGTTCTCACTCATCTACTCCCGCCCTGTGCTCACTCCTCTATTCCCGCACCTTGCTCACTCCTCTACTCCCGCGCCGTGCTCACTCCTCTACTCCCGCACCTTGCTCACTCCTCTACCCTCGCACCGTGCTCACTCCACTACTCCCGCACTGTGCTCACTCCTATACTCCCGCACTGTGCTCACTCCTCTATTCCCGCACCTTGCTCACTCCTCTACCCTCGCACCGTGCTCACTCCACTACTCCCGCACTGTGCTCACTCCTATACTCCCGCACTGTGCTCACTCCTCTATTCCCGCACCGTACTCACTCCTCTACTCCCGCACGGTGCTCAGTCCTCTACCCCCGCACTGTGCTCACACCTCTAATCCCACACTGTGGTCACTCCTCTACTCCCACACTGTGCTCACTCCTTTACTCCCGCTCTGTGCTCACTCCTCTACTTCCGCACCGTGCTCACTCCTCTACTCCCGCACTGTGCTCACTCCTCTGCTCCCGCACTGTGCTCACTCCTCTACTCCCGCACTGTGCTCACTCCTCTATTCCCGCACCTTGCTCACTCCTCTACTCCCATACCGTGCTCACTCCGCAACAACCGCACTGTGTTCTCTCCTCTACTCCCGCACTGTGCTCACTCATCTACTCCCGCACTGTGCTCGCTCCTCTACTCCCACACTGTGCTCACTCCTCTACCCCCGCACCGTACTCACTCCTCTACGCCTGCACTGTGCCCACTCCTCTACACCCGCACTGTGGTTAATCCTCTACTCCCGCACTGTGCTCACTCCTCTACTCCCGCACTGTGCTCACTCCTATACCCCCGCACTGTGTTCACTCCGCTATTCCAGCAATTTCCTCACTCCTCCCCTCTCGCACAGTGCTCACTCCTCTACTCCCGCACTGTCCTCACTCCTCTACTCCCGCACCGTGTTCACTCCTCTACTCCAGCACTGTGCTCACTCCTCTACTCCCGCACTGTGCTCACTCCTCTACTCCCGCACCATGCTCACTCCATTACTCCTGCACTGTGCTCACTCCTCTACTCTTGCACTGTGCTCACTCCTCTACTCCCGCACTGTGCTCACTCCTCTACTCTCGCACTGTGCTCACTCCTCTACTCCCGCACCGTGCTCACTCCGCTACTCCCGCACCATGCTCACTCCATTACTCCTGCACTGTGCTCACTCCTCTGATCTCGCACTGTGCTCACTCCTCTACTCCCGCACTGTGCTCACTCCTCTACTCTCGCACTGTGCTCACTCCTCTACTCCCGCATTGTGCACACTCCATTACTCCTGCACTGTGCTCACCCCTCTACTCTCGCACTGTGCTCACTCCTCTACTCCCGCACCGAGCTCACTCCTCTACTCCAGCACTGTGCTCACTCCTCCACTCCCGCACTGTGCTCACTCCTCTACTACCGCACTGTGCTCACTCCTCTATTCCCGCACCTTGCTCACTCCTCTACTACCGCACCGTACTCACTCCTCTACTCCCGCACCATGCTCACTCCTCTACTCCCGCACCGTGCTCACTCCTCTACTCCCGCACCGTGCTCACTCCTCTACTCCCGCACTGTGCTCACTCCTCTACTCTCGCACCGAGCTCGCTCCTCTACTCCCGCACCGTGCTCACTCATCCACTCCCGCACCGTGCTCACTCCTCTATTCCCGCACTGTGCTCACTCCTCCACTCTCGCACGGTGCCCTCTCCTCTACTCCCGCACTATGCTCGCTCCTCTACTCCCGCTCTGGCTCACTCCTCTACTCCCACACTGGGCTCACTCCTCTACTCCCGCAATGTGCTCACTCCTCTACTCCCGCACTGTGCACACTCCTCTACTCCCGCACTCTGCTCACTCCTCTACTCCCGCACTGTGCTCACTCCTCTACTCCTGCACTTTGCTCACTCTTCTACTCGCGCACTGTGCTCAAGCCTCGACTCCCGCAATGTGCTCACAACTCTACTCCCGCACTCTGCTCACTCCTCTATTCCTGCACTGTGCTCACTCCTCGACTCCCGCACTGTGCTCACTCATCTACTCCCGCAATGTGCTCACTCATCTACTCCCGCAATGTGCTCACTCCTTTCTCCCGCACTGTGCTCACTCCTCTACTCCCGCAGAGTGCTCTATCCTCTACTCCCGCAGAGTGCTCACTCCTCTACACGCGGACTGTGCTCACTTCTCTACTCCCGCACTGTGCTCACTCCACTACTCCCGCACTGTGCTCACTCCTCTACTCCCGCACTGTGCTCACTCCTCTACGCCTTCACTGTGCTCACACTTCTTCTCCTCCACTGAGCTCACTCTTCCACTCCCGCACTTTGCTCACTCCTCTACTCCCGCACTGTGCTCACTCCTCTACTCCCACACTGTGCTCACTCCTCTACTCCCGCACGGTGCTCACTCCTCTACTCCCGCACTGTGCTCACTCCTCTATTCCCGCACGGTGCTCAGTCCTCTACTCCCGCACTGTGTTCACACCTCTACTCCCGCACCGTACTCACTCCTCTACTCCCGCACGGTGCTCAGTCCTCTACCCCCGCACTGTGCTCACACCTCTAATCCCGCACCGTTCTCACTCCTCTACTCCCGCACTGTGCTCACTCCTCTACTCCCACACTGTGGTCACTCCTCTACTCCCACACTCTGCTCACTCCTCTACTCCCGCTCTGTGCTCACTCCTCTACTCCCGCACCGTGCTCACTCCTCTACTCCCGCAATGTGCTCACTCCACTACTCCCGCACTGTGCTCACTCCTCTACTCCCGCACTGTGCTCACTCCTCTATTCCCGCACCTTGCTCACTCCTCTACTCCCGCACCGTGCTCACTCCGCAACAACCGCACTGTGCTCACTCCTCTACTCCCGCACTGTGCTCACTCATCTACTCCCGCACTATGCTCGCTCCTCTACTCCCACACTGTGCTCACTCCTCTACCCCCGCACCGTACTCACTGCTCTACGCCTGCACTGTGCTCACTCCTCTACACCCACACTGTGGTCAATCCTCTACTCCCGCACTGTGCTCACTCCTCTACTCCCGCACTGTGCTCACTCCTATACCCCCGCACTGTGTTCACTCCGCTATTCCAGCAATTTCCTCACTCCTCCCCTCTCGCACAGTGCTCACTCCTCTACTCCCGCACCGTGTTCACTCCTCTACTCCAGCACTGTGCTCACTCCTCTACTCCCGCACTGTGCTCACTCCTCTACTCTCGCACCATGCTCACTCCATTACTCCTGCACTGTGCTCACTCCTCTACTCTTGCACTGTGCTCACTCCTCTACTCCCGCACTGTGCTCACTCCTCTACTCCCGCACCGTGCTCACTCCGCTACTCCCGCACCATGCTCACTCCATTACTCCTGCACTGTGCTCACTCCTCTACTCTCGCACTGTGCTCACTCCTCTACTCCCGCACTGTGCTCACGCCTCTACTCTCGCACTGTGCTCACTCCTCTACTCCCGCACTGTGCTCACTCCATTACTCCTGCACTGTGCTCACTCCTCTACTCCCGCACCGAGCTCACTCCTCTACTCCAGCACTGTGCTCACTCCTCCACTCCCGCACTGTGCTCACTCCTCTACTACCGCACTGTGCTCACTCCTCTATTCCCGCACCTTGCTCACTCCTCTACTCCCGCACTGTGCTCACACCTCTTCTCCCGCACCGTGCTCACTCCTCTACTCCCACACCGTGCTCACTCCTCTACTCCCGCACCGTGCTCACTCCTCTACTCCCACACCGTGCTCACTCCTCTACTCCCGCACCGTGCTCACTCCTCTACTCCCGCACCGTGCTCACTCCTCTACTCCCGCACCTTGCTCACTCCTCTACTCCCGCACCGTGCTCACTCCTCTACTCCCGCACCGTGCTCACTCCTCTACTCCCGCACTGTGCTCACTCCTCTACTCCCGCACTGTGCTCGCTCCTCTACTCCCGCACCGTGCTCGCTCCTCTACTCCCGCACCGTGCTCGCTCCTCTACTCCCGCACCGTGCTCACTCATCCACTCCCGTATCGTGCTCACTCATCCACTCCCGTATCGTGCTCGCTCCTCTACTCCCGCTCTGTGCTCTCTCCTCTACTCCCACACTGGGCTCACTCCTCTACTCCCGCAATGTGCTCACTCCTCTGCTCCCGCACTGTGCACACTCCTCTACTCCCGCACTCTGCTCAATCCTCTACTCCCGCACTGTGCTCACTCCTCTACTCCAGCACTTTGCTCACTCTTCTACTCGCGCACTGTGCTCACGCCTCTACTCCCGCAATGTGCTCACAACTCTACTCCCGCACTCTGCTCACTCCTCTATTCCTGCACTGTGATCAGTGCTCTACTCCCGCAATTTGCTCACTCCTCTATTCCCGCACTGTGCTCACTCCTCTACTCCCGCACTGTGCTCACTCATCTACTCCCGCAATGTGCTCACTCCTCTTCTCCAGCACTGTGCTCACTCCTCTACTCCCGCAGAGTGCTCAATCCTCTACTCCCGCAGAGTGCACACTCCTCTACTCGCGGACTGTGCTCACTCCTCTACTCCCGCACTGTGCTCACTCCTCTACTCCCGCACTGTGCTCACTCCTCTACTCCCGCACTGTGCTCACTCATCTACGCCTTCACTGTGCTCACACTTCTACTCCTCCACTGAGCTCACTCTTCCACTCCCGCACTTTGCTCACTCCTCTACTCCCGCACGGTGCTCACTCCTCTACTCCCACACTGTGCTCACTCCTCTACTCCCGCACGGTGCTCACCCCTCTACTCCCGCACTGTGCTCACTCCTCTATTCCCGCACCTTGCTCGCTCCTCTACTCCCACACCGTGCTCACTCCTCTACTCCCACACTGTGCTCACTCCTCTACTCCCGCACTGTTCTCGCTCCTCTACTCCCGCACCGTACTCACTCCGCTACTCCCGCACTGTGCTCAAACCTATACTCCCGCACTGTGCTCACTCCTCTATTCCCGCACCTTGCTCACTCCTCTACTCCCGCACCGTGCTCACTCCTCTGCTCCCGCACCGTGCTCACTCCTCGGCTCCCGCACTGTGCTCACTCCTCTACTCCCGCACTGTGCTCACTCCTCTACTCCCGCACTGTGCTCACTCCTCTACACCCGCACTGTGCTCACTCCTCTATTCCCGCACCTTGCTCCCTCCTCTACTCCCGCACCGTGCTCACTCCTCTACTCCCGCACCTTGCTCACTCCTCTACCCCCGCAACGTGCTCACTCCTCTACTCCCGCACCGTGCTCTCTCCTCTACTCCCGCACCGTGCTCACTTCTCTTCTCCCTCACCGTCCGCACTCCTCTATTCCCGCACTGTGCTCACTCCTCTACTCCCGCACTGTGCACATTCCTCTACACCGCACTGTGCTCACTCCACCATTCCCGCAATGTGCTCACTCCTCTACTCCCGCACTGTGCTCACTCCTCTACTCCCGCACTATGCTCACTCCTCTACTCCCATACCGGGGTCAATCATATAATCCCGCACCGATCTCACTCCTCTACTCCCGCACTGTGCTCACTCCTCTACTCCCGCACTGTGCTCACTCCTCTACTCCCGCACTGTGCTCACTCCTCTACTCCCGCTCTGTGCTCACTCCTCTACTCCCGCACTCCGCTCACTCCTCTACTCCCGCACTGTGCTCACCCCTCTACTCCTGCACTTTGCTCACTCCTCTACTCCCGCACTATGCTCACGCCTCTACTCCCGCAATGTGCTCAGAACTCTACTCCCGTACTCTGCTCACTCCTCTATTCCTGCATTGTGCTCACTCCTCTACTCCCACAGTGTGCTCACTCCTCTACTCCCGCACTGGGCTCAGTCCTCTACTCCCGCACTGTGCTCACTCCTCTACTCCCGCACTGTGCTCACTCCTCTACTCCCGCACTGTGCTCCCTCCTCTACTCCCGCACTTTGCTCACTCCTCCACTCCCGCACTCCCGCACTGTGCTTACTCCTCTTCTCCTGCACTGTGCTCACTCCTCCACTCCCGCTCTGTGCTCACTCCTCTACTACCGCACTGTGCTCACTCCTCTATTCCCTCACCTTGCTCACTCCTCTACTCCCGCACTGTGCTCACACCTCTTCTCCCGCACCGTGCTCACTCCTCTACTCCCACACCGTGCTCACTCCTCTACTCCCGCACCGTGCTCACTCCTCTACTCCCGCACCGTGCTCACTCCTCTACTCCCGCACCCTGCTCACTCCTCTACTCCTGCACCGTGCTCACTCCTCTACTCCCGCACCGTGCTCACTCCTCTACTCCCGCACTGTGCTCACTCCTCTACTCCCGCACTGTGCTCGCTCCTCTACTCCCGCACCGTACTAACACCTCTACTCCCGCACGGTGCTCAGTCCTCTACCGCCGCACTGTGCTCACACCTCTAATCTCGCACTGTGCTCACTCCTCTACTCCTGCACTGTGCTCACTCCTCTAGCCTCACACTGTGCTCACTCCTCAAATCCCGCACTGTGCTCACTACTCTACTCCTGCAATGTGCTCAATCCTCTACTCCCGCACCTTGCTGAATTCTCTACTCCCGGACCGTGCTCACTCTTCGACTCCCACATTGTGCTCACCCTTTACTCCCGCACTGTGCTCACTCCTCTACTCCCCCATTGTGATCGCTCCTCTATTCCCGCACGGATCTCAGTCCTCTACTCCCGCAATGTGCTCAGTCCTCTACTCCCGCACTGTGCTCAATCCTCTACTACCGCACTCTGATCACTCCTCTAATCCCGCACTCTGCTCACTCCTCTTCTCCCGCACTGTGCTCACTCCTCTCCTCCCGCACTGTGCTCACTCCTCTACTCCCGCACTGCGCTCACTCCTCTACTGCCGCACAATGCTCACTCCTCTACACCCGCACTGTGCTCACTCCTCTATTCCCGCACCTTGCTCCCTCCTCTACTCCCGCACCATGCTCACTCCTCTACTCCCGCACCTTGCTCACTCCTCTACCCCCGCACCGTGCTCACTCCTCTACTCCCGCACCGTGCGCACTCCTCTATTCCCGCACTGTGCTCACTCCTCTACTCCCGCACTGTGCACACTCCTCTACTCCCGCACTGTGCTCACTCCACCACTCCCGCAATGTGCTCACTCCTCTACTCCCGCACTGTGCTCACTCCTCTACTCCCGTATCGGGGTCAATCATTTAATCCTGCACCGATCTAACTCCTCTACTCCCGCACTGTGCTCACTCCTCTACTCCCGCAGTGTGCTCACTCCTCTACTCCCGCACTGTGCTCACTCCTCTACTCCCGCTCTGTGCTCACTCCTCTACTCCCGCACTCTGCTCACTCCTCTACTCCCGCACTGTGCTCACTCCTCTACTCCCGCACTGTGCTCACTCCTCTACTCCCGCTCTGTGCTCACTCCTCTACTCCCGCACTGTGCTCACTCCTCTACTCCCGCACTGTGCTCACTCCTCTACTCCCGCACTGTGCTCACTCCTCTACTCCTGCTCTGTGCTCACTCCTCTACTCCCGCACTCTGCTCACTCCTCTACTCCCGCACTGTGCTCACTCCTCTACTCCTGCACTTTGCTCACTCCTCTACTCCCGCACTGTGCTCACGCCTCTACTCCCGCAATGTGCTCACAACTCTACTCCCGCACTCTGCTCACTCCTCTATTCCTGCACTGTGCTCACTCCTCTACTCCCGCACTGTGCTCACTCCTCTACTCCCGCACTGGGCTCAGTCCTCCACTCCCGCACTGTGCTCACTCCTCTACTCCCCCAATGTGCTCGCTCCTCTATTCCCGCACCGTGCTCACTCCTCTACTCCCGAAATGTGGTCACTCCTCTAATCTCGCACTGTGCTCACTCCTCTACTCCAGCACTGTGCTCTCTCCTCTACTCCCGCACCGTGCTCACTCCTCTACTCCCGCACCTTGCTCACTCCTCTATTACCGCACTGTGCTCACTCCTCTACTCCCGCAGAGTGCTCACTCATCAACTCCCGCACTGTGCTCACTCCTGTACTCCCGCACTGTGCTCACAGCTCTACTCCCGCACCGTACTCACTCCTCTACTCCCGCACTGTGCTTCCTCCTCTTCTCCTGCACTGTGCTCACTCCTCTACTCCCGCACTGTGCTCACTCCTCTACTCCCGCACTGTGCTCACTCTTCTACTCCCGCACTGTGCTCACAACTCTACCCCCGCACCGTGCTCACACCTCTTCTCCCGCACCGTGCTCACTCCTCTACTCCCGCACCGTGCTCACTCCTCTACTCCCGCACCGTGCTCACTCCTCTACTCCCGCACCGTGCTCACTCCTCTACTCCGCACCGTACTCAATCCTCTACTCCCGCACCGTGCTCACTCCTCTATTCCCGCACTGTGCTCACTCCTCTACTCCCGCACTGTGCACACTCCTCTACTCCCGCACTGTGCACATTCCTCTACACCGCACTGTGCTCACTCCACCATTCCCGCAATGTGCTCACTCCTCTACTCCCGCACTGTGCTCACTCCTCTACTCCCGCACTATGCTCACTCCTCTACTCCCATACCGGGGTCAATCATATAATCCCGCACCGATCTCACTCCTCTACTCCCGCACTGTGCTCACTCCTCTACTCCCGCACTGTGCTCACTCCTCTACTCCCGCACTGTGCTCACTCCTCTACTCCCGCTCTGTGCTCACTCCTCTACTCCCGCACTCCGCTCACTCCTCTACTCCCGCACTGTGCTCACCCCTCTACTCCTGCACTTTGCTCACTCCTCTACTCCCGCACTATGCTCACGCCTCTACTCCCGCAATGTGCTCAGAACTCTACTCCCGTACTCTGCTCACTCCTCTATTCCTGCATTGTGCTCACTCCTCTACTCCCACAGTGTGCTCACTCCTCTACTCCCGCACTGGGCTCAGTCCTCTACTCCCGCACTGTGCTCACTCCTCTACTCCCGCACTGTGCTCACTCCTCTACTCCCGCACTGTGCTCCCTCCTCTACTCCCGCACTTTGCTCACTCCTCCACTCCCGCACTCCCGCACTGTGCTTACTCCTCTTCTCCTGCACTGTGCTCACTCCTCCTCTCCCGCTCTGTGCTCACTCCTCTACTACCGCACTGTGCTCACTCCTCTATTCCCTCACCTTGCTCACTCCTCTACTCCCGCACTGTGCTCACACCTCTTCTCCCGCACTGTGCTCACTCCTCTACTCCCGCACTGGGCTCAGTCCTCCACTCCCGCACTGTGCTCACTCCTCTACTCCCCCAATGTGCTCGCTCCTCTATTCCCGCACCGTGCTCACTCCTCTACTCCCGAAATGTGGTCACTCCTCTAATCTCGCACTGTGCTCACTCCTCTACTCCAGCACTGTGCTCTCTCCTCTACTCCCGCACCGTGCTCACTCCTCTACTCCCGCACCTTGCTCACTCCTCTATTACCGCACTGTGCTCACTCCTCTACTCCCGCAGAGTGCTCACTCATCAACTCCCGCACTGTGCTCACTCCTGTACTCCCGCACTGTGCTCACAGCTCTACTCCCGCACCGTACTCACTCCTCTACTCCCGCACTGTGCTTCCTCCTCTTCTCCTGCACTGTGCTCACTCCTCTACTCCCGCACTGTGCTCACTCCTCTACTCCCGCACTGTGCTCACTCTTCTACCCCCGCACCGTGCTCACACCTCTTCTCCCGCACCGTGCTCACTCCTCTACTCCCGCACCGTGCTCACTCCTCTACTCCCGCACCGTGCTCACTCCTCTACTCCCGCACCGTGCTCACTCCTCTACTCCGCACCGTACTCAATCCTCTACTCCCGCACCGTGCTCACTCCTCTATTCCCGCACTGTGCTCACTCCTCTACTCCCGCACTGTGCACACTCCTCTACTCCCGCACTGTGCACATTCCTCTACACCGCACTGTGCTCACTCCACCATTCCCGCAATGTGCTCACTCCTCTACTCCCGCACTGTGCTCACTCCTCTACTCCCGCACTATGCTCACTCCTCTACTCCCATACCGGGGTCAATCATATAATCCCGCACCGATCTCACTCCTCTACTCCCGCACTGTGCTCACTCCTCTACTCCCGCACTGTGCTCACTCCTCTACTCCCGCACTGTGCTCACTCCTCTACTCCCGCTCTGTGCTCACTCCTCTACTCCCGCACTCCGCTCACTCCTCTACTCCCGCACTGTGCTCACCCCTCTACTCCTGCACTTTGCTCACTCCTCTACTCCCGCACTATGCTCACGCCTCTACTCCCGCAATGTGCTCAGAACTCTACTCCCGTACTCTGCTCACTCCTCTATTCCTGCATTGTGCTCACTCCTCTACTCCCACAGTGTGCTCACTCCTCTACTCCCGCACTGGGCTCAGTCCTCTACTCCCGCACTGTGCTCACTCCTCTACTCCCGCACTGTGCTCACTCCTCTACTCCCGCACTGTGCTCCCTCCTCTACTCCCGCACTTTGCTCACTCCTCCACTCCCGCACTCCCGCACTGTGCTTACTCCTCTTCTCCTGCACTGTGCTCACTCCTCCTCTCCCGCTCTGTGCTCACTCCTCTACTACCGCACTGTGCTCACTCCTCTATTCCCTCACCTTGCTCACTCCTCTACTCCCGCACTGTGCTCACACCTCTTCTCCCGCACCGTGCTCACTCCTCTACTCCCACACCGTGCTCACTCCTCTACTCCCGCACCGTGCTCACTCCTCTACTCCCGCACCGTGCTCACTCCTCTACTCCCGCACCCTGCTCACTCCTCTACTCCTGCACCGTGCTCACTCCTCTACTCCCGCACCGTGCTCACTCCTCTACTCCCGCACTGTGCTCACTCCTCTACTCCCGCACTGTGCTCGCTCCTCTACTCCCGCACCGTACTAACACCTCTACTCCCGCACGGTGCTCAGTCCTCTACCGCCGCACTGTGCTCACACCTCTAATCTCGCACTGTGCTCACTCCTCTACTCCTGCACTGTGCTCACTCCTCTAGCCTCACACTGTGCTCACTCCTCAAATCCCGCACTGTGCTCACTACTCTACTCCCGCAATGTGCTCACTCCTCTACTCCCGCACCTTGCTGACTTCTCTACTCCCGGACCGTGCTCACTCTTCGACTCCCACATTGTGCTCACCCTTTACTCCCGCACTGTGCTCACTCCTCTACTCCCCCATTGTGATCGCTCCTCTATTCCCGCACGGATCTCAGTCCTCTACTCCCGCAATGTGCTCAGTCCTCTACTCCCGCACTGTGCTCAATCCTCTACTACCGCACTCTGATCACTCCTCTAATCCCGCACTCTGCTCACTCCTCTTCTCCCGCACTGTGCTCACTCCTCTCCTCCCGCACTGTGCTCACTCCTCTACTCCCGCACTGCGCTCACTCCTCTACTGCCGCACAATGCTCACTCCTCTACACCCGCACTGTGCTCACTCCTCTATTCCCGCACCTTGCTCCCTCCTCTACTCCCGCACCATGCTCACTCCTCTACTCCCGCACCTTGCTCACTCCTCTACCCCCGCACCGTGCTCACTCCTCTACTCCCGCACCGTGCTCACTCCTCTACTCCCGCACCGTGCTCACTTCTCTACTCCCTCACCGTGCGCACTCCTCTATTCCCGCACTGTGCTCACTCCTCTACTCCCGCACTGTGCTCACTCCTCTACTCCCGCACTGTGCTCACTCCTCTACTCCCGCACTGTGCTCACTCCTCTACTCCCGCACTGTGCTCACTCCTCTACTCCCGCTCTGTGCTCACTCCTCTACTCCCGCACTCCGCTCACTCCTCTACTCCCGCACTGTGCTCACCCCTCTACTCCTGCACTTTGCTCACTCCTCTACTCCCGCACTATGCTCACGCCTCTACTCCCGCAATGTGCTCAGAACTCTACTCCCGTACTCTGCTCACTCCTCTATTCCTGCATTGTGCTCACTCCTCTACTCCCACAGTGTGCTCACTCCTCTACTCCCGCACTGGGCTCAGTCCTCTACTCCCGCACTGTGCTCACTCCTCTACTCCCGCACTGTGCTCACTCCTCTACTCCCGCACTGTGCTCCCTCCTCTACTCCCGCACTTTGCTCACTCCTCCACTCCCGCACTCCCGCACTGTGCTTACTCCTCTTCTCCTGCACTGTGCTCACTCCTCCTCTCCCGCTCTGTGCTCACTCCTCTACTACCGCACTGTGCTCACTCCTCTATTCCCTCACCTTGCTCACTCCTCTACTCCCGCACTGTGCTCACACCTCTTCTCCCGCACCGTGCTCACTCCTCTACTCCCACACCGTGCTCACTCCTCTACTCCCGCACCGTGCTCACTCCTCTACTCCCGCACCGTGCTCACTCCTCTACTCCCGCACCCTGCTCACTCCTCTACTCCTGCACCGTGCTCACTCCTCTACTCCCGCACCGTGCTCACTCCTCTACTCCCGCACTGTGCTCATTCCTCTACTCCCGCACTGTGCTCGCTCCTCTACTCCCGCACCGTACTAACACCTCTACTCCCGCACGGTGCTCAGTCCTCTACCGCCGCACTGTGCTCACACCTCTAATCTCGCACTGTGCTCACTCCTCTACTCCTGCACTGTGCTCACTCCTCTAGCCTCACACTGTGCTCACTCCTCAAATCCCGCACTGTGCTCACTACTCTACTCCCGCAATGTGCTCACTCCTCTACTCCCGCACCTTGCTGACTTCTCTACTCCCGGACCGTGCTCACTCTTCGACTCCCACATTGTTCTCACCCTTTACTCCCGCACTGTGCTCACTCCTCTACTCCCCCATTGTGATCGCTCCTCTATTCCCGCACGGATCTCAGTCCTCTACTCCCGCAATGTGCTCAGTCCTCTACTCCCGCACTGTGCTCAATCCTCTACTACCGCACTCTGATCACTCCTCTAATCCCGCACTCTGCTCACTCCTCTTCTCCCGCACTGTGCTCACTCCTCTCCTCCCGCACTGTGCTCACTCCTCTACTCCCGCACTGCGCTCACTCCTCTACTGCCGCACAATGCTCACTCCTCTACACCCGCACTGTGCTCACTCCTCTATTCCCGCACCTTGCTCCCTCCTCTACTCCCGCACCATGCTCACTCCTCTACTCCCGCACCTTGCTCACTCCTCTACCCCCGCACCGTGCTCACTCCTCTACTCCCGCACCGTGCTCACTCCTCTACTCCCGCACCGTGCTCACTTCTCTACTCCCTCACCGTGCGCACTCCTCTATTCCCGCACTGTGCTCACTCCTCTACTCCCGCACTGTGCACACTCCTCTACTCCCGCACTGTGCTCACTCCACCACTCCCGCAATGTGCTCACTCCTCTACTCCCGCACTGTGCTCACTCCTCTACTCCCGTATCGGGGTCAATCATTTAATCCTGCACCGATCTAACTCCTCTACTCCCGCACTGTGCTCACTCCTCTACTCCCGCACTGTGCTCACTCCTCTACTCCCGCACTGTGCTCACTCCTCTACTCCCGCTCTGTGCTCACTCCTCTACTCCCGCACTCTGCTCACTCCTCTACTCCCGCACTGTGCTCACTCCTCTACTCCCGCACTGTGCTCACTCCTCTACTCCCGCTCTGTGCTCACTCCTCTACTCCCGCACTGTGCTCACTCCTCTACTCCCGCACTGTGCTCACTCCTCTACTCCCGCACTGTGCTCACTCCTCTACTCCTGCACTTTGCTCACTCCTCTACTCCCGCACTGTGCTCACGCCTCTACTCCCGCAATGTGCTCACAACTCTACTCCCGCACTCTGCTCACTCCTCTATTCCTGCACTGTGCTCACTCCTCTACTCCCGCACTGTGCTCACTCCTCTACTCCCGCACTGGGCTCAGTCCTCCACTCCCGCACTGTGCTCACTCCTCTACTCCCCCAATGTGCTCGCTCCTCTATTCCCGCACCGTGCTCACTCCTCTACTCCCGAAATGTGGTCACTCCTCTAATCTCGCACTGTGCTCACTCCTCTACTCCAGCACTGTGCTCTCTCCTCTACTCCCGCACCGTGCTCACTCCTCTACTCCCGCACCTTGCTCACTCCTCTATTACCGCACTGTGCTCACTCCTCTACTCCCGCAGAGTGCTCACTCATCAACTCCCGCACTGTGCTCACTCCTGTACTCCCGCACTGTGCTCACAGCTCTACTCCCGCACCGTACTCACTCCTCTACTCCCGCACTGTGCTTACTCCTCTTCTCCTGCACTGTGCTCACTCCTCTACTCCCGCACTGTGCTCACTCCTCTACTCCCGCACTGTGCTCACTCTTCTACTCCCGCACTGTGCTCACTGCTCTACTCCCGCACCGTACTCACTCCTCTACTCCCGCACTGTGCTTACTCCTCTTCTCCTGCACTGTGCTCACTCCTCTACTCCCGCACTGTGCTCACACCTCTACCCCCGCACCGTGCTCACACCTCTTCTCCCGCACCGTGCTCACTCCTCTACTCCCGCACCGTGCTCACTCCTCTACTCCCGCACCGTGCTCACTCCTCTACTCCCGCACCGTGCTCACTCCTCTACTCCGCACCGTACTCAATCCTCTACTCCCGCACCGTGCTCACTCCTCTATTCCCGCACTGTGCTCACTCCTCTACTCCCGCACTGTGCACACTCCTCTACTCCCGCACTGTGCCCATTCCTCTACTCCCGCAATGTGGTCACTCCTCTACTCCCGCACTGTGCTCACACCTCTACTCCCGCACTGTGCTCACTCCTCTACCCCCGCACTGAGTTCACTCCACTATTCCCGCATTGTCCTCACTCCTCCACTCTCGCACGGTGCCCTCTCCTCTACTCCCACACTGTTCTCACTCCTCTACTCCCGCACCGTGCTCACTCCTCTACTCCCGCACTGTGCACACTCCTCTACTCCCACACTGTTCTCACTCCTCTACTCCCGCACCGTGCTCACTCCTCTACTCCCGCACTGTGGTCACTCCTCTACTCCCGCACTGTGCTCACTCCTCTACTCCCGCACTGTGCTCACAGCTCTACTCCCGCACCGTACACACTCCACTACTCCCACACTGTGCTCAGTCCTCTACTCCCGCACTGTGCTCACACCTCTACTCCGCACCGTACTCACTCCTCTCCTCCCGCACGGTGCTCAGTCCTCTACTCCCGCACTGTGCTCACACCTCTACTCCCGCACCGTACTCACTCCTCTACTCCCGCACGGTGCTCACACCTCTAATCCCGCACCGTTCTCACTCCTCTACTCCCGCACTGTGCTCACACCTCTAATCCCGCACCGTTCTCACTCCTCTACTCCCGCACTGTGCTCACTCCTCTACTCCCACACTGTGGTCACTCCTCTACTCCCACACTGTGCTCACTCCTTTACTCCCGCTCTGTGCTCACTCCTCTACTCCCGCACCGTGCTCACTCCTCTACTCCCGCACTGTGCTCACTCCTCTACTCCCGCACTGTGCTCACTCCTCTACTCCCGCACTGTGCTCACTCCTCTATTCCCGCACCTTGCTCACTCCTCTACTCCCGCACCGTGCTCACTCCGCAACAACCGCACTGTGTTCACTCCTCTACTCCCGCACTGTGCTCACTCATCTACTCCCGCACTGTGCTCGCTCCTCTACTCCCACACTGTGCTCACTCCTCTACACCCGCACCGTACTCACTCCTCTATGCCTGCACTGTGCCCACTCCTCTGCACCCGCACTGTGGTTAATCCTCTACTCCCGCACTGTGCTCACTCCTCTACTCCCGCACTGTGCTCACTCATCTACTCCCGCACTGTGCTCGCTCCTCTACTCCCACACTGTGCTCACTCCTCTACACCCGCACCGTACTCACTCCTCTATGCCTGCACTGTGCTCACTCCTATACCCCCGCACTGTGTTCACTCCGCTATTCCAGCAATTTCCTCACTCCTCCCCTCTCGCACAGTGCTCACTCCTCTACTCCCGCACTGTCCTCACTCCTCTACTCCCGCACCGTGTTCACTCCTCTACTCCAGCACTGTGCTCACTCCTCTACTCCCGCACTGTGCTCACTCCTCCACTCCCGCACCATGCTCACTCCATTACTCCTGCACTGTGCTCACTCCTCTACTCTTGCACTGTGCTCACTCCTCTACTCCCGCACTGTGCTCACTACTCTGCTCTCGCACTGTGCTCACTCCTCTACTCCCGCACTGTGCTCACTCCTCTACTCTCGCACTGTGCTCACTCCTCTACTCCCGCATTGTGCTCACTCCATTACTCCTGCACTGTGCTCACCCCTCTACTCTCGCACTGTGCTCACTCCTCTACTCCCGCACCGAGCTCACTCCTCTACTCCAGCACTGTGCTCACTCCTCCACTCCCGCACTGTGCTCACTCCTCTACTACCGCACTGTGCTCACTCCTCTATTCCCGCACCTTGCTCACTCCTCTACTCCCGCACTGTGCTCACACCTCTTCTCCCGCACCGTGCTCACTCCTCTACTCCCACACCGTGCTCACTCCTCTACTCCCGCACCGTGCTCACTCCTCTACTCCCACACCGTGCTCACTCCTCTACACCCGCACCGTGCTCACTCCTCTGCTCCCGCACCATGCTCACTCCTCTACTCCCGCACCTTGCTCACTCCTCTACTCCCGCACCGTGCTCACTCCTCTACTCCCGCACCGTGCTCACTCCTCTACTCCCGCACTGTGCTCACTCCTCTACTCTCGCACTGTGCTCGCTCCTCTACTCCCGCACCGTGCTCGCTCCTCTACTCCCGCACCGAGCTCGCTCCTCTACTCCCGCACCGTGCTCACTCATCCACTCCCGCACCGTGCTCACTCCTCTATTCCCGCACTGTGCTCACTCCTCCACTCTCGCACGGTGCCCTCTCCTCTACTCCCACTCTATGCTCGCTCCTCTACTCCTGCTCTGGCTCACTCCTCTACTCCCGCACTGGGCTCACTCCTCTACTCCCGCAATGTGCTCACTCCTCTACTCCCGCACTGTGCACACTCCTCTACTCCCGCACTCTGCTCACTCCTCTACTCCCGCACTGTGCTCACTCCTCTACTCCTGCACTTTGCTCACTCTTCTACTCGCGCACTGTGCTCATGCCTCTACTCCCGCAATGTGCTCACAACTCTACTCCCGCACTCTGCTCACTCCTCTATTCCTGCACTGTGATCAGTGCTCTACTCCCGCACTTTGCTCACTCCTCTATTCCCGCACTGTGCTCACTCCTCTACTCCCGCACTGTGCTCACTCATCTACTCCCGCAATGTGCTCACTCCTCTTCTGCCGCACTGTGCTCACTCCTCTACTCCCGCAGAGTGCTCAATCCTCTACTCCCGCAGAGTGCTCACTCCTCTACTCGCGGACTGTGCTCACTCCTCTACTCCCGCACTGTGCTCACTCCTCTACTCCCGCACTGTGCTCACTCCACTACTCCCGCACTGTGCTCACTCCTCTACTCCCGCACTGTGCTCACTCCTCTACGCCTTCACTGTGCTCACACTTCTACTCCTCCACTGAGCTCACTCTTCCACTCCCGCACTTTGCTCACTCCTCTACTCCCGCACTGTGCTCACTCCTCCACACCTGCGCCGTGCTCACTCCTCTACTCCCGCACTGTGCTCACTCCTCTACTCTCGCAGAGTGCTCACTCCTCTATTCGCGGACTGTGCTCACTCCTCCACTCCCGCACGGTGCTCACTCCTCTACTCCCACACTGTGCTCACTCCTCTACTCCCGCACGGTGCTCACTCCTCTACTCCCGCACTGTGCTCACTCCTCTATTCCCGCACGGTGCTCAGTCCTCTACTCCCGCTCTGTGCTCACTCCTCTACTCCCGCACCGTGCTCACTCCTCTACTCCCGCAATGTGCTCACTCCACTACTCCCGCACTGTGCTCACACCTCTACTCCCGCACTGTGCTCACTCCTCTATTCCCGCACCTTGCTCACTCCTCTACTCCCGCACCGTGCTCACTCCGCAACAACCGCACTGTGTTCACTCCTCTACTCCCGCACTGTGCTCACTCATCTACTCCCGCACTGTGCTCGCTCCTCTACTCCCACACTGTGCTCACTCCTCTACCCCCGCACCGTACTCACTCCTCTACGCCTGCACTGTGCTCACTCCTCTGCACCCGCACTGTGGTCAATCCTCTACTCCCGCACTGTGCTCACTCCTATACCCCCGCACTGTGTTCATTCCGCTATTCCAGCAATTTCCTCACTCCTCCCCTCTCGCACAGTGCTCACTCCTCTACTCCCACACCGTCCTCACTCCTCTACTCCCGCACCGTGTTCACTCCTCTACTCCAGCACTGTGCTCACTCCTCTACTCCCGCACTGTGCTCACTCCTCTACTCCCGCACCATGCTCACTCCATTACTCCTGCACTGTGCTCACTCCTCTACTCTTGCACTGTGCTCACTCCTCTACTCCCGCACTGTGCTCACTCCTCTACTCCCGCACCGTGCTCACTCCGCTACTCCCGCACCATGCTCACTCCATTACTCCTGCACTGTGCTCACTCCTCTACTCTCGCACTGTGCTCACTCCTCTACTCCCGCACTGTGCTCACGCCTCTACTCTCGCACTGTGCTCACTCCTCTACTCCCGCACTGTGCTCACTCCATTACTCCTGCACTGTGCTCACCCCTCTACTCTCGCACTGTGCTCACTCCTCTACTCCCGCACCGAGCTCACTCCTCTACTCCAGCACTGTGCTCACTCCTCCACTCCCGCACTGTGCTCACTCCTCTACTACCGCACTGTGCTCACTCCTCTATTCCCGCACCTTGCTCACTCCTCTACTCCCGCACTGTGCTCACACCTCTTCTCCCGCACCGTGCTCACTCCTCTACTCCCACACCGTGCTCACTCCTCTACTCCCGCACCGTGCTCACTCCTCTACTCCCGCACCGTGCTCACTCCTCTACTCCCGCACCGTGCTCACTCTTCTACTCCCGCACCGTGCTCACTCCTTTACTCCCGCACCTTGCTCACTCCTCTACTCCCGCACAGTGCTCACTCCTCTACTCCCGCACCGTGCTCACTCCTCTACTCCCGCACTGTGCTCACTCCTCTATACCCGCACTGTGCTCGCTCCTCTACTCCCGCACTGTGCTCGCTCCTCTACTCCCGCACCGTGCTCGCTCCTCTACTCCCGCACCGTGCTCACTCATCCACTCCAGCATCGTGCTCACTCCTCTATTCCCGCACTATGCTCACTCCTCCACTCTCGCATGGTGCCCTCTCCTCTACTCCCGCACTATGCTCGCTCCTCTACTCCCGCTCTGTGCTCACTCCTCTACTCCCACACTGGGCTCACTCCTCTACTCCCGCAATGTGCTCACTCGTCTGCTCCCGCACTGTGCACACTCCTCTTCTCCCGCACTCTGCTCAATCCTCTACTCCCGCACTGTGCTCACTCCTCTACTCCAGCACTTTGCTCACATCTACTCGCGCACTGTGCTCACGCCTCTACTCCCGCAATGTGCTCACAACTCTACTCCCGCACTCTGCTCACTCCTCTATTCCTGCACTGTGATCAGTGCTCTGCTCCCGCAATTTGCTCACTCCTCTATTCCCGCACTGTGCTCACGCCTCTACTCCCGCACTGTGCTCACTCATCTACTCCCGCAATGTGCTCACTCCTCTTCTCCCGCACTGTGCTCACTCCTCTACTCCCGCAGAGTGCTCAATCCTCTACTCCCGCAGAGTGCTCACTCCTCTACTCGCGGACTGTGCTCACTCCTCTACTCCCGCACTGTGCTCACTCCTCTACTCCCGCACTGTGCTCACTCCACTACTCCCGCACTGTGCTCACTCCTCTACTCCCGCACTGTGCTCACTCCTCTACGCCTTCACTGTGCTCACACTTCTACTCCTCCACTGAGCTCACACTTCCACTCCCGCACTTTGCTCACTCCTCTACTCCCGCACTCTGCTCACTCCTCTACACCTGCGCCGTGCTCACTCCTCTACTCCCGCACTGTGCTCACTCCTCTACTCTCGCAGAGTGCTCACTCCTCTACTCGCGGACTGTGCTCACTCCTCTACTCCCGCACGGTGCTCACTCCTCTACTCCCACACTGTGCTCACCCCTCTACTCCCGCACGGTGCTCACTCCTCTACTCCCGCACTGTGCTCACTCCTCTATTCCCGCACCTTGCTCGCTCCTCTACTCCCACACCGTGCTCACTCCTCTACTCCCGCACTGTGCTCACTCCTCTACTCCCGCACTGTTCTCGCTCCTCTACTCCCGCACCGTACTCACTCCGCTACTCCCGCACTGTGCTCAAACCTATACTCCCGCACTGTGCTCACTCCTCTATTCCCGCACCTTGCTCACTCCTCTACTCCCGCACCGTGCTCACTCCTCTGCTCCCGCACCGTGCTCACTCCTCTACTCCCGCACTGTGCTCACTCCTCTACTCCCGCACTGTGCTCACTCCTCTACTCCCGCACTGTGCTCACTCCTCTACACCCGCACTGTGCTCACTCCTCTATTCCCGCACCTTGCT
This sequence comes from Somniosus microcephalus, assembly GCF_052327205.1. Taxonomy (NCBI): domain Eukaryota; kingdom Metazoa; phylum Chordata; class Chondrichthyes; order Squaliformes; family Somniosidae; genus Somniosus; species Somniosus microcephalus. Next base: position 56,666,561 of record NC_140988.1, read on the forward strand.
CCCTCCTCTACTCCCGCACCGTGCTCACTCCTCTACTACCGCACCTTGCTCACTCCTCTACCCCCGCAACGTGCTCACTCATCCACTCCCGCACCGTGCTCACTCCTCTATTCCCGCACTGTGCTCACTCCTCCACTCTCGCACGGTGCCCTCTCCTCTACTCCCGCTCTATGCTCGCTCCTCTACTCCTGCTCTGGCTCACTCCTCTACTCCCGCAATGGGCTCACTCCTCTACTCCCGCAATGTGCTCACTCCTCTACTCCCGCACTGTGCACACTCCTCTACTCCCGCACTCTGCTCACTCCTCTACTCCCGCACTGTGCTCACTCCTCTACTCCTGCACTTTGCTCACTCTTCTACTCGCGCACTGTGCTCATGCCTCTACTCCCGCAATGTGCTCACAACTCTACTCCCGCACTCTGCTCACTCCTCTATTCCTGCACTGTGATCAGTGCTCTACTCCCGCACTTTGCTCACTCCTCTATTCCCGCACTGTGCTCACTCCTCTACTCCCGCACTGTGCTCACTCATCTACTCCCGCAATGTGCTCACTCCTCTTCTGCCGCACTGTGCTCACTCCTCTACTCCCGCAGAGTGCTCAATCCTCTACTCCCGCAGAGTGCTCACTCCTCTACTCGCGGACTGTGCTCACTCCTCTACTCCCGCACTGTGCTCACTCCTCTACTCCCGCACTGTGCTCACTCCACTACTCCCGCACTGTGCTCACTCCTCTACTCCCGCACTGTGCTCACTCCTCTACGCCTTCACTGTGCTCACACTTCTACTCCTCCACTGAGCTCACTCTTCCACTCCCGCACTTTGCTCACTCCTCTACTCCCGCACTGTGCTCACTCCTCCACACCTGCGCCGTGCTCACTCCTCTACTCCCGCACTGTGCTCACTCCTCTACTCTCGCAGAGTGCTCACTCCTCTATTCGCGGACTGTGCTCACTCCTCCACTCCCGCACGGTGCTCACTCCTCTACTCCCACACTGTGCTCACTCCTCTACTCCCGCACGGTGCTCACTCCTCTACTCCCGCACTGTGCTCACTCCTCTATTCCCGCACGGTGCTCAGTCCTCTACTCCCGCTCTGTGCTCACTCCTCTACTCCCGCACCGTGCTCACTCCTCTACTCCCGCAATGTGCTCACTCCACTACTCCCGCACTGTGCTCACACCTCTACTCCCGCACTGTGCTCACTCCTCTATTCCCGCACCTTGCTCACTCCTCTACTCCCGCACCGTGCTCACTCCGCAACAACCGCACTGTGTTCACTCCTCTACTCCCGCACTGTGCTCACTCATCTACTCCCGCACTGTGCTCGCTCCTCTACTCCCACACTGTGCTCACTCCTCTACCCCCGCACCGTACTCACTCCTCTACGCCTGCACTGTGCTCACTCCTCTGCACCCGCACTGTGGTCAATCCTCTACTCCCGCACTGTGCTCACTCCTATACCCCCGCACTGTGTTCACTCCGCTATTCCAGCAATTTCCTCACTCCTCCCCTCTCGCACAGTGCTCACTCCTCTACTCCCACACCGTCCTCACTCCTCTACTCCCGCACCGTGTTCACTCCTCTACTCCAGCACTGTGCTCACTCCTCTACTCCCGCACTGTGCTCACTCCTCTACTCCCGCACCATGCTCACTCCATTACTCCTGCACTGTGCTCACTCCTCTACTCTTGCACTGTGCTCACTCCTCTACTCCCGCACTGTGCTCACTCCTCTACTCCCGCACCGTGCTCACTCCGCTACTCCCGCACCATGCTCACTCCATTACTCCTGCACTGTGCTCACTCCTCTACTCTCGCACTGTGCTCACTCCTCTACTCCCGCACTGTGCTCACGCCTCTACTCTCGCACTGTGCTCACTCCTCTACTCCCGCACTGTGCTCACTCCATTACTCCTGCACTGTGCTCACCCCTCTACTCTCGCACTGTGCTCACTCCTCTACTCCCGCACCGAGCTCACTCCTCTACTCCAGCACTGTGCTCACTCCTCCACTCCCGCACTGTGCTCACTCCTCTACTACCGCACTGTGCTCACTCCTCTATTCCCGCACCTTGCTCACTCCTCTACTCCCGCACTGTGCTCACACCTCTTCTCCCGCACCGTGCTCACTCCTCTACTCCCACACCGTGCTCACTCCTCTACTCCCGCACCGTGCTCACTCCTCTACTCCCGCACCGTGCTCACTCCTCTACTCCCGCACCGTGCTCACTCCTCTACTCCCGCACCGTGCTCACTCCTTTACTCCCGCACCTTGCTCACTCCTCTACTCCCGCACAGTGCTCACTCCTCTACTCCCGCACCGTGCTCACTCCTCTACTCCCGCACTGTGCTCACTCCTCTATACCCGCACTGTGCTCGCTCCTCTACTCCCGCACTGTGCTCGCTCCTCTACTCCCGCACCGTGCTCGCTCCTCTACTCCCGCACCGTGCTCACTCATCCACTCCAGCATCGTGCTCACTCCTCTATTCCCGCACTATGCTCACTCCTCCACTCTCGCATGGTGCCCTCTCCTCTACTCCCGCACTATGCTCGCTCCTCTACTCCCGCTCTGTGCTCACTCCTCTACTCCCACACTGGGCTCACTCCTCTACTCCCGCAATGTGCTCACTCGTCTGCTCCCGCACTGTGCACACTCCTCTTCTCCCGCACTCTGCTCAATCCTCTACTCCCCAATGTGCTCACAACTCTACTCCCGCACTCTGCTCACTCCTCTATTCCTGCACTGTGATCAGTGCTCTGCTCCCGCAATTTGCTCACTCCTCTATTCCCGCACTGTGCTCACGCCTCTACTCCCGCACTGTGCTCACTCATCTACTCCCGCAATGTGCTCACTCCTCTTCTCCCGCACTGTGCTCACTCCTCTACTCCCGCAGAGTGCTCAATCCTCTACTCCCGCAGAGTGCTCACTCCTCTACTCGTGGACTGTGCTCACTCCTCTACTCCCGCACTGTGCTCACTCCTCTACTCCCGCACTGTGCTCACTCCACTACTCCCGCACTGTGCTCACTCCTCTACTCCCGCACTGTGCTCACTCCTCTACGCCTTCACTGTGCTCACACTTCTACTCCTCCACTGAGCTCACACTTCCACTCCCGCACTTTGCTCACTCCTCTACTCCCGCACTCTGCTCACTCCTCTACACCTGCGCCGTGCTCACTCCTCTACTCCCGCACTGTGCTCACTCCTCTACTCTCGCAGAGTGCTCACTCCTCTACTCGCGGACTGTGCTCACTCCTCTACTCCCGCACGGTGCTCACTCCTCTACTCCCACACTGTGCTCACTCCTCTACTCCCGCACGGTGCTCACTCCTCTACTCCCGCACTGTGCTCACTCCTCTATTCCCGCACCTTGCTCGCTCCTCTACTCCCACACCGTGCTCACTCCTCTACTCCCGCACTGTGCTCACTCCTCTACTCCCGCACTGTTCTCGCTCCTCTACTCCCGCACCGTACTCACTCCGCTACTCCCGCACTGTGCTCAAACCTATACTCCCGCACTGTGCTCACTCCTCTATTCCCGCACCTTGCTCACTCCTCTACTCCCGCACCGTGCTCACTCCTCTGTTCCGCACCGTGCTCACTCCTCTACTCCCGCACTGTGCTCACTCCTCTACTCCCGCACTGTGCTCACTCCTCTACTCCCGCACTGTGCTCACTCCTCTACACCCGCACTGTGCTCACTCCTCTATTCCCGCACCTTGCTCCCTCCTCTACTCCCGCACCGTGCTCACTCCTCTACTACCGCACCTTGCTCACTCCTCTACCCCCGCAACGTGCTCACTCCTCTCCTCCCGCACCGTGCTCACTCCTCTACCCCCGCAACGTGCTCACTCCTCTATTCCCGCACTGTGCTCACTCCTCAACTCCCGCACTGTGCACATTCCTCTACACCGCACTGTGCTCACTCCACCATTCCCGCAATGTGCTCACTCCTCTACTCCCGCACTGTGCTCACTCCTCTACTCCCGCACTGTGCTCACTCCTCTACTCCCGCACTATGCTCACTCCTCTACTCCCGTACCGGGGTCAATCATATAATCCCGCACCGATCTCACTCCTCTACTCCCGCACTGTGCTCACTCCTCTACTCCCGCACTGTGCTCACTCCTCTACTCCCGCACTGTGCTCACTCCTCTACTCCCGCTCTGTGCTCTCTCCTCTACTCCCGCACTCCGCTCACTGCTCTACTCCCGCACTGTGCTCACCCCTCTACTCCTGCACTTTGCTCACTCCTCTACTCCCGCACTATGCTCACGCCTCTACTCCCGCAATGTGCTCAGAACTCTACTCCAGTACACTGCTCACTCCTCTATTCCTGCATTGTGCTCACTCCTCTACTCCCACAGTGTGCTCACTCCTCTACTCCCGCACTGGGCTCAGTCCTCTACTCCCGCACTGTGCTCACTCCTCTACTCTCGCAGAGTGCTCACTCCTCTACTCGCGGACTGTGCTCACTCCTCTACTCCCGCATGGTGCTCACTCCTCTACTCCCACACTGTGCTCACTCCTCTATTCCCGCACCTTGCTCACTCCTCTACTCCAGCACCGTGCTCACTCCTCTGCTCCCGCACCGTGCTCACTCCTCTACTCCCGCACTGTGCTCACTCCTCTACTCCCGCACTGTGCTCACTCCTCTACTCCCGCACTGTGCTCACTCCTCTACACCCGCACTGTGCTCACTCCTCTATTCCCGCACCTTGCTCCCTCCTCTACTCCCGCACCGTGCTCACTCCTCTACTACCGCACCTTGCTCACTCCTCTACCCCCGCAACGTGCTCACTCCTCTCCTCCCGCACCGTGCTCACTCCTCTACCCCCGCAACGTGCTCACTCCTCTATTCCCGCACTGTGCTCACTCCTCAACTCCCGCACTGTGCACATTCCTCTACACCGCACTGTGCTCACTCCACCATTCCCGCAATGTGCTCACTCCTCTACTCCCGCACTGTGCTCACTCCTCTACTCCCGCACTGTGCTCACTCCTCTACTCCCGCACTATGCTCACTCCTCTACTCCCGTACCGGGGTCAATCATATAATCCCGCACCGATCTCACTCCTCTACTCCCGCACTGTGCTCACTCCTCTACTCCCGCACTGTGCTCACTCCTCTACTCCCGCACTGTGCTCACTCCTCTACTCCCGCTCTGTGCTCACTCCTCTACTCCCGCACTCCGCTCACTGCTCTACTCCCGCACTGTGCTCACCCCTCTACTCCTGCACTTTGCTCACTCCTCTACTCCCGCACTATGCTCACGCCTCTACTCCCGCAATGTGCTCAGAACTCTACTCCCGTACACTGCTCACTCCTCTATTCCTGCATTGTGCTCACTCCTCTACTCCCACAGTGTGCTCACTCCTCTACTCCCGCACTGGGCTCAGTCCTCTACTCCCGCACTGTGCTCACTCCTCTACTCCCGCACTGTGCTCACTCCTCTACTCCCGCACTGTGCTCCCTCCTCTACTCCCGCAGTTTGCTCACTCCTCCACTCCCGCACTCCCGCACTGTGCTTACTCCTCTTCTCCTGCACTGTGCTCACTCCTCTACTCCCGCAGAGTGCTCAATCCTCTACTCCCGCAGAGTGCTCACTCCTGTACTCGCGGACTGTGCTCACTCCTCCACTCCCGCACTGTGCTCACTCCTCTACTCCCGCACTGTGCTCACTCCTCTACTCCCGCACTGTGCTCACTCCTCTACTCGCGCACTGTGCTCCATCCTCTACTCCCGCGATGTGCTCACTCCTCTACTCCTTCACTGTGCTCACTCTTCTACTCCTCCACTGAGCTCACTCTTCTGCTCCCGCACTTTGCTCACTCCTCTACTCCCGCACTGTGCTCACTGCTCTACTCTCGCAGTGTGCTCACTCCTCTACTCGCGGACTGTGCTCACTCATCTACTCCCGCACTGTGCTCACACCTCTACTCCCGCACTGTGCTCACACCTCTACTCCCGCACCGTACTCACTCCTCTACTCCCACACGGTGCTCAGTCCTCTGCTCCCGCACTGTGCTCACACCTCTACTCCGCACCGTACTCACTCCTCTACTCCCGCACGGTGCTCAGTCCTCTACTCCCGCACGGTGCTCCGTCCTCTACTCCCGCACTGTGCTCACACCTCTACTCCCGCACCGTACTCACTCCTCTACTCCCGCACGGTGCTCAGTACTCTACCCCCGCACTGTGCTCACACCTCTAATCCCGCACCGTTCTCACTCCTCTTCTCCCGCACTGTGCTCACTCCTCTACTCCCAAACTGTGGTCACTCCTCTACTCCCACACTGTGCTCACTCCTCTACTCCCGCTCTGTGCTCACTCCTCTACTCCCGCACCGTGCTCACTCCTCTACTCCCGCACTGTGCTCACTCCTCTACTACCGCACTGTGCCCACTCCTCTACTCCCGCACTGTGCTCACTCCTCTATTCCCTCACCTTGCTCACTCCTCTAATCCCGCACCATGCTCACTCCGCAACAACCGCACTGTGTTCACTCCTCTACTCCCGCACTGTGCTCACTCATCTACTCCCGCACTGTGCTCGCTCCTCTACTCCCACACTGTGCTCACTCCTCTACCCCCGCACCGTACTCACTCCTCTACTCCTGCACTGTGCCCACTCCTCTACACCCGCACTGTGGTCAATCCTCTACTCCCGCACTTTGCTCACTCCTCTACTCCCGCACTGTGCTCACTCCTATACCCCCGCACTGTGTTCACTCCGCTATTCCCGCAATTTCCTCACTCCTCCCCTCTCGCACAGTGCTCACTCCTCTACTCACGCTCTGTCCTCACTCCTCTACTCCCGCACCGTGTTCACTCCTCTACTCCAGCACTGTGCTCACTCCTCTACTCCCGCACTGTGCTCGCTCCTCTACTCCCGCACCATGCTCACTCCATTACTCCTGCACTGTGCTCACTCCTCTACTCTTGCACTGTGCTCACTCCTCTACTCCCGCACTGTGCTCACTCCTCTACTCTCGCACTGTGCTCACTCCTCTACTCCCGCACCGTGCTCACTCCGCTACTCCCGCACCATGCTCACTCCATTACTCCTGCACTGTGCTCACTCCTCTACTCTCGCACTGTCCTCACTCCTCTACTCCCGCACTGTGCTCAATCCTGTACTCTCGCACTGTGCTCACTCCTCTACTCCCGCACTGTGCTCACTCCATTACTCCTGCACTGTGCTCACCACTCTACTCTCGCACTGTGCTCACTCCTCTACTCCCGCACCGAGCTCACTCCTCTACTCCAGCACTGTGCTCACTCCACCACTCCCGCTCTGTGCTCACTCCTCTACTACCGCACTGTGCTCACTCCTCTATTTCTGCACCTTGTTCACTCCTCTACTCCCGCACTGTGCTCACACCTCTTCTCCCGCACCGTGCTCACTCCTCTACTCCCACACCGTGCTCACTCCTCTACTCCCGCACCGTGCTCACTCCTCTACTCCCACACCGTGCTCACTCCTCTACTCCCGCACCGTGCTCACTCCTCTACTCCCGCTCCGTGCTCACTCCTCTACTCCCGCACTTTGCTCACTCCTCTACTCCCGCACCGTGCTCACTCCTCTACTCCCGCACCGTGCTCACTCCTCTACTCCCACACTGTGCTCACTCCTCTACTCCCGCACTGTGCTCGCTCCTCTACTCCCGCACAGTGCTCGCTCATCTACTCCCGCACTGTGCTCACAACTCTACTCCCGCACTCTGCTCACTGCTCTATTCCTGCACTGTGATCAGTGCTCTACTCCCGCACTTTGCTCACTCCTCTATTCCCGCACTGTGCTCACTCCTCTACTCCCGCACTGTGCTCACTCATCTACTCCCGCACTGTGCTCACTCCTCTTCTCCCGCACTGTGCTCACTCCTCTACTCCCGCAGAGCGCTCAATCCTCTACTCCCGCAGAGTGCTCACTCCTCTAATCGCGGACTGTGCTCACTCCTCTACTCCCGCACTGTGCTCACTCCTCTACTACCGCACTGTGCTCACTCCACTACTCCTGCACTGTGCTCACTCCTCTACTCCCGCACTGTGCTCACTCCTCTACGCCTTCACTGTGCTCACACATCTACTCCTCCACTGAGCTCTCTCTTCTACTCCCGCACTTTGCTCACTCCTCTACTCCCGCAGTGTGCTCACTCCTCTCCACCTGCGCCGTGCTCACTCCTCTACTCCCGCACTGTGCTCACTCCTCTACTCTCGCAGAGTGCTCACTCCGCTACTCGCGGACTGTGCTCACTCCTCTACTCCCGCACGGTGCTCACTCCTCTACTCCCACACTGTGCTCACTCCTCTACTCCCGCACGGTGCTCACTCCTCTACTCCCGCACTGTGCTCACTCCTCTACTCCCGCACCTTGCTCGCTCCTCTACTCCCGCACCGTGCTCACTCCTCTACTCCCGCACTGTGCTCACTCCTCTACTCCCGCACTGTTCTCGCTCCTCTACTCCCGCACTGTGCTCACTCCTCTACTCCCACACTGTGCTCACTCCTCTACTCCCGCTCTGTGCTCACTCCTCTACTCCTGCACCGTGCTCACTCCTCTACTCCCGCACTGTGCTCACTCCTCTACTCCCGCACTGTGCTTACTCCTCTACTCCCGCTCTGTGCTCACTCCTCTACTCCTGCACCGTGCTCACTCCTCTACTCCCGCACTGTGCTCACTCCTCTACTCCCGCACTGTGCTCACTCCTCTACTCCTGCACTCTGCTCACTCCTACACTCCCGCACTGTGCTCACACATCTGCTCCCGCACCGTGCTCACTCCTCTACTCCCGCACGGTGCTCAGTCCTCTACTCCCGCACTGTGCTCACTCCTCTACTCCCGCACTGTGCTCCTTCCTCTACTCCATCACTGTGCTCACTCCTCTACTCCTCCACTGAGCTCACTCTTCTACTGCCTCACTGTGCTCACTCCTCTACTTCCGCACTGTGCTCACTCCTCTACTCCCGCACTGTGCTCACTCCTCTACTCCCGCACTGTGCTCACTCCTCTACTCCCGCACTTTGCTCACTCCTCTACTCCCGCACTGTGCTCACTGCTCTACTCCCGCTCTGTACTCACTCCGCCACTCCTGCACTGTGCTCTCTCCTCTACTCCCGCTCTGTGCTCACTCCTCTACTGCCGCACTGTGCTCACTGCTCTACTCCAGCATTGTGCTCGCTCCGCTAAACCCGCATAGAATCACTCCTCTACTCTCACACTGTGCTCGATTCTCTACTCCCGCACCGTGCTCACTCCTAGACTCCAACATTGAGTTCACCCCTTTACTCCCGCACTGTGCTCACTCCTCTACTCCCCCAATGTGCTCGCTCCTCTACTCCTGCATTGTGCTCCCTCCTCTACTCCCGCACTGTGCTCACTCCTCTAATCTCGCACTGTGCTCACTGCTCTACTCCCGCACTATGCTCACTCCTCTACTTCCGCACTGTGCTCACTCCTCTACTCCCGCACTGTGCTCACTCCTCTACACCCGCACTGTGCTCACTCCTCTATTCCCGCACCTTGCTCCCTCCTCTACTCCCGCACCGTGCTCACTCCTCTACTCACGCACCTTGCTCACTCCTCTTCCCCCGCACCGTGCTCACTCCTCTACACCCGCACTGTGCTCACTACTCTACTCCCGCACTGTGCACACTCCTCTACTCCCGCACTGTGCTCACTCCTCTACGCCTTCACTGTGCTCACACTTCTACTCCTCCACTGAGCTCTCTCTTCTACTCCCGCACTTTGCTCACTCCTCTACTCCCGCAGTGTGCTCACTCCTCTACACCTGCGCCGTGCTCACTCCTCTACTCCCGCACTGTGCTCACTCCTCTACTCTCGCAGAGTGCTCACTCCTCTACTCGCGGACTGTGCTCACTCCTCTACTCCCGCACGGTGCTCACTCCTCTACTCCCACACTGTGCTCACTCCTCTACTCCCGCACGGTGCTCACTCCTCTACTCCCGCACTGTGCTCACTCCTCTACTCCCGCACCTTGCTCGCTCCTCTACTCCGGCACCGTGCTCACTCCTCCACTCCCGCACTGTGCTCACTCCTCTACTCCCGCACTGTTCTCGCTCCTCTACTCCCGCACCGTACTCACTCCTCTACTCCCGCACGGTGCTCAGTCCTCTACCACCGCACTGTGCTCACACCTTTACTCCAGCACCGTACTCACTCCTCTACACCCGCACTGTGCTCACTCCTCTACTCCCACACTGTGCTCACTCCGCTACTCCCGCACTGTGCTCGCTCCTCTACTCCCGCACCGTAATCGCTCCTCTACTCACGCACGGTGCTCAGACCTCTACACCCGCACTGTGCTCACACCTCTACTCCCGCACCGTACTCACTCCTCTACACCCGCACTGTGCTCACTCCTCTACTCCCACACTGTGGTCACTCCTCTACTCCCACACTGTGCTCACTCCTCTCCTCCCGCTCTGTGCTCACTCCTCCACTCCTGCACCGTGCTCACTCCTCTACTCCCGCACTGTGCTCACTCCTCTACTCCCGCACTGTGCTCACTCCTCTACTCCCGCACTCTGCTCACTCCTAAACTCCCGCACTGTGCTCACACATCTGCTCCCGCACCGTGCTCACTCCTCTACTCCCGCACGGTGCTCAGTCCTCTACTCCCGCACTGTGCTCACTCCTCTACTCCCGCACTGTGCTCCTTCCTCTACTCCATCACTGTGCTCACTCCTCTACTCCTCCACTGAGCTCACTCTTCTACTGCCTCACTGTGCTCACTCCTCTACTTCCGCACTGTGCTCACTCCTCTACTCCCGCACTGTGCTCACTCCTCTACTCCCGCACTGTGCTCACTCCTCTACTCCCGCACTTTACTCACTCCTCTACTCCCGCACTGTGCTCACTGCTCTACTACCGCTCTGTACTCACTCCTCCACTCCTGCACTGTGCTCTCTCCTCTACTCCCGCTCTGTGCTCACTCCTCTACTGCCGCACTGTACTCACTGCTCTACTCCAGCATTGTGCTCACTCCGCTAAACCCGCATAGAATCACTCCTCTACTCTCACACTGTGCTCACTTCTCTACTCCCGCACCGTGCTCACTCCTAGACTCCAACATTGAGCTCACCCCTTTACTCCCGCACTGTGCTCACTCCTCTACTCCCCCAATGTGCTCGCTCCTCTACTCCTGCATTGTGCTCCCTCCTCTACTCCCGCACTGTGCTCACTCCTCCAATCTCGCACTGTGCTCACTGCTCTACTCCCGCACTGTGCTCACTCCTCTACTTCCGCACTGTGCTCACTCCTCTACTCCCGCACTGTGCTCACTCCTCTACGCCTTCACTGTGCTCACACTTCTACTCCTCCACTGAGCTCTCTCTTCTACTCCCGCACTGTGCTCACTCCTCTACACCCGCACTGTGCTCACTCCTCTATTCCCGCACCTTGCTCCCTCCTCTACTCCCGCAACGTGCTCACTCCTCTACTCACGCACCTTGCTCACTCCTCTTCCCCCGCACCGTGCTCACTCCTCTACTCCCGCACCGTGCTCACTCCTCTACTCCCGCACTGTGCTCACTCCACCACTCCCGCAATGTGCTCACTCCTCTACTCCCGCACTATGCTCACTCCTCTACTCCCGCACTATGCTCACTCCTCTACTCCCGTACCGGGGTCAATCATATAATCCCGCACCGATCTCACTCCTCTACTCCCGCACTGTGCTCACTCCTCTACTCCCGTACTGTGCTCACTCCTCTACTCCCGCACTGTGCTCACTCCTCTACTCCCGCTCTGTGCTCACTCCTCTACTCCCGCACTCTGCTCACTCCTCTACTCCTGCACTGTGCTCACTCCTCTACTCCCACTCTGTGCTCACTCCTGTACTCCCGCACCGTGCTCACTCCTCTACTCCCGCACCGTGCTCACTTCTCTACTCCCTCACCGTGTGCACTCCTCTATTCCCGCACTGTGCTCACTCCTCTACTCCCGCACTGTGCACACTCCTCTACTCCCGCACTGTGCTCACTCCACCACTCCCGCAATGTGCTCACTCCTCTACTCCCGCACTGTGCTCACTCCTCTACTCCCGCACTATGCTCACTCCTCTACTCCCGTACCGGGGTCAATCATATAATCCCGCACCGATCTCACTCCTCTACTCCCGCACTGTGCTCACTCCTCTACTCCCGCACTGTGCTCACTCCTCTACACCCGCACTGTGCTCACTCCTCTACTCCCGCACTGTGCTCACTCCTCTACTCCAGCACTGTGCTCACTCCTCTACTCCCGCTCTGTGCTCACTCCTCTACTCCCGCACTCTGCTCACTCCTCTACTCCTGCACTGTGCTCACTCCTCTACTCCCACACTGTGCTCACTACTCTACTCCCGCACTGGGCTCAGTCCTCTACTCCCGCACTGTGCTCACTCCTCTACTCCCCCAATATGCTCGCTCCTCTATTCCCGCAACGTGCTCACTCCTCTACTCCCGAAATGTGCTCACTCCTCTAATCTCGCACTGTGCTCACTCCTCTACACCCACAATGTGCTCGCTCCTCTATTCCCGCACAGTGCTCACTCCTCTACTCTCGAAATCTGCTCACTCCTCTACTCTCGAAATGTGCTCACTCCTCTAATCTCGCACTGTGCTCACTCCTCTACTCCCACACTGTGCTCACTGCTCTACTCCAGCACTTTGCTCACTCCTCCACTCCCGCACTCCCGCACTGTGCTTACTCCTCTTCTCCTGCACTGTGCTCACTCCTCTACTCCCGCAGAGTGCTCAATCCTCTACTCCCGCAGAGTGCTCACTCCTGTACTCACGGACTGTGCTCACGCCTCTTCTCCCGCACTTTGCTCACTCCTCTACTCCCGCACTGTGCTCACTCTTCTACTCCCACACTGTGCTCACTCATCTGCCCCCGCACCGTGCTCACACCTCTTCTCCCGCACCGTGCTCACTCCTCTACTCCCGCAGCGTGCTCACTCCTCTACTCCCGCACCGTGCTCACTCCTCTACTCCCGCACCGTGCTCACTCCTCTACTCCCGCACCGTGCTCACTCCTCTACTCCGCACCGTACTCAATCCTCTACTCCCGCACCGTGCTCACTCCTCTATTCCCGCACTGTGCTCACTCCTCCACTCCCGCACCATGCTCACTCCTCTACTCCCGCACTGTGGTCACTCCTCTACTCCCGCACTGTGCACACTCCTCTACTCCCGCACTGTGCCAACTCCTCTACTCCCGCACTGTGGTCACTCCTCTACTCCCGCACTGTGCTCACTCCTCTACTCCCGCACTGTGCTCACTCCTCTACCCCCGCACTGAGTTCACTCCACTATTCCCGCAATGTCCTCACTCCTCCACTCTCGCGCAGTGCCCTCTCCTCCACTCCCACACTGTTCTCACTCCTCTTCTCCCGCACCGTGCTCACTCCTCTACTCCCGCACCGTGCTCACTCCTCTATTCCCGTACCGTGCTCACTCCTCTACTCCCGCACGTTGCTCACTCCTCTACTCCCGCACTGTTCTCACTCATCTGCTCCCGCACTGTGCTCACTCCTCTATTCCCGCACCTTGCTCACTCCTCTACTCCCGCGCCATGCTCACTCCTCTACTCCCGCACCTTGCTCACTCCTCTACCCCCGCACCGTGCTCACTCCTCTACTCCCGCACTGTGCTCACTCCTATACTCCCGCACTGTGCTCACTCCTCTATTCCCGCACCTTGCTCACTCCTCTACTCCCGAACCGTGCTCACTCCTCTACTCCCGCACCGTGCTCACTCCTCTACTCCCGCACCGTGCTCACTCCTCTACTCCCGCAACTTGCTCACTCCTCTATTACCGCACTGTGCTCACTCCTCTAATCTCGCACTGTGCTCACTCCTCTACTCCCGCACTATGCTCACTCCTCTACACCCGCACTGTGCTCACTCCTCGATTCCCGCACCTTGCTCCCTCCTCTACTCCCGCACCGTGCTCACTCCTCTACTCCCGCACCTTGCTCACTCCTCTACCCCCGCACCGTGCTCACTCCTCTACCCCCGCACCGTGCTCACTCCTCTACTCCCGCACTGTGCACACTCCTCTACTCCCGCACTGTGCTCACTCCACCACTCCCGCAATGTGCTCACTCCTCTACTCCCGCACTGTGCTCACTCCTCTACTCCCGCACTATGTTCACTCCTCTACTCCCGTACTAGGGTCAATCATATAATCCCGCACTGACCTCACTCCTCTACTCCTGCACTGTGCTCACTCCTCTACTCCCGCACTGTGCTCACTCCTCTACTCCCGCACTGTGCTCACTCCTCTACTCCTGCTCTGTGCTCACTCCTCTACTCCCGCACTCTGCTGACTCCTCTACTCCCGCACTGTGCTCACTCCTCTACTCCTGCACTTTGCTCACTCCTCTACTCCCGCACTGTGCTCACGCCTCTACTCCCGCAATGTGCTCACAACTCTACTCCCGCACTCTACTCACTCCTCTATTCCTGCACTGTGCTCACTCCTCTACTCCCGCACTGTGCTCACTCCTCTACTCCCGCACTTTGCTCACTCCTCCACTCCCGCACTCCCGTACTGTGCTTACTCCTCTTCTCCTGCACTGTGCTCACTCCTCTACTCCCGCAGAGTGCTCAATCCTCTACTCCCGCAGAGTGCTCATCCCTGTACTCGCGGACTGTGCTCACTCCTCTACTCCCGCACTGTGCTCACTCCTCTACTCCCGCACTGTGCTCACTCCTCTACTCCCGCACTGTGTTCACTCCTCTACTCGCGCACTGTGCTCAATCCTCTACTCCCGCTATGTGCTCACTCCTCTACTCCTTCACTGTGCTCACTCTTCTACTCCTCCACTGAGCTCACTCTTCTACTCCCGCACTTTGCTCACTGCTCTACTCTCGCAGTGTGCTCACTCCTCTACTCCCGCACTGTGCTCACTGCTCTACTCTCGCAGTGTGCTCACTCCTCTACTCGCGGACTGTGCTCACTCATCTACTCCTGCACTGTGCTCACTCCTCTACTCCCGCACTGTGCTCACACCTCTACTCCCGCACCGTACTCACTCCTCCACTCCCACACGGTGCTCAGTCCTCTACTCCCGCACTGTGCTCACACCTCTACTCCGCACCGTACTCACTCCTCTACTCCCGCACGGTACTCAGTCCTCTACTCCCGCACGGTGCTCAGTCCTCTACTCCCGCACTGTGCTCACACCTCTACTCCCGCACCGTACTCACACCTCTACTCCCGCTCTGTGCTCACTCCTCTACTCCCGCACCGTGCTCACTCCTCTACTCCCGCACTGTGCTCACTCCTCCACTCCCGCACTGTGCTCACTCCTCTACTCCCGCACTGTGCTCACTCCTCTCTTCCCGCACCTTGCTCACTCCTCTACTCCCGCACCGTGCTCACTCCTCTACTCCCGCACCGTGCTCACTCCGCAACAACCGCACTGTGTTCACTCCTCTACTCCCGCACCGTGCTCACTCCGCAACAACCGCGCTGTGCTCTCTCCTCTACTCCCGCTCTGTGCTCACTCCTCTACTGCCGCACTGTGCTCACTGCTCTACTCCAGCATTGTGCTCACTCCACTAAACCCGCATAGAATCACTCCTCTACTCTGACACTGTGCTCACTTCTCTACTCCCGCACCGTGCTCACTCCTAGACTCCAACATTGAGCTCACCCCTTTACTCCCGCACTGTGCTCATTCCTCTACTCCCCCAATGTGCTCGCTCCTCTACTCCTGCATTGTGCTCCCTCCTCTACTCCCGCACTGTGCTCACTCCTCTAATCTCGCACTGTGCTCACTGCTCTACTCCCGCACTATGCTCACTCCTCTACTTCCGCACTGTGCTCACTCCTCTACTCCCGCACTGTGCTCACTCCTCTACGCCTTCACTGTGCTCACACTTCTACTCCTCCACTGAGCTCTCTCTTCTACTCCCGCACTTTGCTCACTCCTCTACTCCCGCAGTGTGCTCACTCCTCTACACCTGCGCCGTGCTCACTCCTCTACTCCCGCACTGTGCTCACTCCTCTACTCTCGCAGAGTGCTCACTCCTCGACTCGCGGACTGTGCTCACTCCTCTACTCCCGCACGGTGCTCACTCCTCTACTCCCACACTGTGCTCACTCCTCTACTCCCGCACGGTGCTCACTCCTCTACTCCCGCACGGTGCTCACTCCTCTACTCCCGCACGGTGCTCAGTCCTCTACCCCCGCACTGTGCTCACACCTTTACTCCCGCACCGTACTCCCTCCTCTACACCCGCACTGTGCTCACTCCTCTACTCCCACACTGTGCTCACTCCTCTACTCCCGCACCGTACTCACTCCTCTACTCACGCACGGTGCTCAGTCCTCCACACCCGCACTGTGCTCACACCTCTACTCCCGCACCGTACTCGCTCCTCTACACCCGCACTGTGCTCACTCCTCTACTCACACACTGTGGTCACTCCTCTACTCCCACACTGTGCTCACTCCTCTACTCCCGCTCTGTGCTCACTCCTCTACTCCCGCACTGTGCTCACTCCTCTACTCCCGCACTATGCTCACTCCTCTACTCCCGCACTCTGCTCACTCCTACACTCCCGCACTGTGCTCACACATCTGCTCCCGCACCGTGCTCACTCCTCTACTCCCGCACGGTGCTCAGTCCTCTACTCCCGCACTGTGCTCACTCCTCTACTCCCGCACTGTGCTCCTTCCTCTACTCCATCACTGTGCTCACTCCTCTACTCCTCCACTGAGCTCACTCTTCTACTCCCTCAATGTGCTCACTCCTCTACTTCCGCACTGTGCTCACTCCTCTACTCCCGCACTGTGCTCACTCCTCTACTCCCGCACTGTGCTCACTCCTCTACTCCCGCACTGTGCTCACTCCTCTACTCCCGCACTTTGCTGACTCCTCCACTCCCGCACTCCCGTACTGTGCTTACTCCTCTTCTCCTGCACTGTGCTCACTCCTCTACTCCCGCAGAGTGCTCAATCCTCTACTCCCGCAGAGTGCTCATCCCTGTACTCGCGGACTGTGCTCACTCCTCTCCTCCCGCACTGGGCTCACTCCTCTACTCCCGCACTGTGCTCACTCCTCTACTCCCGCACTGTGTTCACTCCTCTACTCGCGCACTGTGCTCAATCCTCTACTCCCGATATGTGCTCACTCCTCTACTCCTTCACTGTGCTCACTCTTCTACTCCTCCACTGAGCTCACTCTTCTACTCCCGCACTTTGCTCACTGCTCTACTCTCGCAGTGTGCTCACTCCTCTACTCCCGCACTGTGCTCACTGCTCTACTCTCGCAGTGTGCTCACTCCTCTTCTCGCGGACTGTGCTCACTCATCTACTCCTGCACTGTGCTCACTCCTCTACTCCCGCACTGTGCTCACACCTCTACTCCCGCACCGTACTCACTCCTCCACTCCCACACGGGGCTCAGTCCTCTATTCCGCACTGTGCTCACACCCCTACTCCGCACCGTACTCACTCCTCTACTCCCGCACGGTGCTCAGTCCTCTACTCCCGCACGGTGCTCAGTCCTCTACTCCCGCACTGTGCTCACACCTCTACTCCCGCACCGTACTCACTCCTCTACTCCCGCACTGTGCTCACTCCTCTACTCCCACACTGTGGTCACTCCTCTGCTCCCACACTGTGCTCACTCCTCTACTCCCGCTCTGTGCTCACTCCTCTACTCCCGCACCGTGCTCACTCCTCTACTCCCGCACTGTGCTCACTCCTCCACTCCCGCACTGTGCTCACTCCTCTACTCCCGCACTGTGCTCACTCCTCTATTCCCGCACCTTGCTCACTCCTCTACTCCTGCACCGTGCTCACTCCTCTACTCCCGCACCGTGCTCACTCCGCAACAACCGCACTGTGTTCACTCCTCTACTCCCGCACCGTGCTCACTCCGCAACAACCGCGCTGTGCTCTCTCCTCTACTCCCGCTCTGTGCTCACTCCTCTACTGCCGCACTGTGCTCACTGCTCTACTCCAGCATTGTGCTCACTCCGCTAAACCCGCATAGAATCACTCCTCTACTCTGACACTGTGCTCACTTCTCTACTCCCGCACCGTGCTCACTCCTAGACTCCAACATTGAGCTCACCCCTTTACTCCCGCACTGTGCTCACTCCTCTACTCCCCCAATGTGCTCGCTCCTCTACTCCTGCATTGTGCTCCCTCCTCTACTCCCGCACTGTGCTCACTCCTCTAATCTCGCACTGTGCTCACTGCTCTACTCCCGCACTATGCTCACTCCTCTACTTCCGCACTGTGCTCACTCCTCTACTCCCGCACTGTGCTCACTCCTCTACGCCTTCACTGTGCTCACACTTCTACTCCTCCACTGAGCTCTCTCTTCTACTCCCGCACTTTGCTCACTCCTCTACTCCCGCAGTGTGCTCACTCCTCTACACCTGCGCCGTGCTCACTCCTCTACTCCCGCACTGTGCTCACTCCTCTACTCTCGCAGAGTGCTCACTCCTCGACTCGCGGACTGTGCTCACTCCTCTACTCCCGCACGGTGCTCACTCCTCTACTCCCACACTGTGCTCACTCCTCTACTCCCGCACGGTGCTCACTCCTCTACTCCCGCACGGTGCTCACTCCTCTACTCCCACACTATGCTCACTCCTCTACTCCCGCACCGTACTCACTCCTCTACTCACGCACGGTGCTCAGTCCTCTACACCCGCACTGTGCTCACACCTCTACTCCCGCACCGTACTCGCTCCTCTACACCCGCACTGTGCTCACTCCTCTGCTCCCACACTGTGGTCACTCCTCTACTCCCACACTGTGCTCACTCCTCTACTCCCGCTCTGTGCTCACTCCTCTACTCCCGCACTGTGCTCACTCCTCTACTCCCGCACTGTGCTCACTCCTCTACTCCCGCACTCTGCTCACTCCTACACTCCCGCACTGTGCTCACACATCTGCTCCCGCACCGTGCTCAGTCCTCTACTCCCGCACTGTGCTCACTCCTCTACTCCCGCACTGTGCTCCTTCCTCTACTCCATCACTGTGCTCACTCCTCTACTCCTCCACTGAGCTCACTCTTCTACTCCCTCACTGTGCTCACTCCTCTACTTCCGCACTGTGCTCACTCCTCTACTCCCGCACTGTGCTCACTCCTCTACTCCCGCACTGTGCTCACTCCTCTACTCCCGCACTTTGCTCACTCCTCAACTCCCGCACTCTGCTCACTGCTCTACTCCCGCTCTGTACTCACTCCTCCACTCCCGCACTGTGCTCACTCCTCTACTCCCGCTCTGTGCTCACTCCTCTACTGCCGCACTGTGCTCACTGCTCTTCTCCAGCATTGTGCTCATTCCGCTAATCCCGCATAGAATCACTCCTCTACTCTCACACTGTGCTCACTTCTCTACTCCCGCAACGTGCTCACTCCTGAACTCCAACATTGAGCTCACCCCTTTACTCCCGCACTGTGCTCACTCCTCTACTCCCCCAATGTGCTCACTCCTCTAATCTCGCACTGTGCTCACTGCTCCACTCCCGCACTATGCTCACTCCTCTACTCCCGCACTGTGCTCACTCCTCTAGCCTCACACTGTGCTCACTCCTCAAATCCCGCACTGTGCTCACTCCTCTACTCCCGCAATGTGCTCACTCCTCTACTCCCGCACCTTGCTGACTTCTCTACTCCCGGAGCGTGCTCACTCTTCGACTCCCACATTGTGCTCACCCTTTACTCCCGCACTGTGCTCACTCCTCTACTCCCCCATTGTGATCGCTCCTCTATTCCCGCACGGAGCTCAGTCCTCTACACCCGCAATGTGCTCAGTCCTCTACTCTCGCACTGTGCTCAATCCTCTACTACCGCACTCTGATCACTCCTCTAATCCCGCACACTGCTCACTCCTCTACTCCCGCACTGTGCTCACTCCTCTACTCCCGCACTGTGCTCACTCCTCTACTCCCGCACTGTGCTCACTCCTCTACTCCCGCACTGTGCTCACTCCTCTACACCCGCACTGTGCTCACTCCTCTATTCCCGCACCTTGCTCCCTCCTCTACTCCCGCACCGTGCTCACTCCTCTACTCCCGCACCTTGCTCACTCCTCTTCCCCCGCACCGTGCTCACTCCTCTACTCCCGCACCGTGCTCACTCCTCTACTCCCGCACCGTGCTCACTTCTCTACTCCCTCACCGTGTGCACTCCTCTATTCCCGCACTGTGCTCACTCCTCTACTCCCGCACTGTGCACACTCCTCTACTCCCGCACTGTGCTCACTCCACCACTCCCGCAATGTGCTCACTCCTCTACTCCCGCACTGTGCTCACTCCTCTACTCCCGCACTATGCTCACTCCTCTACTCCCGTACCGGGGTCAATCATATAATCCCGCACCGATCTCACTCCTCTACTCCCGCACTGTGCTCACTCCTCTACTCCCGCACTGTGCTCACTCCTCTACTCCCGCACTGTGCTCACTCCTCTACTCCCGCTCTGTGCTCACTCCTCTACTCCCGCACTCTGCTCACTCCTCTACTCCTGCACTGTGCTCACTCCTCTACTCCTGCACTTGGCTCACTCCTCTACTCCCGCACTGTGCTCACGCCTCTACTCCCGCAATGTGCTCACAACTCTACTCCCGCACTCTGCTCACTCCTCTACTCCTGCACTGTGCTCACTCCTCTACTCCCACACTGTGCTCACTCCTCTACTCCCGCACCGTGCTCATTCCTCTACTCCCGCACCGTGCTCACTTCTCTACTCCCTCACCGTGTGCACTCCTCTATTCCCGCACTGTGCTCACTCCTCTACTCCCGCACTGTGCACACTCCTCTACTCCCGCACTGTGCTCACTCCACCACTCCCGCAATGTGCTCACTCCTCTACTCCCGCACTGTGCTCACTCCTCTACTCCCGCACTATGCTCACTCCTCTACTCCCGTACCGGGGTCAATGATATAATCCCGCACCGATCTCACTCCTCTACTCCCGCACTGTGCTCACTCCTCTACTCCCGCACTGTGCTCACTCCTCTACACCCGCACTGTGCTCACTCCTCTACTCCCGCACTGTGCTCACTCCTCTACTCCCGCACTGTGCTCACTCCTCTAATCCCGCTCTGTGCCCACTCCTCTACTCCCGCACTCTGCTCACTCCTCTACTCCTGCACTGTGCTCACTCCTCTACTCCCACACTGTGCTCACTACTCTACCCCCGCACTGGGCTCAGTCCTCTACTCCTGCACTGTGCTCACTCCTCTACTCCCCCAATATGCTCGCTCCTCTATTCCCGCACCGTGCTCACTCCTCCACTCCCGAAATGTGCTCACTCCTCTAATCTCGCACTGTGCTCACTCCTCTACTCCCCCAATGTGCTCGCTCCTCTATTCCCGCACAGTGCTCACTCCTCTACTCTCAAAATCTGCTCACTCCTCTACACTCGAAATGTGCTCACTCCTCTAATCTCGCACTGTGCTCACTCCTCTACTCCCGCACTGTGCTCACTGCTCTACTCCAGCACTGTGCTCACTCCTCTACTTCCGCACTGTGCTCACTCCTCTGCTCCCGCACTTTGCTCACTCCTCCACTCCCGCACTCCCGCACTGTGCTTACTCCTCTTCTCCTGCACTGTGCTCACTCCTCTACTCCCGCAGAGTGCTCAATCATCTACTCCCGCAGATTGCTCACTCCTGTACTCACGGACTGTGCTCACTCCTCTTCTCCCGCACTTTGCTCACTCCTCTACTCCCGCACTGTGCTCACTCTTCTACTCCCGCACTGTGCTCACTCATCTGCCCCCGCACCGTGCTCACACCTCTTCTCCCGCACCGTGCTCACTCCTCTACTCCCGCAGCGTGCTCACTCCTCTACTCCCGCACCGTGCTCACTCCTCTACTCCCGCATCGTGCTCACTCCTCTACTCCCGCACCGTGCTCACTCCTCTACTGCGCACCGTTCTCAATCCTCTACTCCCGCACCGTGCTCACTCCTCTATTCCCGCACTGTGCTCACTCCTCCACTCCCGCACCGTGCTCACTCCTCTACTCCCGCACTGTGGTCACTCCTCTACTCCCGCACTGTGCACACTCCTCTACTCCCGCACTGTGCCCACTCCTCTACTCCCGCACTGTGGTCACTCCTCTACTCCCGCACTGTGCTCACTCCTCTACTCCCGCACTGTGCTCACCCCTCTACCCCCGCACTGAGTTCACTCCACTATTCCCGCAATGTCCTCACTCCTCCACTCTCGCACGGTGCCCTCTCCTCTACTCCCACACTGTTCTCACTCCTCTTCTCCCGCACCGTGCTCACTCCTCTACTCCCGCACCGTGCTCACTCCTCTATTCCCGTACCGTGCTCACTCCTCTACTCCCGCACGGTGCTCACTCCTCTACTCCCGCACTGTTCTCACTCATCTACTCCCGCACTGTGCTCACTCCTCTATTCCCGCACCTTGCTCACTCCTCTACTCCCGCGCCATGCTCACTCCTCTACTCCCGCACCTTGCTCACTCCTCTACCCCCGCACCGTGCTCACTCCTCTACTCCCGCACTGTGCTCACTCCTATACTCCCGCACTGTGCTCACTCCTCTATTCCCGCACCTTGCTCAGTCCTCTACTCCCGCACCGTGCTCACTCCTCTACTCCCGCACCGTGCTCACTCCTCTACTCCCGCACCGTGCTCACTCCTCTACTCCCGCAACTTGCTCACTCCTCTATTACCGCACTGTGCTCACTCCTCTAATCTCGCACTGTGCTCACTCCTCTACTCCCGCACTATGCTCACTCCTCTACACCCGCACTGTGCTCACTCCTTGATTCCCGCACCTTGCTCCCTCCTCTACTCCCGCACCGTGCTCACTCCTCTACTCCCGCACCTTGCTCACTCCTCTACCCCCGCACCGTGCTCACTCCTCTACTCCCGCACCTTGCTCACTCCTCTACCCCCGCACCGTGCTCACTCCTCTACCCCCGCACCGTGCTCACTCCTCTACTCCCGCACTGTGCACACTCCTCTACTCCCGCACTGTGCTCACTCCACCACTCCCGCAATGTGCTCACTCCTCTACTCCCGCACTGTGCTCACTCCTCTACTCCCGCACTGTGCTCACTCTTCTACTCCCGTACCGGGGTCAATCATATAATCCCGCACTGACCTCACTCCTCTACTCCTGCACTGTGCTCACTCCTCTACTCCCGCACTGTGCTCACTCCTCTACTCCCGCACTGTGCTCACTCCTCTACTCCCGCTCTGTGCTCACTCCTCTACTCCCGCACTCTGCTGACTCCTCTACTCCCGCACTCTGCTCACTCCTCTACTCCTGCACTTTGCTCACTCCTCTACTCCTGCACTGTGCTCACGCCTCGACTCCCGCAATGTGCTCACAACTCCTCTCCCGCACTGTGCTCACTCCTCTATTCACGCACCTTGCTCACTCCTCTACTCCCGCACCGTGCTCACTCCTCTACTCCCGCACCGTGCTCACTCCGCAACAACCGCACTGTGTTCACTCCTCTACTCCCGCACCGTGCTCACTCCGCAACAACCGCGCTGTGCTCTCTCCTCTACTCCCGCTCTGTGCTCACTCCTCTACTGCCGCACTGTGCTCACTGCTCTACTCCAGCATTGTGCTCACTCCGCTAAACCCGCATAGAATCACTCCTCTACTCTGACACTGTGCTCACTTCTCTACTCCCGCACCGTGCTCACTCCTAGACTCCAACATTGAGCTCACCCCTTTACTCCCGCACTGTGCTCACTCCTCTACTCCCCCAATGTGCTCGCTCCTCTACTCCTGCATTGTGCTCCCTCCTCTACTCCCGCACTGTGCTCACTCCTCTAATCTCGCACTGTGCTCACTGCTCTACTCCCGCACTATGCTCACTCCTCTACTTCCGCACTGTGCTCACTCCTCTACTCCCGCACTGTGCTCACTCCTCTATGCCTTCACTGTGCTCACACTTCTACTCCTCCACTGAGCTCTCTCTTCTACTCCCGCACTTTGCTCACTCCTCTACTCCCGCAGTGTGCTCACTCCTCTACACCTGCGCCGTGCTCACTCCTCTACTCCCGCACTGTGCTCACTCCTCTACTCTCGCAGAGTGCTCACTCCTCGACTCGCGGACTGTGCTCACTCCTCTACTCCCGCACGGTGCTCACTCCTCTACTCCCACACTGTGCTCACTCCTCTACTCCCGCACGGTGCTCACTCCTCTACTCCCGCACGGTGCTCACTCCTCTACTCCCGCACGGTGCTCAGTCCTCTACCCCCGCACTGTGCTCACACCTTTACTCCCGCACCGTACTCACTCCTCTACACCCGCACTGTGCTCACTCCTCTACTCCCACACTGTGCTCACTCCTCTACTCCCGCACCGTACTCACTCCTCTACTCACGCACGGTGCTCAGTCCTCTACACCCGCACTGTGCTCACACATCTACTCCCGCACCGTACTCGCTCCTCTACACCCGCACTGTGCTCACTCCTCTACTCCCACACTGTGGTCACTCCTCTACTCCCACACTGTGCTCACTCCTCTACTCCCGCTCTCTGCTCACTCCTCTACTCCCGCACTGTGCTCACTCCTCTACTCCCGCACTGTGCTCACTCCTCTACTCCCGCACTCTGCTCACTCCTACACTCCCGCACTGTGCTCACACATCTGCTCCCGCACCGTGCTCACTCCTCTACTCCCGCACGGTGCTCAGTCCTCTACTCCCGCATTGTGCTCACTCCTCTACTCCCGCACTGTGCTCCTTCCTCTACTCCATCACTGTGCTCACTCCTCTACTCCTCCACTGAGCTCACTCTTCTACTCCCTCACTGTGCTCAATCCTCTACTTCCGCACTGTGCTCACTCCTCTACTCCCGCACTGTGCTCACTCCTCCACTCCCGCACTTTGCTCACTCCTCTACTCCCGCACTCTGCTCACTGCTTTACTCCCGCTCTGTACTCACTCCTCCACTCCCGCACTGTGCTCACTCCTCTACTCCCGCTCTGTGCTCACTCCTCTACTGCCGCACTGTGCTCACTGCTCTTCTCCAGCATTGTGCTCATTCCGCTAATCCCGCATAAAATCACTCCTCTACTCTCACACTGTGCTCACTTCTCTACTCCCGCAACGTGCTCACTCCTGGACTCCAACATTGAGCTCACCCCTTTACTCCCGCACTGTGCTCACTCCTCTACTCCCCCAATGTGCTCGCTCCTCTACTCCTGCATTGTGCTCCCTCCTCTACTCCCGCACTGTGCTCACTCCTCTAATCTTGCACTGTGCTCACTGCTCCACTCCCGCACTATGCTCACTCCTCTACTCCCGCACTGTGCTCACTCCTCTAGCCTCACACTGTGCTCACTCCTCAAATCCCGCACTGTGCTCACTCCTCTACTCCCGCAATGTGCTCACTCCTCTACTCCCGCACCTTGCTGAATTCTCTACTCCCGGAGGGTGCTCACTCTTCGACTCCCACATTGTGCTCACCCTTTACTCCCGCACTGTGCTCACTCCTCTACTCCCCCATTGTGATCGCTCCTCTATTCCCGCACGGAGCTCAGTCCTCTACACCCGCAATGTGCTCAGTCCTCTACTCTCGCACTGTGCTCAATCCTCTACTACCGCACTCTGATCACTCCTCTAATCCCGCACACTGCTCACTCCTCTACTCCCGCACTGTGCTCACTCCTCTACTCCCGCACTGTGCTCACTCCTCTACTCCCGCACTGTGCTCACTCCTCTACTCCCGCACTGTGCTCACTCCTCTACACCCGCACTGTGCTCACTCCTCTATTCCCGCACCTTGCTCCCTCCTCTACTCCCGCACCGTGCTCACTCCTCTACTCCCGCACCTTGCTCACTCCTCTTCCCCCGCACCGTGCTCACTCCTCTATTCCCGCACCGTGCTCACTCCTCTACTCCCGCACCGTGCTCACTTCTCTACTCCCTCACCGTGTGCACTCCTCTATTCCCGCACTGTGCTCACTCCTCTACTCCCGCACTGTGCACACTCCTCTACTCCCGCACTGTGCTCACTCCACCACTCCCGCAATGTGCTCACTCCTCTACTCCCGCACTGTGCTCACTCCTCTACTCCCGCACTATGCTCACTCCTCTACTCCCGTACCGGGGTCAATCATATAATCCCGCACCGATCTCACTCCTCTACACCCGCACTGTGCTCACTCCTCTACTCCCGCACTGTGCTCACTCCTCTACTCCCGCACTGTGCTCACTCCTCTACTCCCGCTCTGTGCTCACTCCTCTACTCCCGCACTCTGCTCACTCCTCTACTCCTGCACTGTGCTCACTCCTCTACTCCTGCACTTTGCTCACTCCTCTACTCCCGCACTGTGCTCACGCCTCTACTCCCGCAATGTGCTCACAACTCTACTCCCGCACTGTGCTCACTCCTCTATTCCCGCACCTTGCTCACTCCTCTACTCCCGCACCGTGCTCACTCCTCTACTCCCGCACCGTGCTCACTCCGCAACAACCGCACTGTGTTCACTCCTCTACTCCCGCACCGTGCTCACTCCGCAACAACCGCGCTGTGCTCTCTCCTCTACTCCCGCTCTGTGCTCACTCCTCTACTGCCGCACTGTGCTCACTGCTCTACTCCAGCATTGTGCTCACTCCGCTAAACCCGCATAGAATCACTCCTCTACTCTGACACTGTGCTCACTTCTCTACTCCCGCACCGTGCTCACTCCTAGACTCCAACATTGAGCTCACCCCTTTACTCCCGCACTGTGCTCACTCCTCTACTCCCCCAATGTGCTCGCTCCTCTACTCCTGCATTGTGCTCCCTCCTCTACTCCTGCATTGTGCTCCCTCCTCTACTCCCGCACTGTGCTCACTCCTCTAATCTCGCACTGTGCTCACTGCTCTACTCCCGCACTATGCTCACTCCTCTACTTCCGCACTGTGCTCACTCCTCTACTCCCGCACTGTGCTCACTCCTCTACGCCTTCACTGTGCTCACACTTCTACTCCTCCACTGAGCTCTCTCTTCTACTCCCGCACTTTGCTCACTCCTCTACTCCCGCAGTGTGCTCACTCCTCTACACCTGCGCCGTGCTCACTCCTCTACTCCCGCACTGTGCTCACTCCTCTACTCTCGCAGAGTGCTCACTCCTCGACTCGCGGACTGTGCTCACTCCTCTACTCCCGCACGGTGCTCACTCCTCTACTCCCACACTGTGCTCACTCCTCTACTCCCGCACGGTGCTCACTCCTCTACTCCCGCACGGTGCTCACTCCTCTACTCCCGCACGGTGCTCAGTCCTCTACCCCCGCACTGTGCTCACACCTTTACTCCCGCACCGTACTCACTCCTCTACACCCGCACTGTGCTCACTCCTCTACTCCCACACTGTGCTCACTCCTCTACTCCCGCACCGTACTCACTCCTCTACTCACGCACGGTGCTCAGTCCTCCACACCCGCACTGTGCTCACACCTCTACTCCCGCACCGTACTCGCTCCTCTACACCCGCACTGTGCTCACTCCTCTACTCCCACACTGTGGTCACTCCTCTACTCCCACACTGTGCTCACTCCTCTACTCCCGTACCGGGGTCAATCATATAATCCCGCACCGATCTCACTCCTCTACACCCGCACTGTGCTCACTCCTCTACTCCCGCACTGTGCTCACTCCTCTACTCCCGCACTGTGCTCACTCCTCTACTCCCGCTCTGTGCTCACTCCTCTACTCCCGCACTCTGCTCACTCCTCTACTCCTGCACTGTGCTCACTCCTCTACTCCTGCACTTTGCTCACTCCTCTACTCCCGCACTGTGCTCACGCCTCTACTCCCGCAATGTGCTCACTCCTCTACTCCCGCACGGTGCTCAGTCCTCTACTCCCGCACTGTGCTCACTCCTCTACTCCCGCACTGTGCCCCTTCCTCTACTCCATCACTGTGCTCACTCCTCGACTCCTCCACTGAGCTCACTCTTCTACTCCCTCACTGTGCTCACTCCTCTACTTCCGCACTGTGCTCACTCCTCTACTCCCGCACTGTGCTCACTCCTCTACTCCCGCACTGTGCTCACTCCTCTACTCCCGCACTGTGCTCACTCCTCTACTCCCGCACTTTGCTCACTCCTCCACTCCCGCACTCCCGTACTGTGCTTACTCCTCTTCTCCTGCACTGTGCTCACTCCTCTACTCCCGCAGAGTGCTCAATCCTCTACTCCCGCAGAGTGCTCATCCCTGTACTCGCGGACTGTGCTCACTCCTCTCCTCCCGCACTGGGCTCACTCCTCTACTCCCGCACCGTGCTCACTCCTCTACTCCCGCAACTTGCTCACTCCTCTACTCCCACACTGTTCTCACTCCTCTTCTCCCGCACCGTGCTCACTCCTCTACTCCCGCACCGTGCTCACTCCTCTATTCCCGTACCGTGCTCACTCCTCTACTCCTGCACGGTGCTCACTCCTCTACTCCCGCACTGTTCTCACTCATCTACTCCCGCACTGTGCTCACTCCTCTATTCCCGCACCTTGCTCACTCCTCTACTCCCGCGCCATGCTCACTCCTCTACTCCCGCACCTTGCTCACTCCTCTACCCCCACACCGTGCTCACTCCTCTACTCCCGCACTGTGCTCACTCCTATACTCCCGCACTGTGCTCACTCCTCTATTCCCGCACCTTGCTCAGTCCTCTACTCCCGCACCGTGCTCACTCCTCTACTCCCGCACCGTGCTCACTCCTCTACTCCCGCACCGTGCTCACTCCTCTACTCCCGCAACTTGCTCACTCCTCTATTACCGCACTGTGCTCACTCCTCTAATCTCGCACTGTGCTCACTCCTCTACTCCCGCACTATGCTCACTCCTCTACACCCGCACTGTGCTCACTCCTTGATTCCCGCACCTTGCTCCCTCCTCTACTCCCGCACCGTGCTCACTCCTCTACTCCCGCACCTTGCTCACTCCTCTACCCCCGCACCGTGCTCACTCCTCTACCCCCGCACCGTGCTCACTCCTCTACTCCCGCACTGTGCACACTCCTCTACTCCCGCACTGTGCTCACTCCACCACTCCCGCAATGTGCTCACTCCTCTACTCCCGCACTGTGCTCACTCCTCTACTCCCGCACTGTGCTCACTCTTCTACTCCCGTACCGGGGTCAATCATATAATCCCGCACTGACCTCACTCCTCTACTCCTGCACTGTGCTCACTCCTCTACTCCCGCACTGTGCTCACTCCTCTACTCCCGCACTGTGCTCACTCCTCTACTCCCGCTCTGTGCTCACTCCTCTACTCCCGCACTCTGCTGACTCCTCTACTCCCGCACTCTGCTCACTCCTCTACTCCTGCACTTTGCTCACTCCTCTACTCCCGCACTGTGCTCACGCCTCGACTCCCGCAATGTGCTCACAACTCCTCTCCCGCACTGTGCTCACTCCTCTATTCCCGCACCTTGCTCACTCCTCTACTCCCGCACCGTGCTCACTCCTCTACTCCCGCACCGTGCTCACTCCGCAACAACCGCACTGTGTTCACTCCTCTACTCCCGCACCGTGCTCACTCCGCAACAACCGCGCTGTGCTCTCTCCTCTACTCCCGCTCTGTGCTCACTCCTCTACTGCCGCACTGTGCTCACTGCTCTACTCCAGCATTGTGCTCACTCCGCTAAACCCGCATAGAATCACTCCTCTACTCTGACACTGTGCTCACTTCTCTACTCCCGCACCGTGCTCACTCCTAGACTCCAACATTGAGCTCACCCCTTTACTCCCGCACTGTGCTCACTCCTCTACTCCCCCAATGTGCTCGCTCCTCTACTCCTGCATTGTGCTCCCTCCTCTACTCCCGCACTGTGCTCACTCCTCTAATCTCGCACTGTGCTCACTGCTCTACTCCCGCACTATGCTCACTCCTCTACTTCCGCACTGTGCTCACTCCTCTACTCCCGCACTGTGCTCACTCCTCTACGCCTTCACTGTGCTCACACTTCTACTCCTCCACTGAGCTCTCTCTTCTACTCCCGCACTTTGCTCACTCCTCTACTCCCGCAGTGTGCTCACTCCTCTACACCTGCGCCGTGCTCACTCCTCTACTCCCGCACTGTGCTCACTCCTCTACTCTCGCAGAGTGCTCACTCCTCGACTCGCGGACTGTGCTCACTCCTCTACTCCCGCACGGTGCTCACTCCTCTACTCCCACACTGTGCTCACTCCTCTACTCCCGCACGGTGCTCACTCCTCTACTCCCGCACGGTGCTCACTCCTCTACTCCCGCACGGTGCTCAGTCCTCTACCCCCGCACTGTGCTCACACCTTTACTCCCGCACCGTACTCACTCCTCTACACCCGCACTGTGCTCACTCCTCTACTCCCACACTGTGCTCACTCCTCTACTCCCGCACCGTACTCACTCCTCTACTCACGCACGGTGCTCAGTCCTCTACACCCGCACTGTGCTCACACATCTACTCCCGCACCGTACTCGCTCCTCTACACCCGCACTGTGCTCACTCCTCTACTCCCACACTGTGGTCACTCCTCTACTCCCACACTGTGCTCACTCCTCTACTCCCGCTCTCTGCTCACTCCTCTACTCCCGCACTGTGCTCACTCCTCTACTCCCGCACTGTGCTCACTCCTCTACTCCCGCACTCTGCTCACTCCTACACTCCCGCACTGTGCTCACACATCTGCTCCCGCACCGTGCTCACTCCTCTACTCCCGCACGGTGCTCAGTCCTCTACTCCCGCACTGTGCTCACTCCTCTACTCCCGCACTGTGCTCCTTCCTCTACTCCATCACTGTGCTCACTCCTCTACTCCTCCACTGAGCTCACTCTTCTACTCCCTCACTGTGCTCAATCCTCTACTTCCGCACTGTGCTCACTCCTCTACTCCCGCACTGTGCTCACTCCTCCACTCCCGCACTTTGCTCACTCCTCTACTCCCGCACTCTGCTCACTGCTTTACTCCCGCTCTGTACTCACTCCTCCACTCCCGCACTGTGCTCACTCCTCTACTCCCGCTCTGTGCTCACTCCTCTACTGCCGCACTGTGCTCACTGCTCTTCTCCAGCATTGTGCTCATTCCGCTAATCCCGCATAAAATCACTCCTCTACTCTCACACTGTGCTCACTTCTCTACTCCCGCAACGTGCTCACTCCTGGACTCCAACATTGAGCTCACCCCTTTACTCCCGCACTGTGCTCACTCCTCTACTCCCCCAATGTGCTCGCTCCTCTACTCCTGCATTGTGCTCCCTCCTCTACTCCCGCACTGTGCTCACTCCTCTAATCTCGCACTGTGCTCACTGCTCCACTCCCGCACTATGCTCACTCCTCTACTCCCGCACTGTGCTCACTCCTCTAGCCTCACACTGTGCTCACTCCTCAAATCCCGCACTGTGCTCACTCCTCTACTCCCGCAATGTGCTCACTCCTCTACTCCCGCACCTTGCTGACTTCTCTACTCCCGGAGGGTGCTCACTCTTCGACTCCCACATTGTGCTCACCCTTTACTCCCGCACTGTGCTCACTCCTCTACTCCCCCATTGTGATCGCTCCTCTATTCCCGCACGGAGCTCAGTCCTCTACACCCGCAATGTGCTCAGTCCTCTACTCTCGCACTGTGCTCAATCCTCTACTACCGCACTCTGATCACTCCTCTAATCCCGCACACTGCTCACTCCTCTACTCCCGCACTGTGCTCACTCCTCTACTCCCGCACTGTGCTCACTCCTCTACTCCCGCACTGTGCTCACTCCTCTACTCCCGCACTGTGCTCACTCCTCTACACCCGCACTGTGCTCACTCCTCTATTCCCGCACCTTGCTCCCTCCTCTACTCCCGCACCGTGCTCACTCCTCTACTCCCGCACCTTGCTCACTCCTCTTCCCCCGCACCGTGCTCACTCCTCTATTCCCGCACCGTGCTCACTCCTCTACTCCCGCACCGTGCTCACTTCTCTACTCCCTCACCGTGTGCACTCCTCTATTCCCGCACTGTGCTCACTCCTCTACTCCCGCACTGTGCACACTCCTCTACTCCCGCACTGTGCTCACTCCACCACTCCCGCAATGTGCTCACTCCTCTACTCCCGCACTGTGCTCAATCCTCTACTCCCGCACTATGCTCACTCCTCTACTCCCGTACCGGGGTCAATCATATAATCCCGCACCGATCTCACTCCTCTACACCCGCACTGTGCTCACTCCTCTACTCCCGCACTGTGCTCACTCCTCTACTCCCGCACTGTGCTCACTCCTCTACTCCCGCTCTGTGCTCACTCCTCTACTCCCGCACTCTGCTCACTCCTCTACTCCTGCACTGTGCTCACTCCTCTACTCCTGCACTTTGCTCACTCCTCTACTCCCGCACTGTGCTCACGCCTCTACTCCCGCAATGTGCTCACAACTCTACTCCCGCACTGTGCTCACTCCTCTATTCCCGCACCTTGCTCACTCCTCTACTCCCGCACCGTGCTCACTCCTCTACTCCCGCACCGTGCTCACTCCGCAACAACCGCACTGTGTTCACTCCTCTACTCCCGCACCGTGCTCACTCCGCAACAACCGCGCTGTGCTCTCTCCTCTACTCCCGCTCTGTGCTCACTCCTCTACTGCCGCACTGTGCTCACTGCTCTACTCCAGCATTGTGCTCACTCCGCTAAACCCGCATAGAATCACTCCTCTACTCTGACACTGTGCTCACTTCTCTACTCCCGCACCGTGCTCACTCCTAGACTCCAACATTGAGCTCACCCCTTTACTCCCGCACTGTGCTCACTCCTCTACTCCCCCAATGTGCTCGCTCCTCTACTCCTGCATTGTGCTCCCTCCTCTACTCCCGCACTGTGCTCACTCCTCTAATCTCGCACTGTGCTCACTGCTCTACTCCCGCACTATGCTCACTCCTCTACTTCCGCACTGTGCTCACTCCTCTACTCCCGCACTGTGCTCACTCCTCTACGCCTTCACTGTGCTCACACTTCTACTCCTCCACTGAGCTCTCTCTTCTACTCCCGCACTTTGCTCACTCCTCTACTCCCGCAGTGTGCTCACTCCTCTACACCTGCGCCGTGCTCACTCCTCTACTCCCGCACTGTGCTCACTCCTCTACTCTCGCAGAGTGCTCACTCCTCGACTCGCGGACTGTGCTCACTCCTCTACTCCCGCACGGTGCTCACTCCTCTACTCCCACACTGTGCTCACTCCTCTACTCCCGCACGGTGCTCACTCCTCTACTCCCGCACGGTGCTCACTCCTCTCCTCCCGCACGGTGCTCAGTCCTCTACCCCCGCACTGTGCTCACACCTTTACTCCCGCACCGTACTCACTCCTCTACACCCGCACTGTGCTCACTCCTCTACTCCCACACTGTGCTCACTCCTCTACTCCCGCACCGTACTCGCTCCTCTACACCCGCACTGTGCTCACTCCTCTACTCCCACACTGTGGTCACTCCTCTACTCCCACACTGTGCTCACTCCTCTACTCCCGTACCGGGGTCAATCATATAATCCCGCACCGATCTCACTCCTCTACACCCGCACTGTGCTCACTCCTCTACTCCCGCACTGTGCTCACTCCTCTACTCCCGCACTGTGCTCACTCCTCTACTCCCGCTCTGTGCTCACTCCTCTACTCCCGCACTCTGCTCACTCCTCTACTCCTGCACTGTGCTCACTCCTCTACTCCTGCACTTTGCTCACTCCTCTACTCCCGCACTGTGCTCACGCCTCTACTCCCGCAATGTGCTCACTCCTCTACTCCCGCACGGTGCTCAGTCCTCTACTCCCGCACTGTGCTCACTCCTCTACTCCCGCACTGTGCCCCTTCCTCTACTCCATCACTGTGCTCACTCCTCGACTCCTCCACTGAGCTCACTCTTCTACTCCCTCACTGTGCTCACTCCTCTACTTCCGCACTGTGCTCACTCCTCTACTCCCGCACTGTGCTCACTCCTCTACTCCCGCACTGTGCTCACTCCTCTACTCCCGCACTGTGCTCACTCCTCTACTCCCGCACTTTGCTCACTCCTCCACTCCCGCACTCCCGTACTGTGCTTACTCCTCTTCTCCTGCACTGTGCTCACTCCTCTACTCCCGCAGAGTGCTCAATCCTCTACTCCCGCAGAGTGCTCATCCCTGTACTCGCGGACTGTGCTCACTCCTCTCCTCCCGCACTGGGCTCACTCCTCTACTCCCGCAACGTGCTCACTCCTCTACTCCCGCACTGTGTTCACTCCTCTACTCGCGTACTGTGCTCAATCCTCTACTCCCGCTATGTGCTCACTCCTCTACTCCTTCACTGTGCTCACTCTTCTACTCCTCCACTGAGCTCACTCTTCTACTCCCGCACTTTGCTCACTGCTCTACTCTCGCAGTGTGCTCACTCCTCTACTCCCGCACTGTGCTCACTGCTCTACTCTCGCAGTGTGCTCACTCCTCTACTCGCGGACTGTGCTCACTCATCTACTCCTGCACTGTGCTCACTCCTCTACTCCCGCACTGTGCTCACACCTCTACTCCCGCACCGTACTCACTCCTCCACTCCCACACGGTGCTCAGTCCTCTACTCCCGCACTGTGCTCACACCTCTACTCCGCACCGTACTCACTCCTCTACTCCCGCACGGTGCTCAGTCCTCTACTCCCGCACGGTGCTCAGTCCTCTACTCCCGCACTGTGATCACACCTCTACTCCCGCACCGTACTCACTCCTCTACTCCCGCACTGTGCTCACTCCTCTACTCCCACACTGTGGTCACTCCTCTGCTCCCACACTGTGCTCACTCCTCTACTCCCGCTCTGTGCTCACTCCTCTACTCCCGCACCGTGCTCACTCCTCTACTCCCGCACTGTGCTCACTCCTCCACTCCCGCACTGTGCTCACTCCTCTACTCCCGCACTGTGCTCACTCCTCTATTCCCGCACCTTGCTCACTCCTCTACTCCCGCACCGTGCTCACTCCTCTACTCCCGCACCGTGCTCACTCCGCAACAACCGCACTGTGTTCACTCCTCTACTCCCGCACCGTGCTCACTCCGCAACAACCGCGCTGTGCTCTCTCCTCTACTCCCGCTCTGTGCTCACTCCTCTACTGCCGCACTGTGCTCACTGCTCTACTCCAGCATTGTGCTCACTCCGCTAAACCCGCATAGAATCACTCCTCTACTCTGACACTGTGCTCACTTCTCTACTCCCGCACCGTGCTCACTCCTAGACTCCAACATTGAGCTCACCCCTTTACTCCCGCACTGTGCTCACTCCTCTACTCCCCCAATGTGCTCGCTCCTCTACTCCTGCATTGTGCTCCCTCCTCTACTCCCGCACTGTGCTCACTCCTCTAATCTCGCACTGTGCTCACTGCTCTACTCCCGCACTATGCTCACTCCTCTACTTCCGCACTGTGCTCACTCCTCTACTCCCGCACTGTGCTCACTCCTCTACGCCTTCACTGTGCTCACACTTCTACTCCTCCACTGAGCTCTCTCTTCTACTCCCGCACTTTGCTCACTCCTCTACTCCCGCAGTGTGCTCACTCCTCTACACCTGCGCCGTGCTCACTCCTCTACTCCCGCACTGTGCTCACTCCTCTACTCTCGCAGAGTGCTCACTCCTCGACTCGCGGACTGTGCTCACTCCTCTACTCCCGCACGGTGCTCACTCCTCTACTCCCACACTGTGCTCACTCCTCTACTCCCGCACGGTGCTCACTCCTCTACTCCCGCACGATGCTCACTCCTCTACTCCCGCACGGTGCTCAGTCCTCTACCCCCGCACTGTGCTCACACCTTTACTCCCGCACCGTACTCACTCCTCTACACCCGCACTGTGCTCACTCCTCTACTCCCACACTGTGCTCACTCCTCTACTCCCGCACCGTACTCGCTCCTCTACTCCCGCACTGTGCTCACTCCTCTACTCCCACACTGTGGTCACTCCTCTACTCCCACACTGTGCTCACTCCTCTACTCCCGCTCTCTGCTCACTCCTCTACTCCCGCACTGTGCTCACTCCTCTACTCCCGCACTGTGCTCACTCCTCTACTCCCGCACTCTGCTCTCTCCTACACTCCCGCACTGTGCTCACACATCTGCTCCCGCACCGTGCTCACTCCTCTACTCCCGCACGGTGCTCAGTCCTCTACTCCCGCACTGTGCTCACTCCTCTACTCCCGCACTGTGCTCCTTCCTCTACTCCATCACTGTGCTCACTCCTCTACTCCTCCACTGAGCTCACTCTTCTACTCCCTCACTGTGCTCACTCCTCTACTTCCGCACTGTGCTCACTCCTCTACTCCCGCACTGTGCTCACTCCTCTACTCCCGCACTGTGCTCACTCCTCTACTCCCGCACTTTGCTCACTCCTCTACTCCCGCACTCTGCTCACTGCTTTACTCCCGCTCTGTACTCACTCCTCCACTCCCGCACTGTGCTCACTCCTCTACTCCCGCTCTGTGCTCACTCCTCTACTGCCGCACTGTGCTCACTGCTCTTCTCCAGCATTGTGCTCATTCCGCTAATCCCGCATAGAATCACTCCTCTACTCTCACACTGTGCTCACTTCTCTACTCCCGCAACGTGCTCACTCCTGGACTCCAACATTGAGCTCACCCCTTTACTCCCGCACTGTGCTCACTCCTCTACTCCCCCAATGTGCTCGCTCCTCTACTCATGCATTGTGCTCCCTCCTCTACTCCCGCACTGTGCTCACTCCTCTAATCTCGCACTGTGCTCACTGCTCCACTCCCGCACTATGCTCACTCCTCTACTCCCGCACTGTGCTCACTCCTCTAGCCTCACACTGTGCTCACTCCTCAAATCCCGCACTGTGCTCACTCCTCTACTCCCGCAATGTGCTCACTCCTCTACTCCCGCACCTTGCTGACTTCTCTACTCCCGGAGCGTGCTCACTCTTCGACTCCCACATTGTGCTCACCCTTTACTCCCGCACTGTGCTCACTCCTCTACTCCCCCATTGTGATCGCTCCTCTATTCCCGCACGGAGCTCAGTCCTCTACACCTGCAATGTGCTCAGTCCTCTACTCTCGCACTGTGCTCAATCCTCTACTACCGCACTCTGATCACTCCTCTAATCCCGCACACTGCTCACTCCTCTACTCCCGCACTGTGCTCACTCCTCTACTCCCGCACTGTGCTCACTCCTCTACTCCCGCACTGTGCTCACTCCTCTACTCCCGCACTGTGCTCACTCCTCTACACCCGCACTGTGCTCACTCCTCTATTCCCGCACCTTGCTCCCTCCTCTACTCCCGCACCGTGCTCACTCCTCTACTCCCGCACCTTGCTCACTCCTCTTCCCCCGCACCGTGCTCACTCCTCTACTCCCGCACCGTGCTCACTCCTCTACTCCCGCACCGTGCTCACTTCTCTACTCCCTCACCGTGTGCACTCCTCTATTCCCGCACTGTGCTCACTCCTCTACTCCCGCACTGTGCACACTCCTCTACTCCCGCACTGTGCTCACTCCACCACTCCCGCAATGTGCTCACTCCTCTACTCCCGCACTGTGCTCACTCCTCTACTCCCGCACTATGCTCACTCCTCTACTCCCGTACCGGGGTCAATCATATAATCCCGCACCGATCTCACTCCTCTACTCCCGCACTGTGCTCACTCCTCTACTCCCGCACTGTGCTCACTCCTCTACTCCCGCACTGTGCTCACTCCTCTACTCCCGCTCTGTGCTCACTCCTCTACTCCCGCACTCTGCTCACTCCTCTACTCCTGCACTGTGCTCACTCCTCTACTCCCGCACTGTGCTCACTCCTCTACGCCTTCACTGTGCTCACACTTCTACTCCTCCACTGAGCTCTCTCTTCTACTCCCGCACTTTGCTCACTCCTCTACTCCCGCAGTGTGCTCACTCCTCTACACCTGCGCCGTGCTCACTCCTCTACTCCCGCACTGTGCTCACTCCTCTACTCTCGCAGAGTGCTCACTCCTCGACTCGCGGACTGTGCTCACTCCTCTACTCCCGCACGGTGCTCACTCCTCTACTCCCACACTGTGCTCACTCCTCTACTCCCGCACGGTGCTCACTCCTCTACTCCCGCACGGTGCTCACTCCTCTACTCCCGCACGGTGCTCAGTCCTCTACCCCCGCACTGTGCTCACACCTTTACTCCCGCACCGTACTCACTCCTCTACACCCGCACTGTGCTCACTCCTCTACTCCCACACTGTGCTCACTCCTCTACTCCCGCACCGTACTCACTCCTCTACTCACGCACGGTGCTCAGTCCTCCACACCCGCACTGTGCTCACACCTCTACTCCCGCACCGTACTCGCTCCTCTACACCCGCACTGTGCTCACTCCTCTACTCCCACACTGTGGTCACTCCTCTACTCCCACACTGTGCTCACTCCTCTACTCCCGCTCTGTGCTCACTCCTCTACTCCCGCACTGTGCTCACTCCTCTACTCCCGCACTGTGCTCACTCCTCTACTCCCGCACTCTGCTCACTCCTACACTCCCGCACTGTGCTCACACATCTGCTCCCGCACCGTGCTCACTCCTCTACTCCCGCACGGTGCTCAGTCCTCTACTCCCGCACTGTGCTCACTCCTCTACTCCCGCACTGTGCCCCTTCCTCTACTCCATCACTGTGCTCACTCCTCTACTCCTCCACTGAGCTCACTCTTCTACTCCCTCACTGTGCTCACTCCTCTACTTCCGCACTGTGCTCACTCCTCTACTCCCGCACTGTGCTCACTCCTCTACTCCCGCACTGTGCTCACTCCTCTACTCCCGCACTGTGCTCACTCCTCTACTCCCGCACTTTGCTCACTCCTCCACTCCCGCACTCCCGTACTGTGCTTACTCCTCTTCTCCTGCACTGTGCTCACTCCTCTACTCCCGCAGAGTGCTCAATCCTCTACTCCCGCAGAGTGCTCATCCCTGTACTCGCGGACTGTGCTCACTCCTCTCCTCCCGCACTGGGCTCACTCCTCTACTCCCGCAACGTGCTCACTCCTCTACTCCCGCACTGTGTTCACTCCTCTACTCGCGTACTGTGCTCAATCCTCTACTCCCGCTATGTGCTCACTCCTCTACTCCTTCACTGTGCTCACTCTTCTACTCCTCCACTGAGCTCACTCTTCTACTCCCGCACTTTGCTCACTGCCCTACTCTCGCAGTGTGCTCACTCCTCTACTCCCGCACTGTGCTCACTGCTCTACTCTCGCAGTGTGCTCACTCCTCTACTCGCGGACTGTGCTCACTCATCTACTCCTGCACTGTGCTCACTCCTCTACTCCCGCACTGTGCTCACACCTCTACTCCCGCACCGTACTCACTCCTCCACTCCCACACGGTGCTCAGTCCTCTACTCCCGCACTGTGCTCACACCTCTACTCCGCACCGTACTCACTCCTCTACTCCCGCACGGTGCTCAGTCCTCTACTCCCGCACGGTGCTCAGTCCTCTACTCCCGCACTGTGCTCACACCTCTACTCCCGCACCGTACTCACTCCTCTACTCCCGCACTGTGCTCACTCCTCTACTCCCGCACTGTGGTCACTCCTCTGCTCCCACACTGTGCTCACTCCTCTACTCCCGCTCTGTGCTCACTCCTCTACTCCCGCACCGTGCTCACTCCTCTACTCCCGCACTGTGCTCACTCCTCCACTCCCGCACTGTGCTCACTCCTCTACTCCCGCACTGTGCTCACTCCTCTATTCCCGCACCTTGCTCACTCCTCTGCTCCCGCACCGTTCTCACTCCTCTACTCCCGCACCGTGCTCACTCCGCAACAACCGCACTGTGTTCACTCCTCTACTCCCGCACCGTGCTCACTCCGCAACAACCGCGCTGTGCTCTCTCCTCTACTCCCGCTCTGTGCTCACTCCTCTACTGCCGCACTGTGCTCACTGCTCTACTCCAGCATTGTGCTCACTCCGCTAAACCCGCATAGAATCACTCCTCTACTCTGACACTGTGCTCACTTCTCTACTCCCGCACCGTGCTCACTCCTAGACTCCAACATTGAGCTCACCCCTTTACTCCCGCACTGTGCTCACTCCTCTACTCCCCCAATGTGCTCGCTCCGCTACTCCTGCATTGTGCTCCCTCCTCTACTCCCGCACTGTGCTCACTCCTCTAATCTCGCACTGTGCTCACTGCTCTACTCCCGCACTATGCTCACTCCTCTACTTCCGCACTGTGCTCACTCCTCTACTCCCGCACTGTGCTCACTCCTCTACGCCTTCACTGTGCTCACACTTCTACTCCTCCACTGAGCTCTCTCTTCTACTCCCGCACTTTGCTCACTCCTCTACTCCCGCAGTGTGCTCACTCCTCTACACCTGCTCCGTGCTCACTCCTCTACTCCCGCACTGTGCTCACTCCTCTACTCTCGCAGAGTGCTCACTCCTCGACTCGCGGACTGTGCTCACTCCTCTACTCCCGCACGGTGCTCACTCCTCTACTCCCACACTGTGCTCACACCTTTACTCCCGCACCGTACTCACTCCTCTACACCCGCACTGTGCTCACTCCTCTACTCCCACACTGTGCTCACTCCTCTACTCCCGCACCGTACTCACTCCTCTACTCACGCACGGTGCTCAGTCCTCTACACCCGCACTGTGCTCACACCTCTACTCCCGCACCGTACTCGCTCCTCTACACCCGCACTGTGCTCACTCCTCTACTCCCACACTGTGGTCACTCCTCTACTCCCACACTGTGCTCACTCCTCTACTCCCGCTCTCTGCTCACTCCTCTACTCCCGCACTGTGCTCACTCCTCTACTCCCGCACTGTGCTCACTCCTCTACTCCCGCACTCTGCTCACTCCTACACTCCCGCACTGTGCTCACACATCTGCTCCCGCACCGTGCTCACTCCTCTACTCCCGCACGGTGCTCAGTCCTCTACTCCCGCACTGTGCTCACTCCTCTACTCCCGCACTGTGCTCCTTCCTCTACTCCATCACTGTGCTCACTCCT
The DNA here is from genome assembly GCF_052327205.1 of Somniosus microcephalus. Taxonomy (NCBI): domain Eukaryota; kingdom Metazoa; phylum Chordata; class Chondrichthyes; order Squaliformes; family Somniosidae; genus Somniosus; species Somniosus microcephalus. The sequence goes on from NC_140988.1 coordinate 56,707,476, forward strand.
CTACTCCTCCACTGAGCTCACTCTTCTACTCCCTCACTGTGCTCACTCCTCTACTTCCGCACTGTGCTCACTCCTCTACTCCCGCACTGTGCTCACTCCTCTACTCCCGCACTGTGCTCACTCCTCTACTCCCGCACTTTGCTCACTCCTCTACTCCCGCACTCTGCTCACTGCTTTACTCCCGCTCTGTACTCACTCCTCCACTCCCGCACTGTGCTCACTCCTCTACTCCCGCTCTGTGCTCACTCCTCTACTGCCGCACTGTGCTCACTGCTCTTCTCCAGCATTGTGCTCATTCCGCTAATCCCGCATAGAATCACTCCTCTACTCTCACACTGTGCTCACTTCTCTACTCCCGCAACGTGCTCACTCCTGGACTCCAACATTGAGCTCACCCCTTTACTCCCGCACTGTGCTCACTCCTCTACTCCCCCAATGTGCTCGCTCCTCTACTCCTGCATTGTGCTCCCTCCTCTACTCCCGCACTGTGCTCACTCCTCTAATCTCGCACTGTGCTCACTGCTCCACTCCCGCACTATGCTCACTCCTCTACTCCCGCACTGTGCTCACTCCTCTAGCCTCACACTGTGCTCACTCCTCAAATCCCGCACTGTGCTCACTCCTCTACTCCCGCAATGTGCTCACTCCTCTACTCCCGCACCTTGCTGACTTCTCTACTCCCGGAGCGTGCTCACTCTTCGACTCCCACATTGTGCTCACCCTTTACTCCCGCACTGTGCTCACTCCTCTACTCCCCCATTGTGATCGCTCCTCTATTCCCGCACGGAGCTCAGTCCTCTACACCCGCAATGTGCTCAGTCCTCTACTCTCGCACTGTGCTCAATCCTCTACTACCGCACTCTGATCACTCCTCTAATCCCGCACACTGCTCACTCCTCTACTCCCGCACTGTGCTCACTCCTCTACTCCCGCACTGTGCTCACTCCTCTACTCCCGCACTGTGCTCACTCCTCTACTCCCGCACTGTGCTCACTCCTCTACACCCGCACTGTGCTCACTCCTCTATTCCCGCACCTTGCTCCCTCCTCTACTCCCGCACCGTGCTCACTCCTCTACTCCCGCACCTTGCTCACTCCTCTTCCCCCGCACCGTGCTCACTCCTCTACTCCCGCACCGTGCTCACTCCTCTACTCCCGCACCGTGCTCACTTCTCTACTCCCTCACCGTGTGCACTCCTCTATTCCCGCACTGTGCTCACTCCTCTACTCCCGCACTGTGCACACTCCTCTACTCCCGCACTGTGCTCACTCCACCACTCCCGCAATGTGCTCACTCCTCTACTCCCGCACTGTGCTCACTCCTCTACTCCCGCACTATGCTCACTCCTCTACTCCCGTACCGGGGTCAATCATATAATCCCGCACCGATCTCACTCCTCTACTCCCGCACTGTGCTCACTCCTCTACTCCCGCACTGTGCTCACTCCTCTACTCCCGCACTGTGCTCACTCCTCTACTCCCGCTCTGTGCTCACTCCTCTACTCCCGCACTCTGCTCACTCCTCTACTCCTGCACTGTGCTCACTCCTCTACTCCTGCACTTTGCTCACTCCTCTACTCCCGCACTGTGCTCACGCCTCTACTCCCGCAATGTGCTCACAACTCTACTCCCGCACTCTGCTCACTCCTCTACTCCTGCACTGTGCTCACTCCTCTACTCCCACACTGTGCTCACTCCTCTACTCCCGCACCGTGCTCATTCCTCTACTCCCGCACCGTGCTCACTTCTCTACTCCCTCACCGTGTGCACTCCTCTATTCCCGCACTGTGCTCACTCCTCTACTCCCGCACTGTGCACACTCCTCTACTCCCGCACTGTGCTCACTCCACCACTCCCGCAATGTGCTCACTCCTCTACTCCCGCACTATGCTCACTCCTCTACTCCCGCACTATGCTCACTCCTCTACTCCCGTACCGGGGTCAATCATATAATCCCGCACCGATCTCACTCCTCTACTCCCGCACTGTGCTCACTCCTCTACTCCCGCACTGTGCTCACTCCTCTACACCCGCACTGTGCTCACTCCTCTACTCCCGCACTGTGCTCACTCCTCTACTCCCGCACTGTGCTCACTCCTCTACTCCCGCTCTGTGCCCACTCCTCTACTCCCGCACTCTGCTCACTCCTCTACTCCTGCACTGTGCTCACTCCTCTACTCCCACACTGTGCTCACTACTCTACTCCCGCACTGGGCTCAGTCCTCTACTCCCGCACTGTGCTCACTCCTCTACTCCCCCAATATGCTCGCTCCTCTATTCCCGCACCGTGCTCACTCCTCTACTCCCGAAATGTGCTCACTCCTCTAATCTCGCACTGTGCTCACTCCTCTACTCCCCCAATGTGCTCGCTCCTCTATTCCCGCACAGTGCTCACTCCTCTACTCTCAAAATCTGCTCACTCCTCTACTCTCGAAATGTGCTCACTCCTCTAATCTCGCACTGTGCTCACTCCTCTACTCCCGCACTGTGCTCACTGCTCTACTCCAGCACTGTGCTCACTCCTCTACTTCCGCACTGTGCTCACTCCTCTGCTCCCGCACTTTGCTCACTCCTCCACTCCCGCACTCCCGCACTGTGCTTACTCCTCTTCTCCTGCACTGTGCTCACTCCTCTACTCCCGCAGAGTGCTCAATCATCTACTCCCGCAGAGTGCTCACTCCTGTACTCACGGACTGTGCTCACTCCTCTTCTCCCGCACTTTGCTCACTCCTCTACACCCGCACTGTGCTCACTCTTCTACTCCCGCACTGTGCTCACTCATCTGCCCCCGCACCGTGCTCACACCTCTTCTCCCGCACCGTGCTCACTCCTCTACTCCCGCAGCGTGCTCACTCCTCTACTCCCGCACCGTGCTCACTCCTCTACTCCCGCATCGTGCTCACTCCTCTACTCCCGCACCGTGCTCACTCCTCTACTGCGCACCGTTCTCAATCCTCTACTCCCGCACCGTGCTCACTCCTCTATTCCCGCACTGTGCTCACTCCTCCACTCCCGCACCGTGCTCACTCCTCTACTCCCGCACTGTGGTCACTCCTCTACTCCCGCACTGTGCACACTCCTCTACTCCCGCACTGTGCCCACTCCTCTACTCCCGCACTGTGGTCACTCCTCTACTCCCGCACTGTGCTCACTCCTCTACTCCCGCACTGTGCTCACCCCTCTACCCCCGCACTGAGTTCACTCCACTATTCCCGCAATGTCCTCACTCCTCCACTCTCGCACGGTGCCCTCTCCTCTACTCCCACACTGTTCTCACTCCTCTTCTCCCGCACCGTGCTCACTCCTCTACTCCCGCACCGTGCTCTCTCCTCTATTCCCGTACCGTGCTCACTCCTCTACTCCCGCACGGTGCTCACTCCTCTACTCCCGCACTGTTCTCACTCATCTACTCCCGCACTGTGCTCACTCCTCTATTCCCGCACCTTGCTCACTCCTCTACTCCCGCGCCATGCTCACTCCTCTACTCCCGCACCTTGCTCACTCCTCTACCCCCGCACCGTGCTCACTCCTCTACTCCCGCACTGTGCTCACTCCTATACTCCCGCACTGTGCTCACTCCTCTATTCCCGCACCTTGCTCAGTCCTCTACTCCCGCACCGTGCTCACTCCTCTACTCCCGCACCGTGCTCACTCCTCTACTCCCGCACCGTGCTCACTCCTCTACTCCCGCAACTTGCTCACTCCTCTATTCCCGCACCTTGCTCAGTCCTCTACTCCCGCACCGTGCTCACTCCTCTACTCCCGCACCGTGCTCACTCCTCTACTCCCGCACCGTGCTCACTCCTCTACTCCCGCAACTTGCTCACTCCTCTATTACCGCACCGTGCTCACTCCTCTACTCCCGCACCGTGCTCACTCCTCTACTCCCGCACTATGCTCACTCCTCTACACCCGCACTGTGCTCACTCCTCGATTCCCGCACCTTGCTCCCTCCTCTACTCCCGCACCGTGCTCACTCCTCTACTCCCGCACCTTGCTCACTCCTCTACCCCCGCACCGTGCTCACTCCTCTACCCCCGCACCGTGCTCACTCCTCTACTCCCGCACTGTGCACACTCCTCTACTCCCGCACTGTGCTCACTCCACCACTCCCGCAATGTGCTCACTCCTCTACTCCCGCACTGTGCTCACTCCTCTACTCCCGCACTGTGCTCACTCCTCTACTCCCGTACCGGGGTCAATCATATAATCCCGCACTGACCTCACTCCTCTACTCCTGCACTGTGCTCACTCCTCTACTCCCGCACTGTGCTCACTCCTCTACTCCCGCACTGTGCTCACTCCTCTACTCCCGCTCTGTGCTCACTCCTCTACTCCCGCACTCTGCTGACTCCTCTACTCCCGCACTCTGCTCACTCCTCTACTCCTGCACTTTGCTCACTCCTCTACTCCCGCACTGTGCTCACAGCCTCGACTCCCGCAATGTGCTCACAACTCCTCTCCCGCACTCTGCTCACTCCTCTATTCCTGCACTGTGCTCACTCCTCTACTCCCACACTGTGCTCACTCCTTTACTCCCGCACTGGGCTCTGTCCTCTACTCCCGCACTGTGCTCACTCCTCTACTCCCGCACTGTGCTCACTCCTCTACTCCCGCACTGTGCTCACTCCTCTACTCCCGCACTTTGCTCACATCCTCCACTCCCGCACTCCCGTACTGTGCTTGCTCCTCTTCTCCTGCACTGTGCTCACTCCTCTACTCCCGCAGAGTGCTCAATCCTCTACTCCCGCAGAGTGCTCACTCCTGTACTCGCGGACTGTGCTCACTCCTCTACTCCCGCACTGTGCTCACTCCTCTACTCCCGCACTGTGCTCACTCCTCTACTCCCGCACTGTGTTCACTCCTCTACTCGCGCACTGTGCTCAATCCTCTACTCCCGCTATGTGCTCACTCCTCTACTCCTTCACTGTGCTCACTCTTCTACTCCTCCACTGAGCTCACTCTTCTACTCCCGCACTTTGCTCACTGCTCGACTCTCGCAGTGTGCTCACTCCTCTACTCCCGCACTGTGCTCACTGCTCTACTCTCGCAGTGTGCTCACTCCTCTACTCGCGGACTCTGCTCACTCATCTACTCCTGCACTGTGCTCACTGCTCCACTCCCGCACTGTGCTCACACCTTTACTCCCGCACCGTACTCACTCTCCACTCCCACACGGTGCTCAGTCCTCTACTCCCGCACTGTGCTCACACCTCTACTCCGCACCGTACTCACTCCTCTACTCCCGCACGGTGCTCAGTCCTCTACTCCCACACGGTGCTCAGTCCTCTACTCCCGCACTGTGCTCACACCTCTACTCCCGCACCGTACTCACTCCTCTACTCCGCACTGTGCTCACTCCTCTACTCCCACACTGTGGTCACTCCTCTACTCCCACACTGTGCTCACTCCTCTATCCCGCTCTGTGCTCACTCCTCCACTCCCGCACCGTGCTCACTCCTCTACTCCCGCACTGTGCTCACTCCTCTACTCCACACTGTGGTCACTCCTCTACTCCCACACTGTGCTCACTCCTCTATCCCGCTCTGTGCTCACTCCTCCACTCCCGCACCGTGCTCACTCCTCTACTCCCGCTCTGTGCTCACTCCTCTACTCCCGCACTGTGCTCACTCCTCTATTCCCGCACCTTGCTCACTCCTCTACTCCCGCACCGTGCTCACACCTCTACTCCCGCACCGTGCTCACTCCGCAACAACCGCACTGTGCTCACCTCCTCTACACCCGCAAAGTGCTCACTCCTCTACTCCCACACTGTGCTCACACCTCTACCCCCGCACTGTACTCACTCCTCTACTCCTGCACTGTGCCCACTCCTCTCCACCGGCACTGTGGTCAATCCTCTACTCCCGCACTGTGCTCATTCCTCTACTCCCGCACTCTGCTCACTCCTATACCCCCGCACTGTGTTCACTCCGCTATTCCCGCAATTTCCTCACTCCTCCCCTCTTGCACAGTACTCACTCCTCTGCTCCCGCACTGTCCTCACTCCTCTACTCCCGCACCGTGTTCACTCCTCTACTACGCACTGTGCTCGCTCCTCTACTCCCGCACTGTGCTCACTCCTCTACTCCCGCACCATGCTCACTCCATTACTCCTGCACTGTGCTCACTCCTCTACTCTCGCACTGTGCTCACTCCTCTACTCCCGCACTGTGCTCACTCCTCTACTCTCGCACCGTGCTCACTCCTCTACTCCCGCACCATGCTCACTCCATTACTCCTGCACTGTGCTCACTTCTCCACTCTCGCACTGTGCTCACTCCTCTATTCCCGCACTGTGCTCACTCCTCTACTCTCGCACTGTGCTCACTCCTCTACTCCCGCACCGTGCTCACATCCATTACTCCTGCACTGTGCTCACCCCTCCACTCTCGCACTGTGCTCACCTCCTCTACTCCCGCACCGAGCTCACTCCTCTACTCCAGCACTGTGCTCACTCCTCCACTCCCGCACTGTGCTCACTCATCTACTCCTGCACTGTGCTCACTCCTCTACTCCCGCACTGTGCTCACACCTCTACTCCCGCACCGTACTCACTCCTCCACTCCCACACGGTGCTCAGTCCTCTACTCCCGCACTGTGCTCACACCTCTACTCCGCACCGTACTCACTCCTCTACTCCCGCATGGTGCTCAGTCCTCTACTCCCGCACGGTGCTCAGTCCTCTACTCCCGCACTGTGCTCACACCTCTACTCCCGCACCGTACTCACTCCTCTACTCCCGCACTGTGCTCACTCCTCTACTCCCACACTGTGGTCACTCCTCTACTCCCACACTGTGCTCACTCCTCTACTCCCGCTCTGTGCTCACTCCTCTACTCCCGCACCGTGCTCACTCCTCTACTCCCGCACTGTGCTCACTCCTCCACTCCCGCACTGTGCTCACTCTCTACTCCCGCACTGTGCTCACTCCTCTATTCCCGCACCTTGCTCACTCCTCTACTCCCGCACCGTGCTCACTCCTCTACTCCCGCACCGTGCTCACTCCGCAACAACCGCACTGTGTTCACTCCTCTACTCCCGCACTGTGCTCACTCCTCTACTCCCGCAATGTGCTCACTCCTCTACTCCTGCACTGTGCCCACTCCTCTACACCAGCACTGTGGTCAATCCTCTACTCCCGCACTGTGCTCACTCCTCTACTCCCGCACTGTGCTCACTCCTATACCCCCGCACTGTGTTCAATCCGCTATTCCCGCAATTTCCTCACTCCTCCCCTCTTGCACAGTGCTCACTCCTCTACTCCCGCACTGTCCTCACTCCTCTACTCCCGCACCGTGTTCACTCCTCTACTACAGCACTGTGCTCGCTCCTCTACTCCCATACCGTGCTCACTCCTCTACTCCCGCACCATGCTCACTCCATTACTCCTGCACTGTTCTCAATCCTCTACTCTCGCACTGTGCTCACTCCTCTACTCCCGCACTGTGCTCACTCCTCTACTCTCGCACCGTGCTCACTCCTCTACTCCCACACCATGCTCACTCCATTACTCCTGCACTGTGCTCACTCCTCTACGCTCGCACTGTGCTCACTCCTCTACTCCGCACTGTGCTCACTCCTCTACTCTCGCACTGTGCTCACTCCTCTACTCCCGCACCGTGCTCACTCCGTTACTCCTGCACTGTGCTCACCCCTCCTCTCTCGCACTGTGCTCACTCCTCTACTCCCGCACCGAGCTCACTCCATTACTCCTGCACTGTGCTCACCCCTCCTCTCTCGCACTGTGCTCAATCCTCAACTCCCGCTATGTGCTCACTCCTCTACTCCTTCACTGTGCTCACTCTTCTACTCCCGCACTTTGCTCACTCCTCTACTCCCGCACTGTGCTCACTCCTCTACACCTGCGCCGTGCTCACTCCTCTACTCCCGCACTGTGCTCACTGCTCTATTCCCGCACCTTGCTCACTCCTCTACCCCCGCACTGTGCTCACACCTCTTCTCCCACACCGTGCTCACTCCTCTACTCCCGCACCGTGCTCACTCCTCTACTCCCGCACCTTGCTCACTCCTCTACTCCCGCACCGTGCTCACTCCTATACTCCCGCACCGTGCTCACTCCTCTACTCCCGCACCGTGATCACTCCTCTACTCCCGCACTGTGATCACTCCTCTAGTCCCGCACTGTGCTCGCTCCTCTACTCCCGCACAGTGCTCCCTCCTCTACTCCCGCACCGTGCTCACTCCTCTACTCCCGAACCGTGCTCACTCCTCCACTCCCGCACCGTGCTCACTCCTCTATTCCCGCACTGTGCTCACTCCTCCACTCTCGCACGGTGCCCTCTCCTCTACTCCCGCACTATGCTGACTCCTCTACTCCCGCTCTGTGCTCACTCCTCTACTCCCACACTGGGCTCACTCCTCTACTCCCGCAATTTGCTCACTCCTTTACTCCCGCACTGTGCGCAGTCCTCTACTCCCGCACTGTGCTCACTCCTCTACTCCTGCACTTTGCTCACTTATCTACTCGCGCACTGTGCTCACGCCTCTACTCCCGCAATGTGCTCACAACTCTACTCCCGCACTCTGCTCACTCCTCTATTCCTGCACTGTGATCACTCCTCTACTCCCACACTGTGCTCACTCATCTACTCCCGCACTGTGCTCACTCCCCTTCTCCCGCACTGTGCTCACTCCTCTACTCCCGCAGAGGGCTCAATCCTCTACTCCCGCAGAGTGCTCACTCCTCTACTCGTGGACTGTGCTCACTCCTCTACTCCTGCACTGTGCTCACTCCTCTACTCCCGCACTGTTCTCACTCCACTACTCCCGCACTGTGCTCACTCCTCTACTCCCGCACTGTGCTCACTCCTCTACTCCCGCACTGTGCTCACTCCTCTACTCCCGCTCTGTGCCCACTCCTCTACTCCCGCACTCTGCTCACTCCTCTACTCCTGCACTGTGCTCACTCCTCTACTCCCACACTGTGCTCACTACTCTACTCCCGCACTGGGCTCAGTCCTCTACTCCCGCACTGTGCTCACTCCTCTACTCCCCCAATATGCTCGCTCCTCTATTCCCGCACCGTGCTCACTCCTCTACTCCCGAAATGTGCTCACTCCTCTAATCTCGCACTGTGCTCACTCCTCTACTCCCCCAATGTGCTCGCTCCTCTATTCCCGCACAGTGCTCACTCCTCTACTCTCGAAATCTGCTCACTCCTCTACTCTCGAAATGTGCTCACTCCTCTAATCTCGCACTGTGCTCACTCCTCTACTCCCGCACTGTGCTCACTGCTCTACTCCAGCACTGTGCTCACTCCTCTACTTCCGCACTGTGCTCACTCCTCTGCTCCCGCACTTTGCTCACTCCTCCACTCCCGCACTCCCGCACTCTGCTTACTCCTCTTCTCCTGCACTGTGCTCACTCCTCTACTCCCGCAGAGTGCTCAATCATCTACTCCCGCAGAGTGCTCACTCCTGTACTCACGGACTGTGCTCACTCCTCTTCTCCCGCACTTTGCTCACTCCTCTACTCCCGCACTGTGCTCACTCTTCTACTCCCGCACTGTGCTCACTCATCTGCCCCCGCACCGTGCTCACACCTCTTCTCCCGCACCGTGCTCACTCCTCTACTCACGCAGCGTGCTCACTCCTCTACTCCCGCACCGTGCTCACTCCTCTACTCCCGCACCGTGCTCACTCCTCTACTCCCGCACCGTGCTCACTCCTCTACTCTGCACCGTACTCAATCCTCTACTCCCGCACCGTGCTCACTCCTCTACTCCCGCACTGTGGTCACTCCTCTACTCCCGCACTGTGCACACTCCTCTACTCCCGCACTGTGCCCACTCCTCTACTCCCGCACTGTGGTCACTCCTCTACTCCCGCACTGTGCTCACTCCTCTACTCCCGCACTGTGCTCACCCCTCTACCCCCGCACTGAGTTCACTCCACTATTCCCGCAATGTCCTCAGTCCTCCACTCTCGCACGGTGCCCTCTCCTCTACTCCCACACTGTTCTCACTCCTCTTCTCCCGCACCGTGCTCACTCCTCTACTCCCGCACCGTGCTCACTCCTCTATTCCCGTACCGTGCTCACTCCTCTACTCCCGCACGGTGCTCACTCCTCTACTCCCGCACTGTTCTCACTCATCTACTCCCGCACTGTGCTCACTCCTCTATTCCCGCACCTTGCTCACTCCTCTACTCCCGCGCCATGCTCACTCCTCTACTCCCGCACCTTGCTCACTCCTCTACCCCCGCACCGTGCTCACTCCTCTACTCACGCACTGTGCTCACTCCTATACTCCCGCACTGTGCTCACTCCTCTATTCCCGCACCTTGCTCAGTCCTCGACTCCCGCACCGTGCTCACTCCTCTACTCCCGCACCGTGCTCACTCCTCTACTCCCGCACCGTGCTCACACCTCTACTCCCGCAACTTGCTCACTCCTCTATTACCGCACTGTGCTCACTCCTCTAATCTCGCACTGTGCTCACTCCTCTCCTCCCGCACTATGCTCACTCCTCTACACCCGCACTGTGCTCACTCCTCGATTCCCGCACCTTGCTCCCTCCTCTACTCCCGCACCGTGCTCACTCCTCTACTCCCGCACCTTGCTCACTCCTCTACCCCCGCACCGTGCTCACTCCTCTACCCCCGCACCGTGCTCACTCCTCTACTCCCGCACTGTGCACACTCCTCTACTCCCGCACTGTGCTCACTCCACCACTCCCGCAATGTGCTCACTCCTCTACTCCCGCACTGTGCTCACTCCTCTACTCCCGCACTGTGCTCACTCCTCTACTCCCGTACCGGGGTCAATCATATAATCCCGCACTGACCTCACTCCTCTACTCCTGCACTGTGCTCACTCCTCTACTCCCGCACTGTGCTCACTCCTCTACTCCCGCACTGTGCTCACTCCTCTACTCCCGCTCTGTGCTCACTCCTCTACTCCCGCACTCTGCTGACTCCTCTACTCCCGCACTCTGCTCACTCCTCTACTCCAGCACTTTGCTCACTCCTCTACTCCCGCACTGTGCTCACGCCTCTACTCCCGCAATGTGCTCACAACTCTTCTCCCGCACTCTGCTCACTCCTCTATTCCTGCACTGTGCTCACTCCTCTACTCCCACACTGTGCTCACTCCTCTACTCCCGCACTGGGCTCAGTCCTCTCCTCCCGCACTGTGCTCACTCCTCTACTCCCGCACTGTGCTCACTCCTCTACTCCCGCACTGTGCTCACTCCTCTACTCCCGCACTTTGCTCACTCCTCCACTCCCGCACTCCCGTACTGTGCTTGCTCCTCTTCTCCTGCACTGTGCTCACTCCTCTACTCCCGCAGAGTGCTCAATCCTCTACTCCCGCAGAGTGCTCTCTCCTGTACTCGCGGACTGTACTCACTCCTCTACTCCCGCACTGTGCTCACTCCTCTACTCCCGCACTGTGCTCTCTCCTCTACTCCCGCACTGTGTTCACTCCTCTACTCGCGCACTGTGCTCAATCCTCTACTCCCGCTATGTGCTCACTCCTCTACTCCTTCACTGTGCTCACTCTTCTACTCCTCCACTGAGCTCACTCTTCTACTCCCGCACTTTGCTCACTGCTCTACTCTCGCAGTGTGCTCACTCCTCTACTCCTGCACTGTGCTCACTCCTCTACTCCCGCACTGTGCTCACACCTCTACTCCCGCACCGTACTCACTCCTCCACTCCCACACGGTGCTCAGTCCTCTACTCCCGCACTGTGCTCACACCTCTACTCCGCACCGTACTCACTCCTCTACTCCCGCACGGTGCTCAGTCCTCTACTCCCGCACGGTGCTCAGTCCTCTACTCCCGCACTGTGCTCACACCTCTACTCCCGCACCGTACTCACTCCTCCACTCCCACACGGTGCTCAGTCCTCTACTCCCGCACTGTGCTCACACCTCTACTCCGCACCGTACTCACTCCTCTACTCCCGCACGGTGCTCAGTCCTCTACTCCCGCACGGTGCTCAGTCCTCTACTCCCGCACTGTGCTCACACCTCTACTCCCGCACCGTACTCACTCCTCTACTCCCGCACTGTGCTCACTCCTCTACTCCCACACTGTGGTCACTCCGCTACTCCCACACTGTGCTCACTCCTCTATCCCGCTCTGTGCTCACTCCTCTACTCCCGCACCGTGCTCACTCCTCTACTCCCGCACTGTGCTCACTCCTCCACTCCCACACTGTGCTCACTCCTCTACTCCCGCACTGTGCTCACTCCTCTATTCCCGCACCTTGCTCACTCCTCTACTCCCGCACCGTGCTCACTCCTCTACTCCCGCACCGTGCTCACTCCGCAACAACCGCACTGTGTTCACTCCTCTACTCCCGCACCGTGCTCACTCCGCAACAACCGCACTGTGCTCACTCCTCTACACCCGCAATGTGCTCACTCCTCTACTCCCACACTGTGCTCACTCCTCTACCCCCGCACCGTACTCACTCCTCTACTCCTGCACTGTGCCCACTCCTCTACACCGGCACTGTGGTCAATCCTCTACTCCCGCACTGTGCTCATTCCTCTACTCCCGCACTGTGCTCACTCCTATACCCCCGCACTGTGTTCACTCCGCTATTCCCGCAATTTCCTCACTCCTCCCCTCTTGCACAGTACTCACTCCTCTACACCCGCACTGTCCTCACTCCTCTACTCCCGCACCGTGTTCACTCCTCTACTACAGCACTGTGCTCGCTCCTCTACTCCCGCACTGTGCTCACTCCTCTACTCCCGCACCATGCTCACTCCATTACTCCTGCACTGTGCTCACTCCTCTACTCTCGCACTGTGCTCACTCCTCTACTCCCGCACTGTGCTCACTCCTCTACTCTCGCACCGTGCTCACTCCTCTACTCCCGCACCATGCTCACTCCATTACTCCTGCACTGTGCTCACTCCGCCACTCTCGCACTGTGCTCACTCCTCTACTCCCGCACTGTGCTCACTCCTCTACTCTCGCACTGTGCTCACTCCTCTACTCCCGCACCGTGCTCACTCCATTACTCCTGCACTGTGCTCACCCCTCCACTCTCGCACTGTGCTCACTCCTCTACTCCCGCACCGAGCTCACTCCTCTACTCCAGCACTGTGCTCACTCCTCCACTCCCGAACTGTGCTCACTCCTCTACTACCGCACTGTGCTCACTCATCTACTCCTGCACTGTGCTCACTCCTCTACTCCCGCACTGTGCTCACACCTCTACTCCCGCACCGTACTCACTCCTCCACTCCCACACTGTGCTCACTCCACTACTCCCGCACTGTGCTCACTCCTCTACTCCCGAACTATGCTCACTCCTCTATTCCTGCACCTTGCTCACTCCTCTACTCCCGCACCGTGCTCACTCCTCTACTCCCGCACCTTGCTCACTCCTCTACACCCGCACCGTGCTCACTCCTCTATTCCCGCACCGTGCTCACTCCTCTACTCCCGCACCGTGCTCACTTATCTACTCCCGCACCGTGCTAACTCATCTACTGCCGCACCGTGCTCACGCCTCTACTCCCGCACTGTGCTCACTCCTCTACTCCCGCACTGTCCTCACTCCTCCACTCCCGCAATGTGCTCACTCCTCTACTCTCGCACTGTGCTCACTCCTCTACTCCCGCACTGTGCTCAATCCTCTACTCCCGCACTGTGCTCACTCTTATTCTCCCGCAACTTGCTCACTCCTCTACTCCCACACTGTGCTCACTCATCTACTCCCGCACTGTGCTCACTCCTCTACTCTCGCACTGTGCTCACTCCTCTACTCCCGCACTGTGCTCACTCCTCTACTCCCGCACTGTGCTCATTCCTCTGCTCCCGCACTGTGCTCACTCCTCCAGCACCGCTCTGTGCTCACTCCTCTACTCCCGCACTGGGCCCACTCCTCTACTCCCGCAATGTGCTCACTCCTCTACTCCCGCACTGTGCTCACTCCTCTACTCCCGCACTGTGCTCACTCCTCTACTCCCGCACTCTCCTCACTCCTCTACTCCCGCACTGTGCTCACACCTCTACTCCTGCACTTCGCTCACTCCTCTACTCCTGCACTGTGCTCACTGCTCTACTCCCGCATTTTGCTCACTCCTCTATTCCTGCACTGTGCTCACTCCTCTACTCCCGCACTGTGCTCACTCCTCTACTCAACCACTTTGCTCACTCCTCCACTCCCGCACTGTGCTCACTCCTCTACTCCCGCACTGTGCTCACTCCTCCACTCCCGCACTGTGCTCACTCCTCTACTCCCGCACTGTGCTCACTCCTCTACTCCCGCACTGTGCTCAATCCTCTACTCCCGCACTGTGCTCACTCCTCTACTCCCGGACCGTGCTCACTCCTCTACTCCCGCACTGTGCTCACACCTCTACTCCCGCACTGTGCTCACTCCTCTACTCCCGCACTGTACTCACTCCTCTTTTCCCGCGCCGTGCTCACTGCTCTACTCCCGCACCGTGCTCACTCCTCTACTTCCGCACTGTGCTCACTCCTCTACTCCCGCACTCTGCTCAATCCTCTATTCCCGCACTGTGCTCACTCATCTACTCCAGCAGTCTGCTCACTCCTCTACTCCCGCACTGTGCTCACTCCTCTACTCCCGCACTGTGCTCACTCCTCTACTCCCGCACGGTGCTCACTCCTCTACTGCCGCAATGTGCTCACTCCTCTACTCCCGCACTGTGCTCACTCCTCTACTCCCGCACTCTACTCATTCCTCTACTCCCGCACTGTTCTCACTCCTCTACTCCCGCACTGTGCTCACTCCTCTACTCCCGCAATTTGCTCACTCTTCTACTCCCTCACTGTGCTCACTCCTCTACTCCTCCACTGAGCTCACTCTTCTGCTCCCGCACTGTGCTCACTCCTCTACTCCCGCACTGTGCTCACTGCTCTGCTCCCGCACTATGCTCACTCCTCTACTCCTCCACTGAGCTCACTCTTCTACTCCTCCACTGAGCTCACTCCTCTACTCCCCCACTGTGCTCACTCTTCTACTCCCGCACTGTGCTCACTCCTCTACTCCCGCACTGTGCTCACACCTCGACTCCTGCACCGTGCTCACTCCTCTACTCCTCCGCTGAGCTCACTCTTCTACTCCCGCATAGTGCTCATTCCTCTACTCCCGCACTGTGCTCACTCCTCTGCTCCCGCACTGTGCTCACTCCTCTACTTCTCCACTGAGCTCACTCTTCTACTCCTCCACTGAGCTCACTCCTCTACTCCCTCACTGTGGTCACTCTTCTGCTCCCGCACTGTGCTCACTCCTATACCCCCGCACTGTGTTCACTCCGCTATTCCCGCAATTTCCTCACTCCTCCCCTCTTGCACAGTACTCACTCCTCTACACCCGCACTGTCCTCACTCCTCTACTCCCGCACCGTGTTCACTCCTCTACTACAGCACTGTGCTCGCTCCTCTACTCCCGCACTGTGCTCACTCCTCTACTCCCGCACCATGCTCACTCCATTACTCCTGCACTGTGCTCACTCCTCTACTCTCGCACTGTGCTCACTCCTCTACTCCCGCACTGTGCTCACTCCTCTACTCTCGCACCGTGCTCACTCCTCTACTCCCGCACCCTGCTCACTCCATTACTCCTGCACTGTGCTCACTCCTCCACTCTCGCACTGTGCTCACTCCTCTACTCCCGCACTGTGCTCACTCCTCTACTCTCGCACTGTGCTCACTCCTCTACTCCCGCACCGTGCTCACTCCATTACTCCTGCACTGTGCTCACCCCTCCACTCTCGCACTGTGCTCACTCCTCTACTCCCGCACCGAGCTCACTCCTCTACTCCAGCACTGTGCTCACTCCTCCACTCCCGAACTGTGCTCACTCCTCTACTACCGCACTGTGCTCACTCATCTACTCCTGCAATGTGCTCACTCCTCTACTCCCGCACTGTGCTCACACCTCTACTCCCGCACCGTACTCACTCCTCCACTCCCACACTGTGCTCACTCCACTACTCCCGCACTGTGCTCACTCCTCTACTCCCGAACTATGCTCAATCCTCTACTCCCGCACTGTGCTCACTCCTCTATTCCCGCACCTTGCTCACTCCTCTACTCCCGCACCGTGCTCACTCCTCTACTCCCGCACCTTGCTCAATCCTCTACACCCGCACCGTGCTCACTCCTCTATTCCCGCACCGTGCTCACTCCTCTACTCCCACACCGTGCTCACTTATCTACTCCCGCACCGTGCTAACTCATCTACTGCCGCACCGTGCTCACGCCTCTACTCCCGCACTGTCCTCACTCCTCCACTCCCGCAATGTGCTCACTCCTCTACTCTCGCACTGTGCTCACTCCTCTACTCCCGCACTGTGCTCAATCCTCTACTCCCGCACTGTGCTCACTCTTATTCTCCCGCAACTTGCTCACTCCTCTACTCCCACACTGTGCTCACTCATCTACTCCCGCACTGTGCTCACTCCTCTACTCTTGCACTGTGCTCACTCCTCTACTCCCGCACTGTGCTCACTCCTCTACTCCCGCACTGTGCTCATTCCTCTGCTCCCGCACTGTGCTCACTCCTCCAGTACCGCTCTGTGCTCACTCCTCTACTCCCGCACTGGGCCCACTCCTCTACTCCCGCAATGTGCTCACTCCTCTACTCCCGCACTGTGCTCACTCCTCTACTCCCGCACTGTGCTCACTCCTCTACTCCCGCACTCTCCTCACTCCTCTACTCCCGCACTGTGCTCACACCTCTACTCCTGCACTTCGCTCACTCCTCTACTCCTGCACTGTGCTCACTGCTCTACTCCCGCACTTTGCTCACTCCTCTATTCCTGCACTGTGCTCACTCCTCTACTCCCGCACTGTGCTCACTCCTCTACTCAACCACTTTGCTCACTCCTCCACTCCCGCACTGTGCTCACTCCTCTACTCCCGCACTGTGCTCACTCCTCCACTCCCGCACTGTGCTCACTCCTCTACTCCCGCACTGTGCTCACTCCTCTACTCCCGCACTGTGCTCAATCCTCTACTCCCGCACTGTGCTCACTCCTCTACTCCCGGACCGTGCTCACTCCTCTACTCCCGCACTGTGCTCACACCTCTACTCTCGCACTGTGCTCACTCCTCTACTCCCGCACTGTACTCACTCCTCTTTTCCCGCGCCGTGCTCACTGCTCTACTCCCGCACCGTGCTCACTCCTCTACTTCCGCACTGTGCTCACTCCTCTACTCCCGCACTCTGCTCAATCCTCTATTCCCGCACTGTGCTCACTCATCTACTCCAGCAGTCTGCTCACTCCTCTACTCCCGCACTGTGCTCACTCCTCTACTCCCGCACTGTGCTCACTCCTCTACTCCCACACGGTGCTCACTCCTCTACTGCCGCAATGTGCTCACTCCTCTACTCCCGCACTGTGCTCACTCCTCTACTCCCGCACTCTACTCATTCCTCTACTCCCGCACTGTTCTCACTCCTCTACTCCCGCACTGTGCTCACTCCTCTACTCCCGCAATTTGCTCACTCTTCTACTCCCTCACTGTGCTCACTCCTCTACTCCTCCACTGAGCTCACTCTTCTGCTCCCGCACTGTGCTCACTCCTCTACTCCCGCACTGTGCTCACTGCTCTGCTCCCGCACTATGCTCACTCCTCTACTCCTCCACTGAGCTCACTCTTCTACTCCTCCACTGAGCTCACTCCTCTACTCCTCCACTGTGCTCACTCTTCTGCTCCCGCACTGTGCTCACTCCTCTACTCCCGCACTGTGCTCACACCTCTACTCCCGCACCGTCCTCACTCCTCTACTCCTCCGCTGAGCTCACTCTTCTACTCCCGCATACTGCTCACTGCTCCACTCCCGCACCGTGCTCACTCGTCTGCTCCTCCACTGTGCTCACTCCTCTACTCCCGCACTATGCTCACTCCTCTACTCCCGCACTGTGCTCACTCCTCTACTCCCGCACTATGCTCACTCCTCTACTCCCGCACTGTGCTCACTCCTCTATTACCGCAATGTGCTCACTCCTCTACTCCCTAACTGTGCTCACTCCTCTACTCCTCCACTGAGCTCACTCTTCTACTCCCGCACTGTGCTCACTCCTCTACTCCCGCACTGTGCTCACTCCTCTACGCCCGCACTGTTATCACTCCTCTACTCCCGCATTTTGCTCACTCCTCTACCCCCGCACTGTGCTCACTCCCCAACTCCCGCACTGTGCTCACTCCTCTACTCCCACACTGTGCTCACTCCTCTACTCCCGCACTGTGCTCACTCATCTACTCCCGCACTGTGCTCACTCCTCTACTCCCGCACTGTGCTCACTCCTCTACTCCCGCACTGTGCTCACTCCTCTACTCCCGCACAGTGCTCACTCCTCTATTCCCGCAATGTGCTCACTCCTCTACTCCCTCATTGTGCTCACTCCTCTACTCCTCCACTGAGCTCACTCTTCTACTCCCGCACTGTGCTCACTCCTCTACTCCCGCACTGTGCTCACTCCTCTGCTACCGCACTGTGCTCACTCCTGTACTCCCAAACTGTGCTCACTCCTCTACTCCCGCGCTGTGCTCACTCCTCTGCTCCCGCACTGTGCTCACTCCTCTACTCCCGCACTGTGCTCACTCCTCTACTCCCGCACTGTGCTCAATCCTCTACTCCCGCACTGTGCTCACTCCTCTACTCCCGCACTGTGCTCACACCTCTTCTACCGCACCGTGCTCACTCCTCTACTCCTCCGCTGAGCTCACTCATCTACTCCCGTATAGTGCTCACTGCTCTACTCCCGCACCGTGCTCACTCGTCTGCTCCTCCACTGTGCTCACTCCTCTACTCCCGCACTGTGCTCACTCCTCTACTCGTGCACTGTGCTCACTCCTCTACTCCCGCACTGTGCTCACTCCTCTACTCCCGCACTATGCTCACTCCTCTACTCCCGCACTGTGCTCACTCCTCTATTCCCGCAATGTGCTCACTCCTCTACTCCCTCACTGTGCTCACTCCTCTACTCCTCCACTGAGCTCACTCTTCTACTCCCGCACTGTGCTCACTCCTCTACTTCCGCACTGTGCTCACTCCTCTACTCCCGCACTGTTATCACTCCTCAACTCCCGCATTGTTCTCACTCCTCTACCCCCGCACTGTGCTCACTCCCCAACTCCCGCACTGTGCTCACTCCTCTACTCCCACACTGTGCTCACTCCTCTACTCACGCACTGTGCTCACTCATCTACTCCCGCACTGTGCTCACTCCTCTACTCCCGCACTGTGCTCACACCTCTACTCCCGCACCGTGCTCACTCCTCTACTCCTCCGCTGAGCTCACTCTTCTACTCCCGCACTGTGCCCACTCCTCTACTTCCGCACTGTGCTCAATCTTCTGCTCCTCCACTGAGCTCACTCTCCTACTCCCGCGCCGTGCTCACTCCTCTACTTCCGCACTGTGCTCAATCTTCTGCTCCTCCACTGAGCTCACTCTCCTACTCCCGCACCGTGCTCACTCCTCTACTCCCGCACTGTGCTCACTCCTCTGCTCCCGCACTGTGCTCACTCCTCTACTCCCGCACTGTGCTCACTCCTCTACTCCCGCACTGTGCTCACTCCTTTACTCCCGCACCGTACTCACTCTTCTACTCCCGCACGGTGCTCAGTCCTCTACTCCCGCACTGTGCTCACTCCTCTACTCCCGCACTCTGCTCAATCCTCTACTCCCGCTATGTGCTCACTCCTCTACTCCCTCAATGTGCTCACTCATCTACTGCTCCACTGAGCTCACTCTTCTACTCCCGCACTGTGCTTACTCCTCTACTCCCGCACTGTGCTCACTGCTCTACCCCGCACCGTGCTCACTCCTCTACTTCCGCACTGTGCTCACTGCTCTACTCCCGCACCGTGCTCACTCCTCTACTTCCGCACTGTGCTCACTCCTCTACTCCCGCACTCCGCTCAATCCTCTAATCCAGCACTGTGCTCACTCATCTACTCCCGCACTTTGCTCTCTCCTCTACTCCCGCACTGTGCTCACTCCTCTACTCGCGGACTGGGCCCACTCCTCTACTCCCGCCCTGTGCTCACTCCTCTACTCCCGCAGTGTGCTCACTCCTCTACTCCCGCTGTGTGCTCACTCCTCTACTCCTTCACTGTGCTCACTCCTCTACTCCCTCACTGTGCTCACTCCTCTATTCCCGCACTGTGCTCACTCCTCTACTCCCGCACTGTACTCACTCCTCTACTCCCGCAAGTTGCTCAGTCCTCTACTCCCGCACTGTGCTCACTCCTCTACTCCCGCACAGTGCTCACCCCTCTACTCCCTCACTGTGCTCACTCCTCTGCTCCTCCACTGAGCTCACTCTTCTACTCCCGCACTGTGCTCACGCCTCTACTCCCTCACTGTGCTCTCTCCTCTACTCCCGCACCGTGCTCACTCCTCTACACCCGCACTGTGCTGACACCTCTACACCCACACTGTGCTCACTACTCGACTCCCGAACTGTCTCACTCCTCTAATCCCGCTCTGTTTTCACTCGTCTACTCCCGCACTGTGCTCACTCCTCTACTCCCTCACTGTGCTCACTCCACTACTCCCGCACTGTGCTCACTCCTCTACTCCCGCACTGTGCTCACTCCTCTACTCCCGCTGTGCTCACTCCTCTACTCCCGCTCTGTGCTCATTCCTCTACTCCCGCGCTGTGCTCACTCCTCTCCTCCTGCATTGTGCTCACTCCTCTACTCCCGCACCGTACTCACTCCTCTACTCCCGCACGGTGCTCAGTCCTCGACTCATGCACTGTGCTCACTCCTCTACTCCCACACTGTGCTCACTCCTCTACTCCCGCTATGTGCTCACTCCTCTACTCCCTCAATGTGCTCACTCATCTACTCCTCCACTGAACTCACTCTTCTACTCCGGCACTGTGCTCACTCCGCTACTCCCGCACTGTGCTGACTCCTCTACTCCCTCACTGTGCTCACTCCTCTACTCCCGCACCGCGCTCACTCCTCTACACCCGCACTGTGCTGACTCCTCTACACCCACACTGTGCTCACTCCTCCACTACCGAACTGTCTCACTCCTCTCATCCCGCTCCGTTTTCACTCCTCTACTCCCGCACTGAGCTCACTCTTCTACTCCCCCACTGTGCTCACTCCTCTACTCCCGCACTGTGCTCACTCCTCTACTCATGCACTCTGCTCACTCCTCTACTCCCGCTGTGCTCACTCCTCTACTCCCGCACTGTGCTCACTCCTCTACTCAAGCACTCTGCTCACTCCTCTACTCCCGCTGTGCTCACTCCTCTACTCCCGCACTGTGCTCACTCCTCTACTCCCACACTGTGCTCACTCCTCTACTCCTTCACTGTGCTCACATTTCTACTCCTCCACTGAGCTCACTCCTCTACTCCCGCACTGTGCTCACTCCTCTACACCTGCGCCGTGCTCACTCCTCTACTCCCGCACTGTGCTCACTCCTCTACTCTCGCAGAGTGCTCACTCCTCTACTCACGGACTGTGCTCACTCCTCTACTCCCGCACGATGCTCACTCCTCTACTCCCGCACTGTGCTCACTCCTCTACTCCCGCACTGTTCTCACTCCTCTACTGCCGCGCCGTGCTCACGCCTCTACTCCCGCACTGTGCTCACTCCTCTACTCCCGCACTGTGCTCACTCCTCCCCTCCCGCACTGTGCTCAATCCTCTACTCCCGCACTGTGCTCACACTTATTCTCCCGCAACTTGCTCACTCCTCTACTCCCGCACTGTGCTCACTCCTCTACTCCCGCACTGTGCTCACTCCTCTACTCTCGCACTGTGCTCACTCCTTTACTCCCGCACTGTGCTCACTCCTCTACTCCCGCACGGTGCTCAGTCCTCTACTCCCGTACGGTGCTCAATCCTCTACTCCCGCACTCTGCTCACTCCTCTACTCCCGCACTGTTCTCACTCCTCTACTCCCGCGCCGGGCTCACTGCTCTACTCCCGCACTGTTCTCACTCCTCTACTCCCGCGCCGTGCTCACTGCTCTACTCCCGCACCGTGCTCACTCCTCTACTTCCGCACTGTGCTCACTCCTCTACTCCCGCACTCTGCTCAATCCTCTATTCCCGCTCTGTGCTCACTCATCTACTCCAGCAGTCTGCTCACTCCTCTACTCCCGCACTGTGCTCACTCTCTACTTACGTACTGTGCTCACTCCTCTACTCCCGAACGGTGCTCACTCCTCTACTCCCGCACTGTGCTCAATCCTCTACTCCCGCACTGTGCTCACTCTTATTCTCCCGCAACTTGCTCACTCCTCTACTCCGGCACTGTGCTCACTCCTCTACTCCCGCACTGTGCTCACTCCTCTACTCTCGCACTGTGCTCAATCCTCTACTCCCGCACTGTGCTCACTCCTCTACTCCCGCACTGTGCTCACTCCTCTACTCCCGCACTGTGCTCACTCCTCTACTCCCGCACTGTGCTCATTCCTCTACTCCCGCACTGTGCTCACTCCTCTAGTACCGCTCTGTGCTCACTCCTCTAATCCCGCACTGGGCTCACTCCTCTACTCCCGCAATGTGCTCACTCCTCTACTCCCGCACTGTGCTCACTCCTCTACTCCCGCACTGTGCTCACTCCTCTACTCCCGCACTGTGCTCACACCTCTACTCCCGCACTCTGCTCACTCCTCTACTCCCGCACTGTGCTCACACCTCTACTCCTGCACTTTGCTCACTCCTCTACTCCCGCACTGTGCTCACACCTCTACTCCTGCACTTTGCTCACTCCTCTACTCCCGCACTGTTCTCACGCCTCTACTCCCGCACTCTGCTCACTCCTCTATTCCTGCACTGTGCTCACTTCTCTACTCCCGCACTTTGCTCACTCCTCTATTCCTGCACTGTGCTCACTCCTCTACTCCCGCACTGTGCTCACTCCTCTACTCAACCACTTTGCTCACTCCTCCACTCCCGCACTGTGCTCACTCCTCTACTCCCGCACTGTGCTCACTCCTCCACTCCCGCACTGTGCTCACTCCTCTACTCCCGCACTGTGCTCACTCCTCTACTCCTGCAATGTGCTCACTCCTCCACTCCCGCAATGTGCTCACTCCTCTACTCTCGCACTGTGCTCACTCCTCTACTCCCGCACTGTGCTCAATCCTCTACTCCCGCACTGTGCTCACTCTTATTCTCCCGCAACTTGCTCACTCCTCTACTCCCGCACTGTGCTCACTCCTCTACTCCCGCACTGTGCTCACTCCTCTACTCCCGCACTGTGCTCACTCCTCTATTCCCGCACTGTGCTCATTCCTCTACTCCCGCACTGTGCTCACTCCTCTAGTACCGCTCTGTGCTCACTCCTCTACTCCCGCACTGGGCTCACTCCTCTACTCCAGCAATGTGTTCACTCCTCTACTCCCGCACTGTGCTCACTCCTCTACTCCCGCACTGTGCTCACTCCTCTACTCCCGCACTCTGCTCACTCCTCTACTCCCGCACTGTGCTCATAACTCTACTCCTGCACTTTGCTCACTCCTCTACTCCCGCACTGTGCTCACGCCTCCACTCCCGCACTCTGCTCACTCCTCTATTCCTGCACTGTGCTCACTGCTCTACTCCCGCACTTTGCTCACTCCTCTATTCCTGCACTGTGCTCACTCCTCTACTCCCGCACTGTGCTCACTCCTCTACTCAACCACTTTGCTCACTCCTCCACTCCCGCACTGTGCTCACTCCTCTACTCCCGCACTGTGCTCACTCCTCTACTCCCGCACTGTGCTGAATCCTCTACTCCCGCACTGTGCTCACTCCTCTACTCCCGGACCGTGCTCACTCCTCTACTCCCGCACTGTGCTCACACCTCTACTCCCGCACGGTGCTCAGTCCTCTACTCCCGTACGGTGCTCAATCCTCTACTCCCGCACTGTGCTCACACCTCTACTCCCGCACTGTGCTCACTCCTCTACTCCCGCACTGTTCTCACTCCTCTACTCCCGCGCCGTGCTCACTGCTCTACTCCCGCACCGTGCTCACTCCTCTACTTCCGCACTGTACTCACTCCTCTACTCCCGCACTCTGCTCAATCCGCTATTCCCGCACTGTGCTCACTCATCTACTCCAGCAGTCTGCTCACTCCTCTACTCCCGCACTGTGCTCACTCCTCTACTCCCGCACTGTGCTCACTCCTCTGCTCCCGCACGGTGCTCACTCCTCTACTCACGCACTGTGCTCACTCCTCTACTCCCGCACTGTGCTCACTCCTCTACTCCCGCACTGTCCTCACTCTTCTACTCCCGCACTGTTCTCACTCCTCTACTCCCGCACTGTGCTCACTCCTCCACTCCCGCAATTTGCTCACTCCTCTACTCCCTCACTGTGCTCACTCCTCTACTCCTCCACTGAGCTAACTCTTCTGCTCCCGCACTGTGCTCACTCCTCTACTCCCGCACTGTGCTCACTCCTCTGCTCCCGCACTGTGCTCACTCCTCTACTCCTCCAATCTGCTCACTCTTCTACTCCTCCACTGAGCTCACTCCTCTACTCCCCCACTGTGCTCACTCTTCTACTCCCGCACTGTGCTCACTCCTCTACTCCCGCACTTTGCTCACACCTCTACTCCCGCACCGTGCTCACTCCTCTACTCTTCCGCTGAGCTCACTCTTCTACTCCCACATAGTGCTCACTCCTCTACTCCCGCACTGTGCTCACTCCTCTGCTCCCGCACTGTGCTCACTCCTCTACTCCTCCACTCTGCTCACTCTTCTACTCCTCCACTGAGCTCACTCCTCTACTCCCCCACTGTGCTCACTCTTCTACTCCCGCACTGTGCTCACTCCTCTACTCCCGCATAGTGCTCACTGCTCTACTCCCGCACCGTGCTCACCCGTCTGCTCCTCCACTGTACTCACTCCTCTACTCCCGCACTATGCTCACTCCTCTACTCCCGCACTGTGCTCACACCTCTATTACCGCAATGTGCTCACTCCTCTACTCCCTCACTGTGCTCACTCCTCTACTCCTCCACTGAGCTCACTCTTCTACTCCCGCACTGTGCTCACTCCTCTACTCCCGCATTGTGCTCACTCCTCTACTCCCGCACTGTGCTCACTCCTCTACCCCCGCACTGTGCTCACTCCTCTATTCCCGCACTGTGCTCACTCCTCTATTCCCGCACTGTGCTCACTCCTCTACTCCCGCACTGTGCTCACTCCTCTATTCCCGCACTGTGCTCACTCCTCTACTCCCGCATTGTGCTCACTCCTCTACCCCCGCACTGTGCTCACTCCTCTATTCCCGCAATGTGCTCACTCCTCTACTCCCGCATTGTGCTCACTCCTCTACTCCCGCACCGTGCTCTGTCCTCTATTCCCGCACTGTGCTCACTCCTCTACTCCCGCACCGTGCTCACTCCTCTACTCCCGCACCGTGCTCACTCCTCTACTCCCGCAATGTGCTCACTCCTCTACCCCCGCAATGTGCTCACTCCTCTATTCCCGCACCGTGCTCACTCCTCTACTCCCGCACTGTGCTCACTCCTCTACTCCCGCATTGTGCTCACTCCTCTATTCCCGCAATGTGCTCACTCCTCTACTCCCGCACTGTGCTCACTCCTCTACTCCCACACTGTGCTCACTCCTCTACCCCCGCACCGTGCTCACTCCTCCACTCCCGCACTGTGCTCACTCCTCTACTCCGCACTGTGCTCAATCCTCTACACCTGCACTGTGCTCTCTCCTCTACTCCCGCACTGTGCTCACTCCTCTACTCCGCACTGTGCTCAATCCTATACTCCCGCACCGTGCTCACTCCTCTACTCCCGCACTGTGCTCACTCCTCTACTCCCGCATTGTGCTCACTCCTCTATTCCCGCAATGTGCTCACTCCTCTACTCCCGCACTGTGCTCACTCCTCTACTCCCACACTGTGCTCACTCCTCTACCCCCGCACCGTGCTCACTCCTCCACTCCCGCACTGTGCTCACTCCTCTACTCCGCACTGTGCTCAATCCTCTACACCTGCACTGTGCTCTCTCCTCTACTCCCGCACTGTGCTCACTCCTCTACTCCTGCACTGTGCTCACTCCTCTACTCCAGCACTGTGCTCACTCCTCTACTCCCGCACTGTGCTCACTCCTCTACTCCCGCACTGTGCTCACTCCTCTACTCCCGCACTGTGCTCACTCCTCTACTCCCGCACTGTGCTCACTCCTCTACTCCAGCACTGTGCTCAATCCTCTACACCTGCACTGTGCTCACTCCTCTACTCCCGCACTGTGCTCACTCCTCTACTCCGCACTGTGCTCAATCCTCTACTCCAGCACTGTGCTCACTCCTCTACTCCCGCACTGTGCTCACTCCTCTACTCCCGCACTGTGCTCACTCCTCTACTCCCGCACTGTGCTCACTCCTCTACTCCCGCACTGTGCTCACTCCTCTACTCCCGCACTGTGCTCACTCCTCTACTCCCGCACTGTGCTCACTCCTCTACTCCTGCACAGTGCTCACTCCTCTACTCCCGCACTGTGCTCACACCTCTACTCCCGCACTGTGCTCACTCCTCTTCTCCCGCACTGTGCTCACTCCTCTACTCCCGCACTGTGCTCACTCCTCTACTCCCGCACTGTGCTCACTCCTCTACTCCCGCACTGTGCTCACTCCTCTACTCCTGCACAGTGCTCACTCCTCTACTCCCGCACTGTGCTCACACCTCTACTCCCGCACTGTGCTCACTCCTCTTCTCCCGCACTGTGCTCACTCCTCTACTCCCGCACTGTGCTCACTCCTCTACTCCCGCACTGTGCTCACTCCTCTACTCCCGCACTGTGCTCACTCCTCTTCTCCCGCACTGTGCTCACTCCTCTACTCCCCCACTGTGCTCACTCCTCTACTCCCGCACTGTGCTCACTCCTCTACTCCCGCACTGTGCTCACTCCTCTACTCCTGCACAGTGCTCACTCCTCTACTCCCGCACTGTGCTCACACCTCTACTCCCCCACTGTGCTCACTCCTCTACTCCCGCACTGTGCTCACTCCTCTACTCCCGCACTGTGCTCACTCCTCTACTCCTGCACAGTGCTCACTCCTCTACTCCCGCACTGTGCTCACTCCTCTACTCCCGCACTGTGCTCACTCCTCTACTCCCGCACTGTGCTCACTCCTCTTCTCCCGCACTGTGCTCACTCCTCTACTCCCCCACTGTGCTCACTCCTCTACTCCCGCACTGTGCTCACACCTCTACTCCCCCACTGTGCTCACTCCTCTACTCCTGCACTGTGCTCACTCCTCTACTCCTGCACTGTGCTCACTCCTCTACTCCCGCACTGTGCTCACTCCTCTACCCCCGCACTGTGCTCACACCTCTACTCCCGCACTGTGCTCACTCCTCTACTCCCGCACTGTGCTCACACCTCTACTCCCCCACTGTGCTCACTCCTCTACTCCCGCACCGTGCTCACTCCTCTACCCCCGCACTGTGCTCACACCTCTACTCCCGCACTGTGCTCACTCCTCTACTCCCGCACTGTGCTCACACCTCTACTTCCGCACTGTGCTCACTCCTCTACTACCGCACTGTGCTCACACCTCTACTCCCGCACCATGCTCACTCCTCTACTCCCGCACTGTGCTCACTCCTCTACTCCCGCACTGTGCTCACTCCTCTACTCCCGCACTGTGCTCACTCCTCTTCTCCCGCACTGTGCTCACTCCTCTACTCCCGCACTGTGCTCACTCCTCTACTCCTGCAATGTGCTCACTCCTCTACTCCCGCACTGTGCTCACTCCTCTACTCCCGCACTGTGCTCACTCCTCTTCTCCCGCACTGTGCTCACTCCTCAACTCCCGCACTGTGCTCACTCCTCTTCTCCCGCACTGTGCTCACACCTCTACTCCCGCACCGTGCTCACTCCTCTACTCCTCCGCTGAGCTCACTCTTCTACTCCCGCACTGTGCTCAATCTTCTGCTCCTCCACTGAGCTCACTCTTCTACTCCCGCACTGTGCTCACTTCTCTACCCCCGCACTGTGCTCACTGCTCTACTCCCGCACTGTGCTCACTCCTCTACTCCCGCACTGTGCTCACTCCTGTACTCCCGCACTGTGCTCACTGCTCTACTCCCGAACTGTTATCACTCCTCTACTCCCTCATTGTGCTCACTCCTCTACTCCCACACTGTGCTCACTCCTCTACTCCCGCACTGTGCTCACTCCTCTACTCCCGCACTGTGCTCACTCCTGTACTCCCGCACTGTGCTCACTGCTCTACTCCCGCACTGTGCTCACTCCTCTACTCCCGCACCGTGCTCACTCCTCTACTCCCGCACTGTGCTCACTCCTCTACTCCCGCACCGTGCTCACTCCTCTACTCCCGCACCGTGCTCACTCCTCTACTCCCGCACCGTGCTCACTCCTCTACTCCTGCACTGTGCTCACTCCTCTACTCCCGCACTGTGCTCACTCCTCTACTCCCGCACTGTGCTCACTCCTCTACTCCCGCACTTTTCTCACTCCTCTACTCCCGCACTGTGCTCACTCCTCTACTCCCGCACCGTGCTCACTCCTCTACTCCCGCACTGTGCTCACTCCTCTACTCCCGCACTGTGCTCACTCCTCTACTCCCGCGCCGTGCTCACTCTTCTACTCCCGCACTGTGCTCACTCCTCTACTCCCGCACTGTGCTCACTCCTCTACTCCCGCGCCGTGCTCACTCCTCTACTCCCGCACCATGCTCACTCCTCTACTCCCGCACTGTGCTCACTCCTCTACTCCCGCACTGTGCTCACTCCTCTACTCCCGCGCCGTGCTCACTCCTCTACTCCCGCACCATGCTCACTCCTCTACTCCCGCACTGTGCTCACTCTTCTACTCCCGCACTGTGCTCACTCCTCTACTCCCGCGCCGTGCTCACTCCTCTACTCCCGCACCGTACTCACTCCTCTACACCCGCACCGTGCTCACTCCTCTACTCCCGCACTGTGCTCACTCCTCTACTCCCGCACTGTGCTCACTCCTCTACTCCCGCACCATGCTCACTCCTCTACACCCGCACCGTGCTCACTCCTCTACCCCCGCACTGTGCTCACTCCTCTACTCCCGCACTGTTATCACTCCTCTACCCCCGCACTGTGCTCACTCACCAACTCCCGCACTGTGCTCACTCCTCTACTCCCGCACTGTGCTCACTCCTCTACTCCCGCACTGTGCTCACTCCTCTACTCCCGCACTGTGCTCACTCCTCTATTCCCGCAATGTGCTCACTCCTCTACTCCCTCACTGTGCTCACTCCTCTACTCCTCCACTGAGCTCACTCTTCTACTCCCGCACTGTGCTTACTCCTCTACTCCCGCACTGTGCTCACTCCTCTACTCCCGCACCATGCTCACTCCTCTACTCCCGCACCATGCTCACTCCTCTACACCCGCACCGTGCTCACTCCTCTACTCCCGCACCATGCTCACTCCTCTACTCCCGCACTGTGCTCACTCCTCTACTCCCGCACTGTGCTCACACCTCTACTCCCGCACCGTGCTCACTCCTCTACTCCTCCGCTGAGCTCACTCCTCTACTCCCGCACTGTGCTCACTCCTCTACTCCCGCACTGTGCTCACACCTCTACTCCCGCACTGTGCTCACTCCTCTACTCCCGCACTGTGCTCACTCCTCTACTCCCGCACTGTGCTCACTCCTCTACTCCCGCACTGTGCTCACGCCTCTACTCCCGCACTGTGCTCACTCCTCTACTCCCGCACTGTGCTCACTCCTCTACTCCCGCACTGTGCTCACTCCTCTACTCCCGCACTGTGCTCACTCCTCTACTCCCGCACTGTGCTCACTCCTCTACTCCCGCACTGTACTCACTCCTCTACTCCCGCACGGTGCTCAGTCCTCTACTCCCGCACTGTGCTCACTCCTCTACTCCCGCACTCTGCTCAATCCTCTACTCCCTCTATGTGCTCACTCCTCTACTCCCTCAATGTGCTCACTCATCTACTGCTCCACTGAGCTCACTCTTCTACTCCCGCACTGTGCTTACTCCTCTACTTCCGCACTGTGCTCACTGCTCTACTCCCGCACCGTGCTCACTCCTCTACTCCCGCACAGTGCTCAATCCTCTAATCCCGCACTGTGCTCACTCATCTACTCCCGCACTGTGCTCACTCCTCTACTCCCGCACTGTGCTCACTCCTCTACTCCCGCACTGTGCTCACTCCTCTACTCCCGCACTGTGCTCACTCCTCTACTCCCGCACTGTACTCACTCCTCTACTCCCGCACGGTGCTCAGTCCTCTACTCCCGCACTGAACTCACTCCTCTACTCCCGCACTCTGCTCAATCCTCTACTCCCTCTATGTGCTCACTCCTCTACTCCCTCAATGTGCTCACTCATCTACTGCTCCACTGAGCTCACTCTTCTGCTCCCGCACTGTGCTTACTCCTCTACTCGCGGACTGGGCCCACTCCTCTACTCCCTCTATGTGCTCAGTCCTCTACTCCCGCACTGTGCTCACTCCTCTACTCCCGCACTCTGCTCAATCCTCTACTCCCTCTATGTGCTCACTCCTCTACTCCCTCAATGTGCTCACTCATCTACTGCTCCACTGAGCTCACTCTTCTACTCCCGCACTGTGCTCACTCCTCTACTCGCGGACTGGGCCCACTCCTCTACTCCCGCCCTGTGCTCACTCCTCTACTCCCGCAGTGTGCTCACTCCTCTACTCCCGCTGTGTGCTCACTCCTCTCCTCCTTCACTGTGCTCACTCCTCTACTCCTTCACTGTGCTCACTCCTCTATTCCCGCACTGTGCTCACTCCTCTACTCGCGGACTGTGCTCACTCCTCTACTCCAGCACTGTACTCACTCCTCTACTCCCGCAAGGTGCTCAGTCCTCTACTCCCGCACTGTGCTCACTCCTCTACTCCCGCACAGTGCTCACCCCTCTACTCCCTCACTGTGCTCACTCCTCTGCTCCTCCACTGAGCTGACTCTTCTACTCCCGCTCTGTGCTCACTCCTCTACACCCGCACTGTGCTCACGCCTCTACTCCCTCACTGTGCTCACTCCTCTACACCCGCACTGTGCTGACTCCTCTACACCCACACTGTGCTCACTACACTACTCCCGAACTGTCTCACTCCTCTAATCCCGCTCTGTTTTCACTCCTCTACTCCCGCACTGTGCTCACTCCTCTACTCCCTCACTGTGCTCACTCCACTACTCCCGCACTGTGCTCACTCCTCTACTCCTGCACTGTGCTCACTCCTCTACTCCCGCTGTGCTCACTCCTCTACTCCCGCACTGTGCTCATTCCTCTACTCCCGCGCTGTGCTCACTCCTCTACTCCTGCATTGTGCTCACTCCTCTACTCCCGCACCGTACTCACTCCTCTACTCCCGCACGGTGCTCAGTCCTCGACTCCCGCACTGTGCTCACTCCTCTACTCCCACACTGTGCTCACTCCTCTACTCCCGCTATGTGCTCACTCCTCTACTCCCTCAATGTGCTCACTAATCTACTCCTCCACTGAATTCACTCTTCTACTCCCTCACTGTGCTCACTCCTCTACTCCCGCACCGCGCTCACTCCTCTACACCCGCACTGTGCTGACTCCTCTACACCCACACTGTGCTCACTCCTCCACTCCCGAACTGTCTCACTCCTCTAATCCCGCTCCGTTTTCACTCCACTACTCCCGCACTGAGCTCACTCCTCTACTCCTGCACTTTGCTCACTCCTCTAGTCCTGCACTGTGCTCACTCCTCTACTCCCGCACTGTGCTCACTCCTCTACTCAACCACTTTGCTCACTCCTCCACTCCCGCACTGTGCTCACTCCTCTACTCCCACACTCCTGCTCACTCCTCCACTCCCGCACTGTGCTCACTCCTCTACTCCCGCACTGTGCTCACTCCTCTACTCCCGCACTGTGCTCAATCCTCTCCTCCCGCACTGTGCTCACTCCTCTACTCCCGGACCGTGCTCACTCCTCTACTCCCGCACTGTGCTAACACCTCTACTCCCGCACGGTGCTCAGTCCTCTACTCCCGTACGGTGCTCAATCCTCTACTCCCGCACTGTGCTCACACCTCTACTCCCGCACTGTGCTCACTCCTCTACTCCCGCAATGTTCTCACTCCTCTACTCCCGCGCCGTGCTCACTGCTCTACTCCCGCACCGTGCTCACTCCTCTACTTCCGCACTGTGCTCACTCCTCTACCCCCGCACTCTGCTCAATCCTCTATTCCCGCACTGTGCTCACTCATCTACTCCAGCAGTCTGCTCACTCCTCTACTCCCGCACTGTGCTCACTCCTCTACTCCCGCACTGTGCTCACTCCTCTACTCCCGCACGGTGCTCACTCCTCTACTCACGCACTGTGCTCACTCCTCTACTCCCGCACTGTTCTCACTCCTCTACTACCGCACTGTACTCACTCTTCTACTCCCGCACTGTTCTCACTCCTCTACTCCCGCACTGTGCTCACTCCTCTACCTCCGCAATTTGCTCACTCCTCTACTCCCTCACTGTGCTCACTCCTCTACTCCTCCACTGAGCTCACTCTTCTGCTCCCGCACTGTGCTCACTCCTCTACTCCCGCACTGTGCTCACTCCTCTACTCACGCACTCTGCTCACTCCTCTACTCCCGCTGTGCTCACTCCTCTACTCTCGCACTGTGCTCACTCCTCTACTCACGCTCTCTGCTCACTCCTCTTCTCCCGCTGTGCTCACTCCTCTATTCCCGCACTGTGCTCACTCCTATACTCCCGCACTGTGCTCACTCCTCTACTCCTTCACTGTGCTCACATTTCTACTGCTCCACTGAGCTCACTCTTCTACTCCCGCACTTTGCTCACTCCTCTGCTCCCGCACTGTGCTCACTCCTCTACATCTGCGTCTTGCTCACTCCTCTACTCCCGCACTGTGCTCACTCTTCTACTCTCGCAGAGTGCTCACTCCTCTACTCGCGGACTGTGCTCACTCCTCTACTCCCGCACGATGCTCACTCCTCTACTCCCGCACTGTGCTCACTCCTCTACTCCCGCACGGTGCTCACTCCTCTGCTCCCGCACTGTGCTCACTCCTCTATTCCCGCACCTTGCTCACTCCTCTACTCCCGCACCGTGCTCACTCCTCTACTCCCGGACCGTGCTCACTCCTCTACTCCCGCACTGTGCTCACTCCTCTACTCCCGCACTATGCTCACTCCTCTACTCCCGCACTGTGCTCACTCCTCTATTCCCGCACTTTGCTCACTCCTCTAATCCCGCACCGTGCTCACTCCTCTACTCCCGCACCTTGCTCACTCCTCTACACCCGCACCGTGCTCACTCCTCTACTCCCGCACCGTGCTCACTCCTCTACTCCCGCACAGTGCTCACTTCTCTGCTCCCTCACCGTGCGCACTCCTCTATTCCCGCACTGTGCTCACTCCTCTACTCCTGCACTGTGCTCACTCCTCTACTCCCGCACTGTCCTCACTCCTCCACTCCCGCAATGTGCTCACTCCTCTACTCTCGCACTGTGCTCACTCCTCTACTCCTGCACTGTGCTCAATCCTCTACTCCCGCACTGTGCTCACTCTTATTCTCCCGCAACTTGCTCACTCCTCTACTCCCGCACTGTGCTCACTCCTCTACTCCCGCACTGTGCTCACTCCTTTACTCTCGCACTGTGCTCACTCCTCTACTCCCGCACTGTGCTCACTCCTCTACTCCCGCACTGTGCTCACTCCTCTACTCCCGCACTGTGCTCACTCCTCCACTCCCGCACTGTGCTCATTCCTCTACTCCCGCACTGTGCTCACTCCTCTAGTACCGCTCTGTGCTCACTCCTCTACTCCCGCACTGGGCTCACTCCTCTACTCCCGCAATGTGCTCACTCCTCTACTCCCGCACTGTGCTCACTCCTCTACCCCCGCACTGTGCTCACTCCTCTACTCCCGTACTCTGCTCACTCCTCTACTCCCGCACTGTGCTCACACCTCTACTCCTGCACTTTGCTCACTCCTCTAGTCCTGCACTGTGCTCACTCCTCTACTCCCGCAATGTGCTCACTCCTCTACTCCCGCACTGTGCTCACTCCTCTACTCCCGCACTGTGCTCACTCCTCTACTCAACCACTTTGCTCACTCCTCCACTCCCGCACTGTGCTCACTCCTCTACTCCCACACTCCTGCTCACTCCTCCACTCCCGCACTGTGCTCACTCCTCTACTCCCGCACTGTGCTCACTCCTCTACTCCCGCACTGTGCTCAATCCTCTCCTCCCGCACTGAGCTCACTCCTCTACTCCCGGACCGTGCTCACTCCTCTACTCCCGCACTGTGCTAACACCTCTACTCCCGCACGGTGCTCAGTCCTCTACTCCCGTACGGTGCTCAATCCTCTACTCCCGCACTGTACTCACACCTCTACTCCCGCAATGTGCTCACTCCTCTACTCCCGCAATGTTCTCACTCCTCTACTCCCGCGCCGTGCTCACTGCTCTACTCCCGCACCGTGCTCACTCCTCTACTTCCGCACTGTGCTCACTCCTCTACCCCCGCACTCTGCGCAATCCTCTATTCCCGCACTGTGCTCACTCATCTACTCCAGCAGTCTGCTCACTCCTCTACTCCCGCACTGTGCTCACTCCTCTACTCCCGCACTGTGCTCACTCCTCTACTCCCGCACGGTGCTCACTCCTCTACTCACGCACTGTGCTCACTCCTCTACTCCCGCACTGTTCTCACTCCTCTACTACCGCACTGTACTCACTCTTCTACTCCCGCACTGTTCTCACTCCTCTACTCCCGCACTGTGCTCACTCCTCTACCTCCGCAATTTGCTCACTCCTCTGCTCCCGCACTGTGCTCACTCCTCTACTCCTCCACTCTGCTCACTCTTCTACTCCTCCACAGAGCTCACTCCTCTACTCCTCCACTGAGCTCACTCTTCTGCTCCCGCACTGTGCTCACTCCTCTACTCCCGCACTGTGCTCACTCCTCTGCTCCCGCACTGTGCTCACTCCTCTACTCCTCCACTCTGCTCACTCTTCTACTCCTCCACAGAGCTCACTCCTCTACTCCCCCACTGTGCTCACTCTTCTACTCCCGCTCTGTGCTCACTCCTCTACTCCCGCACTGTGCTCACGCCTCTACTCCCTCACTGAGCTCACTCCTCTACTCCCGCACCGCGCTCACTCCTCTACACCCGCACTGTGCTGAATCCTCTACACCCACACTGTGCTCACTACTCTACTCCCGAACTGTCTCACTCCTCTAATCCCGCTCTGTTTTCACTCCTCTACTCCCGCACTGTGCTCACTCCTCTACTCCCTCACTGTGCTCACTCCACTACTCCCGCACTGTGCTCACTCCTCTACTCCCGCACTGTGCTCACTCCTCTACTCCCGCTGTGCTCACTCCTCTACTCCCGCACTGTGCTCATTCCTCTACTCCCGCGCTGTGCTCACTCCTCTACGCCTGCATTGCGCTCACTCCGCTACTCCCGCACCGTACTCACTCCTCCACTCCCGCACGGTTCTCAGTCCTCGACTCCTGCACTGTGCTCACTCCTCTACTCCCACACTGTGCTCACTCCTCTACTCCCGCTATGTGCTCACTCCTCTACTCCCTCAATGTGCTCACTCATCTACTCCTCCACTGAACTCACTCTTCTACTCCGGCACTGTGCTCACTCCGCTACTCCCGCACTGTGCTGACTCCTCTACTCCCGCACCGCGCTCACTCCTCTACACCCGCACTGTGCTGACTCCTCTACACCCACACTGTGCTCACTCCTCCACTCCCGAACTGGCTCACTCCTCTAATCCCGCTCCGTTTTCACTCCTCTACTCCCGCACTGAGCTCACTCTTCTACTCCCCCACTGTGCTCACTCCTCTACTCCCGCACTGTGCTCACTCCTCTACTCACGCACTCTGCTCACTCCTCTACTCCCGCTGTGCTCACTCCTCTACTCCCGCACTGTGCTCACTCCTCTGCTCACGCACTCTGCTCACTCCTCTACTCCCGCTGTGCTCACTCCTCTACTCCCGCACTGTGCTCACTCCTCTACTCCCGCACTGTGCTCACACCTCTACTCCTTCACTGTGCTCACATTTCTACTCCTCCACTGAGCTCACTCTTCTACTCCCGCACTTTGCTCACTCCTCTACTCCCGTACTCTGCTCACTCCTCTACTCCCGCACTGTGCTCACACCTCTACTCCTGCACTTTGCTCACTCCTCTACTCCCGCACTGTGCTCACGCCTCTACTCCCGCACTCTGCTCACTCCTCTATTCCTGCACTGTGCTCACTGCTCTACTCCCGCACTTTGCTCACTCCTCTAGTCCTGCACTGTGCTCACTCCTCTACTCCCGCACTGTGCTCACTCCTCTACTCAACCACTTTGCTCACTCCTCCACTCCCGCACTGTGCTCACTCCTCTACTCCCACACTCCTGCTCACTCCTCCACTCCCGCACTGTGCTCACTCCTCTACTCCCGCACTGTGCTCACTCCTCTACTCCCGCACTGTGCTCAATCCTCTCCTCCCGCACTGTGCTCACTCCTCTACTCCCGGACCGTGCTCACTCCTCTACTCCCGCACTGTGCTAACACCTCTACTCCCGCACGGTGCTCAGTCCTCTACTCCCGTACGGTGCTCAATCCTCTACTCCCGCACTGTGCTCACACCTCTACTCCCGCACTGTGCTCACTCCGCTACTCCCGCAATGTTCTCACTCCTCGACTCCCGCGCCGTGCTCACTGCTCTACTCCCGCACCGTACTCACTCCTCTACTTCCACACTGTGCTCACCCCTCTACCCCCGCACTCTGCTCAATCCTCTATTCCCGCACTGTGCTCACTCATCTACTCCAGCAGTCTGCTCACTCCTCTACTCCCGCACTGTGCTCACTCCTCTACTCCCGCACTGTGCTCACTCCTCTACTCCCGCACGGTGCTCACTCCTCTACTCACGCACTGTGCTCACTCCTCTACTCCCGCACTGTGCTCACTCCTCTACTACCGCACTGTACTCACTCTTCTACTCCCGCACTGTTCTCACTCCTCTACTCCCGCACTGTGCTCACTCCTCTACTCCCGCAATTTGCTCACTCCTCTACTCCCTCACTGTGCTCACTCCTCTACTCCTCCACTGAGCTCACTCTTCTGCTCCCGCACTGTGCTCACTCCTCTACTCCGGCACTGTGCTCACTCCTCTACTCCTCCACTCTGCTCACTCTTCTACTCCTCCACAGAGCTCACTCCTCTACTACCGCACTGTACTCACTCTTCTACTCCCGCACTGTTCTCACTCCTCTACTCCCGCACTGTGCTCACTCCTCTACTCCCGCACTGTGCTCACGCCTCTACTCCCTCACTGAGCTCACTCCTCTACTCCCGCACCGCGCATCCCTCCTCTACACCCGCACTGTGCTGACTCCTCTACACCCACACTGTGCTCACTACTCTACTCCTGAACTGTCTCACTCCTCTAATCCCGCTCTGTTTTCACTCCTCTACTCCCGCACTGTGCTCACTCCTCTACTCCCTCACTGTGCTCACTCCACTACTCCCGCACTGTGCTCACTCCTCTACTCCCGCACTGTGCTCCCTCCTCTACTCCCGCTGTGCTCACTCCTCTACTCCCGCACTGTGCTCATTCCTCTACTCCCGCGCTGTGCTCACTCCTCTACTCCTGCATTGCGCTCACTCCTCTACTCCCGCACCGTACTCACTCCTCCACTCCCGCACGGTGCTCAGTCCTCGACTCCTGCACTGTGCTCACTCCTCTACTCCCACACTGTGCTCACTCCTCTACTCCCGCTATGTGCTCACTCCTCTACTCCCTCAATGTGCTCACTCATCTACTCCTCCACTGAACTCACTCTTCTACTCTGGCACTGTGCTCACTCCGCTACTCCCGCACTGTGCTGACTCCTCTACTCCCGCACCGCGCTCACTCCTCTACACCCGCACTGTGCTGACACCTCTACACCCACACTGTGCTCACTCCTCCACTCCCGAACTGGCTCACTCCTCTAATCCCGCTCCGTTTTCACTCCTCTACTCCCGCACTGAGCTCACTCTTCTACTCCCCCACTGTGCTCACTCCTCTACTCCCGCACTGTGCTCACTCCTCTACTCACGCACTCTGCTCACTCCTCTACTCCCGCTGTGCTCACTCCTCTACTCCCGCACTGTGCTCACTCCTCTACTCACGCACTCTGCTCACTCCTCTACTCCCGCTGTGCTCACTCCTCTACTCCCGCACTGTGCTCACTCCTCTACTCCCGCACTGTGCTCACACCTCTACTCCTTCACTGTGCTCACATTTCTACTCCTCCACTGAGCTCACTCTTCTACTCCCGCACTTTGCTCACTCCTCTACTCCCGCACTGTGCTCACTCCTCTACACCTGCGCCGTGCTCACTCCTCTACTCCCGCACTGTGCTCACTCCTCTACTCTCGCTGTGTGCTCACTCCTCTACTCGCGGACTGTGCTCACTCCTCTACTCCCGCACGATGCTCACTCCTCTACTCCCGCACTGTGCTCACTCCTCTACTCCCGCATGGTGCTCACTCCTCTGCTCCCGCACTGTGCTCACTCCTCTATTCCCGCACCTTGCTCACTCCTCTACTCCCGCACCGTGCTCACTCCTCTATTCCCGGACCGTGCTCACTCCTCTACTCCCGCACTGTGCTCACTCCTCTACTCCCGCACTATGCTCACTCCTCTACTCCCGCACTGTGCTCACTCCTCTATTCCCGCACTTTGCTCACTCCTCTACTCCCGCACCGTGCTCACTCCTCTACTCCCGCACCTTGCTCACTCCTCTACACCCGCACCGTGCTCACTCCTCTACTCCCGCACCGTGCTCACTCCTCTACTCCCGCACCGTGCTCACTTCTCCGCTCCCTCACCGTGCGCACTCCTCAATTCCCGCACTGTGCTCACTCCTCTACTCCCGCACTGTGCTCACTCCTCTACTGCCGCGCCGTGCTCACGCCTCTACTCCCGCACTGTGCTCACTCCTCTACTCCCGCACTGTGCTCACTCCTCCACTCCCGCAATGTGCTCACTCCTCTACTCTCGCACTGTGCTCACTCCTCTACTCCCGCACTGTGCTCAATCCTCTACTCCCGCACTGTGCTCACTCTTATTCTCCCGCAACTTGCTCACTCCTCTACTCCCGCACTGTGCTCACTCCTCTACTCTCGCACTGTGCTCACTCCTGTACTCCCGTACTGTGCTCACTCCTCTACTCCCGCACTGTGCTCACTCCTCTACTCCCGCACTGTGCTCACTCCTCTGCTCCCGCACTGTGCTCATTCCTCTACTCTCGCACTGTGCTCACTCCTCTACTCCCGCACTGTGCTCACTCCTCTACTCCCGCACTGTGCTCACTCCTCTACTCCCGCACTGTGCTCATTCCTCTACTCCTGCACTGTGCTCACTCCTCCAGTACCGCTCTGTGCTCACTCCTCTACTCCCGCACTGGGCTCACTCCTCTACTCCCGCAATCTGCTCACTCCTCTACTCCCGTACTCTGCTCACTCCTCTACTCCCGCACTGTGCTCACACCTCTACTCCTGCGCTTTGCTCACTCCTCTACTCCCGCACTTTGCTCACGCCTCTACTCCCGCACTCTGCTCACTCCTCTATTCCTGCACTGTGCTCACTGCTCTACTCCTGCACTTTGCTCACTCCTCTAGTCCTGCACTGTGCTCACTCCTCTACTCCCGCACTGTGCTCACTCCTCTACTCAACCACTTTGCTCACTCCTCCACTCCCGCACTGTGCTCACTCCTCTACTCCCACACTCCTGCTCACTCCTCCACTCCCGCACTGTGCTCACTCCTCTACTCCCGCACTGTGCTCACTCCTCTACTCCCGCACTGTGCTCACTCCTCTACTACCGCACTGTACTCACTCTTCTACTCCCGCACTGTTCTCACTCCTCTACTCCCGCACTCTGCTCACTCCTCTACTCCCGCAATTTGCTCACTCCTCTACTCCCTCACTGTGCTCACTCCTCTACTCCTCCACTGAGCTCACTCTTCTGCTCCCGCACTGTGCTCACTCCTCTACTCCCGCACTGTGCTCACTCCTCTGCTCCCGCACTGTGCTCACTCCTCTACTCCTCCACTCTGCTCACTCTTCTACTCCTCCACAGAGCTCACTCCTCTACTCCCGCACTGTGCTCACTCCTCTACTACCGCACTGTACTCACTCTTCTACTCCCGCACTGTTCTCACTCCTCTACTCCCGCACTGTGCTCACTCCTCTACTCCCGCACTGTGCTCACGCCTCTACTCCCTCACTGAGCTCACTCCTCTACTCCCGCACCGCGCTCACTCCTCTACACCCGCACTGTGCTGACTCCTCTACACCCACACTGTGCTCACTACTCTACTCCTGAACTGTCTCACTCCTCTAATCCCGCTCTGTTTTCACTCCTCTACTCCCGCACTGTGCTCACTCCTCTACTCCCTCACTGTGCTCACTCCACTACTCCCGCACTGTGCTCACTCCTCTACTCCCGCACTGTGCTCACTCCTCTACTCCCGCTGTGCTCACTCCTCTACTCCCGCACTGTGCTCATTCCTCTACTCCCGCGCTGTGCTCACTCCTCTTCTCCTGCATTGCGCTCACTCCTCTACTCCCGCACCGTACTCACTCCTCCACTCCCGCACGGTGCTCAGTCCTCGACTCCTGCACTGTGCTCACTCCTCTACTCCCACACTGTGCTCACTCCTCTACTCCCGCTATGTGCTCACTCCTCTACTCCCTCAATGTGCTCACTCATCTACTCCTCCACTGAACTCACTCTTCTACTCTGGCACTGTGCTCACTCCGCTACTCCCGCACTGTGCTGACTCCTCTACTCCCGCACCGCGCTCACTCCTCTACACCCGCACTGTGCTGACTCCTCTACACCCACACTGTGCTCACTCCTCCACTCCCGAACTGGCTCACTCCTCTAATCCCGCTCCGTTTTCACTCCTCTACTCCCGCACTGAGCTCACTCTTCTACTCCCCCACTGTGCTCACTCCTCTACTCCCGCACTGTGCTCACTCCTCTACTCACGCACTCTGCTCACTCCTCTACTCCCGCTGTGCTCACTCCTCTACTCCCGCACTGTGCTCACTCCTCTACTCACGCACTCTGCTCACTCCTCTACTCCCGCTGTGCTCACTCCTCTACTCCCGCACTGTGCTCACTCCTCTACTCCCGCACTGTGCTCACACCTCTACTCCTTCACTGTGCTCACATTTCTACTCCTCCAATGAGCTCACTCTTCTACTCCCGCACTTTGCTCACTCCTCTACTCCCGCACTGTGCTCACTCCTCTACACCTGCGCCGTGCTCACTCCTCTACTCCCGCACTGTGCTCACTCCTCTACTCTCGCAGAGTGCTCACTCCTCTACTCGCGGACTGCGCTCACTCCTCTACTCCCGCACGATGCTCACTCCTCTACTCCCGCACTGTGCTCACTCCTCTACTCCCGCATGGTGCTCACTCCTCTGCTCCCGCACTGTGCTCACTCCTCTATTCCCGCACCTTGCTCACTCCTCTACTCCCGCACCATGCTCACTCCTCTATTCCCGGACCGTGCTCACTCCTCTACTCCCGCACTGTGCTCACTCCTCTACTCCCGCACTATGCTCACTCCTCTACTCCCGCACTGTGCTCACTCCTCTATTCCCGCACTTTGCTCACTCCTCTACTCCCGCACCGTGCTCACTCCTCTACTCCCGCACCTTGCTCACTCCTCTACACCCGCACCGTGCTCACTCCTCTACTCCCGCACCGTGCTCACTCCTCTACTCCCGCACCGTGCTCACTTCTCTGCTCCCTCACCGTGCGCACTCCTCTATTCCCGCACTGTGCTCACTCCTCTACTCCCGCACTGTGCTCACTCCTCTACTGCCACGCCGTGCTCACGCCTCTACTCCCGCACTGTGCTCACTCCTCTACTCCCGCACTGTGCTCACTCCTCCACTCCCGCAATGTGCTCACTCCTCTACTCTCGCACTGTGCTCACTCCTCTACTCCCGCACTGTGCTCAATCCTCTACTCCCGCACTGTGCTCACTCTTATTCTCCCGCAACTTGCTCACTCCTCTACTCCCGCATTGTGCTCACTCCTCTACTCCCGCACTGTGCTCACTCCTCTACTCTCGCACTGTGCTCACTCCTCTACTCCCGCACTGTGCTCACTCCTCTACTCCCGCACAGTGCTCACTCCTCTACTCCCGCACTGTGCTCACTCCTCTACTCCCGCACTGTGCTCATTCCTCTACTCCCGCACTGTGCTCACTCCTCTACTCCCGCACTGTGCTCACTCCTCTACTCCCGCACTGTGCTCACTCCTCTACTCCCGCACTGTGCTCATTCCTCTACTCCCGCACTGTGCTCACTCCTCTAGTACCGCTCTGTGCTCACTCCTCTACTCCCGCAGTGGGCTCACTCCTCTACTCCCGCAATGTGCTCACTCCTCTACTCCCGTACTCTGCTCACTCCTCTACTCCCGCACTGTGCTCACACCTCTACTCCTGCACTTTGCTCACTCCTCTACTCCCGCACTGTGCTCACGCCTCTACTCCCGCACTCTGCTCACTCCTCTATTCCTGCACTGTGCTCACTGCTCTACTCCCGCACTTTGCTCACTCCTCTAGTCCTGCACTGTGCTCACTCCTCTACTCCCGCAATGTGCTCACTCCTCTACTCAACCACTTTGCTCACTCCTCCACTCCCGCACTGTGCTCACTCCTCTACTCCCACACTCCTGCTCACTCCTCCACTCCCGCACTGTGCTCACTCCTCTACTCCCGCACTGTGCTCACTCCTCTACTCCCGCACTGTGCTCAATCCTCTCCTCCCGCACTGTGCTCACTCCTCTACTCCCGGACCGTGCTCACTCCTCTACTCCCGCACTGTGCTAACACCTCTACTCCCGCACGGTGCTCAGTCCTCTACTCCCGTACGGTGCTCAATCCTCTACTCCCGCACTATGCTCACACCTCTACTCCCGCACTGTGCTCACTCCTCTACTCCCGCAATGTTCTCACTCCTCTACTCCCGCGCCGTGCTCACTGCTCTACTCCCGCACCGTGCTCACTCCTCTACTTCCGCACTGTGCTCACTCCTCTACCCCCGCACTCTGCTCAATCCTCTATTCCCGCACTGTGCTCACTCATCTACTCCAGCAGTCTGCTCACTCCTCTACTCCCGCACTGTGCTCACTCCTCTACTCCCGCACTGTGCTCAATCCTCTACTCCCGCACGGTGCTCACTCCTCTACTCACGCACTGTGCTCACTCCTCTACTCCCGCACTGTGCTCACTCCTCTACTACCGCACTGTACTCACTCTTCTACTCCCGCACTGTTCTCACTCCTCTACTCCCGCACTGTGCTCACTCCTCTACTCCCGCAATTTGCTCACTCCTCTACTCCCTCACTGTGCTCACTCCTCTACTCCTCCACTGAGCTCACTCTTCTGCTCCCGCACTGTGCTCA
The DNA here is from genome assembly GCF_052327205.1 of Somniosus microcephalus. NCBI lineage: Eukaryota > Metazoa > Chordata > Chondrichthyes > Squaliformes > Somniosidae > Somniosus > Somniosus microcephalus. Next base: position 56,750,901 of record NC_140988.1, read on the forward strand.
CTCCTCTACTCCCGCACTGTGCTCACTCCTCTGCTCCCGCACTGTGCTCACTCCTCTACTCCTCCACTCTGCTCACTCTTCTACTGCTCCACAGAGCTCACTCCTCTACTCCCGCACTGTGCTCACTCCTCTACTACCGCACTGTACTCACTCTTCTACTCCCGCACTGTTCTCACTCCTCTACTCCCGCACTGTGCTCACTCCTCTACTCCCGCAATTTGCTCACTCCTCTACTCCCTCACTGTGCTCACTCCTCTACTCCTCCACTGTGCTCACTCTTCTACTCCCGCTCTGTGCTCACTCCTCTACTCCCGCACTGTGCTCACGCCTCTACTCCCTCACTGAGCTCACTCCTCTACTCCCGCACCGCGCTCAATCCTCTACACCCGCACTGTGCTGACTCCTCTACACCCACATTGTGCTCACTACTCTACTCCCGAACTGTCTCACTCCTCTAATCCCGCTCTGTTTTCACTCCTCTACTCCCGCACTGTGCTCAGTCCTCTACTCCCTCACTGTGCTCACTCCACTACTCCCGCACTGTGCTCACTCCTCTACTCCCGCACTGTGCTCACTCCTCTACTCCCGCTGTGCTCACTCCTCTACTCCCGCACTGTGCTCATTCCTCTACTCCCGCGCTGTGCTCACTCCTCTACTCCTGCATTGTGCTCACTCCTCTACTCCCGCACCGTACTCACTCCTCCACTCCCGCACGGTGCTCAGTCCTCGACTCCTGCACTGTGCTCACTCCTCTACTCCCAAACTGTGCTCACTCCTCTACTCCCGCTATGTGCTCACTCCTCTACTCCCTCAATGTGCTCACTCACCTACTCCTCCACTGAACTCACTCTTCTACTCCGGCACTGTGCTCACTCCGCTACTCCCGCACTGTGCTGACTCCTCTACTCCCTCACTGTGCTCACTCCTCTACTCCCGCACCGCGCTCACTCCTCTACACCCGCACTGTGCTGACTCCTCTACACCCACACTGTGCTCACTCCTCCACTCCCGAACTGGCTCACTCCTCTAATCCCGCTCCGTTTTCACTCCTCTCCTCCCGCACTGAGCTCACTCTTCTACTCCCCCACTGTGCTCACTCCTCTACTCCCGCACTGTGCTCACTCCTCTCCTCACGCACTCTGCTCACTCCTCTACTCCCGCTGTGCTCACTCCTCTACTCCCGCACTGTGCTCACTCCTCTACTCACGCACTCTGCTCACTCCTCTACTCCCGCTGTGCTCACTCCTCTACTCCCGCACTGTGCTCACTCCTCTACTCCCGCACTGTGCTCATACTTCTACTCCTTCACTGTGCTCACATTTCTACTCCTCCACTGAGCTCACTCTTCTACTCCCGCACTTTGCTCACTCCTCTACTCCCGCACTGTGCTCACTCCTCTACACCTGCGCCGTGCTCACTCCTCTACTCCCGCACTGTGCTCACTCCTATAGTCTCGCAGAGTGCTCACTCCTCTACTCGCGGACTGTGCTCACTCCTCTACTCCCGCACGATGCTGACTCCTCTACTCCCGCACTGTGCTCACTCCTGTACTCCCGCATGGTGCTCACTCCTCTGCTCCCGCACTGTGCTCACTCCTCTATTCCCGCACCTTGCTCACTCCTCTACTCCCGCACCGTGCTCACTCCTCTACTCCCGGACCGTGCTCACTCCTCTACTCCCGCACTATGCTCACTCCTCTACTCCCGCACTGTGCTCACTCCTCTATTCCCGCACTTTGCTCACTCCTCTACTCCCGCACCGTGCTCACTCCTCTACTCCCGCACCTTGCTCACTCCTCTACACCCGCACCGTACTCACTCCTCTACTCCCGCACCGTGCTCACTCCTCTACTCCCGCACCGTTCTCACTTCTCTGCACCCTCACCGTGCGCACTCCTCTATTCCCGCACTGTGCTCACTCCTCTACTCCCGCACTGTGCTCACTCCTCTACTGCCGCGCCGTGCTCACGCCTCTACTCCCGCACTGTGCTCACTCCTCTACGCCCGCACTGTGCTCACTCCTCCACTCCCGCAATGTGCTCACTCCTCTACTCCCGCACTGTGCTCACACCTCTACTCCCGCACGGTGCTCAGTCCTCTACTCCCGTACGGTGCTCAATCCTCTACTCCCGCACTGTGCTCACACCTCTACTCCCGCACTGTGCTCACTCCTCTACTCCCGCACTGTACTCACTCCTCTACTCCCGCGCCGTGCTCACTGCTCTACTCCCGCACCGTGCTCACTCCTCTACTTCCGCACTGTGCTCACTCCTCTACTCCCGCACTCTGCTCAATCCTCTATTCCCGCACTGTGCTCAATCATCTACTCCAGCAGTCTGCTCACTCCTCTACTCCCGCACTGTGCTCACTCCTCTACTCCCGCACGGTGCTCAGTCCTCGACTCCCGCACTGTGCTCACTCCTCTACTCCCACACTGTGCTCACTCCTCTACTCCCGCACTCTGGTCACTCCTCTACACCCGCACTGTGCTCATTCCTCTACCACCGCATGAGCTCACTCCTCCATTCCCGCTCTCTGCTCACGCCTCTACTCCCGCACTGTGCTCACACCTTTACGCCCGCACTGTGCTCACTCCTCTACTGCCGCACTGTGCTCACTCCTTTACTCCCGCACTGTGCTCACTCCTCTTCTCCCGAACTGTCTCACTCCTCTAATCCTGCTCCGTTTTCACTCCTCTACTCCCGCACTGTGCTGAATCCTCTACACCCTCACTGTGCTCACTCCTCTACTCCCGCACCGCGCTCACTCCTCTACACCCGCACTGTGCTCACTCCTCTACTCACGCACTCTGCTCACTCCTCTACTCACGCACTGTGCTCACTCCTCTACTCCCGCACTGTGCTCATTCCTCTACTCCCGCGCTGTGCTCACTAATCTACTCCCGCACTGTGCTCACACCTCTACTCCCTCATTGTGCTCGCTCCGCTACTACCGCACCGTGCTCAATCCTCTACACCCGCACTGTGCTCACTCCTCTACTCACGCACTCTGCTCACTCCTCTACTCACGCACTGTGCTCACACCTCTACTCCGGCACTGTGCTCACTCTTCTACTCCCACACTGTGCTCACTCCTCTACTCCCGCGCTGTGGTTAGTCCTCTGCTCCCGCACTGTGCTCACTACTCTACTCCCACACTGTGCTCACTCCTCTACTCTCCCAATGTACTCACTCGTCTCCTCCCGCACTGTGCTCTACTCCCGCACTTTGCTCACTCCTCTACTCCCGCAATGTGCTCACTCCTCCACTCCCGCACTGTGCTCACTCCTCTACTCCCGCACTGTGCTCACTCCTATCCTCGCGCACTGTGTTCACTTCTCTGCTCCCGCACTGTGCTCACTCCTCTACTCCCGCACTGTGCTCATTCCTCGACTCCCGCAGTGTGCTCTACTCCCGCACTGTCCTCACTCCTCTACTCCCGCACTGTGCTCACTCCTCTACTCCCGCACTGTGCTCACTCCTCTTCTCCCGCACTGTGCTCACTCCTCTACTCCCGCACTGTGTTCACTTCTCTACTCCCGCACTGTGCTCACTCCTCTGCTCCCGCACTGTGCTCACTCCTCTACTCCCGCACTGTGCTCATTCCTCTACTCCCGCACAGTGCTCACTCCTCCACTCCCGCACCTTGCTCACTCCTCTGCTTCCGCACTGTGCTCACGCCTCTACTCCCGCACCGTGCTCACTCCTCTACTCCCGCACTGTGCTCACTCCTCTACTCCCGCACTGTGCACCCTCCTCTACTCCCGCACTGTGCTCACTCCTCTACTCCCGCACTGTGGTCACTCCTCTACTCCCGCACTCTGGTCACTCCTCTACACCCGCACTGTGCTCATTCCTCTACCACCGCATGAGCTCACTCCTCCATTCCCGCTCTCTGCTCACGCCTCTACTCCCGCACTGTGCTCACACCTTTACGCCCGCACTGTGCTCACTCCTCTACTGCCGCACTGTGCTCACTCCTTTACTCCCGCACTGTGCTCACTCCTCTTCTCCCGAACTGTCTCACTCCTCTAATCCTGCTCCGTTTTCACTCCTCTACTCCCGCACTGTGCTGAATCCTCTACACCCTCACTGTGCCCTCTCCTCTACTCCCGCACCGCGCTCACTCCTCTACACCCGCACTGTGCTCACTCCTCTACTCACGCACTCTGCTCACTCCTCTACTCACGCACTGTGCTCTCTCCTCTACTCCCGGACTTTGCTCACTCCTCTACTCCCGCACTGTGCCCACTCCTCTACTCCAGCACCGTGCTCACTCCTCTACTCCTGCACTGTGCCCACTCCTCTACTCCCGCACTGTGGTCACTCCTCTACTCCCGCACTCTGGTCACTCCTCTACACCCGCACTGTGCTCATTCCTCTACCACCGCATGAGCTCACTCCTCCATTCCCGCTCTCTGCTCACGCCTCTACTCCCGCACTGTGCTCACACCTTTACGCCCGCACTGTGCTCACTCCTCTACTGCCGCACTGTGCTCACTCCTTTACTCCCGCACTGTGCTCACTCCTCTTCTCCCGAACTGTCTCACTCCTCTAATCCTGCTCCGTTTTCACTCCTCTACTCCCGCACTGTGCTGAATCCTCTACACCCTCACTGTGCTCACTCCTCTACTCCCGCACCGCGCTCACTCCTCTACACCCGCACTGTGCTCACTCCTATACTCACGCACTCTGCTCACTCCTCTACTCACGCACTGTGCTCACTCCTCTACTCCCGCACTGTGCTCATTCCTCTACTCCCGCGCTGTGCTCACTAATCTACTCCCGCACTGTGCTCACACCTCTACTCCCTCATTGTGCTCGCTCCGCTACTACCGCACCGTGCTCAATCCTCTACTCCTGCAATGTGCTCACACCTCTACTCCGGCACTGTGCTCACTCTTCTACTCCCACACTGTGCTCACTCCTCTACTCCCGCGCTGTGGTTAGTCCTCTGCTCCCGCACTGTGCTCACTACTCTACTCCCACACTGTGCTCACTCCTCTACTCTCCCAATGTACTCACTCGTCTCCTCCCGCACTGTGCTCTACTCCCGCACTTTGCTCACTCCTCTACTCCCGCAATGTGCTCACTCCTCTACTCCCGCACTGTGCTCACTCCTCTACTCCCGCACTGTGCTCACTCCTATCCTCGCGCACTGTGTTCACTTCTCTGCTCCCGCACTGTGCTCACTCCTCTACTCCCGCACTGTGCTCATTCCTCGACTCCCGCAGTGTGCTCTACTCCCGCACTGTCCTCACTCCTCTACTCCCGCACTGTGCTCACTCCTCTACTCCCGCACTGTGCTCACTCCTCTTCTCCCGCACTGTGCTCACTCCTCTACTCCCGCACTGTGTTCACTTCTCTACTCCCGCACTGTGCTCACTCCTCTGCTCCCGCACTGTGCTCACTCCTCTACTCCCGCACTGTGCTCATTCCTCTACTCCCGCACAGTGCTCACTCCTCCACTCCCGCACCTTGCTCACTCCTCTGCTTCCGCACTGTGCTCACGCCTCTACTCCCGCACCGTGCTCACTCCTCTACTCCCGCACTGTGCTCACTCCTCTACTCCCGCACTGTGCACCCTCCTCTACTCCCGCACTGTGCTCACTCCTCTACTCCCACACTGTGCTCACTCCTCTACTCCCGCACTGTGCTCACTCCTCTACTCCCGCTCTGTGCTCACTCCTGTACTCTCCAAATGTACTCACTCCTCTACTCCCGCACTGTGCTCACTCCTCTACTCCCGCACTGTGCTCACTCCTGTACTCCCGCACCGTGCTCACTCCTCTACTCCCGCACCGTGCTCACTGCTCTACTCCTGCACTGTGTTCACGCCTCTACTCCCGCACTGTGCTCTCTCCTCCACTCATGCACTGTGTTCACTCCTCTACTCCCGCACTGTGCTCACTCCTCTACTCCCGCACTGTGCTCACTCCTCTACTCCAGCACTGTGCTCACTCCTCTACTCCCGCACTGTGCTCACTCCTCTATTCCCGCACTGTGCTCACTCCTCTACTCCCGCACTGTGTTCACTTCTCTACTCCTGCACTGTGCTCACTCCTCTACTCCCGCACTCTGCTCATTCCTCTACTCCCGCAATGTGCTCACTCCTCCACTCCCGCATGGCGCTCACTCCTCTATCCCGCACTGCTCTTACTCCTCTACTCCCGCACTGTGCCCACTCCTCTACTCCTGCACTGTGCTCACTCCTCTACTCCCGCACCGTGCTCACTCCTCTACTCCCGAACTGTGCTCACTCCTCTAATCCCGCTCCGTTTTCACTCCTCTACTCCCGCACTGTGCTCCCCCCTCTACTCCCGCACTGTGCTCACTCCTCTGCTCCCGCACTGTGCTCACTCCTCTACTCCCGCACAGTGCTCACTCCTCTACCCTCCCAATGTACTCACTCCTCTCTCCCGCACTGTGCTCTACTCCCGCACTGTGCTCACTCCTCTACTCCCGCACTGTGCTCACTCCTCTACTCCCGCACTGTGCTCACTCCTCTACTGCTGCACTGTGCTCACTCCTCTACTCCCGCACTGTGCTCATTCCTTCACGCCCGCACTGTGCTCACTCCTCTACTCCGGCTCTGTGCCCACTCCACCACTTCCGCACCGTGCCCACTCCTCTACTCACGCACCGTGCTCACTCCTCTATTCCTGCACTGTGCTCACTCCTCTATTCCCGCACTGTGCCCACTCCTCTACTCCCGCACTGTGCCCACTCCTCTACTCCCGCAATGTGCCCACTCCTCTACTCCCGCACTTTGCCCACTCCTCTATTCCTGCACTGTGCTCACTGCTCTATTCCCGCACTGTGCCCACTCCTCCACTCCCGCACTGTGGTCACTCCTCTACTCCCGTACCGTGCTAACTCCTCTACCCCGCACTGTGGTCAAACCTCTACTCCCGCGCTGTGCTCACTCCTCTACTCCCGTGCCGTGCTCACTCCTCTACCCCGCACCGTGCTCACTCCTCTACTCCCGCACCGTGCTCACTCCTCTACTCCCGTACTGTGCTCACTCCTCTATTCCCGCACTGTGCTCACTCCTCTACTCTCGCGCCATGCTCACTCCTCTACTCCCGCACCGTGCTCACTCCTCTACTCCCGCACTGTGCTCACTCCTCTACTCCCGAACTGTGCTAACTCCTCTACCCCCGCACTGAGTTCACTCCTTTATTTCCACAATGTGCTCACTCCTCCACTCCTGCATGGTGCTCACTCCTCTAATCTCGCACCGTGCTCACTCCTCTACTCCCGTACTGTTCTTACTCCTCTACACCTGCAGTGTGCTCATTCCTCTACCCCCGCATGAGCTCACTCCTCTATTCCCGCTCTATGCTCACTCCTCTACTCCCGCACGGTGCTCACACATTTACGCCCGCACTGTGCTCACTGCTCTACTGCCGCAATGTGCTCACTCCTCTACTCCCGCAATGTGCTCACTTCTCTACTCACGCACTCTGTTCACTCCTCTCCTCCCGCTGTGCTCACTCCTCTACTCCCGCACTGTGCTCACTCCTCTACTCCCGCACTGTGCTCTACTCCTTCACTGTGCTCACATTTCTACTCCTCCACTGAGCTCACTCTTCTACTCCCGCACTTTGCTCACTCCTCTACTCCCGCACTGTGCTCACTCCTCTACACCTGCGCCGTGCTCACTCCTCTACTCCCGCACTGTGCTCACTCCTATACTCTCGCAGAGTGCTCACTCCTCTACTCGCGGACTGTGCTCACTCCTCTACTCCCGCACGATGCTGACTCCTCTACTCCCGCACTGTGCTCACTCCTGTACTCCCGCATGGTGCTCACTCCTCTGCTCCCGCACTGTGCTCACTCCTCTATTCCCGCACCTTGCTCACTCCTCTACTCCCGCACCGTGCTCACTCCTCTACTCCCGGACCGTGCTCACTCCTCTACTCCCGCACTATGCTCACTCCTCTACTCCCGCACTGTGCTCACTCCTCTATTCCCGCACTTTGCTCACTCCTCTACTCCCGCACCGTGCTCACTCCTCTACTCCCGCACCTTGCTCACTCCTCTACACCCGCACCGTACTCACTCCTCTACTCCCGCACCGTGCTCACTCCTCTACTCCCGCACCGTTCTCACTTCTCTGCACCCTCACCGTGCGCACTCCTCTATTCCCGCACTGTTCTCACTCCTCTACTCCCGCACTGTGCTCACTCCTCTACTGCCGCGCCGTGCTCACGCCTCTACTCCCGCACTGTGCTCACTCCTCTACGCCCGCACTGTGCTCACTCCTCCACTCCCGCAATGTGCTCACTCCTCTACTCCCGCACTGTGCTCACACCTCTACTCCCGCACGGTGCTCAGTCCTCTACTCCCGTACGGTGCTCAATCCTCTACTCCCGCACTGTGCTCACACCTCTACTCCCGCACTGTGCTCACTCCTCTACTCCCGCACTGTTCTCACTCCTCTACTCCCGCGCCGTGCTCACTGCTCTACTCCCGCACCGTGCTCACTCCTCTACTTCCGCACTGTGCTCACTCCTCTACTCCCGCACTCTGCTCAATCCTCTATTCCCGCACTGTGCTCACTCATCTACTCCAGCAGTCTGCTCACTCCTCTACTCCCGCACTGTGCTCACTCCTCTACTCCCGCACGGTGCTCAGTCCTCGACTCCCGCACTGTGCTCACTCCTCTACTCCCACACTGTGCTCACTCCTCTACTCCCGCACTCTGGTCACTCCTCTACACCCGCACTGTGCTCATTCCTCTACCACCGCATGAGCTCACTCCTCCATTCCCGCTCTCTGCTCACGCCTCTACTCCCGCACTGTGCTCACACCTTTACGCCCGCACTGTGCTCACTCCTCTACTGCCGCACTGTGCTCACTCCTTTACTCCCGCACTGTGCTCACTCCTCTTCTCCCGAACTGTCTCACTCCTCTAATCCTGCTCCGTTTTCACTCCTCTACTCCCGCACTGTGCTGAATCCTCTACACCCTCACTGTGCTCACTCCTCTACTCCCGCACCGCGCTCACTCCTCTACACCCGCACTGTGCTCACTCCTCTACTCACGCACTCTGCTCACTCCTCTACTCACGCACTGTGCTCACTCCTCTACTCCCGCACTGTGCTCATTCCTCTACTCCCGCGCTGTGCTCACTAATCTACTCCCGCACTGTGCTCACACCTCTACTCCCTCATTGTGCTCGCTCCGCTACTACCGCACCGTGCTCAATCCTCTACTCCTGCAATGTGCTCACACCTCTACTCCGGCACTGTGCTCACTCTTCTACTCCCACACTGTGCTCACTCCTCTACTCCCGCACTGTGCTCACTACTCTACTCCCACACTGTGCTCACTCCTCTACTCTCCCAATGTACTCACTCGTCTCCTCCCGCACTGTGCTCTACTCCCGCACTGTGCTCTACTCCCGCACTTTGCTCACTCCTCTACTCCCGCAATGTGCTCACTCCTCTACTCCCGCACTGTGCTCACTCCTCTACTCCCGCACTGTGCTCACTCCTATCCTCGCGCACTGTGTTCACTTCTCTGCTCCCGCACTGTGCTCACTCCTCTACTCCCGCACTGTGCTCATTCCTCGACTCCCGCAGTGTGCTCTACTCCCGCACTGTCCTCACTCCTCTACTCCCGCACTGTGCTCACTCCTCTACTCCCGCACTGTGCTCACTCCTCTTCTCCCGCACTGTGCTCACTCCTCTACTCCCGCACTGTGTTCACTTCTCTACTCCCGCACTGTGCTCACTCCTCTGCTCCCGCACTGTGCTCACTCCTCTGCTCCCGCACTGTGCTCACTTCTCTACTCCGCACTGTGCTCATTCCTCTACTCCCGCACAGTGCTCACTCCTCCACTCCCGCACCTTGCTCACTCCTCTGCTTCCGCACTGTGCTCACGCCTCTACTCCCGCACCGTGCTCACTCCTCTACTCCCGCACTGTGCTCACTCCTCTACTCCCGCACTGTGCACCCTCCTCTACTCCCGCACTGTGCTCACTCCTCTACTCCCGCACTGTGGTCACTCCTCTACTCCCGCACTCTGGTCACTCCTCTACACCCGCACTGTGCTCATTCCTCTACCACCGCATGAGCTCACTCCTCCATTCCCGCTCTCTGCTCACGCCTCTACTCCCGCACTGTGCTCACACCTTTACGCCCGCACTGTGCTCACTCCTCTACTGCCGCACTGTGCTCACTCCTTTACTCCCGCACTGTGCTCACTCCTCTTCTCCCGAACTGTCTCACTCCTCTAATCCTGCTCCGTTTTCACTCCTCTACTCCCGCACTGTGCTGAATCCTCTACACCCTCACTGTGCTCACTCCTCTACTCCCGCACCGCGCTCACTCCTCTACACCCGCACTGTGCTCACTCCTCTACTCACGCACTCTGCTCACTCCTCTACTCACGCACTGTGCTCTCTCCTCTACTCCCGGACTTTGCTCACTCCTCTACTCCCGCACTGTGCCCACTCCTCTACTCCAGCACCGTGCTCACTCCTCTACTCCTGCACTGTGCCCACTCCTCTACTCCCGCACTGTGGTCACTCCTCTACTCCCGCACTCTGGTCACTCCTCTACACCCGCACTGTGCTCATTCCTCTACCACCGCATGAGCTCACTCCTCCATTCCCGCTCTCTGCTCACGCCTCTACTCCCGCACTGTGCTCACACCTTTACGCCCGCACTGTGCTCACTCCTCTACTGCCGCACTGTGCTCACTCCTTTACTCCCGCACTGTGCTCACTCCTCTTCTCCCGAACTGTGCTGAATCCTCTACACCCTCACTGTGCTCACTCCTCTACTCCCGCACCGCGCTCACTCCTCTACACCCGCACTGTGCTCACTCCTATACTCACGCACTCTGCTCACTCCTCTACTCACGCACTGTGCTCACTCCTCTACTCCCGCACTGTGCTCATTCCTCTACTCCCGCGCTGTGCTCACTAATCTACTCCCGCACTGTGCTCACACCTCTACTCCCTCATTGTGCTCGCTCCGCTAATCCCGCACCGTGCTCAATCCTCTACTCCTGCAATGTGCTCACACCTCTACTCCGGCACTGTGCTCACTCTTCTACTCCCACACTGTGCTCACTCCTCTACTCCCGCGCTGTGGTTAGTCCTCTGCTCCCGCACTGTGCTCACTACTCTACTCCCACACTGTGCTCACTCCTCTACTCTCCCAATGTACTCACTCGTCTCCTCCCGCACTGTGCTCTACTCCCGCACTTTGCTCACTCCTCTACTCCCGCAATGTGCTCACTCCTCTACTCCCGCACTGTGCTCACTCCTCTACTCCCGCACTGTGCTCACTCCTATCCTCGCGCACTGTGTTCACTTCTCTGCTCCCGCACTGTGCTCACTCCTCTACTCCCGCACTGTGCTCATTCCTCGACTCCCGCAGTGTGCTCTACTCCCGCACTGTCCTCACTCCTCTACTCCCGCACTGTGCTCACTCCTCTACTCCCGCACTGTGCTCACTCCTCTTCTCCCGCACTGTGCTCACTCCTCTACTCCCGCACTGTGTTCACTTCTCTACTCCCGCACTGTGCTCACTCCTCTGCTCCCGCACTGCGCTCACTCCTCTACTCCCGCACTGTGCTCATTCCTCTACTCCCGCACAGTGCTCACTCCTCCACTCCCGCACCTTGCTCACTCCTCTGCTTCCGCACTGTGCTCACGCCTCTACTCCCGCACCGTGCTCACTCCTCTACTCCCGCACTGTGCTCACTCCTCTACTCCCGCACTGTGCACCCTCCTCTACTCCCGCACTGTGCTCACTCCTCTACTCCCACACTGTGCTCACTCCTCTACTCCCCCACTGTGCTCACTCCTCTACTCCCGCTCTGTGCTCACTCCTGTACTCTCCAAATGTACTCACTCCTCTACTCCCGCACTGTGCTCACTCCTCTACTCCCGCACTGTGCTCACTCCTGTACTCCCGCACCGTGCTCACTCCTCTACTCCCGCACCGTGCTCACTGCTCTACTCCTGCACTGTGTTCACGCCTCTACTCCCGCACTGTGCTCTCTCCTCCACTCATGCACTGTGTTCACTCCTCTACTCCCGCACTGTGCTCACTCCTCTACTCCCGCACTGTGCTCACTCCTCTACTCCAGCACTGTGCTCACTCCTCTACTCCCGCACTGTGCTCACTCCTCTATTCCCGCACTGTGCTCACTCCTCTACTCCCGCACTGTGTTCACTTCTCTACTCCCGCACTGTGCTCACTCCTCTACTCCTGCACTGTGCTCACTCCTCTACTCCCGCACTCTGCTCATTCCTCTACTCCCGCAATGTGCTCACTCCTCCACTCCCGCATGGCGCTCACTCCTCTATCCCGCACTGCTCTTACTCCTCTACTCCCGCACTGTGCCCACTCCTCTACTCCTGCACTGTGCTCACTCCTCTACTCCCGCACCGTGCTCACTCCTCTACTCCCGAACTGTGCTCACTCCTCTAATCCCGCTCCGTTTTCACTCCTCTACTCCCGCACTGTGCTCCCCCCTCTACTCCCGCACTGTGCTCACTCCTCTGCTCCCGCACTGTGCTCACTCCTCTACTCCCGCACAGTGCTCACTCCTCTACCCTCCCAATGTACTCACTCCTCTCTCCCGCACTGTGCTCTACTCCCGCACTGTGCTCACTCCTCTACTCCCGCACTGTGCTCACTCCTCTACTCCCGCACTGTGCTCACTCCTCTACTGCTGCACTGTGCTCACTCCTCTACTCCCGCACTGTGCTCATTCCTTCACGCCCGCACTGTGCTCACTCCTCTACTCCGGCTCTGTGCCCACTCCACTACTTCCGCACCGTGCCCACTCCTCTACTCACGCACCGTGCTCACTCCTCTATTCCTGCACTGTGCTCACTCCTCTATTCCCGCACTGTGCCCACTCCTCTACTCCCGCACTGTGCCCACTCCTCTACTCCCGCAATGTGCCCACTCCTCTACTCCCGCACTTTGCCCACTCCTCTATTCCTGCACTGTGCTCACTGCTCTATTCCCGCACTGTGCCCACTCCTCCACTCCCGCACTGTGGTCACTCCTCTACTCCCGTACCGTGCTAACTCCTCTACCCCGCACTGTGGTCAAACCTCTACTCCCGCGCTGTGCTCACTCCTCTACTCCCGTGCCGTGCTCACTCCTCTACCCCGCACCGTGCTCACTCCTCTACTCCCGCACCGTGCTCACTCCTCTACTCCCGTACTGTGCTCACTCCTCTATTCCCGCACTGTGCTCACTCCTCTACTCTCGCGCCATGCTCACTCCTCTACTCCCGCACCGTGCTCACTCCTCTACTCCCGCACTGTGCTCACTCCTCTACTCCCGAACTGTGCTAACTCCTCTACCCCCGCACTGAGTTCACTCCTTTATTTCCACAATGTGCTCACTCCTCCACTCCTGCATGGTGCTCACTCCTCTACTCCCGTACTGTTCTTACTCCTCTACACCTGCAGTGTGCTCATTCCTCTACCCCCGCATGAGCTCACTCCTCTATTCCCGCTCTATGCTCACTCCTCTACTCCCGCACGGTGCTCACACATTTACGCCCGCACTGTGCTCACTGCTCTACTGCCGCACTGTGCTCACTCCTCTACTCCCGCATTGTGCTCACTCCTCTACTCCCGCAATGTGCTCACTTCTCTACTCACGCACTCTGTTCACTCCTCTCCTCCCGCTGTGCTCACTCCTCTACTCCCGCACTGTGCTCACTCCTCTGCTCCCGCGCTGTGCTCACTAATCTACTCCCGCACCGTGCTCACACCTCTACTCCCGCATTGTGCTCACTCCTCTACTCCTGCAATGTGCTCACACCTCTACTCCGGCACTGTGCTCTCTCCTCTACTCCCGCACTGTGCTCGCTCCTCTACTCACGCACCGTGCTCACTCCTCTACTCCCGCAATGTGCCCACTCCTCTACTCCCGCACTGTGCCCACTCCTCTACTCCCGCAATGTGCCCACTCCTCTACTCCCGCAATGTGCCCACTCCTCTACTCCCGCAATGTGCCCACTCCTCTACTCCCGCAATGTGCCCACTCCTCTACTCCCGCAATGTGCCCACTCCTCTACTCCCGCAATGTGCCCACTCCTCTACTCCCGCACTGTGCTCACTCCTCTACTCCCGCACTTTGCCCACTCCTCTATTCCTGCACTGTGCTCACTCCTCTATTCCCACACTGTGCCCACTCCTCCACTCCCGCACTGAGTTCACTCCTCTACTCCCGCGCTGTGCTCACTAATCTACTCCCGCACCGTGCTCACACCTCTACTCCCGCATTGTGCTCACTCCTCTACTCCTGCAATGTGCTCACACCTCTACTCCCGCATTGTGCTCACTCCTCTACTCCCGCACTGTGCTCACACCTCTACTCCCGCACTGTGCTCACACCTCTACTCCCGCACTGTGCTCACAGCTCTACTTCCGCACTGTGCTCACTCCTCCACTCCCGCATTGTGCTCACACCTCTACTCCCGCACTGTGCTCACAGCTCTACTTCCGCACTGTGCTCACACCTCTACTCCCGCATTGTGCTCACTCCTCTACTCCTGCAATGTGCTCACTCCTCTACCCCCGCACCGTGCTCACTCCTCTATTCCCGCACTGTGCCCACTCCTCTACTCCCGCACTGTGCCCACTCCTCTACTCCCGCAATGTGCCCACTCCTCTACTCCCGCACTTTGCCCACTCCTCTATTCCTGCACTGTGCTCACTCCTCTATTCCCACACTGTGCCCACTCCTCCACTCCCGCACTGTGGTCACTCCTCTACTCCCGTACCTTGCTCACTCCTCTACCCCGCACTGTGGTCAAACCTCTACTCCCGCACTGAGTTCACTCCTCTATTCCCGCAATGTGCTCTCTCCTCCACTCTCGCACGGTGCTCACTCCTCTACTCCCGCACCGTGCTCACTCCTCTACTCCCGCACCCTGCTCACTCCTCTACTCCCTCACCGTGCTCACTCCTCTACTCCCGCACCCTGCTCACTCCTCTATTCCCGCACCGTGCTCACTCCTCTACTCCCGCACTGTGCTCACTCCTCTACTCCCGTGCCGTGCTCACTCCTCTACCCCGCACCGTGCTCACTCCTCTAATCCCGCACAGTGCTCACTCCTCTACTCTCGCGCCATGCTCACTCCTCTATTCCCGCACTGTGCTCACTCCTCTACTCCCGTACTGTGCTCACTCCTCTAATCCCGCACTGTGCTCACTCCTCTACTCTCGCGCCATGCTCACTCCTCTATTCCCGCACTGTGCTCACTCCTCTAATCCCGCACTGTGCTCACTCCTCTACTCTCGCGCCATGCTCACTCCTCTATTCCTGCACCGTGCTCACTCCTCTACTCCCGTACTGTGCTCACTCCTCTACTCTCGCGCCATGCTCACTCCTCTATTCCCGCACTGTGCTCACTCCTCTACTCTCGCGCCATGCTCACTCCTCTACTCCTGCACCGTGCTCACTCCTCTACTCCCGCACTGTGCTCACTCCTCTACTCCCGCACTGTGCTCACACCTCTACTCCGGCACTGTGCTCACTCCTCTCCTCCCGCGCTGTGCTCACTCCTCTACTCACGCACTCTGTTCACTCCTCTCCTCCCGCTGTGCTCACTCCTCTACTCCCGCATTGTGCTCACTCCTCTACTCCCGCACTGTGCTCACACCTCTACTCCGGCACTGTGCTCACTCCTCTCCTCCCGCGCTGTGCTCACTCCTCTGCTCCCGCACTGTGCTCCCTCCTCTACTCCCGCACTGTGTTCACTCCTCCGCTCCCGCACTGTGCTCACTCCTCTACTCTCCCAATGTACTCACTCCTCTCCTCCCGCACTGTGCTCTACTCCCGCACTGTGCTCACTCCTCTACTCCTGCACTGTGCTCACTCCTCTACTCCCGCACTGTGCTCACTCCTCTACTCCCGCACTGTGCTCACTCCTCTACTCCCGCGCTGTGCTCACTCCTCTGCTCCCGCACTGTGCTCCCTCCTCTACTCTCCCAATGTACTCACTCCTCTCCTCCCGCACTGTGCTCTACTCCCGCACTGTGCTCACTCCTCTACTCCTGCACTGTGCTCACTCCTCTACTCCCGCACTGTGTTCACTCCTCCGCTCCCGCACTGTGCTCACTCCTCTACTCTCCCAATGTACTCACTCCTCTCCTCCCGCAATGTGCTCTACTCCAGCACTGTGCTCACTCCTCTACTCCCGCACTGTGCTCACTCCTCTACTCCCGTACAGTGCTCACTCCTCTACTCCCGCACTGTGCTCACTCCTCTACTCCCGCACTGTGTTCACTTCTCTACTCCTGCTCTGTGCTCACTCCTCTACTCCTGCACTGTGCTCACTCCTCTACTCCCGCACTGTGCTCACTCCTCTACTCCCGAACTGTGCTCACTCCTCTAATCCCGCTCCGTTTTCACTCCTCTACTCCTGCACCATGCTCCCCCCTCTACTCCCGCACTGCACTCACTCCTCTGCTTCCACGCCGTGCTCACTCCTCTACCCCCGCAGCATGCTCACTCCTCTACTCCCGCACCGTGCTCACTCCTCTACCCCCGCACTGAGTTCACTCCTTTATTTCCGCAATGTGCTCACTCCTCCACTCCTGCATGGTGCTCACTCCTCTACTCCCGCACTGTTCTTGCTCCTTTACGCCCGCACTGTGCTCACTCCTCTAATCCCGCACTGTGCTCACTCCTCTAATCCCGCTCCGTTTTCACTCCTCTCCTCCCGCACTGTGCTGACTCCTCTTCTCCCTCACTGTGCTCACTCCTCTACACCCGCACTGTGGTCACTCCTCTACTCCCGCACTGTGCTCACTCCTCTACTCCCGCGCCGTGCTCACTCCTCTACCCCCGCAGCATGCTCACTCCTCTACTCCCGCACCGTGCTCACTCCTCCACCCCCGCACTGAGTTCACTCCTTTATTTCCGCAATGTGCTCACTCCTCCACTCCTGCATGGTGCTCACTCCTCTACTCCCGCACTGTTCTTTCTCCTCTACTCCCGCACTGTGCTCATTCCTCTACCCCCGCACTGTGCTCACACATTTACGCCCGCACTGTGCTCACTCCTCTACTCCCTCACTGTGCTCACTCCTCTACTCCCGCACCGCGCTCACTCCTCTACACCCGCACTGTGCTCACTCCTCTACTCACGCACTGTGCTCACTCCTCTACTCACGCACTGTGCTCACTCCTCTACTCCCGCACTGTGATCACTCCTCTACACCCGCATTGTGCTCACTCCTCTCCTCCCGCTGTGCTCACTCCTCTACTCCCGCACTGTGCTCATTCCTCTACTCCCGCGCTGTGCTCACTCCTCTACTCCCGCACCGTGCCCACTCCTCTACTCCCGCACCGTGCCCACTCCTCTACTCCCGCGCCGTGCTCACTCCTCTAATCCCGTGCCCTGCTCACTCCTCTCATACCGCTGTTCTCACTCCTCTACTCCCGCACTGTGCTCACTCCTCTACTCCCACATTGTGCTCACTCCTCTACTCCCGCGCTGTGCTCACTCCTATGCTCCCGCACTGTGCTCACTCCTCTACTCCCGCACTGTGTTCACTCCTCCGCTCCCGCACTGTGCTCACTCCTCTACTCTCCCAATGTATTCACTCCTCTCCTCCCACACTGTGCTCTACTCCCGCACTGTGCTCGCTCCTCTACTCCCGCACTGTGCTCACTCCTCTACTCCCGCACTGTGCTCACTCCTCTACTCCCGCACTGTGCTCACTCCTCTACTCCCGCACTGTGCTCACTCCTCTACTCCCGCACTGTGCTCACTCCTCTACTCCCGCACTGTGCTCACTCCTCTACTCCCGCACTGTGCTCACTCCTCTACTCCCGCACTGTGCTCACTCCTCTACTCCCGCACTGTGCTCATTCCTCTACTCCCGCACTGTGCTCACTCCTCCACTCCCGCATGGCGCTCACTCCTCTGCTCCCGCACTGTTCTTACTCCTCTACTCCCGCACTGTGCTCACTCCACTACTCCGGCACTGTGCTCACTCCTCTACTCCCGCACTGTGTTCACTTCTCCACTCCCGCACTGTGCTCACTGCTCTACTCCCGCACTGTGCTCACTCCTCTACTCCAGCACTGTGCTCACTCCTCTGCTCCCGCACTGTGCTCACTCCTCTACTCCCGCACCGTGCTCATTCCTCCACTCCCGCACAGTGCTCACGCCTCCGCTCCCGCACCGTGCTCACTCCTCCGCTCCCGCATTGTGCTCACTCCTCTCCTCCCGCACCGTGCGCACTCCTCTACTCCCGCACTGTGCGCACTCCTCTACTCCCGCACTGTGCTCCCTCCTCTACTCCCGCACTGTGCTCACCCCTCTACTCCCGCACTGTGCTCACTCCTCTACTCCCGAACTGTGCTCACTCCTCTACTCCCGCACTGTGTTCACTTCTCTACTGCTGCACTGTGCTCACTCCTCTACTCCCGCACTGTGCTCATTCCTCTCCTCCCGCACTGTGCTCACTCCTCCACTCCCGCATGGCGCTTACTCCTCTACTACCGCACTGTTCTTACTCCTCTACTCCCGCACTGTGCTCATTCCTCTACTCCCGCACTGTGCTCACTCCTTTGCTCCCGAACTGTGCTCACTCCTCTCATCCCGCTCCGTTTTCACTCCTCTGCTCCCGCACTGTGCTCACTCCTCCACTCCCGCATGGCGCTTACTCCTCTACTCCCGCACTGTTCTTACTCCTCTACTCCCGCACTGTGCTCACTCCTCTACACCCGCACTGTGCTCGCTCCTCTACTCCCGCACTGTGCTCACTCCTCTACTCCCACACTGTGTTCACTTCTCTACTCCCGCACTTTGCTCACTCCTCTACTCCCGCACTGTGCTCATTCCTCCACGCCCGCACTGTGCTCACTCCTCTACTCCCGCACTGTGCCCAATCCTCTACTCCCGCAATGTGCTCACTCCTCTACTCCCGCACCATGCACACTCATCTACTCCCGCACTGTGCTCACTCCTCCACTCCCGCACAGTGCTCGCTCCTCTACTCCCGCACCGTGCTCACTGCTCTACTCCCGCACCGTGCTCACTCCTCTACTCCCGCACCGTGCTAACTCCTGTATTCCCGCACCGTGCTCACTCCTCTACTCCCGCACTGTGCTCACTCCTCTACTCCCGCACTGTGCTCACACCTCTATTCCCGCACTGTGCTCACTCCTCTACCCCCGCACTGTGGTCACACCTCTCCTCCTGCACCGTGCTCACTCCTCTACTCCCGCACGGTGCTCACTCGTCTACTCCCGCACTGTGCTCACTCCTCTACTCCCGCACTGTGGCCACTCCTCTACTCCCGCACTGTGCTCACTCGTCTACTCCCGCACTGTTCTCACTCCTCTACTCCTGGACCGTTCTCACTCCTCTACTCCCGCACCGTGCTCACTCCTCTACTCCCGCAACGTGCTCACTCCTCTACTCCCTCACCGTTCTCACTCCTCTACTCCCTCACCGTGCTCACTCCTCTATTCCCGCACCGTGCTCACACCTCTACTCCCGCACCTGCTCACTCCTCTACTCCCGGACAGTGCTCACTCCTCTACTCCCGCACTGTGCTCACTCATCTACTCCCGCACCGTGCTCACTTCTCTACTCCCGCACCGTGCTCACTCCTCTACCCCCGCACAGTGCTCACTCCTCCACTCCCGCACCGTGCTCACTCCTCCACTCCCGCACCGTGCTCGCTCCTCTACTCCCGCACCGTGCTCGCTCCTCTACTCCCGCACCGTGATCACTCCTCTATTCCCGCACTGCGCCCACTCCTCTACTCCCGCACTGTGCTCACACTTCAACTCCCGCAGTGAGCTCACTCCTCTACTCCCTCACCGTGCTCACTCCTCTACTCCCTGACCGTGCTCACTCCTCTATTCCCGCACCGTGCTCACTCCTCTACTCCCGCACCTGCTCACTCCTCTACTCCCGGACTTTGCTCACTCCTCTACTCCCGCACTGTGCCCACTCCTCTACTCCAGCACCGTGCTCACTCCTCTACTCCTGCACTGTGCCCACTCCTCTACTCCCGCACTGTGGTCACTCCTCTACTCCCGCACTGTGGTCACTCCTCTACACCCGCACTGTGCTCATTCCTCTACCCCCGCATGAGCTCACTCCTCCATTCCCGCTCTCTGCTCACTCCTCTACTCCCGCACTGTGCTCACACCTTTACGCCCGCTCTTTGCTCACTCCTCTACTGCCGCACTGTGCTCACTCCTTTACTCTCGCACTGTGCTCACTCCTCTTCTCCCGAACTGTCTCACTCCTTTAATCCTGCTCCGTTTTCACTTCTCTACTCCCGCACTGTGCTGAATCCTCGACACCCTCACAGTGCTCACTCCTCTACTCCCGCACCGCGCTCACTCCTCTACACCCGCACTGTGCTCACTCCTCTACTCACGCACTGTGCTCACTCCTCTACTCCCGCACTGTGCTCATTCCTCTACTCCCGCGCTGTGCTCACTAATCTACTCCCGCACCATGCTCACACCTCTACTCCCGCATTGTGCTCGCTCCGCTACTCCCGCACCGTGCTCAATCCTCTACTCCTGCAATGAGCTCACACCTCTACTCCGGCACTGTGCTCACTCTTCTACTCCCACACTGTGCTCACTCCTCTACTCCCGCGCTGTGCTCACTTCTCTGCTCCTGCACTGTGCTCACTACTCTACTCCCAAACTGTGCTCACTCCCCTACTCTCCCAATGTACTCATTCCTCTCCTGCCGCACTGTGCTCTACTCCTGCACTGTGCTCACTCCTCTACTCCCGCACTATGCTCACTCCTCTACTCCCGCACTGTGCTCACTCCTCTACTCCCGCACTGTGCTCACTCCTCTTCTCCCGCACTGTGTTCACTTCTTTGCTCCCGCACTGTGCTCAATCCTCTACTCCCGCACTGTGCTCATTCCTCTACTCCCGCACTGTGCTCTACTCCCGCACTGTGCTCACTCCTCTACTCCCGCACTGTGCTCATTCCTCTACTCCCGCACTGTGCTCACTCCTCTTCTCCCGCACTGTGCTCACTCCTCTACTCCCGCACTGTGTTCACTTCTCTACTCCCGCAATGTGCTCACTCCTCTACTCCCGCACTATGCTCACTCCTCTACTCCCGCACTGTGCTCATTCCTCTACTCCCGTACAGTGCTCACTCCTCCACTCCCGCACCGTGCTCACTCCTCTGCTCCCATACTGTGCTCACGCCTCTACTCCCGCACCGTGCTCACTCCTCTACTCCCGCACTGCGCTCACTCCTCTACTCCCGCACTGTGCTCCCTCCTCTACTTCCGCACTGTGCTCACTCCTCTACTCCCGCACTGTGCTCACTCCTGTACTCTCCAAATGTACTCACTCCTCTACTCCCGCACTGTGCTCACTCCTCTACTCCCGCACTGTGCTCACTCCTGTACTCCCGCACTGTGCTCACTCCTCTACTCCCGCACCGTGCTCACTCCTCTACTCCTGCACTGTGTTCACTCCTCTACTCCCGCACTGTGCTCACTCCTCTACTCCCGCACTGTGTTCACTCCTCTACTCCCGCACTCTGCTCACTCCTCTACTCCCGCACTGTGCTCACTCCTCTACTCCCGCTCTGTGCTCACTCCTCTACTCCCGCACTGTGCTCACTCCTCTACTCCCGCACTGTGTTCACTCCTCTACTCCGCACTGTGTTCACTTCTCTACTCCCGCACTGTGCTCACTCCTCTACTCCTGCACTGTGCTCACTCCTCTACCCCCGCACTCTGCTCATTCCTCCACTCCCGCAATGTGCTCACTCCTCCACTCCCGCATGGCGCTCACTCCTCTACTCCCACACTGCTCTTACTCCTCTACTCCCGCACTGTGCCCACTCCTCTACTCCCGCACTGTGCTCACTCCTCTACTCCCGCACTGTGCTCACTCCTCTACTCCCGAACTGTGCTCACTCCTCTAATCCCGCTCCGTTTTCACTCCTCTACTCCCGCACTGTGCTCACTCCTCTGCTCCCGCACTGTGCTCACTCCTCTACTCCCGCACTGTGCTCACTCCTCTACTCCCGCACAGTGCTCACTCCTCCACTCTCCCAATGTACTCACTCCTCTCTCCCGCACTGTGCTCTACTCCCGCACTGTACTCACTCCTCTACTGCCGCACTGTGCTCAGTCCTCTACTCCCGCACTGTGCTCATTCCTCCACGCCCGCACTGTGCTCACTCCGCTACTCCCGCTCTGTGCTCATTCCACTACTCCCGCACCGTGCACACTCCTCTACTCCCGCACCGTGCTCACTCCTCTATACCTGCACTGTGCTCACTCCTCTATTCCCGCACTGTGCCCACTCCTCTACACCCGCACTGTGCCCACTCCTCTACTCCCGCACGGTGCCCACTCCTCTACTCCCGCACTGTGCCCACTCCTCTATTCCTGCACTGTGCTCACTCCTCTATTCCCGCACTGTGCCCACTCCTCTACTCCCGCACTGTGGTCACTCCTCTACTCCCGTACCGTGCTCACTCCTCTACCCCGCACTGTGGTCAAACCTCTACTCCCGCACTGTGCTCACTCCTCTACTCCTGCACTGAGTTCACTCCTCTATTCCCGCAATGTGCTCTCTCCTCCACTCTCGCACGGTGCTCACTCCTCTACTCCCGCACCGTTCTCACTCCTCTGCTCCCGCACCGTGCTCACTCCTCTACTCCCGCACCGTGCTCACTCCTCTACTCCCTCACCGTGCTCACTCCTCTACTCCCGCACCCTGCTCACTCCTCTATTCCCGCACCGTGCTCATTCCTCGACTCCTGCACTGTGCTCACTCCTCTACTCCTGCACCGTGCTCACACCTCTACTCCCGCAAAGTGCTCACTACTCTACTCCCGCACTGTGCTCACTCCTCTACTCCCGCACCGTGCCCACTGCTCTACTCCCGCGCCGTGCTCACTCCTCTACTCCCGTGCCGTGCTCACTCCTCTTCTCCCGCACCGTGCTAACTCCTGTACCCCGCACTGAGTTCACTCCTTTATTTCCGCAATGTGCTCACTCCTCCACTCCTGCATGGTGCTCACTCCTCTAATCTCGCACCGTGCTCACTCCTCTACTCCCGCACTGTTCTTACTCCTCAACACCCGCACTGTGCTCATTCCTCTACCCCCGCATGAGCTCACTCCTCTATTCCCGCTCTATGCTCACTCCTCTACTCCCGCACGGTGCTCACACATTTACGCCCGGACTGTGCTCACTCCTCTACTGCCGCACTGTGCTCACTCCTCTACTCCCGCATTGTGCTCACTCCTCTACTCCCGCAATGTGCTCACTCCTCTACTCACGCACTCTGCTCACTCCTCTCCTCCCGCTGTGCTCACTCCTCTACTCCCGCACTGTGCTCACTCCTCTGCTCCTGCGCTGTGCTCACTAATCTACTCCCGCACCGTGCTTACACCTCTACTCCCGCACTGTGCTCACTCTTCTACTCCCACACTGTGCTCACTCCTCTACTCCCGCGCTGTGCTCACTCCTCTGCTCCCGCACTGTGCTCCCTCCTCTACTCCCGCACTGTGCTCACTCCTCCGCTCCCGCACTGTGCTCACTCCTCTACTCTCCCAATGTACTCACTCCTCTCCTCCCGCACTGTGCTCTACCCCCGCACTGTGCTCACTCCTCTACTACTGCACTGTGCTCACTCCTCTACTCCCGTACTGTGCTCACTCCTCTACTCCCGCACTGTGCTCACTCCTCTACTCCCGCTCTGTGCTCACTCCTCTACTCCCGCACTGTGCTCACTCCTCTACTCCCGCACTGTGTCCACTTCTCTACTCCTGCTCTGTGCTCACTCCTCTACTCCCGCAATGTGCTCACTCCTCCACTCCCGCATGGTGCTCACTCCTGTACTGCCGCACTCTTCTTACTCCTCTACTCCCGCACTGTGCTCACTCCTCTACTCCCGCACTGTGCTCACTCCTCTACTCCCGAACTGTGCTCACTCCTCTAATCCCGCTCCGTTTTCACTCCTCTACTCCCGCACCGTGCTCCCCCCTCTACTCCCGCACTGCACTCACTCCTCTGCTTCCGCGCCATGCTCACTCCTCTACCCCCGCAGCATGCTCACTACTCTACTCCCGCACCGTGCTCACTCCTCTACCCCCGCACTGAGTTCACTCCTTTATTTCCGCAATGTGCTCACTCCTCCACTCCTGCATGGTGCTCACTCCTCTACTCCCGCACTGTTCTTACTCCTCTACTCCCGCAATGTGCTCATTCCTCTACCCCCGCACTGAGTTCACTCCTTTATTTCCGCAATGAGCTCTCTCCTCTATTCCTGCTCTGTGCTCACTCCTCTACTCCCGCACTGTGCTCACTCCTCTACTGCCGCACTGTGCTCACTCCTCTAATCCCGCTCCGTTTTCTCTCCTCTACTCCCACACTGTGCTGACTCCTCTACTCCCTCACTGTGCTCACTCCTCTACTCTCGCACCGCGCTCACTCCTCTACACCCGCACTGTGGTCACTCCTCTACTCCCGCACTGTGCTCACTCCTCTACTCCCGCACCGTGCTCACTCCTCTACTCCCGCGCCGTGCTCACTCCTCTACCCCCGCAGCATGCACACTCCTCTACTCCCGCACCGTGCTCACTCCTCTACCCCCGCACTGAGATCACTCCTTTATTTCCGCAATGTGCTCACTCCTCCACTCCTGCATGGTGCTCACTCCTCTACTCCCGCACTGTTCTTACTCCTCTCCTCCCGCACTGTGCTCACTCCTCTACTCCCGCACTGTGCTCACTCCTCTAATCCCGCACCGCGCTCACTCCTCTACACCCGCATTGTGCTCAAATCCTCTACTCCCGCACTGTGCTCACTCCTCTACTCCCGCACTGTGCTCACTCCTCTACTCCCGCACTGTGATCACTCCTCTAATCACGTACTCTGCTCACTCCTCTCCTCCCGCTGTGCTCACTCCTCTACTCCCGCACTGTGCTCACTCCTCTACTCCCGCACTGTGATCACTCCTCTAATCACGTACTCTGCTCACTCCTCTCCTCCCGCTGTGCTCACTCCTCTACTCCCGCACTGTGCTCATTCCTCTACTCCCGCGCTGTGCTCACTAATCTACTCCAGCACCGTGCTCACACCTCTACTCCCGCATTGTGCTCACTCCTCTACTCCCGCACCGTGCTCACTCCTCTATTCCCGCACTGTGCTCACTCCTCTACTCCCGCACTGTGCTCACTCCTCTACTCACGCACTCTGCTCACTCCTCTCCTACCGCTGTTCTCACTCCTCTACTCCCGCACTGTGCTCACTCCTCCAATCCCGCGCTGTGCTCACTAATCTACTCCCGCACCGTGCTCACACCTCTACTCCCGCATTGCGCTCACTCCTCTACTCCCACACCGTGCTCACTCCTCTGCTCCCGCACTGTGCTCACTCCTCTACTCCCGCGCTGTGCTCACTAATCTACTCCCGCACCGTGCTCACTCCTCTGCTCCCGCACTATGCCCTCTCCTCTACTCCCTCACTGTGCTCACTCCTCTACTCCCGCACTGTGCTCACTCCTCTACTCCTGCAATGTGCTCACACCTCTACTCCGGCACTGTGCTCACTCTTCTACTCCCACATTGTGCTCACTCCTCTACTCCCGTGCTGTGCTCACTCCTCTGCTCCCGCACTGTGCTCATTGCTCTGCTCCCGCACTGTGCTCATTCCTCTACTCCCGCACTGTGCTCCCTCCTCCACTCCCGCATGGTGTTCACTCATCTACTCCCGCACTGTGCTCACTCCTCTACTCCCGCTACGTTTTCACTCCTCTACTCCCGCACTGTGCTCCCCCCTCTACTCCCGCACTGCGCTCCCCCCTCTACTCCCGCACTGCGCTCACTCCTCTGCTCCCGCACTGTGCTCACTCCTCTACTCCCGCACTGTGGTCACTCCTCTACTCCCGCTCTGTGCTCACTCCTCTACCCCCGCACCGTGCTCAGTTTTCTACTCCCGCACCGTGCTCACTCCTCTATTCCCGCACTGTGCTCACTCCCCTACTCCCGCACTGTGCTCCCTCCTCTACTCCCGCACTGTGCTCACTCCTCTACTCCCGCACTGTGCTCACACCTCTACTCCCGCACTGTGCTCACTCCTGTACTCTCCAAATGTACTCACTCCTCTACTCCCGCACTGTGCTCACTCCTCTACTCCCGCACTGTGCTCACTCCTCTACTCCCGCACTGTGCTCACTCCTCTACTCCCGCACTGTGCTCACTCCTCTGCTCCCGCACTGTGCTCACTCCTCTACTCCCACACCGTGCTCACTCCTCCACTCCTGCACTGTGTTCACTCCTCTACTCCTGCACTGTGCTCACTCCTCTACTCCTGCACTGTGTTCACTCCTCTACTCCCGCACTGTGCTCCCTCCTCTACTCCCGCACTGTGCTCACTCCTCTACTCCCGCACTGTGCTCACTCCTCTACTCCCGCACTGCGCTCACTCCTCTACTCCCGCACAGTGCTCACTCCTCTACTCCCGCTCTGTGTTCACTTCTCTACTCCCGCACTGTGCTCACTCCTCTACTCCTGCACTGTGCTCACTCCACTACTCCCGCACTCTGCTCATTCCTCTACTCCGGCAATGTGCTCACTCCTCCACTCCCGCATGGCGCTCACTCCTCTACTCCCGCACTGTTCTTACTCCTCTGCTCCCGCACTGTGCCCACTCCTCTACTCCCGCACTGTGCTCACTCCTCTCCTCCCGCACTGTGCTCCCCCCTCTACTCCCGCACTGCGCTCCCCCCTCTACTCCCGCACTGCGCTCACTCCTCTGCTCCCGCACTGTGCTCACTCCTCTACTCCCGCACTGTGGTCACTCCTCTACTCCCGCTCTGTGCTCACTCCTCTACCCCCGCACCGTGCTCAGTTTTCTACTCCCGCACCATGCTCACTCCTCTATTCCCGCACTGTGCTCACTCCCCTACTCCCGCTCTGTGCTCCCTCCTCTACTCCCGCACTGTGCTCACTCCTCTACTCCCGCACTGTGCTCACTCCTCTACTCCTGCACTGTGCTCACTCCTCTACTCCCGCACTGTGCTCACTCCTGTACTCTCCAAATGTACTCACTCCTCTACTCCCGCACTGTGCTCACTCCTCTACTCCCGCACTGTGCTCACTCCTCTACTCCCGCACTGTGCTCACTCCTCTGCTCCCGCACTATGCTCCCTCCTCTACTCCCGCACTGTGCTCACTCCTCTACTCCCGCACTGTGCTCACTCCTCTACTCCCGCACTGTGCTCACTCCTCTACTCCCGCACAGTGCTCACTCCTCTACTCCCGCACTGTGCTCACTCCTCTACTCCCGCACAGTGCTCACTCCTCTACTCCCGCTCTGTGTTCACTTCTCTACTCCCGCACTGTGCTCACTCCTCTACTCCTGCACTGTGCTCACTCCACTACTCCCGCACTCTGCTCATTCCTCTACTCCCGCAATGTGCTCACTCCTCCACTCCCGCATGGCGCTCACTCCTCTACTCCCGCACTGTTCTTACTCCTCTGCTCCCGCACTGTGCCCACTCCTCTACTCCCGCACTGTGCTCACTCCTCTCCTCCCGCACTGTGCTCACTCCTCTACTCCCGAACTGTGCTCACACCTCTAATCCCGCTCCGTTTTCACTCCTCTACTCCCGCACTGTGCTCCCCCCTCTACTCCCGCACTGTGCTCACTCCTCTGCTCCCGCACTGTGCTCACTCCTCTACTCCCGCACAGTGCTCACTCCTCTACTCTCCCAATGTACTCACTCCTCTCTCCCGGACTGTGCTCTACTCCCGCACTGTGCTCTCTCCTCTACACCCGCACTGTGCTCACTCCTCTACTCCCGCACTGTGCTCACTCCTCTACTGCCGCACTGTGCTCACTCCTCTCCTCCTGCACTGTGCTCATTCCTCCACGCCCGCACTGTGCTCACTCCTCTACTCCCGCTCTGTGCTCACTGCACTACTCTCGCACCATGCCCACTCCTCTACTCCCACACCGTGCTCACTCCTCTATTCGTGCACTGTGCTCACTCCTCTATTCCCGCAATGTGCCCACTCCTCTACTCCCGCACTGTGCCCACTCCTCTACTCCCGCACTGTGCCCACCCCTCTATTCCTGCACTGTGCTCACTCCTCTAATCCCGCACTTTGCCCACTCCTCTACTCCCGCACTTTGGTCACTCCTCTACTCCCGTACCGTGCTCACTCCTCTACCCCGCACTGTGGTCAAACCTCTAATCCCGCACTGTGCTCACTCCTCTACTCCCGCACTGAGTTCACTCCTCTATTCCCGCAATGTGCTCTCTCCTCCACTCTCGCACGGTGCTCACTCCTCTACTCCCGCACCGTTCTCACTCCTCTACTCCCGCACCGTGCTCACTCCTCTACTCCCGCACCGTGCTCACTCCTCTACTCCCTCACCGTGCTCACTCCAATACTCCCGCACCCTGCTCACTCCTCTATTCCCGCACCGTGCTCATTCCTCTCCTCCTGCACTGTGCTCACTCCTCTACTCCCGCACCGTGCTCACTCCTCTACTCCCGCAATGTGCTCACTCCTCTACTCCCGCACTGTGCACACTCCTCTACTCACGCACCGTGCCCACTGCTCTACTCCCGCGCCGTGCTCACTCCTCTACTCCCGCGCCGTGCTCACTCCTCTACCCCGCACCGTGCTCACTCCTCTACTCCCGCACTGTGCTCACTCCTCTACTCTCGCACCGTGCTCACTCCTCTACTCCCGCAACGTTCTCACTCCCCTACTCCCGCGCCGTGATCACTCCTCTACCACCGCACCGTGCTCACTGCTCTACTCCCGCACCGTGCTCAGTCCTCTACACCCGCACCGTGCTCACTCCTCTATTCCCGCACTGTGCTCACTCCTCTACTCTCGCACCGTGCTCACTCCTCTACTCCCGCAACGTTCTCACTCCCCTACTCCCGCGCCGTGATCACTCCTCTACCACCGCACCGTGCTCACTGCTCTACTCCCGCACCGTGCTCAGTCCTCTACACCCGCACCGTGCTCACTCCTCAATTCCCGCACTGTGCTCACTCCTCTACTCTCGCACCGTGCTCACTCCTCTACTCCCGCAACGTTCTCACTCCTCTACTCCCGCACCGTGCTCACTCCTCTATTCCTGCGCCGTGCTCACTCCTCTACCCCCGCGCCGTGCTCACTCCTCTACTCCCGCACCATGCTCACTCCTCTACTCCCGAACTGTGCTAACTCCTCTACCACCGCACTGAGTTCACTCCTTTATTTCCGCAATGTGCTCACTCCTCCACTCCTGCATGGTTTCACTCCTCTACTCTCGCACCGTGCTCACTCCTCTCCTCCCGCACTGTTCTTACTCCTCTACACCCGCACTGTGCTCATTCCTCCACACCCGCATGAGCTCACTCCTCTATTCCCGCTCTATGCTCACTCCTCTACTCCCGCACTGTTCTCACTCCTCTACTCCCGCACTGTTCTCACTCCTCTACTCCCGCACTGTGCACACTCCTCTGCTCCCGAGCTGTGCTCACTAATCTACTCCCGCACCGTGCTCACACCTCTACTCCCGCATTGTGCTCACTCCTCTACTCCTGCAATGTGCTCACACCTCTACTCCGGCACTGTGCTCACTCTTCTACTCCCACACTGTGCTCACTCCTAAACTCCCGCGCTGTGCTCACTCCTCTGCTCCCGCACTGTGCTCCCTCCTCCGCTCCCGCACTGTGCTCACTCCTCCGCTCCCGCACTGTGCTCACTCCTCTACTCTCCCAATGTACTCACTCCTCTCCTCCCACACTGTGCTCTACTCCCGCACTGTGCTCACTCCTACTCCTGCACTGTGATCACTCCTCTACTCCCGCACTGTGCTCACTCCTCTACTCCCGCACTGTGCTCACTCCTCTACTCCCGCACTGTGCTCACTCCTCTACTCCCGCACTGTGCTCACTCCTCTACTCCCGCACTGTGCTCACTCCTCTACTCCCGCACTGTGCTCACTCCTCTACTCCCGCACTGTGCTCACTCCTCTACTCCCGCACTGTGCTCATTCCTCTACTCCCGCAATGTGCCCACTCCTCCACTCCCGCATGGTGCTCACTCCTCTACTCCCGCACTGTTCTTACTCCTCTACACCCGCACTGTGCTCACTCCTCTACTCCCGCACTGCACTCACTCCTCTGCTTCTGCGCCGTGCTCACTCCTCTACTCCGCAGCATGCTCACTCCTCTACTCCCGCACCGTGCTCACTCCTCTACTCCCGCACTGAGTTCACTCCTTTATTTCCGCAATGTGCTCACTCCTCCACTCCTGCATGGTGCTCACTCCTCTACTCCCGCATTGTTCTTACTCCTCTACTGCCGCACTGTGCTCACTCCACTACTCCCGCACTGTGCTCACTCCTCTACTCCCGCACTGTGCTCACTCCTCTACTCCAGCACCGCGCTCACTCCTCTACACCCGCACTGTGCTCACTCCTCTACTCCAGCACCGCGCTCACTCCTCTACCCCCGCACTGTGGTCACTCCTCTACTCCCGCACTGTGCTCACTCCTCTACTCCCGCGCCGTGCTCACTCCTCTACCCCCGCAGCATGCTCACTCCTCTACTCCCGCACTGAGTTCACTCCTTTATTTCCGCAATGTGCTCACTCCTCCACTCCTGCATGGTGCTCACTCCTCTACTCCCGCACTGTTCTTACTCCTCTACTCCCGCAATGTGCTCATTCCTCGACCCCCGCACTGTGCTCACACCTTTACGCCCGCACTGTGCTCACTCCTCTACTGCCGCACTCTGCTCACTCCTCTACTCCCGCACTGTGCTCACTCCACTAATCCCGAACTCTCTCACTCCTCTTTTCCCGCTCAGTTTTCACTCCTCTACTCCCGCACTGTGATGACTCCTCTACTCCCTCACTGTGCTCACTCCTCTACTCCCGCACCGCGCTCACTCCTCTACACCCGCACCGCGCTCACTCCTCTACTCCCGCACTGTGCTCACTCTTCTACTCCCGCACTGTGCTCACTCCTCTACTCCCGCACTGTGCTCACTCCTCCACTCCCGCACTGTGATCACTCCTCTACTCACGCACTCTGCTCACTCCTCTCCTCCCGCTGTGCTCACTCCTCTACTCCCGCACTGTGCTCATTCCTCTACTCCCGCGCTGTGCTCACTAATGTACTCCCGCACCGTGCTCACACCTCTACTCCCGCATTGTGCTCACTCCTCTACTCCCGCACGGTGCCCACTCCTCTACTCCCGCGCCGTGCTCACTCCCCTACTCCCGCGCCGTGATCACTCCTCTACCACCGCACCGTGCTCACTGCTCTACTCCCGCACCGTGCTCAGTCCTCTACACCCGCACCGTGCTCACTCCTCTATTCCCGCACTGTGCTCACTCCTCTACTCCCGCACTGTGCTCAGTCCTCTACACCCGCACCGTGCTCAGTCCTCTACACCCGCACCGTGCTCACTCCTCTATTCCCGCACTGTGCTCACTCCTCTACTCACGCACTGTGCTCAGTCCTCTACACCCGCACCGTGCTCACTCCTCTATTCCCGCACTGTGCTCACTCCTCTACTCACGCACTCTGCTCACTCCTCTCCTCCCGCTGTTCTCACTCCTCTACTCCCGCACTGTGCTCACTCCTCTACTCCCGCGCTGTGCTCACTAATCTACTCCCGCACCGTGCTCACACCTCTACTCCCGCACTGTGCTCACTCCTCTACTCCCGCGCTGTGCTCACTAATCTACTCCCGCACCGTGCTCACACCTCTACTCCCGCACCGTGCTCCCTCCTCTACTCCCGCACTGTGCTCACTCCTCTACTCCCGCACTGTGCTCACTCCTCTACTCCTGCAATGTGCTCACACCTCTACTCCGGCACTGTGCTCACTCCTCTACTCCCGCACTGTGCTCACTCCTTTACTCCCGCAC
The DNA here is from genome assembly GCF_052327205.1 of Somniosus microcephalus. Taxonomy (NCBI): domain Eukaryota; kingdom Metazoa; phylum Chordata; class Chondrichthyes; order Squaliformes; family Somniosidae; genus Somniosus; species Somniosus microcephalus. Next base: position 56,782,818 of record NC_140988.1, read on the forward strand.
CGTGCTCACTCCTCTACTCCTGCAATGTGCTCACTCCTCTACTCCGGCACTGTGCTCACTCCTTTACTCCCGCACTGTGCTCCCTCCTCTACTCCTGCAATGTGCTCACACCTCTACTCCGGCACTGTGCTCACTCTTCTACTCCCACATTGTGCTCGCTCCTCTACTCCCGCGCTGTGCTCACTCCTCTGCTCCCGCACTGTGCTCACTCCTCTACTCCCGCACTGTGCTCACTCCTCTACTCCCGCACTGTGCTCACTCCTCTACTCCCGCACTGTGCTCACTCCTCTACTCCCGCACTGTGCTCACTCCTCTCCTCCCGCACTGTGCTCTACTCCCGCACTGTGCTCCCTCCTCTCCTCCCGCACTGTGCTCTACTCCCGCACTGTGCTCACTCCTCTACTCCCGCACTGTGTTCACTTCTCTAATCCCGCACTGTGCTCACTCCTCCACTCCCGCATGGTGCTCACTCATCTACTCCTGCACGGTGCTCCCTCCTGTACTCCCGCACTGTGCTCACTCCTCTGCTCCCGCACTGTGCTCACTGCTCTACTCCCGCACTGTGCTCACTCCTCTACTCCCACACTGTGTTCACTTCTCTAATCCCGCAGTGTGCTCACTCCTCTACTCCCGCACTGTGCTCATTCCTCTACTCCCGCAATGTGCTCACTCCTCTACTCCCGCACTGTGCTCACTCCTCTATTCCCGCACTGTGCTCACTCCTCTACTCCCGCACTGTGCTCACTCCTCTATTCCCGCACTGTGCTCAGTCCTCTGCTCCCGCACTGTGCTCACTCCTCTGCTCCCGCACTGTGCTCACTGCTCTACTCCCGCACTGTGCTCACTCCTCTACTCCCGCACTGTGCTCACTCCTCTACTCCCGCACTGTGCTCACTCCTCTATTCCCGCACTGTGCTCACTCCTCTACTCCCGCACTGTGCTCACTCCTCTACTCCTGCACTGTGCTCACTCCTCTACTCCCGAACTGTGCTCATTCCTCTACTCCCGCAATGTGCTCACTCCTCTACTCCCGCATGGTGCTCACTCCTCTACTCCCGCACTGTTCTCACTCCTCTACTCCCGCACTGTGCTCACTCCTCTACTTCCGCACTCTGCTCACTCCTCTACTCCCGCATTGTGCTCACTCCTCTACTCCCGCACTGTGCCCACTCCTCTAATTCCGCTACGTTTTCACTCCTCTACTCCCGCACTGTGCTCCCCCCTCTACTCCCGCACTGCGCTCCCCCCTCTACTCCCGCACTGCGCTCACTCCTCTGCTCCCGCACTGTGCTCACTCCTCTACTCCCGCACTGTGGTCCCTCCTCTACTCCCGCTCTGTGCTCACTCCTCTCAACCCGCAATGTGCTCACTCCTCTACCCCCGCTCTGAGTTCACTCCTTTATTTCCGCAATGTGCTCACTCCTCTACTCCCGCACTGTGCTGACTCCTCTACCCCCTCACTGTGCTCACTCCTCTACTCCCGCACCGCGCTCCCTCCTCTACTCCCGCACTGTGCTCACTCCTCTACTCCCGCACTGGGCTCACTCCTCTCCTCCCGCTGTGCTCACTCCTCTGCTCCCGCACTGTGCTCATTCCTCTACTCCCGCGCTGTGCTCACTAATCTACTCCCGCACCGTGCTCACACCTCTACTCCCGCACTGTGCTCACTCCTCTATTCCCGCACTGTGCTCACTCCTCTACTCTCGCACCGTGCTCACTCCTCTACTCCCGCACCGTTCTCACTCCTCTACTCCTGCACCGTGCTCACTCCTCTACTCCCGCACTGTGCTCACTCCTCTACTCCCGCACTGTGCTCACTCCTCTACTCCCGTACTGTTCTTACTCCTCTACTCCCGCCCTGTGCTCATTCCTCTACCCTCGCATGAGCTCACTCCTCTATTCCCGCTCTGTGCTCACTCCTCTACTCCCGCACTGTGCTCACTCCTCTACTCCCGAACTGTCTCACTCCTCTAATCCCGCTCCGTTTTCACTCCTCTACTCCCGCTCTGTGCTGACTCCTCTACTCCCTCACCGTGCTCACTCCTCTACTCCCGCACCGCGCTCACTCCTCTACTCCCGCACAGTGCTCACTCCTATACTCCCGCACTGTGCTCACGACTCTACTCCCGCACTGTGCTCACACCTCTACTCCTGCACTGTGCTCACTCCTCTACGCCCGCACTGTGCCCACACCTCTACTCTCGCACTGTGCTCACTCCTCTACTCCCGCTCTTTGCTCACTCCTCTACACCCGCACTGTGCTCACTCCTCTACTCCCGCACTGTGCTCACTCCTCTACGCCCACGCTCTGCTCACTCCTCTACTCCCGCACTGTGCCCCCTCCTCTACTCCCGCACTGTGCTCACTTCTCTACTCCCGCACTGTGCTCACACCTCTACTCCCGCACTGTACTCACTCCTCTACTCTCGCACTGTGCTCACTCCTCTACTCCCGCACTGTGCTCACTCCTCTACTCTCGCACTATGCTCACTCCTCTACTCCCGCACCGTGCTCACTCCTCTACTCCCGTGTTGTGCTCACTCCTCTACTCCCGCAACGTGCTCACTCCTCTACTCCCGCACTGTGCTCAATCCTTTACTCCCGCACTTCGCTCACTCCTCTACTCCCGCACTGTGCTCAATCCTTTACTCCCGCACTTCGCTCACTCCTCTACTTCCGCACTGCGCGCTCCTCTGCTCCCGTACTGTGCTCACTCATCTACTCCCGCACTGTGCTCACTCCTCTACTCCCGCATTGTGCTCACTTCTCTACACTCGCACTGTTCTCACTCCTCTACTCCCGCACTGTGCTCACTCCTCTACTCCCGCACTGTGCTCACTCCTCTACCCCCGCACTGTGCTCACTTCTCTACACCCGCACTGTTCTCACTCCTCTACTCTCGCACTGTGCTCACTCCTCTACTCCCGCACTGTGCTCACTCCTCTACTCCCGCACTTTGCTCACTCCACTACCCCCGCACTGAGCTGACTCCTCTATTGCCGCACTGTGCTCACTCCTCTACTCCCGCACTTTGCTCACTCCACTACCCCCGCAATGAGCTGACTCCTCTATTGCCGCACTGTGCTCACCCCTCCACGACTGCCAGGTGCTAACTCCTATACTCCCGCACTGTTCTCTCTCCTCTACTCCCGCACTGTGCTCACTCCTCTACCCCCGCACTGAGCTCACTCCTTTATTCCCGCACTGTGCTCACTCCTCTACTCACGCACCGTTTTCAGTCCTCTAATCCTGCACTTTTCTCACTCCTCTACTCCCGCACCGTTTTTACTCCTCTACTCCCGCACTGTGCTCACTCGTCCACTACCGCACTCTGCTCACTCCTCTACTCCCGCACTGTGCCCCCTCCTCTATTCCCGCGCTGTGCTCACTCCTCTACTCCCGCACTGTGCTCAATCCTCTACTCCCGCACTGTGCTCACACCTCTACTCCCGCACTGTGCTCACTCCTCTCCTCCCGCACTGTGCTCACTCCTCTACTCACGCACTGTGCTCACTCCTCTACTCCCGCACAGTGCTCACTCCTCTTCCCCCGCACTGTGCTCACTCCTCTACCCCCGCACTGTGCTCACTCCTCTACTCCCGCACTGTGCTCACTCCTCTACCCCCGCACTGTGCTCACTCCTCTACCCCCGCACTGTGCTCACTCCTCTAACCCCGCACCGTGCTCACTCCTCTGCTCTCGTGCTGTGCTCACTCCTCTACTCCCGCAACGTGCTCACTCCTCTACTCCCGCACTGTGCTCACTCCTCTGCTCCCGCACTGTGCTCACTACCCTACTCCCGCACTGTCCTCACACATCTACTCCCGCACTGTGCTCACTCCTCTACTCCCGCACTGTGCCCCCTCCTCTACTCCCGCACTGTGCTCACTCCTGTACTCCCGCACTGTGCTCACTCCTCTACTCCCGCACTGTGCTCACTCCTCTACTCCCGCACTGTGCTCACTACTCTACTCCCGCACTGTGCTCACACATCTACTCCCGCACTGTGCTCACACCTCTACTCCCGCGCTGTGCTCACTCCTCTACTCTCGCACTGTGCTCACTCCTCTACTCCCGCACTGTGCTCACACCTCTACTCTCGCACTGTGCTCACTCCTCTACTCCCGCACTGTGCTCACTACTCTACTCCCGCACTGTGCTCACACCTCTACTCACGCACTGTGCTCACACCTCTACTCTCGCACTGTGCTCACTCCTCTACTCCCGCACTGTGCTCACTACTCTACTCCCGCACTGTGCTCACACCTCTACTCACGCACTGTGCTCACTCCTCTACTCCCGCACTGTGCTCACACCTCTACTCACGCACTGTGCTCACTCCTCTACTCCCGCACTGTGCCCCCTCCTCTACTCCCGCACTGTGCTCGCTCCTCTACTCCCGCACTGTGCTCACTCCTCTACTCCCGCACGATGCTCACTCCTCTACTCCCGCACTGTGCTCACTCCTCTACTCCCGCACTGTGCTCACTTCTCTACTCCCGCACTGTGCTCACACCTCTACTCCCGCACTGTGCTCACTCCACTACTCTCGCACTGTGCTCACTCCTCTACTCCCGCACCGTGCTCACTCCTCTACTCCCGTGTTGTGCTCACTCCTCTACTCCCGCACTGTGCTCACTCCTCTACTCCTGCACTGTGCTCACTCCTCTACTCCCGCACTGTGCTCACTGCTCTACTCCTGCACTGTGCTCACTGCTCTACTATCGCAGTGTGCTCACTCCTCTTCTCCCGCACTGTGCTCACTCCTCTACTCCCGCACTTTGCTCTCTCCTCTACTCCCGCACTATGCTCAATCCTCTACACCCGCACTGTGCTCACTCCTCTACTCTCGCGCTGTGCTCACTCCGCTGCTCCCGCACTGTGCTCACTCCTCTACGCCCGCACTGTGCTAACTCCTCTACACCTGCACTGTGCCCACACCTCTACTCTTGCACTGTGCTCACTCCTCTACTCCCGCACTGTGCTCACTCCTCTACGCCCATGCTGTGCTCACTCCTCTACTCCCGCACTGTGCTCACTCCTCAACTCTCGCACTGTGCTCACTCCTCTACTCCCGCACTGTGCTCACACCTCTACTCTCGCACTGTGCTCACTCCTCTACTCCCGCAATGTGCTCACTACTCTACTCCCGCAATGTGCTCACACCTCTACTCACGCACTGTGCTCTCTCCTCTACTCCCGCACTGTGCTCACTCCTCTACGCCCGCACTGTGCTAACTCCTCTACACCTGCACTGTGCCCACACCTCTACTCTTGCACTGTGCTCACTCCTCTACTCCCGCACTGTGCTCACTCCTCTACGCCCATGCTGTGCTCACTCCTCTACTCCCGCACTGTGCTCACTCATCTACTCTCGCACTGTGCTCACTCCTCTACTCCCGCACTGTGCTCACACCTCTACTCTCGCACTGTGCCCACTCCTCTACTCCCGCAATGTGCTCACTAGTCTACTCCCGCACTGTGCTCACACCTCTACTCACGCACTGTGCTCACTCCTCTACTCCCGCACTGTGCCCCCTCCTCTACTCCCGCACTGTGCTCGCTCCTCTACTCCCGCACTGTGCTCACTCCTCTACTCCCGCACTATGCTCACTCCTCTACTCCCGCACTGTGCTCACTCCTCTACTCCCGCACTGTGCTCACTCCACTACTCTCGCACTGTGCTCACTCCTCTACTCCCGCACCGTGCTCACTCCTCTACTCCCGGACTGTGCTCACTCCTCTACTCCCGCACAGTGCTCACTCCTCTACTCCCGCACTGCGCTCACTCCTCTACTCCTGCACTGCGCGCTCCTCTACTCCCGCACTGTGCTCACTCCTCTACTCCCGCACTGTGCTCACTCCTCTACTCCTGCACTGTGCTCACTGCTCTACTCCTGCACTGTGCTCACTCCTCTTCTCCCTCACTGTGCTCACTCCTCTACTCCCACACTTTGCTCTCTCCTCTACTCCCGCACAATGCTCAATCCTCTACACCCGCACTGTGCTCACTCCTCTACTCTCGCGCTGTGCTCACTCCGCTACTCCCGCACTGTGCTAACTCCTCTGCACCTGCACTGTGCTCACTCTTCTACACCCGCACTGTGCACACTCCTCTACTCTCGCACTGTGCTCACTCCTCTACTCCCGCACTGTGCTCACTCCTCTACGCCCATGCTGTGCTCACTCCTCTCCTCCTGCAACGTGCTCACTCCTCTACTCCCGCACTGTGCTCAACCCTTTACTCCCGCTCTTTGCTCACTCCACTACTCCCGCACTATGCTCACTCCTCTACACCCGCACTGTGCTCACTCCTCTACTCCCGCACTGTGCTCACTCCTCTACGCCCACGCTGTGCTCACACCTCTACTCCCGCACTGTGCTCGCTCCTCGACTCCCGCACTGTTCTCACTCCTCCACTCCCGCACTGTGCTCACTCCTCTACTCCCGCACCATGCTCACTCCTCTACTCCTGCACTGTGCTCACTCCTCTACTCCCGCACTGTGCTCACTTCTCTACTCCCGCACTGTGCACACGCCTCTACTCCCGCACTGTGCTCACTCCTCTACTCCCTCACTCAGCTCACTCCTCTGCTCCCGCACTGTGCACACGCCTCTACTCCCGCACTGTGCTCATTCCTCTACTCCCGCACTGAGCTCACTCCTCTATTCCCGCACTGTGCTCACTCCTCTACTCCCGCACTGTGCTCAATCGTCTACTCCCGCACTGTGCTCACTCCTCTACTCCCGCACTGTGCTCACTCCTCTACTCCCGCACTGTGCTCACTCCTCTACTCCCGCACAGGGCTCACTCCTCTACTCCCGCACTGTGCTCTCTCCTCTTCTCCCGCAATGTGCTCACTCCTCTACTCCCGCACTGTGCTCAATCCTCTACACCCGCACTGTGCTCACTCCTCTACTCCCGCACTGTGCTCACTCCTCTACTCCCGCACCGTGCTCAGTCCTCTACTCCCGCACCGTGCTCACTCCTCTACTCCCGCACAGTGCTCACTCCTCTACTCCCGCACTGTGCTCAATCCTCTACACCCGCACTGTGCTCACTTCTCTACTCACGCACTGTGCTCTCTCCTCTACTCCCGCAATGTGCTCACTCCTCTACTCCCGCACTGTGCTCAATCCTCTACACCCGCACTGTGCTCACTCCTCTACTCCCGCACTGTGCTCACTCCTCTACTCCCGCACTGTGCTCACTCCTCTACACCCGCACTGTGCTCACTCCTCTACACCCGCACTGTGCTCACTCCTCTACTCCCGCACTGTGCTCACTCCTCTACTCCCGCACCGTGCTCACTCCTCTACTCCCGCACCGTGCTCAGTCCTCTACTCCCGCACCGTGCTCACTCCTCTACTCCCGCACTGTGCTCACTCCTCTACTCCCACACTGTGCTCACTCCTCTACTCCTGCACTGTGCTCACTCCTCTACTCCGGCACTGTGCTCCCTCCTCCACTCCCGCATCGTGCTCACTCCTCTACTCCAGCACCATGCTCACTTCTCTACTCCCGTGCTGTGCTCACTCCTCTAGTCCCGTGCTGTGCTCACTCCTCTACTCCCGCAACGTGCTCACTCCTCTTTTCCCGCATTGTGCTCAATACTTTACTCCCACACTTCGCTCACTCCTCTACTCCCGTACTGGGCTCACTCCTCTACCCGCGCACTGCGCGCTCCTTTACTCCCGCATTATGCTCACTCCTCTTCTCCCGCACTGTGCCCACTCCTCTACTCCCGCACTTTGCTCACTCTTCTACTCCCACACTGTACTCACTTCTCGATACCCGCACTGTGCTCACTCCTCTACTCCCGCACTGTGCTCACTCCTCTACTCCCGCACTGTGCTCACTACTCTACTCCCGCACTGTGCTCACACATCTACTCCCGCACTGTGCTCACACCTCTACTCCCGCGCTGTGCTCACTCCTCTACTCTCGCACTGTGCTCACTCCTCTACTCCCGCACTGTGCTCACACCTCTACTCTCGCACTGTGCTCACTCCTCTACTCCCGCACTGTGCTCACTACTCTACTCCCGCACTGTGCTCACACCTCTACTCACGCACTGTGCTCACTCCTCTACTCCCGCACTGTGCTCACTCCTCTACGCCCATGCTCTGCTCACTCCTCTACTCCCGCACTTTGCCCCCTCCTCTACTCCCGCACTGTGCTCGCTCCTCTACTCCCGCACTGTGCTCACTCCTCTACTCCCGCACGATGCTCACTCCTCTACTCCCGCACTGTGCTCACTCCTCTACTCCCGCACTGTGCTCACTTCTCTACACCCGCACTGTGCTCACACCTCTACTCCCGCACTGTGCTCACTCCACTACTCTCGCACTGTGCTCACTCCTCTACTCCCGCACCGTGCTCACTCCTCTACTCCCGTGTTGTGCTCACTCCTCTACTCCCGCACTGTGCTCACTCCTCTACTCCTGCACTGTGCTCACTCCTCTACTCCCGCACTGTGCTCACTGCTCTACTCCTGCACTGTGCTCACTGCTCTACTATCGCAGTGTGCTCACTCCTCTTCTCCCGCACTGTGCTCACTCCTCTACTCCCGCACTTTGCTCTCTCCTCTACTCCCGCACTATGCTCAATCCTCTACACCCGCACTGTGCTCACTCCTCTACTCCCGCACTGTGCTCACTCCTCTACTCCTGCACTGTGCTCACTCCTCTACTCCTGCACTGTGCTCACTCCTCTTCTCCCTCACTGTGCTCACTCCTCTACTCCCACACTTTGCTCTCTCCTCTACTCCCGCACAATGCTCAATCATCTACACCCGCACTGTGCTCACTCCTCTACTCTCGCGCTGTGCTCACTCCGCTACTCCCGCACTGTGCTAACTCCTCTGCACCTGCACTGTGCTCACTCTTCTACACCCGCACTGTGCACACTCCTCTACTCTCGCACTGTGCTCACTCCTCTACTCCCGCACTGTGCTCACTCCTCTACGCCCATGCTGTGCTCACTCCTCTCCTCCCGCAACGTGCTCACTCCTCTACTCCCGCACTGTGCTCAACCCTTTACTCCCGCTCTTTGCTCACTCCACTACTCCCGCACTATGCTCACTCCTCTACACCCGCACTGTGCTCACTCCTCTACTCCCGCACTGTGCTCACTCCTCTACGCCCACGCTGTGCTCACACCTCTACTCCCGCACTGTGCTCGCTCCTCGACTCCCGCACTGTTCTCACTCCTCCACTCCCGCACTGTGCTCACTCCTCTACTCCCGCACCATGCTCACTCCTCTACTCCTGCACTGTGCTCACTCCTCTACTCCCGCACTGTGCTCACTTCTCTACTCCCGCACTGTGCACACGCCTCTACTCCCGCACTGTGCTCACTCCTCTACTCCCTCACTCAGCTCACTCCTCTGCTCCCGCACTGTGCACACGCCTCTACTCCCGCACTGTGCTCATTCCTCTACTCCCGCACTGAGCTCACTCCTCTATTCCCGTACTGTGCTCACTCCTCTACTCCCGCACTGTGCTCAATCGTCTACTCCCGCACTGTGCTCACTCCTCTACTCCCGCACTGTGCTCACTCCTCTACTCCCGCACTGTGCTCACTCCTCTACTCCCGCACAGGGCTCACTCCTCTACTCCCGCACTGTGCTCAATCCTCTACACCCGCACTGTGCTCACTCCTCTACTCCCGCACTGTGCTCTCTCCTCTTCTCCCGCAATGTGCTCACTCCTCTACTCCCGCACTGTGCTCAATCCTCTACACCCGCACTGTGCTCACTCCTCTACTCCCGCACTGTGCTCACTCATCTACTCCCGCACCGTGCTCAGTCCTCTACTCCCGCACCGTGCTCACTCCTCTACTCCCGCACAGTGCTCACTCCTCTACTCCCGCACTGTGCTCAATCCTCTACACCCGCACTGTGCTCACTTCTCTACTCACGCACTGTGCTCTCTCCTCTACTCCCGCAATGTGCTCACTCCTCTACTCCCGCACTGTGCTCAATCCTCTACACCCGCACTGTGCTCACTCCTCTACTCCCGCACCGTGCTCAGTCCTCTACTCCCGCACCGTGCTCACTCCTCTACTCCCGCACTGTGCTCACTCCTCTACTCCCGCACTGTGCTCACTCCTCTACTCCCGCACTGTGCTCACTCCTCTACTCCCGCACTGTGCTCACTCCTCTACTCCCGCACTGTGCTCACTCCTCTACACCCGCACTGTGCTCACTCCTCTACTCCCGCACTGTGCTCACTCCTCTACTCCCGCACTGTGCTCACTCCTCTACTCCCGCACCGTGCTCAGTCCTCTACTCCCGCACCGTGCTCACTCCTCTACTCCCGCACTGTGCTCACTCCTCTACTCCCACACTGTGCTCACTCCTCTACTCCTGCACTGTGCTCACTCCTCTACTCCGGCACTGTGCTCCCTCCTCCACTCCCGCATCGTGCTCACTCCTCTACTCCCGCACCATGCTCACTCCTCTACTCCCGTGCTGTGCTCACTCCTCTACTCCCGTGCTGTGCTCACTCCTCTACTCCCGCAACGTGCTCACTCCTCTTTTCCCGCATTGTGCTCAATACTTTACTCCCACACTTCGCTCACTCCTCTACTCCCGTACTGGGCTCACTCCTCTACCCGCGCACTGCGCGCTCCTTTACTCCCGCATTATGCTCACTCCTCTTCTCCCGCACTGTGCCCACTCCTCTACTCCCGCACTTTGCTCACTCTTCTACTCCCACACTGTACTCACTTCTCGATACCCGCACTGTGCTCACTCCTCTACCCCCGCACCGTGCTCACTCCTCTACCCCCACACCGTGCTCACTCCTCCACTCCCGCACCGTCCTCACTCCTCTACTCCCGCACCATGCTCACTCCTCTACTCCCGCACCGTGCTCACTCCTCTACTCTCGTGCTGTGCTCACTCCTCTACTCCCGCACTGTGCTCACTCCTCTACTCCTGCACTGTGCTCACTCCTCTACTCCCGCACAGTGCTCACTCCTCTACTCCCGCACTGAGCTCACTCCTCTATTCCCGCACTGTGCTCACTCCTCTACTCCCGCACTGTGCTCACTCCTCTACTCCCGCACTGTGCTCACTCCTCTACTCCCGCACTGTGCTCACTCCTCTACTCCCGCACAGTGCTCACTCCTCTACTCCCGCACTGTGCTCAATCCTCTACACACGCACTGTGCTCACTCCTCTACTCCCGCACTGTGCTCTCTCCTCTTCTCCCGCAATGTGCTCACTCCTCTACTCCCGCACTGTGCTCAATCCTCTACACCCGCACTGTGCTCACTCCTCTACTCCCGCACTGTGCTCACTCCTCTACTCCCGCACCGTGCTCAGTCCTCTACTCCCGCACCATGCTCACTCCTCTACTCCCGCACAGTGCTCACTCCTCTACTCCCACACAGTGCTCAATCCTCTACACCCGCACTGTGCTCACTCCTCTACTCCCGCACTGTGCTCTCTCCTCTACTCCCGCAATGTGCTCACTCCTCTACTCCCGCACTGTGCTCAATCCTCTACTCCCGCACTGTGCTCACTCCTCTACTCCCGCACTGTGCTCTCTCCTCTACTCCCGCACTGTGCTCACTCCTCTACTCCCGCACTGTGCTCACTCCTCTACTCCCACACTGTGCTCACTCCTCTACACCCGCACTGTGCTCACTCCTCTACTCCCGCACTGTGCTCACTCCTCTACTCCCGCACTGTGCTCACTCCTCTACTCCCGCACTGTGCTCACTCCTCTACTCCCGCACCGTGCTCAGTCCTCTACTCCCGCACCATGCTCACTCCTCTACTCCCGCACTGTGCTCACTCCTCTACTCCCGCACTGTGCTCACTCCTCTACTCCTGCACTGTGCTCACTCCTCTACTCCGGCACTGTGCTCCCTCCTCCACTCCCGCATCGTGCTCACTCCTCTACTCCCGCACCATGCTCACTCCTCTACTCCCGTGCTGTGCTCACTCCTCTACTCCCGTGCTGTGCTCACTCCTCTACTCCCGCAACGTGCTCACTCCTCTTTTCCCGCACTGTGCTCAATACTTTACTCCCACACTTCGCTCACTCCTCTACTCCCGTACTGGGCTCACTCCTCTACCCGCGCACTGCGCGCTCCTTTACTCCCGCATTATGCTCACTCCTCTTCTCCCGCACTGTGCCCACTCCTCTACTCCCGCACTTTGCTCACTCTTCTACTCCCACACTGTACTCACTTCTCTACACCCGCACTGTGCTCACTCCTCTACCCCCGCACTGTGCTCACTCCTCTACCCCCACACCGTGCTCACTCCTCCACTCCCGCACCGTCCTCACTCCTCTACTCCCTCACCATGCTCACACCTCTACTCCCGCACCGTGCTCACTCCTCTACTCTCGTGCTGTGCTCACTCCTCTACTCCCGCAACGTGCTCACTACTCTACACCCGCACTGTGCTCACTCCTCTGCTCCCACACTGCGCTCACTCCTCTGCTCCCGCACCGTGCTCACTCCTCTACCCCCACACCGTGCTCACTCCTCCACTCCCGCACCGTCCTCACTCCTCTACTCCCGCACCATGCTCACTCCTCTACTCCCGCACCGTGCTCACTCCTCTACTCTCGTGCTGTGCTCACTCCTCTACTCCCGCACTGTGCTCACTCCTCTACTCCCGCACTGTGCTCACTCCTCTACTCCCGCACAGTGCTCACTCCTCTACTCCCGCACTGAGCTCACTCCTCTATTCCCGCACTGTGCTCACTCCTCTACTCCCGCACTGTGCTCACTCCTCTACTCCCGCACTGTGCTCACTCCTCTACTCCCGCACTGTGCTCACTCCTCTACTCCCGCACAGTGCTCACTCCTCTACTCCCGCACTGTGCTCAATCCTCTACACACGCACTGTGCTCACTCCTCTACTCCCGCACTGTGCTCTCTCCTCTTCTCCCGCAATGTGCTCACTCCTCTACTCCCGCACTGTGCTCAATCCTCTACACCCGCACTGTGCTCACTCCTCTACTCCCGCACTGTGCTCACTCCTCTACTCCCGCACCGTGCTCAGTCCTCTACTCCCGCACCATGCTCACTCCTCTACTCCCGCACAGTGCTCACTCCTCTACTCCCGCACTGTGCTCACTCCTCTACTCCCACACTGTGCTCACTCCTCTACACCCGCACTGTGCTCACTCCTCTACTCCCGCACTGTGCTCACTCCTCTACTCCCGCACTGTGCTCTCTCCTCTACTCCCGCAATGTGCTCACTCCTCTACTCCCGCACTGTGCTCAATCCTCTACACCCGCACTGTGCTCACTCCTCTACTCCCGCACTGTGCTCACTCCTCTACTCCCACACTGTGCTCACTCCTCTACACCCGCACTGTGCTCACTCCTCTACTCCCGCACTGTGCTCACTCCTCTACTCCCGCACTGTGCTCACTCCTCTACTCCCGCACTGTGCTCACTCCTCTACTCCCGCACCGTGCTCAGTCCTCTACTCCCGCACCATGCTCACTCCTCTACTCCCGCACTGTGCTCACTCCTCTACTCCCGCACTGTGCTCACTCCTCTACTCCTGCACTGTGCTCACTCCTCTACTCCGGCACTGTGCTCCCTCCTCCACTCCCGCATCGTGCTCACTCCTCTACTCCCGCACCATGCTCACTCCTCTACTCCCGTGCTGTGCTCACTCCTCTACTCCCGTGCTGTGCTCACTCCTATACTCCCGCAACGTGCTCACTCCTCTTTTCCCGCACTGTGCTCAATACTTTACTCCCACACTTCGCTCACTCCTCTACTCCCGTACTGGGCTCACTCCTCTACCCGCGCACTGCGCGCTCCTTTACTCCCGCATTATGCTCACTCCTCTTCTCCCGCACTGTGCCCACTCCTCTACTCCCGCACTGTGCTCACTCTTCTACTCCCACACTGTACTCACTTCTCTACACCCGCACTGTGCTCACTCCTCTACCCCCGCACTGTGCTCACTCCTCTACCCCCACACCGTGCTCACTCCTCCACTCCCGCACCCTCCTCACTCCTCTACTCCCGCACCATGCTCACTCCTCTACTCCCGCACAGTGCTCACTCCTCTACTCTCGTGCTGTGCTCACTCCTCTACTCCCGCAACGTGCTCACTCCTCTACACCCGCACTGTGCTCACTCCTCTGCTCCCACACTGCGCTCACTCCTCTGCTCCCGCACTGCGCTCACTCCTCTACTCCCGCACTGTGCTCACTCCTCTACTCCTGCACTGTGCTCACTCCTCTACTCCCAAACTGTGCCCCCTCCTCTACTCCCGCAATGTGCTCTCTCCTCTACACCCGCACTGTGCTCTCTCCTCTACTCCCGCAATGTGCTCTCTCCTCTACTCCCGCACTGTGCTCACTCCTCTACTCCCGCACTGTGCTCACTTCTCTACTCCCGCACTGTGCTCACACCTCTACTCCCGCACTGTACTCACTCCTCTACTCTCGCACTGTGCTCACTCCTCTACTCCCGCACTGTGCTCACTACTCTACTCCCGCACTGTGCTCACACCTCTACTCCCGCACTGTGCTCACTCCTCTACGCCCGCACTGTGCTAACTCCTCTACACCTGCACTGTTCCCGCACCTCTACTCTCGCACTGTGCTCACTCCTCTACTCCCGCACTGTGCTCACTCCTCTACGCCCATGCTGTGCTCACTCCTCTACTCCCGCAACGTGCTCACTCCTCTACTCCCGCACTGTGCTCAACCCTTTACTCCCGCTCTTTGCTCACTCCTCTACTCCCGCACTATGCTCACTCCTCTACTCCCGCACTGTGCTCTCTCCTCTTCTCCCGCAATGTGCTCACTCCTCTACTCCCGCACTGTGCTCAATCCTCTACACCCGCACTGTGCTCACTCCTCTACTCCCGCACTGTGCTCACTCCTCTACTCCCGCACCGTGCTCAGTCCTCTACTCCCGCACCATGCTCACTCCTCTACTCCCGCACAGTGCTCACTCCTCTACTCCCGCACAGTGCTCAATCCTCTACACCCGCACTGTGCTCACTCCTCTACTCCCGCACTGTGCTCTCTCCTCTACTCCCGCAATGTGCTCACTCCTCTACTCCCGCACTGTGCTCAATCCTCTACACCCGCACTGTGCTCACTCCTCTACTCCCGCACTGTGCTCACTCCTCTACTCCCACACTGTGCTCACTCCTCTACACCCGCACTGTGCTCACTCCTCTACTCCCGCACTGTGCTCACTCCTCTACTCCCGCACTGTGCTCACTCCTCTACTCCCGCACTGTGCTCACTCCTCTACTCCCGCACCGTGCTCAGTCCTCTACTCCCGCACCATGCTCACTCCTCTACTCCCGCACTGTGCTCACTCCTCTACTCCCGCACTGTGCTCACTCCTCTACTCCTGCACTGTGCTCACTCCTCTACTCCGGCACTGTGCTCCCTCCTCCACTCCCGCATCGTGCTCACTCCTCTACTCCCGCACCATGCTCACTCCTCTACTCCCGTGCTGTGCTCACTCCTCTACTCCCGTGCTGTGCTCACTCCTCTACTCCCGCAACGTGCTCACTCCTCTTTTCCCGCACTGTGCTCAATACTTTACTCCCACACTTCGCTCACTCCTCTACTCCCGTACTGGGCTCACTCCTCTACCCGCGCACTGCGCGCTCCTTTACTCCCGCATTATGCTCACTCCTCTTCTCCCGCACTGTGCCCACTCCTCTACTCCCGCACTTTGCTCACTCTTCTACTCCCACACTGTACTCACTTCTCTACACCCGCACTGTGCTCACTCCTCTACCCCCGCACTGTGCTCACTCCTCTACCCCCACACCGTGCTCACTCCTCCACTCCCGCACCGTCCTCACTCCTCTACTCCCGCACCATGCTCACTCCTCTACTCCCGCACCGTGCTCACTCCTCTACTCTCGTGCTGTGCTCACTCCTCTACTCCCGCAACGTGCTCACTCCTCTACACCCGCACTGTGCTCACTCCTCTGCTCCCACACTGCGCTCACTCCTCTGCTCCCGCACTGCGCTCACTCCTCTACTCCCGCACTGTGCTCACTCCTCTACTCCCAAACTGTGCCCCCTCCTCTACTCCCGCAATGTGCTCTCTCCTCTACACCCGCACTGTGCTCTCTCCTCTACTCCCGCAATGTGCTCTCTCCTCTACTCCCGCACTGTGCTCTCTCCTGTACTCCCGCAATGTGCTCACTCCTCTACTCCCGCACTGTGCTCAATCCTCTACACCCGCACTGTGCTCACTCCTCTACTCCCGCACTGTGCTCACTCCTCTACTCCCACACTGTGCTCACTCCTCTACACCCGCACTGTGCTCACTCCTCTACTCCCGCACTGTGCTCACTCCTCTACTCCCGCACTGTGCTCACTCCTCTACTCCCGCACTGTGCTCACTCCTCTACTCCCGCACCGTGCTCAGTCCTCTACTCCCGCACCATGCTCACTCCTCTACTCCCGCACTGTGCTCACTCCTCTACTCCCGCACTGTGCTCACTCCTCTACTCCTGCACTGTGCTCACTCCTCTACTCCGGCACTGTGCTCCCTCCTCCACTCCCGCATCGTGCTCACTCCTCTACTCCCGCACCATGCTCACTCCTCTACTCCCATGCTGTGCTCACTCCTCTACTCCCGTGCTGTGCTCACTCCTCTACTCCCGCAACGTGCTCACTCCTCTTTTCCCGCACTGTGCTCAATACTTTACTCCCACACTTCGCTCACTCCTCTACTCCCGTACTGGGCTCACTCCTCTACCCGCGCACTGCGCGCTCCTTTACTCCCGCATTATGCTCACTCCTCTTCTCCCGCACTGTGCCCACTCCTCTACTCCCGCACTTTGCTCGCTCTTCTACTCCCACACTGTACTCACTTCTCTACACCCGCACTGTGCTCACTCCTCTACCCCCGCACTGTGCTCACTCCTCTACCCCCACACCGTGCTCACTCCTCCACTCCCGCACCGTCCTCACTCCTCTACTCCCGCACCATGCTCACTCCTCTACTCCTGCACCGTGCTCACTCCTCTACTCTCGTGCTGTGCTCACTCCTCTACTCCCGCAACGTGCTCACTCCTCTACACCCGCACTGTGCTCACTCCTCTGCTCCCACACTGCGCTCACTCCTCTGCTCCCGCACTGCGCTCACTCCTCTACTCCCGCACTGCGCTCACTCCTCTACTCCCGCACTGTGCTCACTCCTCTACTCCCGCACTGTGCTCACTCCTCTACTCCCGCACTGTGCTCACTCCTCTACTCCCAAACTGTGCCCCCTCCTCTACTCCCGCAATGTGCTCTCTCCTCTACACCCGCACTGTGCTCACACCTCTACTCCCACACTGTGCTCACTCCTCTACTCCCGCACTGTGCTCACTCCTCTACCCCCGCAATGTGCTCTCTCCTCTACTCCCGCACTGTGCTCACTCCTCTACTCCCGCACTGTGCTCACTTCTCTACTCCCGCACTGTGCTCACACCTCTACTCCCGCACTGTACTCACTCCTCTACTCTCGCACTGTGCTCACTCCTCTACTCCCGCACTGTGCTCACTACTCTACTCCCGCACTGTGCTCACACCTCTACTCCCGCACTGTGCTCACTCCTCTACGCCCGCACTGTGCTCACTCCTCTACGCCCATGCTGTGCTCACTCCTCTACTCCCGCAACGTGCTCACTCCTCTACTCCCGCACTGTGCTCAACCCTTTACTCCCGCTCTTTGCTCACTCCTCTACTCCCGCACTATGCTCACTCCTCTACACCCGCACTGTGCTCACTCCTCTACTCCCGCACTGTGCTCACTCCTCTACGCCCACGCTGTGCTCACTCCTCTACTCACACACTGGGCCCCCTCCTCTACTCCCGCACTGTGCTCACTTCCCTACTCCCGCACTGTGCTCACACCTCTACTCCCGCACTGTACTCACTCCTCTACTCTCGCACTGTGCTCACTCCTCTACTCCCGCACTGTGCTCACTACTCTACTCCCGCACTGTGCTCACACCTCTACTCCCGCACTGTGCTCACTCCTCTACTCTCGCACTATGCTCACTCCTCTACTCCCGCACCGTGCTCACTCCTCTACTCCCGTGTTGTGCTCACTCCTCTACTACCGCAACGTGCTCACTCCTCTACTCCCGCACTGTGCTCAATCCTTTACTCCCGCACTTCGCTCACTCCTCTACTCCCGTACTCTGCTCACTCCTCTACTTCCGCACTGCGCGCTCCTCTGCTCCCGTACTGTGCTCACTCATCTACTCCCGCACTGTGCTCACTCCTCTACTCCCGCACTGTGCTCACTTCTCAACACTCGCACTGTTCTCACTCCTCTACTCCCGCACTGTGCTCACCCCTCTACTCCCGCACTGTGCTCACTCCTCTACTCCCGCACTGTGCTCACTCCTCTACTCCCGCACTGTGCTCACTCCACTACTCTCGCACTGTGCTCACTCCTCTACTCCCGCACCGTGCTCACTCCTCTACTCCCGGACTGTGCTCACTCCTCTACTCCCGCACAGTGCTCACTCCTCTACTCCCGCACTGCGCTCACTCCTCTACTCCTGCACTGTGCTCACTCCTCTACTCCCGCACTGTGCTCACTCCTCTACTCCTGCACTGTGCTCACTGCTCTACTATCGCAGTGTGCTCACTCCTCTTCTCCCTCACTGTGCTCACTCCTCTACTCCCACACTTTGCTCTCTCCTCTACTCCCGCAGTATGCTCAATCCTCTACACCCGCACTGTGCTCACTCCTCTACTCTCGCGCTGTGCTCACTCCGCTACTCCCGCACTGTGCTAGCTCCTCTACACCTGCACTGTGCTCACTCCTCTACACCCGCACTGTGCCCCCTCCTCTACTCCCGCACTGTGCTCACTTCCCTACTCCCGCACCGTGCTCAGTCCTCTACTCCCGCACCGTGCTCACTCCTCTACTCCCGCACAGTGCTCACTCCTCTACTCCCGCACTGTGCTCAATCCTCTACACCCGCACTGTGCTCACTTCTCTACTCCCGCACTGTGCTCTCTCCTCTACTTCCGCAATGTGCTCACTCCTCTACTCCCGCACTGTGCTCAATCCTCTACACCCGCACTGTGCTCACTCTTCTACTCCCACACTGTACTCACTTCTCGATACCCGCACTGTGCTCACTCCTCAACCCCCGCACCGTGCTCACTCCTCTACCCCCACACCGTGCGCACTCCTCCACTCCCGCACCGTCCTCACTCCTCTACTCCCGCACCATGGTCACTCCTCTACTCCCGCACCGTGCTCACTCCTCTACTCTCGTGCTGTGCTCACTCCTCTACTCCCGCACTGTGCTCACTCCTCTACTCCCGCACTGTGCTCACTCCTCTACTCCCGCACAGTGCTCACTCCTCTACTCCCGCACTGAGCTCACTCCTCTATTACCGCACTGTGCTCACTCCTCTACTCTCGCGCTGTTCTCACTCCGCTACTCCCGCACTGTGCTAGCTCCTCTACACCTGCACTGTGCTCACTCCTCTACACCCGCACTGTGCCCCCTCCTCTACTCCCGCACTGTGCTCACTTCCCTACTCCCGCACCGTGCTCAGTCCTCTACTCCCGCACCGTGCTCACTCCTCTACTCCCGCACAGTGCTCACTCCTCTACTCCCGCACTGTGCTCAATCCTCTACACCCGCACTGTGCTCACTTCTCTACTCCCGCACTGTGCTCTCTCCTCTACTTCCGCAATGTGCTCACTCCTCTACTCCCGCACTGTGCTCAATCCTCTACACCCGCACTGTGCTCACTCCTCTACTCCCGCACTATGCTCACTCCTCTACTCCCGCACTGTGCTCACTCCTCTACACCCGCACTGTGCTCACTCCTCTACTCCCGCACTGTGCTCACTCCTCTACTCCCGCACTGTGCTCACTCCTCTACTCCCGCACCGTGCTCAGTCCTCTACTCCCGCACCGTGCTCACTCCTCTACTCCCGCACTGTGCTCACTCCTCTACTCCCACACTGTGCTCACTCCTCTACTCCTGCACTGTGCTCACTCCTCTACTCCGGCACTGTGCTCCCTCCTCCACTCCCGCATCGTGCTCACTCCTCTACTCCCGCACCATGCTCACTCCTCTACTCCCGTGATGTGCTCACTCCTCTACTCCCGTGCTGTGCTCACTCCTCTACTCCCGCAACGTGCTCACTCCTCTTTTCCCGCACTGTGCTCAATACTTTACTCCCACACTTCGCTCACTCCTCTACTCCCGTACTGGGCTCACTCCTCTACCCGCGCACTGCGCGCTCCTTTACTCCCGCATTATGCTCACTCCTCTTCTCCCGCACTGTGCCCACTCCTCTACTCCCGCACTTTGCTCACTCTTCTACTCCCACACTGTACTCACTTCTCGATACCCGCACTGTGCTCACTCCTCAACCCCCGCACCGTGCTCACTCCTCTACCCCCACACCGTGCGCACTCCTCCACTCCCGCACCGTCCTCACTCCTCTACTCCCGCACCATGGTCACTCCTCTACTCCCGCACCGTGCTCACTCCTCTACTCTCGTGCTGTGCTCACTCCTCTACTCCCGCACTGTGCTCACGCCTCTACTCCCGCACTGTGCTCACTCCTCTACTCCCGCACAGTGCTCACTCCTCTACTCCCGCACTGAGCTCACTCCTCTATTCCCGCACTGTGCTCACTCCTCTACTCCCGCACTGTGCTCACTCCTCTACTCCCGCACTGTGCTCACTCCTCTACTCCCGCACTGTGCTCACTCCTCTACTCCCGCACTGTGCTCACTCCTCTACTCCCGCACTGTGCTCAATCCTCTACACACGCACTGTGCTCCCTCCTCTACTCCCGCACTGTGCTCTCTCCTCTTCTCCCGCAATGTGCTCACTCCTCTACTCCCGCACTGTGCTCAATCCTCTACACCCGCACTGTGCTCACTCCTCTACTCCCGCACTGTGCTCACTCCTCTACTCCCGCACCGTGCTCAGTCCTCTACTCCCGCACCATGCTCACTCCTCTACTCCCGCACAGTGCTCACTCCTCTACTCCCGCACAGTGCTCAATCCTCTACACCCGCACTGTGCTCACTCCTCTACTCCCGCACTGTGCTCTCTCCTCTACTCCCGCAATGTGCTCACTCCTCTACTCCCGCACTGTGCTCAATCCTCTACACCCGCACTGTGCTCACTCCTCTACTCCCGCACTGTGCTCACTCCTCTACTCCCACACTGTGCTCACTCCTCTACACCCACACTGTGCTCACTCCTCTACTCCCGCACTGTGCTCACTCCTCTACTCCCGCACTGTGCTCACTCCTCTACTCCCGCACTGTGCTCACTCCTCTACTCCCGCACCGTGCTCAGTCCTCTACTCCCGCACCATGCTCACTCCTCTACTCCCGCACTGTGCTCACTCCTCTACTCCCGCACTGTGCTCACTCCTCTACTCCTGCACTGTGCTCACTCCTCTACTCCGGCACTGTGCTCCCTCCTCCACTCCCGCATCGTGCTCACTCCTCTACTCCCGCACCATGCTCACTCCTCTACTCCCGTGCTGTGCTCACTCCTCTACTCCCGTGCTGTGCTCACTCCTCTACTCCCGCAACGTGCTCACTCCTCTTTTCCCGCACTGTGCTCAATACTTTACTCCCACACTTCGCTCACTCCTCTACTCCCGTACTGGGCTCACTCCTCTACCCGCGCACTGCGCGCTCCTTTACTCCCGCATTATGCTCACTCCTCTTCTCCCGCACTGTGCCCACTCCTCTACTCCCGCACTTTGCTCACTCTTCTACTCCCAAACTGTACTCACTTCTCTACACCCGCACTGTGCTCACTCCTCTACCCCCGCACTGTGCTCACTCCTCTACCCCCACACCGTGCTCACTCCTCCACTCCCGCACCGTCCTCACTCCTCTACTCCCGCACCATGCTCACTCCTCTACTCCCGCACCGTGCTCACTCCTCTACTCTCGTGCTGTGCTCACTCCTCTACTCCCGCAACGTGCTCACTCCTCTACACCCGCACTGTGCTCACTCCTCTGCTCCCACACTGCGCTCACTCCTCTGCTCCCGCACTGCGCTCACTCCTCTACTCCCGCACTGTGCTCACTCCTCTACTCCCAAACTGTGCCCCCTCCTCTACTCCCGCAATGTGCTCTCTCCTCTACACCCGCACTGTGCTCTCTCCTCTACTCCCGCAATGTGCTCTCTCCTCTACTCCCGCACTGTGCTCACTCCTCTACTCCCGCACTGTGCTCTCTCCTCTACTCCCGCAATGTGCTCACTCCTCTACTCCCGCACTGTGCTCAATCCTCTACACCCGCACTGTGCTCACTCCTCTACTCCCGCACTGTGCTCACTCCTCTACTCCCACACTGTGCTCACTCCTCTACACCCGCACTGTGCTCACTCCTCTACTCCCGCACTGTGCTCACTCCTCTACTCCCGCACTGTGCTCACTCCTCTACTCCCGCACTGTGCTCACTCCTCTACTCCCGCACCGTGCTCAGTCCTCTACTCCCGCACCGTGCTCACTCCTCTACTCCCGCACTGTGCTCACTCCTCTACTCCCGCACTGTGCTCACTCCTCTACTCCTGCACTGTGCTCACTCCTCTACTCCGGCACTGTGCTCCCTCCTCCACTCCCGCATCGTGCTCACTCCTCTACTCCCGCACCATGCTCACTCCTCTACTCCCGTGCTGTGCTCACTCCTCTACTCCCGTGCTGTGCTCACTCCTCTACTCCCGCAACGTGCTCACTCCTCTTTTCCCGCACTGTGCTCAATACTTTACTCCCACACTTCGCTCACTCCTCTACTCCCGTACTGGGCTCACTCCTCTACCCGCGCACTGCGCGCTCCTTTACTCCCGCATTATGCTCACTCCTCTTCTCCCGCACTGTGCCCACTCCTCTACTCCCGCACATTGCTCACTCTTCTACTCCCACACTGTACTCACTTCTCTACACCCGCACTGTGCTCACTCCTCTACCCCCGCACTGTGCTCACTCCTCTACCCCCACACCGTGCTCACTCCTCCACTCCCGCACCGGCCTCACTCCTCTACTCCCGCACCATGCTCACTCCTCTACTCCCGCACCGTGCTCACTCCTCTACTTTCGTGCTGTGCTCACTCCTCTACTCCCGCAACGTGCTCACTCCTCTACACCCGCACTGTGCTCACTCCGCTGCTCCCACACTGCGCTCACTCCTCTGCTCCCACACTGCGCTCACTCCTCTACTCCCGCACTGTGCTCACTTCTCTACTCCCGCACTGTGCTCACACCTCTACTCCCGCACTGTACTCACTCCTCTACTCTCGCACTGTGCTCACTCCTCTACTCCCGCACTGTGCTCACTACTCTACTCCCGCACTGTGCTCACACCTCTACTCCCGCACTGTGCTCACACCTCTACGCCCGCACTGTGCTAACTCCTCTACACCTGCACTGTTCCCGCACCTCTACTCTCGCACTGTGCTCACTCCTCTACGCCCATGCTGTGCTCACTCCTCTACTCCCGCAACGTGCTCACTCATCTACTCCCGCACTGTGCTCAACCCTTTACTCCCGCTCTTTGCTCACTCCTCTACTCCCGCACTATGCTCACTCCTCTACACCCGCACTGTGCTCACTCCTCTACTCCCGCACTGTGCTCACATCTCTACTCCCGCACTGTACTCACTCCTCTACTCTCGCACTGTGCTCACTCCTCTACTCCCGCACTGCGCTCACTCCTCTACTCCCGCACTGCGCTCACTCCTCTACTCCTGCACTGCGCGCTCCTCTACTCCCGCACTGTGCTCACTCCTCTACTCCCGCACTGTGCTCACTCCTCTACTCCTGCACTGTGCTCACTCCTCTACTCCCGCACTGTGCTCACTCCTCTACTCCTGCACTGTGCTCACTGCTCTACTATCGCAGTGTGCTCACTCCTCTTCTCCCTCACTGTGCTCACTCCTCTACTCCCACACTTTGCTCTCTCCTCTACTCCCGCAGTATGCTCAATCCTCTACACCCGCACTGTGCTCACTCCTCTACTCTCGCGCTGTGCTCACTCCGCTACTCCCGCACTGTGCTAACTCCTCTACACCTGCACTGTGCTCACTCCTCTACACCCGCACTGTGCCCCCTCCTCTACTCCCGCACTGTGCTCACTTCCCTACTCCCGCACTGTGCTCACACCTCTACTCCCGCACTGTACTCACTCCTCTACTCTCGCACTGTGCTCACTCCTCTACTCCCGCACTGTGCTCACTACTCTACTCCCGCACTGTGCTCACACCTCTACTCCCGCACTGTGCTCACTCCTCTATTCTCGCACTATGCTCACTCCTCTACTCCCGCACCGTGCTCACTCCTCTACTCCCGTGTTGTGCTCACTCCTCTACTCACGCAACGTGCTCACTCCTCTACTCCCGCACTGTGCTCAATCCTTTACTCCCGCACTTCGCTCACTCCTCTACTCCCGTACTGTGCTCACTCCTCTACTTCCGCACTGCGCGCTCCTCTGCTCCCGTACTGTGCTCACTCATCTACTCCCGCACTGTGCTCACTCCTCTACTCCCGCACTGTGCTCACTTCTCTACACTCGCACTGTTCTCACTCCTCTACTCCCGCACTGTGCTCACTCCTCTACTCCCGCACTGTGCTCACTCCTCTACTCCCGCACTGTGCTCACTCCTCTACTCCCGCACTGTGCTCACTCCACTACTCTCGCACCGTGCTCACTCCTCTACTCCCGCACCGTGCTCACTCCTCGACTCCCGGACTGTGCTCACTCCTCTACTCCCGCACAGTGCTCACTCCTCTACTCCCGCACTGCGCTCACTCCTCTACTCCTGCACTGCGCGCTCCTCTACTCCCGCACTGTGCTCACTCCTCTACTCCCGCACTGTGCTCACTCCTCTACTCCTGCACTGTGCTCACTCCTCTACTCCCGCACTGTGCTCACTCCTCTACTCCTGCACTGTGCTCACTGCTCTACTATCGCAGTGTGCTCACTCCTCTTCTCCCTCACTGTGCTCACTCCTCTACTCCCACACTTTGCTCTCTCCTCTACTCCCGCACTATG
Organism: Somniosus microcephalus; assembly: GCF_052327205.1. Taxonomy (NCBI): domain Eukaryota; kingdom Metazoa; phylum Chordata; class Chondrichthyes; order Squaliformes; family Somniosidae; genus Somniosus; species Somniosus microcephalus. Next base: position 56,807,849 of record NC_140988.1, read on the forward strand.
CTCAATCCTCTACACCCGCACTGTGCTCACTCCTCTACTCTCGCGCTGTGCTCACTCCGCTACTCCCGCACTGTGCTAACTCCTCTACACCTGCACTGTGCTCACTCCTCTACACCCGCACTGTGCTCACTCCTCTACTCTCGCACTGTGCTCACTCCTCTACTCCCGCACTGTGCTCACTCCTCTACGCCTATGCTGTGCTCACTCCTCTACTCCCGCAACGTGCTCACTCCTCTACTCCCGCACTGTGCTCAACCCTTTACTCCCGCTCTTTGCTCACTCCTCTACTCCCGCACTATGCTCACTCCTCTACACCCGCAATGTGCTCACTCCTCTACTCCCGCACTGTGCTCACTCCTCTACGCCCACGCTGTGCTCACACCTCTACTCCCGCACTGTGCTCGCTCCTCGACTCCCGCACTGTTCTCACTCCTCTACTCCCGCACTGTGCTCACTCCTCTAATCCCGCACCGTGCTCACTCCTCTACTCCTGCACTATGCTCACTCCTCTACTCCCGCACTGTGCTCACTTCTCTACTCCCGCACTGTGCACACGCCTCTACTCCCGCACTGTTCTCACTCCTCTACTCCCGCACTCAGCTGACTCCTCTGCTCCCGCACTGTGCACACGCATCTACTCCCGCACTGTGCTCATTCCTCTCCTCCCGCACTGAGCTCACTCCTCTATTCCCGCACTGTGCTCACTCCTCTACTCCCGCACTGTGCTCAATCCTCTACTCCCGCACTGTGCTCACTCCTCTACTCCTGCACTGTGCTCACTCCTCTACTCCCGCACTGTGCTCACTCCTCTACTCCCGCACAGGGCTCACTCCTCTACTCCCGCACTGTGCTCAATCCTCTACACCCGCACTGTGCTCACTCCTCTACTCCCGCACTGTGCTCTCTCCTCTTCTCCCGCAATGTGCTCACTCCTCTACTCCCGCACTGTGCTCAGTCCTCTACTCCCGCACCGTGCTCACTCCTCTACTCCCGCACAGTGCTCACTCCTCTACTCCCGCACTGTGCTCAATCCTCTACACCCGCACTGTGCTCACTCCACTACTCCCGCACTGTGCTCTCTCCTCTACTCCCGCAATGTGCTCACTCCTCTACTCCCGCACTGTGCTCAATCCTCTACACCCGCACTGTGCTCACTCCTCTACTCCCGCACTGTGCTCACTCCTCTACTCCCGCACTGTGCTCACTCCAAACACCCGCACTGTGCTCACTCCTCTACTCCCGCACTGTGCTCACTCCTCTACTCCCGCACTGTGCTCACTCCTCTACTCCCGCACCGTGCTCAGTCCTCTACTCCCGCACCGTGCTCACTCCTCTACTCCCGCACTGTGCTCACTCCTCTACTCCCACACTGTGCTCACTCCTCCACTCCTGCACTGTGCTCACTCCTCTACTCCGGCACTGTGCTCCCTCCTCCACTCCCGCATCGTGCTCACTCCTCTACTCCCGCACCATGCGCGCTCCTTTACTCCCGCATTATGCTCACTCCTCTTCTCCCGCACTGTGCCCACTCCTCTACTCCCGCACTTTGCTCACTCTTCTACTCCCACACTGTACTCACTTCTCTATACCTGCACTGTGCTCACTCCTCTACCCCCGCACTGTGCTCACTCCTCTACCCCCACACCGTGCTCACTCCTCCACTCCCGCACCGTCCTCACTCCTCTACTCCCGCACCATGCTCACTCCTCTACTCCCGCACAGTGCTCACTCCTCTACTCTCGTGCTGTGCTCACTCCTCTACTCCCGCACTGTGCTCACTCCTCTACTCCCGCACTGTGCTCACTCCTCTACTCCCGCACAGTGCTCACTCCTCTACTCCCGCACTGAGCTCACTCCTCTATTCCCGCACTGAGCTCACTCCTCTACTCCCGCACTGTGCTCACTCCTCTACTCCCGCACTTTGCTCACTCCTCTACTCCCGCACTGTGCTCACTCCTCTACTCCCGCACAGTGCTCACTCCTCTCCTCCCGCACTGTGCTCAATCCTCGACACCCGCACTGTGCTCACTCCTCTACTCCCGCTCTGTGCTCTCTCCTCTTCTCCCGCAATGTGCTCACTCCTCTACTCCCGCACTGTGCTCAATCCTCTACACCCGCACTGTGCTCACTCCTCTACTCCCGCACTGTGCTCACTCCTCTACTCCCGCACCGTGCTCAGTCCTCTACTCCCGCACCATGCTCACTCCTCTACTCCCGCACAGTGCTCACTCCTCTACTCCCGCACTGTGCTCAATCCTCTACACCCGCACTGTGCTCACTCCTCTACTCCCGCACTGTGCTCTCTCCTCTACTCCCGCAATGTGCTCACTCCTCTACTCCCGCACTGTGCTCAATCCTCTACACCCGCACTGTGCTCACTCCTCTACTCCCGCACTGTGCTCACTCCTCTACTCCCGCACCTTGCTCACTCCTCTACTCCCGCACAGTGCTCAATCCTCTACACCCGCACTGTGCTCACTCCTCTACTCCCGCACTGTGCTCTCTCCTCTACTCCCGCAATGTGCTCACTCCTCTTCTCCCGCACTGTGCTCAATCCTCTACACCCGCACTGTGCTCACTCCTCTACTCCCGCACCGTGCTCAGTCCTCTACTCCCGCACCATGCTCACTCCTCTACTCCCGCAATGTGCTCACTCCTCTACTCCCGCACTGTGCTCACTCCTCTACTCCGGCACTGTGCTCCCTCCTCCACTCCCGCATCGTGCTCACTCCTCTACTCCCGCACCATGCTCACTCCTCTACTCCCGTGCTGTGCTCACTCCTCTACTCCCGTGCTGTGCTCACTCCTCTACTCCCGCAACGTGCTCACTCCTCTTTTCCCGCACTGTGCTCAATACTTTACTCCCACACTTCGCTCACTCCTCTACTCCCGTACTGGGCTCACTCCTCTACCCGCGCACTGCGCGCTCCTTTACTCCCGCATTATGCTCACTCCTCTTCTCCCGCACTGTGCCCACTCCTCTACTCCCGCACTTTGCTCACTCTTCTACTCCCACACTGTACTCACATCTCTACACCCGCACTGTGCTCACTCCTCTACCCCCGCACTGTGCTCACTCCTCTACCCCCACACCGTCCTCACTCCTCTACTCCCGCACCATTCTCACTCCTCTACTCCCGCACCGTGCTCACTCCTCTACTCCCGTGTTGTGCTCACTCCTCTACTCCCGCAACGTGCTCACTCCTCTACTGCCGCACCGTGCTCACTCCTCTACTCCCGCACTACGCTCACTCCTCTACTCCTGCACTGCGCGCTCCTCTACTCCCGCACTGTGCTCACTCCTCTACTCCCGCACTGCACTCTCTCCTCTACTCCCGCAATGTGCTCACTCCTCTACTCCCGCACTGTGCTCAATCCTCTACACCCGCACTGTGCTCTCTCCTCTACTCCCGCACCGTGCTCACTCCTCTACTCCCGCACTGTGCTCACTCCTCTACTCCCGCTCCGTGCTCAGTCCTCTACTCCCGCACCTTGCTCACTCCTCTACTCCCGCACAGTGCTCAATCCTCTACACCCGCACTGTGCTCACTCCTCTACTCCCGCACTGTGCTCACTCCTCTACTCCCGCACTGTGCTCAATCCTCTACACCCGCACTGTGCTCACTCCTCTACTCCCGCACTGTGCTCACTCCTCTACTCCCGCACTGTGCTCTCTCCTCTACTCCCGCAATGTGCTCACTCCTCTACTCCCGCACTGTGCTCAATCCTCTACACCCGCACTGTGCTCACTCCTCTACTCCCGCACTGTGCTCACTCCTCTACTCCCGCACCGTGCTCAGTCCTCTACTCCCGCACCGTGCTCACTCCTCTACTCCCGTGTTGTGCTCACTCCTCTACTCCCGCAACGTGCTCACTCCTCTACTCCCGCACCGTGCTCACTCCTCTACTCCCGCACTGCGCTCACTCCTCTACTCCTGCACTGCGCGCTCCTCTACTCCCGCACTGTGCTCACTCCTCTACTCCCGCACTGTGCTCTCTCCTCTACTCCCGCAATGTGCTCACTCCTCTACTCCCGCACTGTGCTCAATCCTCTACACCCGCACTGTGCTCACTCCTCTACTCCCGCACTGTGCTCACTCCTCTACTCCCGCACCGTGCTCAGTCCTCTACTCCCGCACCTTGCTCACTCCTCTACTCCCGCACAGTGCTCAATCCTCTACACCCGCACTGTGCTCACTCCTCTACTCCCGCACTGTGCTCTCTCCTCTACTCCCGCACCATGCTCACTCCTCTACTCCCGCACTGTGCTCACTCCTCTACTCCCGCACTGTGCTCACTCCTCTACTCCGGCACCGTGCTCCCTCCTCCACTCCCGCATCGTGCTCACTCCTCTACTCCCGCACCATGCTCACTCCTCTACTCCCGTGCTGTGCTCACTCCTCTACTCCCGTGCTGTGCTCACTCCTCTACTCCCGCAACGTGCTCACTCCTCTTTTCCCGCACTGTGCTCAATACTTTACTCCCACACTTCGCTCACTCCTCTACTCCCGTACTGGGCTCACTCCTCTACCCGCGCACTGCGCGCTCCTTTACTCCCGCATTATGCTCACTCCTCTTCTCCCGCACTGTGCCCACTCCTCTACTCCCGCACTTTGCTCACTCTTCTACTCCCACACTGTACTCACATCTCTACACCCGCACTGTGCTCACTCCTCTACCCCCGCACTGTGCTCACTCCTCCACCCCCACACCATCCTCACTCCTCTACTCCCGCACCATTCTCACTCCTCTACTCCCGCACCGTGCTCACTCCTCTACTCTCGTGCTGTGCTCACTCCTCTACTCCCGCAACGTGCTCACTCCTCTACTCCCGCACTGTGCTCACTCCTCTGCTCCCACACTGCGCTCACTCCTCTGCTTCCGCACTGCGCTCACTCTTCTACTCCCTCACTGTGCTCACTCCTCTACTCCCAAACTGTGCCCCCTCCTCTACTCCCACACTCTGCTCTCTCCTCTACACCCGCACTGTGCTCTCTCCTCTACTCCCGCAATGTGCTCTCTCCTCTACTCCCGCACTGTGCTCACTCCTCTACTCCCGCACTGTGCTCACTTCTCTACTCCCGCACTGTGCTCACACCTCTACTCCCACACTGTACTCTCTCCTCTACTCTCGCACTGTGCTCACTCCTCTACTCCCGCACTGTGCTCACTTCTCTACTCCCGCACTGTGCTCACACCTCTACTCCCGCACTGTGCTCACTCCTCTACGCCCGCACTGTGCTCACTCCTCTACTCCCGCAATATGCTCTCTCCTCTACTACCGCACTGTGCTCACTCCTCTACTCCCGCACTGTGCTCACTTCTCTACTCCCGCACTGTGCTCACACCTCTACTCCCGCACTGTACTCACTCCTCTACTCTCGCACTGTGCCCACACCTCTACTCTCGCACTGTGCTCACTACTCTACTCCCGCACTGTGCTCACTCCTCTACGCCCATGCTGTGCTCACTCCTCTACTCCCGCAACGTGCTCACTTCTCTACTCCCGCACTGTGCTCAACCCTTTACTCCCGCTCTTTGCTCACTCCTCTACTCCCGCACTATGCTCACTCCTCTACACCCGCACTGAGCTCACTCCTCTACTCCCGCACTGTGCTCACTCCTCTACGCCCACGCTGTGCTCACTCCTCTACTCCCGCACTGTGCCCCCTCCTCTACTCCCGCACTGTGCTCACTTCTCTACTCCCGCACTGTGCTCACACCTCTACTCCCGCACTGTACTCACTCCTCTACTCTCGCACTGTGCTCACTCCTCTACTCCCGCACTGTGCTCACTACTCTACTCCCGCACTGTGCTCACACCTCTACTCCCGCACTGTGCTCACTCCTCTACTCTCGCACTCTGCTCACTCCTCTACTCCCGCACCGTGCTCACTCCTCTACTCCCGTGTTGTGCTCACTCCTCTACTCCCGCAACGTGCTCACTCCTCTACTCCCGCACTGCGCTCAATCCTTTACTCCCGCACTTCGCTCACTCCTCTACTCCCGTACTGTGCTCACTCCTCTACTTCCGCACTGCGCGCTCCTCTGCTCCCGTACTGTGCTCACTCCTCTACTCCCGCACTGAGCTCACTCCTCTATTCCCGCACTGAGCTCACTCCTCTACTCCCGCACTGTGCTCACTCCTCTACTCCCGCACTGTGCTCACTCCTCTACTCCCGCACTGTGCTCACTCCTCTACTCCCGCACAGTGCTCACTCCTCTACTCCCGCACTGTGCTCAATCCTCTACACCCGCACTGTGCTCACTCCTCTACTCCCGCACTGTGCTCTCTCCTCTTCTCCCGCAATGTGCTCACTCCTCTACTCCCGCACTGTGCTCAATCCTCTACACCCGCACTGTGCTCACTCCTCTACTCCCGCACTGTGCTCACTCCTCTACTCCCGCACCGTGCTCAGTCCTCTACTCCCGCACCATGCTCACTCCTCTACTCCCGCACAGTGCTCACTCCTCTACTCCCGCACTGTGCTCAATCCTCTACACCCGCACTGTGCTCACTCCTCTACTCCCGCACTGTGCTCTCTCCTCTACTCCCGCAATGTGCTCACTCCTCTACTCCCGCACTGTGCTCAATCCTCTACACCCGCACTGTGCTCACTCCTCTACTCCCGCACTGTGCTCACTCCTCTACTCCCGCACCGTGCTCAGTCCTCTACTCCCGCACCTTGCTCACTCCTCTACTCTCGCACAGTGCTCAATCCTCTACACCCGCACTGTGCTCACTCCTCTACTCCCGCACTGTGCTCTCTCCTCTACTCCCGCAATGTGCTCACTCCTCTTCTCCCGCACTGTGCTCAATCCTCTACACCCGCACTGTGCTCACTCCTCTACTCCCGCACCGTGCTCAGTCCTCTACTCCCGCACCATGCTCATTCCTCTACTCCCGCACTGTGCTCACTCCTCTACTCCCGCACTGTGCTCACTCCTCTACTCCGGCACTGTGCTCCCTCCTCCACTCCCGCATCGTGCTCACTCCTCTACTCCCACACCATGCTCACTCCTCTACTCCCGTGCTGTGCTCACTCCTCTACTCCCGTGCTGTGCTCACTCCTCTACTCCCGCAACGTGCTCACTCCTCTTTTCCCGCACTGTGCTCAATACTTTACTCCCACACTTCGCTCACTCCTCTACTCCCGTACTGGGCTCACTCCTCTACCCGCGCACTGCGCGCTCCTTTACTCCCGCATTATGCTCACTCCTCTTCTCCCGCACTGTGCCCACTCCTCTACTCCCGCACTTTGCACACTCTTCTACTCCCACACTGTACTCACATCTCTACACCCGCACTGTGCTCACTCCTCTACCCCCGCACTGTGCTCACTCCTCTGCCCCCACACCGTCCTCACTCCTCTACTCCCGCACCATTCTCACTCCTCTACTCCCGCACCGTGCTCACTCCTCTACTCTCGTGCTGTGCTCACTCCTCTACTCCCGCAACGTGCTCACTCCTCTACTCCCGCACTGTGCTCACTCCTCTGCTCCCACACTGCGCTCACTCCTCTGCTCCCGCACTGCGCTCACTCTTCTACTCCCTCACTGTGCTCACTCCTCTACTCCCAAACTGTGCCCCCTCCTCTACTCCCGCACTGTGCTCTCTCCTCTACACCCGCACTGTGCTCTCTCCTCTACTCCCGCAATGTGCTCTCTCCTCTACTCCCGCACTGTGCTCACTCCTCTACTCCCGCACCGTGCTCACTTCTCTACTCCCGCACTGTGCTCACACCTCTACTCCCACACTGTACTCACTCCTCTACTCTCGCACTGTGCTCACTCCTCTACTCCCGCACTGTGCTCACTTCTCTACTCCCGCACTGTGCTCACACCTCTACTCCCGCACTGTGCTCACTCCTCTACGCCCGCACTGTGCTCACTCCTCTACTCCCGCAATATGCTCTCTCCTCTACTACCGCACTGTGCTCACTCCTCTACTCCCGCACTGTGCTCACTTCTCTACTCCCGCACTGTGCTCACACCTCTACTCCCGCACTGTACTCACTCCTCTACTCTCGCACTGTGCCCACACCTCTACTCTCGCACTGTGCTCACTCCTCTACTCCCGCACTGTGCTCACTCCTCTACGCCCATGCTGTGCTCACTCCTCTACTCCCGCAACGAGCTCACTTCTCTACTCCCGCACTGTGCTCAACCCTTTACTCCCGCTCTTTGCTCACTCCTCTACTCCCGCACTATGCTCACTCCTCTACACCCGCACTGAGCTCACTCCTCTACTCCCGCACTGTGCTCACTCCTCTACGCCCACGCTGTGCTCACTCCTCTACTCCCGCACTGTGCCCCCTCCTCTACTCCCGCACTGTGCTCACTTCTCTACTCCCGCACTGTGCTCACACCTCTACTCCCGCACTGTACTCACTCCTCTACTCTCGCACTGTGCTCACTCCTCTACTCCCGCACTATGCTCACTACTCTACTCCCGCACTGTGCTCACACCTCTACTCCCGCACTGTGCTCACTCCTCTACTCTCGCACTCTGCTCACTCCTCTACTCCCGCACCGTGCTCACTCCTCTACTCCCGTGTTGTGCTCACTCCTCTACTCCCGCAACGTGCTCACTCCTCTACTCCCGCACTGCGCTCAATCCTTTACTCCCGCACTTCGCTCACTCCTCTACTCCCGTACTGTGCTCACTCCTCTACTTCCGCACTGCGCGCTCCTCTGCTCCCGTACTGTGCTCACTCATCTACTCCCGCACTGTGCTCACTCCTCTACTCCCGCACTGTGCTCACTTCTCTGCACTCGCACTGTTCTCACTCCTCTACTCCCGCACTGTGCTCACTCCTCTACTCACGCACTGTGCTCACTCCTCTACTCCCGCACTGTGCTCACTTCTCTACACCCGCACTGTTCTCACTCCTCTACTCTCGCACTGTGCTCACTCCTCTACTCCCGCACTGTGCTCACTCCTCTACTCCCGCACTTTGCTCACTCCACTACCCCCGCACTGAGCTGACTCCTCTATTGCCGCACTGTGCTCACTCCTCTACTCCCGCACTTTGCTCACTCCACTACCCCCGCAATGAGCTGACTCCTCTATTGCCGCACTGTGCTCACCCCTCCACGACCGCCAGGTGCTAAATCCTATACTCCCGCACTGTTCTCTCTCCTCTACTCCCGCACTGTGCTCACTCCTCTACACCCGCACTGAGCTCACTCCTTTATTCCCGCACTGTGCTCACTCCTCTACTCACGCACCGTTTTCACTCCTCTAATCCTGCACTTTTCTCACTCCTCTACTCCCGCACCGTTTTTACTCCTCTATTCCCGCACTGTGCTCACTCGTCCACTACCGCACTCTGCTCACTCCTCTACTCCCGCACTGTGCCCCCTCCTCTATTCCCGCACTGTGCTCACTCCTCTACTCCCGCACTGTGCTCAATCCTCTACTCCCGCACTGTGCTCACACCTCTACTCCCGCACTGTGCTCACTCCTCTACTCCCGCACTGTGCTCACTCCTCTACTCCCGCACTGTGCTCACTCCTCTACTCCCGCACAGTGCTCACTCCTCTTCCCCCGCACTGTGCTCCCTCCTCTACCCCCGCACTGTGCTCACTCCTCTACTCCCGCACTGTGCTCACTCCTCTACCACCGCACTGTGCTCACTCCTCTACCCCCGCACTGTGCTCACTCCTCTACCCCCGCACCGTGCTCACTCCTCTGCTCTCGTGCTGTGCTCACTCCTCTACTCCCGCAACGTGCTCACTCCTCTACTCCCGCACTGTGCTCACTCCTCTGCTCCCGCACTGTGCTCACTACTCTACTCCCGCACTGTCCTCACACATCTACTCCCGCACTGTGCTCACTCCTCTACTCCCGCACTGTGCCCCCTCCTGTACTCCCGCACTGTGCTCACTCCTGTACTCCCGCACTGTGCTCACTCCTCTACTCCCGCACTGTGCTCACTACTCTACTCCCGCACTGTGCTCACACATCTACTCCCGCGCTGTGCTCACTCCTCTACTCTCGCACTGTGCTCACTCCTCTGCTCCCGCACTGTGCTCACACCTCTACTCTCGCACTGTGCTCACTCCTCTACTCCCGCACTGTGCTCACTACTCTACTCCCGCACTGTGCTCACACCTCTACTCACGCACTGTGCTCACTCCTCTGCGCCCATGCTCTGCTCACTCCTCTACTCCCGCACTGTGCCCCCTCCTCTACTCCCGCACTGTGCTCGCTCCTCTACTCCCGCACTGTGCTCACTCCTCTACTCCCGCACTATGCTCACTCCTCTACTCCCGCACTGTGCTCACTCCTCTACTCCCGCACTGTGCTCACTGCTCTACTCCCGCACTGTGCTCACACCTCTACTCCCGCACTGTGCTCACTCCACTACTCTCGCACTGTGCTCACTCCTCTACTCCCGCACCGTGCTCACTCCTCTACTCCCGTGTTGTGCTCACTCCTCTACTCCCGCACTGTGCTCACTCCTCTACTCCTGCACTGCGCGCTCCTCTGCTCCCGCACTGTGCTCACTCCTCTACTCCCGCACTGTGCTCACTCCTCTACTCCTGCACTGTGCTCACTCCTCTACTCCCGCACTGTGCTCACTCCTCTACTCCTGCACTGTGCTCACTGCTCTACTATCGCAGTGTGCTCACTCCTCTTCTCCCGCACTGTGCTCACTCCTCTACTCCCGCACGTTGCTCTCTCCTCTACTCCCGCACTATGCTCAATCCTCTACACCCGCACTGTGCTCACTCCTCTACTCTCGCGCTGTGCTCACTCCGCTACTCCCGCACTGTGCTCACTCCTCTACGCCCGCACTGTGCTAACTCCTCTACACCTGCACTGTGCCCACACCTCTACTCTCGCACTGTGCCCACTCCTCTACTCCCGCACTGTGCTCACTCCTCTACTCTCGCACTGTGCTCACTCCTCTACTCCCGCACTGTGCTCACACCTCTACTCTCGCATTGTGCTCACTCCTCTAATCCCGCACTGTGCTCACTACTCTACTCCCGCACTGTGCTCACACCTCTACTCACGCACTGTGCTCACTCCTCTCCTCCCGCACTGTGCTCTCTCCTCTACGCCCATGCTCTGCTCACTCCTCTACTCCCGCACTGTGCCCCCTCCTCTATTCCCGCACTGTGCTCACTCCTCTACTCCCGCACTGTGCTCAATCCTCTACTCCCGCACTGTGCTCACACCTCTACTCCCGCACTGTGCTCTCTCCTCTACTCCCGCACTGTGCTCACTCCTCTACTCCCGCACTGTGCTCACTCCTCTACTCCCGCACAGTGCTCACTCCTCTTCCCCCGCACTGTGCTCCCTCCTCTACCCCCGCACTGTGCTCACTCCTCTACTCCCGAACTGTGCTCACTCCTCTACCCCCGCACTGTGCTCACTCCTCTACCCCCGCACTGTGCTCACTCCTCTACCCCCGCACTGTGCTCACTCCTCTACCCCCGCACTGTGCTCACTCCTCTACCCCCGCACTGTGCTCACTCCTCTACCCCCGCACTGTGCTCACTCCTCTACTCCCGCACTGTGCTCACTCCTCTACTCCCGAACTGTGCTCACTCCTCTACCCCCGCACTGTGCTCACTCCTCTACCCCCGCACTGTGCTCACTCCTCTACCCCCGCACTGTGCTCACTCCTCTACCCCCGCTCTGTGCTCACTCCTCTACTCCCGCACTGTGCTCACTACTCTACTCCCGCACTGTCCTCACACATCTACTCCCGCACTGTGCTCACTCCTCTACTCCCGCACTGTGCCCCCTCCTCTACTCCCGCACTGTGCTCACTCCTGTACACCCGCACTGTGCTCACTCCTCTACTCCCGCACTGTGCTCACTCCTCTACTCCCGCACTGTGCTCACTACTCTACTCCCGCACTGTGCTCACACATCTACTCCCGCACTGTGCTCACTCCTCTACTCCCGAACTGTGCTCACTCCTCTACTCCCGAACTGTGCTCACTCCTCTACCCCCGCACTGTGCTCACTCCTCTACTCCCGCACATTGCTCACTCCTCTACTCCTGCACTGTGCTCACTACTCTACTCCCGCACTGTGCTCACACATCTACTCCCGCACTGTGCTCACACCTCTACTCCCGCGCTGTGCTCACTCCTCTACTCTCGCACTGTGCTCACTCCTCTACTCCCGCACTGTGCTCACACCTCTACTCTCGCACTGTGCTCACTCCTCTACTCCCGCACTGTGCTCACTACTCTACTCCCGCACTGTGCTCACTCCTCTACTCCCGCACTGTGCTCGCTCCTCTACGCCCATGCTCTGCTCACTCCTCTACTCCCACACTGTGCCCCCTCCTCTACTCCCGCACTGTGCTCGCTCCTCTACTCCCGCACTGTGCTCACTCCTCTACTCCCGCACTATGCTCACTCCTCTACTCCCGCACTGTGCTCACTCCTGTTCTCCCGCACTGTGCTCACTTCTCTACTCCCGCACTGTGCTCACACCTCTACTCCCGCACTGTGCTCACTCCACTACTCTCGCACTGTGCTCACTCCTCTACTCCCGCACCGTGCTCACTCCTCTACTCCCGTGTTGTGCTCACTCCTCTACTCCCGCAACGTGCTCACTCCTCTACTCCCGCACCGTGCTTACTCCTCTACTCCCGCACTGCGCTCACTCCTCTACTCCTGCACTGTGCTCACTCCTCTACTCCCGCACTGTGCTCACTCCTCTACTCCCGCACTGTGCTCACACCACGACTCTCGCACTGTGCTCACTCCTCTACTCCCGCACTGTGCTCACTCCTCTACGCCCATGCTCTGCTCACTCCTCTACTCCCGCACTGTGCCCCCTCCTCTATTCCCGCACTGTGCTCACTCCTCTACTCCCGCACTGTGCTCAATCCTCTACTCCCGCACTGTGCTCACACCTCTACTCCCGCACTGTGCTCACTCCTCTACTCCCGCACTGTGCTCACTCCTCTACTCCCGCACTGTGCTCACTCCTCTACTCCCGCACAGTGCTCACTCCTCTTCCCCCGCACTGTGCTCCTCCTCTACCCCCGCACTGTGCTCACTCCTCTACTCCCGCACTGTGCTCACTCCTCCACCCCCGCACTGTGCTCACTCCTCTACCCCCGCACTGTGCTCACTCCTCTACCCCCGCACCGTGCTCACTCCTCTGCTCTCGTGCTGTGCTCACTCCTCTGCTCCCGCACTGTGCTCACTACTCTACTCCCGCACTGTCCTCACACATCTACTCCCGCACTGTGCTCACTCCTCTACTCCCGCACTGTGCTCACTCACCAACTCCCGCACTGTGCTCTCTCCTCTACTCCCGCACTGTGCTCACTCCTCTACTCCCGCACTGTGCTCACTCCTCTACTCCCGCACTGTGCTCACTCCTCTTCCCCCGCACTGTGCGCCCTCCTCTACCCCCGCACTGTGCTCACTCCTCTACTCCCGCACTGTGCTCACTCCTCTACCCCCGCACTGTGCTCACTCCTCTACCCCCGCACTGTGCTCACTCCTCTACCACCGCACCGTGCTCACACCTCTACTCCCGCACTGTGCTCACTCCTCTACTCCCGCACTGTGCTCACTCCTCTACCACCG